>NC_060119.1:662735267-663406100 GCF_021461395.2 Schistocerca americana | reverse complement strand
TGGAGTGATCGATTGAGGGGGAGAGGGATATGTTACTGCAGGGTGTTTATCACACATTTAACCATTTTTCCCGTTGTTCTCTCGGGGTGTATCAGTTGTCTGGTATAACCTGCGACCGACTGATATACTACTTCGTGTTCTGCATGTGACTTAGAGGAGTACAACTACCTACGATCGTTAACAGCAAACTTCTGCAAACGACAGTCATCAGAGAAATTCCAACTCTTGTGTGATGAAACATGTCCACCGGTGGAAAACCTGTTCCAGTACCCTCCTCCAAACGAATGATGATGTATGTGAAGTAATACATTTCTCCGCCCATCTTGGACGTAAATCGAGTCTTCAGTTTCTTATAGGTACGAAACGACTGTTACTATTCTTTTCATGTTCGTTCTATCCGAATGCCTGCAAGAGAATCATCGGGGGAAGGGCAAGTCGTAGAATTTTTCAGTAGGTTGTTGTACAAGATGCGCAAACATTTTCGTATAAAATCAAACAGCAGGTAGGTATGTCAGCAATATGACCATATTCGTGTGGAAAATTGTGGAAGCTATATGGAAAATGACATAAAATCGGTAAAATTCTAGAAAAACCTGGTACTATGACGAAAAATTGATGTGAGATACGTAAAAATATGTAAAATCGCTAAAACCAAGTAAAATTATGGAAACTGACTGAGAATATATAAAATTATAGAAAAATAGCGTGAAAAGGGTACTCACAAAAATCAGTGTGTGATCTGGAAGAGGAAAATAGACTGATGCTACTTATACACACCTTAATAGTGGAAAGAGGAGGCATTCTAGAAATTGGTGTCAAGGCGAATAGGCAATATTATCCCGCACAAGAGCAACTCAGCCTAATATCGAGCTATGATTTCTGTGTGCAAGAGGAAGGTTACCAGGGGAAGTGGTAAACTGCGGTAAGGCTGTTACATCTCCGTTGGCTACTGATCATGGCGTTTACTTCCTCGTAAGATGTCACAGTTTATTCGTGCACACGAATTTTCGGCTGTCGACTATCACTTGATAGGGTTCTTGTGAACATATCATAATTTACGAAGCGTTATCAGGATTGAACTGCGAAAACAGCATGCGTCATATGCCTTTGGAAACCTATCTAGTGTTTGTGTTACAAGGAGTCGTGTTTTATTTGTACTGGCAGAAGTAGAGCTGTGAGGACGGGCCGTGAGTCGTGCTTGGGTAGTCTTACGACGTCCGCCCCGAGCAGATGCAACGAACGAAAGCGAATAAAATGAGATTTTTTTTAAAAAAAGAAAAAAAAAAGTTGACAGAGCACTTGCCCGTGAAAGGCAAAGGTCCCGAGTTCTAGTCTCGGTGCGGCACACAGTTTTAATCTGACAGAAAGTTTCAAGACCGTTTCTATTCTGAAATAATTCAGAACCGGTTGCTGTACCACCCTGATACAATGAAGTTGATTCTTTAAAATTAATTTGTACTCCTTTTTCCGCAAAATGCAATATTTGAAAATTTTCTTCGATGCTTATCTCTTTGTATCCCTATTGGATCCGGTGAACAGTGAAAGTTGAATAATTTAGATTGTTGAGCCACTAATAACTTGTCGGAGGAAAATAATTCAGGCACATTGAGCGAGTATGCTTTGCATGACAATTGGTTGGTAGTTGGGAGGAAAGGAGTCGGGATATGTCTTTGATTCAAACATACTGATAATTATCACCGTCAGAGAAGAGTAGCATGTTTACATGCATCTCATATTCACTACCAAATTTAGAGAAATGGAGGAAGCCGACTTTTTCTGTTCATCCTAGTTGCTTTTCTTCTCCAGGCCGTAAACATGCACCGCTATTCCGGTATCCTGCACCTAAAATTTAGGTTTGGTCGGGATATTGACGGGGAACTAGATACCATCAAAGTTATAACACCCACGAATATTATCACCGACTGGGGCGCTCAGGGTAATCTCTGTAATCGTATTTTGTCTCGCAAGCCAGGATTTAAAATGCAAAACAAGCCTGATGGCTCAAATGGTTCAAATGGCTCTGAGCACTATGGGACTTAACATCTGTTGTCATCAGTCCCCTAGAACTTAGAACTACTTAAACCTAACTAACCTAAGGACATCACACACATCCATGCCCGAGGCACGATTCGAACCTGCGACCGTAGCAGTCGCGCGGTTCCGGACTGAACGCCTAGAACCACTAGACCACCGTGGCCGGCGCAAAACAAGCCTGATCCTTTCTATTTTAGACATTAATGCATGGCTACTTATTAGCTATATCATTAGGGAGCTTGATATAGCTAGACTCTCCATTTACCGGATAATAGACATGTATGTGGATATCCAGATGTTGTATTTGGCTGAGTGCTTTAACCGACACTCTCAGTTCCATCCCGGAAAACTGGGCCAGTATGGCACTCAAGGTCGATTTACGAAACCACTCGGCGACTGACATGCTCCGCGTAATCACGCCATTTTCCACCACAAGGATAATGAAGGGTCGTCTCTTCAATGCCAGAATCAACTCTCGCTGGGGTGGGGAGGGGGGGGGAGGAGTTGCGAAATTTCGATGCAGAGCACTGCACTGCATTTAATGGCGGATACTGCGGATTGTTGACTACCTTGAGGAGCTCCTTTCCCATGACAGGAAGGCACGCCCTCAGAAAACATGTAGGGTCGCGGTACCCTCTTGCCGGAATCTCGATCCTTGAACGAGATCCGCTCCTCAAAGGCGTCTGCAATCACTGACTATTCTAACTGTGGTATGATGTCACTGAGTTGAGTTGGGTTGGGTTGTTTGGGGAAGGAGACCAGACAGCGAGGTCATCGGTCTCATCGGATTAGGGAAGGACGGGGAAGGAAGTCGGCCGTGCCCTTTCAAAGGAACCATCGCGGCATTTCCCTGGAGCGATTTAGGGAAATCACGGGAAACCTAAATCAGGATGGCCGGACGCGGGATTGAACCGTCGTCCTCCCGAATGCGAGACCAGTGTCTAACCACAACGCCGCCTCGCTCGGTCACTGAGCTGATTTCCTTCACTAAAAGGACGTTTCATGGAATCGATATGAGCCACAGTATCATCTCTATTATTAATACTACTTCTATTACTACTACTATAGGGCGATGTTCATCCTGTCTATGACGGAGTCGGTGAGGCGTTGAATGGTACCTACCATGGCAGACATACCTTTCTCGAGCGACGATTCTGATGAGGATGAGAAAGAGGATGAGGCGGCACTATCGGGTGAGGCCAGTGAGAGCATCCTGTGTGTGGCGATGGCTTCTGATGCTGTTGTTGCTATTGTTGCTGCTGCAGCCTGACCCAGTAACCTGAGAGGTGGCAGCTTGTTGCCAGAGCGCGGTGCTGGAGCAGCGGCAGCGGCGGTGGCGGCTTCCCGTGCAACGACTAGCTGCGTCCTTATAGGCGATGCGTGCCACACCAGACATGGCTTTGGGGAGAACAAGGTTTAGCCACCACCGGTATGTACGTCACATTGTGCTACGGCTGCGGAGACGCGTTCGCTGTACAAGAAAAAAAATTAAGTACAACGTTTGCTGTAAGGAAAGATAGAAAGAAAGAGTACAGACGATCACACGGTTATAAGTGGAGTGAGTAATTACCTTTCCCTCTCTGGGTCCACGGCGTGAGCAACTCATCAACGTTGTCTGGTATATGTGCGATCTCTTCAGAGATGTCATCCTCCTCCTCTAAAACGGCCAGGTCGCGCTTGCTTTCCAGCTCTTCATCTTTGGCCATTTCCCCGATCCATTCAAGTATCTCATCCTCGTCAGAATCGAAATGCTGATCATCTCACCCACAACAACAATAAGTCATATACATAAATATACAAACTTCTCGAAGAAGAAGAAGAAAAACCTTTTGTACTACAGACACAAACAAACAAAAAATTTAGAATTCTTTCTTTTTCATTTGCAAGACTGCTTTTCTGTCTCTCTGGGTGCCAGAGATTGCTGCTGCAGTTGGCGAACAGCTTCCAGCTGTACTGCAGGCTTTCCGCCCGAGGAGGAGTTTCCTGTGGCCCAGCCTCCTGCTCCTCCTCCTGTCTACCCTCGCAATCCTGGAGATGCGCTGTGAAATAAGGAAAAGAAACTGAATTACTGACGAGAAATTTTTAAGACACTACATCCCCCCCCCCCCTCCCCAATTTCAGCATCACAACCAATATTTACAAAAACAGCTTATTTACTTATGTGGCAGTTCATATTTTTCTTCTTCTACAACATCTTCATCTTCAACAACAAACGGACGCACCCGCAACTGACAGAACGATCACACTGACGAAATGACAGTGGCAGAATGAGACTGGGAGTCGAGAGGGCGAGGTTTATATACAAAAGTTTTGCATCACCCCGGTTCCCAGAACTCCTGAAGATAGACGTTGACTGTGGATATTGTGTCACAGACACAGTCTCTTTGACTGTTCAGAGATGTAACTAAACCCGCCCAAAGATGTAAACAACCATGCCCTGAGCAGTGCCTATTAGACGGAGGGGGTCCGACAGCCGATCAATTCCAGTCATTCCACCAGGAAGGAGATACACGGCTCGTGTTGTCTGTAGTTCGACCATGCCTAGACGATCAATACCGCGGTTCGACCGCGTCCGCATTGTCACTTTCTGCCAGGAAGGGCTCTCAACAAGGGTAGTTCAAATGGCTCTGAGCACTATGCGACTTAACTTCTGAGGTCATCAGTCGCCTAGAACTTAGAACTAATTAAACCGAACTAACCTAAGGACATCACACACATCCATGCCCGAGGCAGGATTCGAACCTGCGACCGTAGCGGTCTTGTGGTTCCAGACTGCAGCGCCTTTAACCGCACGGCCACAACGGGCGGCAAACAACAAGGGTAGTGTCCAGGCATCTGGGAGTGAACCAAAGCGATGTTGGTCGGACATGGAAGAGATGCAGAGAGACAGGAACTGTCGGTGACATGCCTCGCTCAGAACGCCCAAGTGCTACTACTGCAGAGGATGACGGCTACCTACGGATTATGGCTCGGAGGAACGCTGACAACAACGCCACCATCTTGAATAATGCTTTTCGTGCAGCCACAGGACGTCGTGTTATGATTCAAACTGTCCACAATAGGCTGTATGATAAGTAACTCCACTCCCGACGGCCATGGCGAGGTCCGTCTTTGCAACCACGACACCATGCAGTGCGCTACAGATGGGCCCAACAACAAGCCGAATGGACCGCTCAGGATTGGCATCAGGTTCTCTTCACCGATGAGTGTCGCATATGCCTTCAACCAGACAATCGTCAGGGACATGTCTGGAGACAACCTGGCCAAGGTGAACGCCTTAGACACACTGTCCAGCGAGTCCACATCTTGTGAATGACTTCCTTTAGGATAAAGACATCGCTCGACTAGTGGCCAGCATGTTCTCCAGACATGAACCCTATCGACATGCTTGGGAGAGATTGAAAAGGGCTGTTTATGGACGACGTGACCCACCAACCACTTGAGGGATCTACACCGAATCGCCGTTGAGGAGTGAGGCTATCTGGACCAACAGTGCCTTGATGAACTCGTGGATAGTATGCCAAGACGAATACAGGAATGCATCAATGCAAGAGGACGTGCTACTGGGTATTAGAGGTACCGGTGTGTACAGTAATCTGGATCACCACCTCTGAAGGTCTCGCTGTATGGTGGTACAAGATGCAATGTGTGGTTTTCATTAGCAATAAAAAGGGCGGAAATGCTGTTTACGTTGATCTCAATTCCAATTTTCTGTACAGATACCGGAACTCTCAGAACCGAGCTGATGCAAAACTTTTTTAGATGTGTAGATTCACCAATCTGGCGGGAACCAATCAGAAAGGCTGGTTGATGGGAAGTCCTGAACAGTATTTCGGGAATCAATAGGAATGTAGCATTCTACCCCACCTGCACATGAATGCTGCTCTGAGCGCGCAGGACAAATTGGTGCTGGTCTGGCCAGCTACGGTTTTCGCATCTTCGTTGATACAGCAGGAAAAACCCTGCTTCCGGTCTGGACTTCAGTCTGTGGCGAGCTGCGGCCGCTGACAGAAGCGCCGCCGCTTTGCGGGTCCTCCAGTTAAGACCGTGCCTCGTGTAGCGAACTGATATTTATTTAACTTTCAGTTTTTTTACGTGATGCAGGATCGTCTTCAGAGTTTCGACGCGGGTGTATTTGCGCTCATTTATTTTAGTTATGTATTTTTTTAGTGTATTTTGCCATAATTTATTTCCGTTCAAAGTGCACCTGGGAAGGCAGTTCAGTGTTTTGTGTGTGAATGTATTCGAAGCAAATTGCTTAAAACAAGATCTGCAAATGTATTGAGGTGTTTAACGTTTTACCTAATTTGTTTATGCGCAAACTTTCTGGAGTAGTGGAGGAAGACTGAAAGGTTTCACAAGTGTGCCACGTTCATTTTTTTAGGGTCTGTGTTCAAGTGTGGCGGTATACAACGCAAAACTGAAGCAAACTACTGTGTAGCGATTAGAGACGTATTCAGTTGGATTTAGTAACTCCTGAAGCAGCTCTTTCTTAATGACGAGGATATTTCCTACAAAAGTGCACGTGTTTCAGGGACGGTTTCAAAAGTGTGTCGCGATCTTTTCTTTTAGAGTCCGTGTTCAATTTTGAAGCTGGTGCTGTTCCTCGGAGTAAAACGTGTAATTGTTTAAATATTCACGCATCATCTGCAAAGCTGTCTCTGTCTCTTTCTTTTTTTGTGCAGTAGTACATTTAGTTCCAATAACATCTTCAGGTATTGCGCAGCACTCCCTGAAGCAGTTCGTGTTCAGTGACGTATCCGTGGGCCGGGGATGGAAAGGAGGAAGGCTGCAGGTATTTCCAGCCCGGCAGTTAGTGCGCGGCCCTGCGGCTACTCCGTGGCCGTGCCGTAAGCCAGCGCGAATACTCTTGGGGCAGGTATCCTGGCGCGTAGCCTCTCTTCCACTCTTCCAGTGGGGCGCGAAGACCCTGGGGTGAAAGCCTTGACTCTTGCGCTTCAGAAGACTGACTGACTGAACTTTTATCGAATGATCTATGGTTACAGCAAACGCATTTATCAGCGTGAGTTGCGAAGTGTAACTTAGCGCATCTTCATTATTTCATGAAACGTATTCGTCTTTACGAAACATCATTGCTATTGACACAATCCTCAGAGCTAATATACTACTCCTTCACCAGCACAGACATCTCATCCACTGAACACAGTTAACAATTACGTCCGTCCTCCCAGTCCAGCAGCTAGAAACAGATTGAGTCCGTTCCCCACCATTTTTTCCGCAGACTGCCATCTTCGATTAAATCATGGGAAGGGGGATGGGGAGGGACGATAGCGCGCTCTGGTAGTGATGCTGTGAACTAGGTCAGTTGGACTCTGGACCTCATGGTGAACATACTGGATGGAGCGACTGTCTATGACAAATCAAATTGTTTAAACAATTATGCAAGGAAAATAAAGAATTATGTCCATCCCATCCAGCAGCCGAGCTCAGACTGAGTCCTTTTCCCGCCAATTTCCAGATCGGGGAGGGGGCAAAGGGGAGGGGTGAGGAGATGAGGGAAGGTTAGTGGAGGTAGCCGACTGACCTATTTTCCTGTCAGAATTTGAACTTCCCTCAGTGTCATCACTGCGACATTGTCACATCTATGGCTGCCATCTTGGATTTGCCATCTTCAATAAATTTGGCAACAATGCAACGTGAGGTGGCACATAATTTGTCCCACTACTCACTTGTAGATACTTGGCAATTACCTCTTCTGGCATACCAGCAAATTACTTTAGGTTTAAGCTCTGTAGATCTATATAGAATATTGTGAATATTAATGAGTTTCGTGTCACTGTATTACTCATTTCATATGCTATTAAATGCCGTTTAAAAAAGTACATCGATCCATTGTAAAAAGCTATAGTTGCTTGCACTTCTCGATAGATAAAAAGTTTTAGCGCATTTATCATGCGACAAAATCTGTGTCTCTTTGTGGGCTATTATTTTCATAAAGCACGTTTGGGTATCTTGAACTGTTTACGAAATTTGAGGCTGTTACAACCACACGATTTACGACGAGCAGGACGGAGTACTGGTCGCATTGTGCGCGAGTCGTGGGAGGCCCCCTCATGCGCCGTCCGCCAACATGTCATTCAATATCTCGAGAACGGTGATAGATTAGATTAGATTAGTACTAGTTCCATGGATCATGAATTCGATATTTCGTAATGATGTGGAACGAGTGAAATATTCAAATACAGGACATAATTAAGTTAGTTTAACGACATACTTAAGTTAATATAACAACTTTTTTTATTTTTTGTGTTTTTTTAATTTTTTTATTTTTTTTACAATTTTTTTCTTAATTTATATCTAAAAATTCCTCTATGGAGTAGAAGGAGTTGTCATTCAGAAATTCTTTTAATTTCTTCTTAAATACTTGTTGGTTATCTGTCAGACTTTTGATACTATTTGGTAAGTGACCAAAGACTTTAGTGGCAGTATAATTCACCCCTTTCTGTGCCAAAGTTAGATTTAATCTTGAATAGTGAAGATCATCCTTTCTCCTAGTATTGTAGTTATGCACACTGCTATTACTTTTGAATTGGGTTTGGTTGTTAATAACAAATTTCATAAGAGAGTATATATACTGAGAAGCTACTGTGAATATCCCTAGATCCTTAAATAAATGTCTGCACGATGATCTTGGGTGGACTCCAGCTATTATTCTGATTACACGCTTTTGTGCAATAAATATTTTATTCCTCAGTGATGAATTACCCCAAAATATGATACCATATGAAAGCAATGAGTGAAAATAGGCGTAGTAAGCTAATTTACTAAGATGTTTATCACCGAAATTTGCAATGACCCTTATTGCATAAGTAGCTGAACTCAAACGTTTCAGCAGATCATCAATGTGTTTCTTCCTATTTAATCTCTCATCAATGGACACACCTAAAAATTTGGAATATTCTACCTTAGCTATATGCTTCTGATTAAGGTCTATATTTATTAATGGCGTCATACCATTCACTGTACGGAACTGTATGTACTGTGTCTTATCAAAATTCAGTGAGAGTCCGTTTACAAGGAACCACTTAGTAATTTTCTGAAAGACAATGTTGACAATTTCATCAGTTAATTCTTGTTTGTCAGGTGTGATTACTATACTTGTATCATCAGCAAAGAGAACTAACTTTGCCTCTTCATGAATATAGAACGGCAAGTCATTAATATATATTAAGAACAACAAAGGGCCCAAGACTGACCCTTGTGGAACCCCATTCTTGATAGTTCCCCAGTTTGAGGAATGTGCTGATCTTTGCATATTATGAGAACTGCTTATTTCAACTTTCTGCACTCGTCCAGTTAGGTAAGAATTGAACCATTTGTGCACTGTCCCACTCATGCCACAATATTTGAGCTTGCCTAGCAGAATTTCATGATTTACACAATCAAATGCCTTTGAGAGATCACAAAAAATCCCAATGGGTGGTGTTCGGTTATTCGGATCATTCAAAATTTGATTGGTGAAGGCATATATGGCATTTTCTGTTGAAAAACCTTTCTGGAAACCAAACTGACTTTTTGTTAGTACTTCATTTTTACAGATATGTGAATAAATTACATAAAATTGAATAAATTACTTTTCAAAAATTTTGGATAAAGCTGTTAGAATGGAGATTGGACGGTAGTTGTTGACATCAGATCTATCCCCCTTTTTATGCAAAGGTATAACAATAGTATATTTCAGTCTATCAGGGAAATGCCCTGTTCCAGAGAACTATTACACAGGTGGTTGAGAATCTTACTTATCTGTTGAGAACAAGCTTTTAGTATTTTGCTGGAAATGCCATCAATTGCATGTGAGTTTTTGATTTTAAGCAAGTTTATTATTTTCCTAATTTCAGAGGGAGAAGTGGGTGAGATTTCAATTGTATGAAATTGCATAGGTATGGCCTCTTCCATTAACAGCCTAGCATCTTCTAATGAACACCTGGATCCTACTATATCCACGAAATTTAGAAAATGATTATGAAAAATATTTTCAACTTCTGACTTCTTGTTCGTAAAGTTTTCATTCAATTTGGTGGTAATACTGTCTTCCTGTGCTCTTGGTTGACCTGTTTCTCTTTTAATAATATTCCAAATTGTTTTAATTTTATTATCAGAGTTGCTGATTTCAGACATGATACACATACTTCTGGATTTTTTAATAACTTTTAATACAGCACAGTAGTTTTTATAATGTTTGATAGTTTCTGGGTCACTACTCTTTCTTGCTGTCAGATACATTTCCCTTTTTCGGTTACAAGATATTTTTATACCCTTAGTAAGCCATGGTTTGTTACAAGGTTTCTTACGAGTATATTTAACTATTTTCTCGGGGATGCAGTTTTCAAATGCATTTACAAAAATGTCATGAAATAAATTACATTTTAAATTGGCATGAGGTTCACGGTACACCTTATCCCAGTCTAACTGCTGTAGGCTTTCCCTGAAATTTGCCATTGTTAAATCGTTGACTGAATGTACTACTTTGGAGGACTGTTTAGTATTGCTGAATGGAGCTATGTCATATATTGTAACTAGCTGTGCACCATGATCAGAAAGACCATTCTCAACAGGCTGAGCATTTATCTGGTTAAACTTATCTTGGTCTATAAAGAAGTTATCTATCAGTGAGCTGCTATCCTTTACCACCCGAGTAGGAAAATCAATAACGGGTGTCAAATTGAAAGAACCGTGTAATACTTCAAGGTCATTTTTCCTATTACCCTCTTTCAGAGAATCTACATTGAAGTTCCCACAAATAATAATTTGCTTCCCCCTGTCTGACAGATAGCACAACAAGGAGTCCAAATTTTTCAGAAATAGATGAAAATTTCCTGATGGGGACCTATATACAGTTACAATCATAAATGTGCCTTTATTTAATTTAAGCTCACAGCCACATGCTTCTATATGTTTCTCTACACAAAACTTTTCTGTTTCTATACTTTTTGCACAATGATAACTTTTGACATATATGGCAACTCCTCCATTCTCCATATTTTCTCTCATTACATGTGCAGAGAGCTTATATCCACTTACATTTACCTTATCCATATCAGTAACAATGTGATGCTAAGACAGGCATAGTATATCTATTTCGTCCTCAACTTCTAAATCTTCTATACAAACCAGAAGCTCATCTATTTTATTCTTTAAACTCCCAATATTTTGATGAAATATACTTACATTATTTTTAATTATACTTTTATGAGAACCTTTCCTTATTCTAACATTTGCAGTACTCTCCTGTCTGAGTTTCTCATTGTGCTTAGGCCTAGTTCCTATACCAGTGGTCACATGGTGTTCAGAGGGGCAGATTATGTCAACTGGGTTGGGTGACTTTAATTCATCAATGCAATTACCTAGGACTGAGATACAACTTGGTGGAGATAAAATTTCTGGAGATTGGTGAAAATTTATAATTGACAGCTGTGATTTGTGATCCAATGTGCTAGAATTGTGCTGTTTAATTTCTTTCCTAAACTGAAGATTTGTTTCAATTCTGATCTCTCGTAGAACTCGACATCTTTCTGTCTTACCTATCCTTAAAAAGGTGCTGCTCCAACACCTGTAACCACTGATATTTTACCATTCATGGCAGTGCCTCCCCTCCTTAAATTTCCTGCTATTACCCCAGCCAGTTTCCCCTTCCCTTTCCTGTTGAGATGTAGGCCGTGCCTGGTATAGTCCCACCTACTGAGAGAATCAACAGGATCCACATCAATATGAGCACCCACACCCGACCCAAGCAGCCATTCCAACTCCAAATTAACTCTCCCAACAGAAGAGTTCAAATGAGGCCGGACATGGCGTCTCAGGACAGATACAAATTCAACATTGGTGTGTCTCGATGCCGACGCAATCTTTACCAGGTCACTCTCTGTCGATGCTGTTCCCTGGCCCTCCCACAATAACCACGGTGTCTTCCCTGGCCAATCCTTTACAGAGTGAACCTAAATCCTCTGTCACCTGATCCAGACTAGCACTTGGTTTGAAAAAATTTGTGACCTGGTATTCTGGTCCTAATTCCTCCTGCAGAAGTTGGCCTACACCTCTGGCATGAGAACTGCCTAACAGCAAAACTTTCTTCCTTTTCGATGACTTTCCTACATTCTTTTTCAATTTCCTATTGAAAGTTTGTTGTGTCCTGTCTACACCTATCTCTGCTTGAGGCTCATCAGTTTCTAACTGAAGCAACAGGTCAAACTTATTTTTGGCATTCACCACAAAACTGTCAGACTTAGTTCTAGGCCTGTTCCTTCTGTTACCTGTTGCCACTTCCCACCTCTCTTTGCCCTTCTCCCTCCTCAACCTGTCCAATTCTTCCCTAGCCTGATCTAGCTCAGCCTGAAGAGCAGCAATTTTCCCCTCATGTTCCACTATCTTCCTATCTCTGCTGCAAATCCTACATAACCACTGATGATCCTGATCCACTTTCCCGACACCCATGCCACTGCAGTCCCCCCAGTGAAAAAAACTACTGCATCCATCACACCAAACCCCGGAACTAACAATTCTACGGCAAGTCAGGCACTTCTCACTCATGGCAAAAATAATACTTTAGCTAGAATAAATCAATTAAATTACCGAAAAAAAAAAAAAAGACGTTACAAGAATTAAGCCTATTCACAAATGTATATAAGCAAGTTTCTGATTTAAAATTCCGCTGTTTTTTCTGAGATCTGTATTAAAACAATGAAGGTATACGCTATTTATTATATATTCACTCGATGGAATGAAAAAAAAGGACAATTAAACAAGATACTTTAAGTTTGATTCTCCAAAAACGTTACGAGAATTAGGCCTATAAACAAATGTATATAAGCAAGTTTCTGATATAAAGTTACGCTGTTTTTCTGAAATCTGTTTTAAAACAATGAAGTTATACGCTATTTACGGTTGTTTACTTATTTGTTACCGAGAAACTAGTTAAATTACCGTGAAACAAGAAACAAACACGTTTACAAAATTTAAGCCTAAGCGCGACTTTCCGAAAAAATACGCAAAGAAAAGTCAAACCTTCAACGGCAAGACTAAACGATACAATAATGCACGTATTTAATTTGTTATCGGCGTTAAACTAAATTATATTCCTGTCTAAATCACTTAACTTTCTGGAAATAGTTTCTGGCGTCACTTACTCGGCGGCCATCTTGGAACAGTCGGGCCTTCTTCCTCCTCTCCTCTTTAAAAATAATTTCGATACCTTGGCTGAATTTTATAGTCAGTGACTTATTACTTAAAATGAACTATATGCAAAGTCTATGCAATGCGTTTTTACCTCTGCACATTCAGTAAAAATTTACTTAAAACCGATACAGAGAGTAACCATTGCGAATAGCCAAAAGAAATTCAGTCGTTTATCGAGCGAAAGACTTCGGTTTATTGGCAGAATACGGGGAAATGCAGTCAGCCTACAAAGAAGATTCCTTACAAATCACTCATGCCAACAGTTCTAGAATATTGCTCAAGAGTGTGGGACCCGTACCAAATAGGACTAACAGGGGACGTTGAATGTATACCGAGAAGGGCAGCACGAATGGTCACAGGTTTGTTTGATTCGTGGGAGAGTGTGACAGACCTTCTGAAGGAAGTCTACTAACAAAGTTTTAACAACCAGCTTTAACTGACTATACTACAATCCCCTACGTATCGCTCACATAGGTATCGTGAGGATAAGATTAGAATAATTACTGCACGCACGGAGGTATTCAAACAATTATTCTTCCCGCTCTCCATAGGTGAATTGAAGGGAAAGAAATCATAATAACTGGTATCAGTGGGACGTACCCTCTGCCACATCACGGTGGTTTGCAGAGTGTGGATGTAGATGAATCAGCCATAGAGCGTGAAGATGCAGATGTAGATGAATCAGCGATACAACGTGTCTCTCGTAAACGTCATAACTGTGTGAAAGCAAAGTCCAGACTCTTTGTTTATTTTTGCTACCCACATATATGTGCTTAAGAACAGGAAGCTTGTACTCACTGTTAATATTCGTATTTGTTCCAGTTTGTATCCGATTACAATTTGCAAAAGTAAATGTATATACGTTACGAAATTTTTGAAATAAATGGTGAGTTCTCTAGTGTCAGGGTGATTCTTTTGACACAAATGTAGCTTGCCTCAGCATTCGTCTCCCTCGTTAGCAATGCCCTCGGTTATTTAAAAGTAACGTCTACCTCACATTCTTGTTTACTTTTGACATTTTTTTTTGCTCTGCAGTGACAACATATTACGAACAAAAAAGATAAAATTTAGGAACTAGCAATACTGCTGTGATCGACTGGTCACCTTCTTTTTGTTTTTTTAGTGATCCCACTCCGCGCTTGTTTAGCGTCGTTGATGTGCTGCTGGGAGGAGGGGCAAAATATACTGCCTCCTCCTCCTGTGCAAACACCAGTGCAACAGTTCGGTGACCACCTCATAGAAAATTATATTGGAGAGGAAACTGCATCTTGTCACCTTGAATTTCGGCAGAAGTGTCCACAGTGCTTTTGGAGAAAGAGTACATGCGAAAGTTTTCGTTCTTGTTTTAACTCTTTGTTTCAACAGACTCATACTAACATTTACATTTCTGTAAAGAGCTTGAGAAGACTACAGACTACTGCATTCGGCTAAATAGTATCGGGTCTTTTTACATTCCAGAAACAGACACGAAAACTGTAATACATGATCATCCAAATCAAAATTGTGGAGTTGGAAAAGGTGAGTTGCACGCTTTGAGCGTGTTTCATACAAATCGTAAATATTATTTTTACCTTAGAAACATCTTATGAATAGAAGTAATTGCAGTTGAGGGAGTTTATCACATAATTCCTTTCTTTTAAGCACGTTTTCCTCCAAGCTACTGTCAGCTAGGACATTGCAGTTAATAATTTAAGTTTTTGTAAATTTTGTAATGAAAAATTTCTGTGCTCCTACAATATGGCCTGATGTGTTGCGGAGAATGACCAAGGAAATTCCCGCGCCCGGGTTCCCGGGTTCGACTCCCGACGGCGTCAGGGATTTTCTCTGCCTCGTGATGACTGGGTGTTGTGTCATGTCCTTAGGTTAGTTAGGTTTAAGTAGTTCTAAGTTCTAGGGAACTGATGATCATAGATGTTAAGTCCCATAGTGCTCAGAGCCATTTGAACCATTTTTGAACCAAGGAAATGTTAGAGACATGGTTCTAGCTGAGGGGCAGGTGGCAGCTTGTGGCCACAAAGTTCTTATTATTGATTGAGACTGTGAAGAACAGTAACTTCAGACACCATGGCGAGCAAGTTCCCAGTGAGCCGCAAGTCGCCCATAATGGAGCAGCTGGCACAGTTTAATTCACAGGTGTATTTTTTTCAGCAGTCGTTTGTTGTGCTATCAAATTGCTTGACATTATTTATAACAATATCTTCAAGTGAACCACACCTAACTGAAAGGTGTATTTCATCTGCTTAGATTACGACGACTTAGTAACGTTTCTTGCAAATAGATAGAATTTTTTTTATTTGACTGTTTTTATCGCAAACTTTTTTGAACAAGATTACCAGTTTTCGCTATGCAATAGTCATCTTCAGAATCTGGCATTCCGCTGACTGCAACAAGCCATAAATATGTGAAAATAACACACTAACTTCAGCAAAGTTACGACTTCGCAACACTCAGCCCACTTGAAACAAACCCGAGTCAGCAAGCCACGACGAACCGAGAAGATTAGTGAGAAAGCAACCATGTATAAATAACTCACGTTCATTATTTGTTATAGTGATACTGAATGTGAGAGTCCTATGATGCATATTGCATAGCCAAACCTGGTAATCTTGTTCAAAAAAATTTGCAATCAAGGTAGTTATATAAACATTATGTAAACCACATAATCACTCTGCAGTTGATCATTCCATATTAAGTTTTTGTCTGGTACAGATGTGTGTATGACAATTAGAAAATTTTGAAACTAATGGAAATAAAGTACTTTGACTGTGAACAATGCGGAGGGGGCAACTATCCCCTTCCCCCCCCCCCCCCTCCCTTTGGATTTGCACCTGTCCAGGACATTTGTCTTCGTCTGAGAGATGGTTAAGTAGTGCTGTATTCCATACCGCACCATTAGCATGTCGAGGTATCTTATGAAACCCACCAACATTATCAGTTTGAAGGTAGTAGGACATCGATATTCCCTGTCTGCAGCAGTTGTTCAAACACCTGTCTAACTTTCTCCCCTATCCTTGCTTTCACAGTTTAGGACAGGAAAATTGTGTTTATCAAGAGCCAAAGGAACTGGTGCACCTGGCTAATATCGTGTAGGGCCTCCGCAAGCACGCAGAAGTTCCGTAACACGACGTGATGTAGACTCGACTAACGTCGGATGTAGTGCTGTAGGGAACTGACACCATGAATCCTGCAGGGTTGTCCATAAATCCGTAAGAGTACCAGGGGTTGGAGATCTCTTCCGAACAGCACGTTGCAAGGCATCCCAGATATGCTCAATAATGTTCATGTCTGGGGAGTTTGGTGGCCATTGGCAGTGTCTGAAGTCAGAAGAGTGTTCCTGGAACCACCCTGTAGCAATTATGGACGTGTGGGGTGTCGCATTGTCCTGCTCGAATTGCCCAAGGCTGTCGTAATGCACAATGGACAAGAATGGATGTACGTTATCGGAAAGGATGCATACGTACGTGTCACCTGTCAGAGTCGTATGTAGATGTATCAGGGGTCCCATATCACGCCAATCGCACACGCCCCACACCATTACAGAGCCTCCACCAGCTTGAACAGTCCCCTGCTGACATGCAGAGTCCATGTATTCATGAGGTTGTCTCCATACCCGTGCACGTCCATCCGCTCGGTACAATTTGAAACGAGACTCGTCCGACCATGCAACATGTTTCCAGCCATCAACAGTCCATTGTCGGTGTTGAGGGGCCCAGGCCTCTGTGTCGTGCATTTATCAAGGGTACACGTGTGGGCCATCGGCTCCGAAAGTCCATATCAATGATGTTTCGTTGAATGGTTCGTACGCTGATACTTGATGACCCAGCATTGAAATCTGCAGCAATTTGCAGAAGGATTGCACTTCTGTCACGTTGAACGATTCTCTTGAGTCGTCGTTGGTCTCGCTCTTCCAGGATCTTCTCCTGGCCGCAGTGATGTCGGACATTTTATGTTTTATCGGGTTTCTGATATTCACGGTACACTCATGAAATGGTCGTTCGGGAAAATCCCCACTTTATCGCTACCTCGGAGATGCTGCGTCCCATTGCCACATGCAAAGAATGCTGGAATCACATGCAGTGTGGGTTTCTGGTTATTGATAAAGCAAGAAAATTGAATGATGAGTGATATAGAGGACATTTCCGAGAGTTTGTTTTTAAGAGATCGTGTACAAATACATAGCTGTGCCAGTATCTTGCATTCCATGGACGAATTCGATAAAACGTTATGGATTCGCGAAAGCTCACAATGCATTTGATGCAATTTGTGTATTCCAGTTTTATTTCTCTTCCAGAATATATAGCCATTAAATAGGCGTATATTAATGTCCAAAATACTGATGATGGGATTGAATTTGGCTTCACTGACCTGCGACAGAAATTACCTGAAACAGATTAGATTAGATTAGATTAATACTAGTTCCATGGATCACGAATACGATATTTCGAAATGATGTGGAACGAGTCAAATATTCAAATACATGACATAATTAAGATAGTTTAACAACATACTTAAGTTAATATAACAACTTTTTTATTTTTTGTGTTTTTTTAATTTTTTTATTTTTTTATAATTTTTTTTCTTAATTTATATCTAAAAATTCCTCTATGGAGTAGAAGGAGTTGTCATTCAGAAATTCTTTTAATTTCTTCTTAAATACTTGTTGGTTATCTGTCAGTTTTTTGATACTATTTGGTAAGTGACCAAAGACTTTAGTGGCAGTATAATTCACCCCTTTCTGTGCCAAAGTTAGATTTAATCTTGAATAGTGAAGATCATCCTTTCTCCTAGTATTGTAATTATGCACACTGCTATTACTTTTGAATTGGGTTTGGTTGTTAATAACAAATTTCATAAGAGAGTATATATACTGAGAAGCTACTGTGAATATCCCTAGATCCTTAAATAAATGTCTGGACGATGATCTTGGGTGGACTCCAGCTATTATTCTGATTACACGCTTTTGTGCAATAAATACTTTATTCCTCAGTGATGAATTACCCCAAAATATGATACCATATGAAAGCAATGAGTGAAAATAGGCGTAGTAAGCTAATTTACTAAGATGTTTATCACCGAAATTTGCAATGACCCTTATTGCATAAGTAGCTGAACTCAAACGTTTCAGCAGATCATCAATGTGTTTCTTCCAATTTAATCTCTCATCAATGGACACACCTAAAAATTTGGAATATTCTACCTTAGCTATATGCTTCTGATTAAGGTCTATATTTATTAATGGCGTCATACCATTCACTGTACGGAACTGTATGTACTGTGTCTTATCAAAATTCAGTGAGAGTCCATTTACATGGAACCACTTAGTAATTTTCTGAAAGACAGTATTGACAATTTCGTCAGTTAATTCTTGTTTGTCAGGTGTGATTACTATACTTGTATCATCAGCAAAGAGAACTAACTTTCCCTTTCATGAATATAGAATGGCAAGTCATTAATATATATTAAGAACAACAAAGGACCCAAGACTGACCCTTGTGGAACCCCATTCTTGATAGTTCCCCAGTTTGAGGAATGTGCTGATCTTTGCATATTATGAGAACTACTTATTTGAACTTTCTGCACTCTTCCAGTTAGGTATGAATTAAATCATTTGTGCACTGTCCCACTCATGCCACAATATTTGAGCTTGCCTAGCAGAATTTCATGATTTACACAATCAAAAGCCTTTGAGAGATCACAAAAAATCCCAATGGGTGGTGTTCGGTTATTCAGATCATTCAAAATTTGATTGGTGAAAGCATATATGGCATTTTCACACATATCATACGAAATAGCTAATGTATGCACACATTGTAACTTAACCAGTATCTCTTTCACTGTTAAGCTCCTTGACCTACCATAATATGGGAGACAGAATCCAAATTATTATGTTCATGTTTACAGCTTGGAGGTAGATAAAAGCAAGCTGGTCAGTGCCCCATCACATAGATCTGTTGCTACTCTCAGAGGGTGGGCTGCAACACAACATCTAGATGAAAAACATGTCCTTCATACTTTTCCCTCAGTTGTTGAAATATTATGATGCATGGCATATGTGTCATATGTTCTCAAACTCATTAACTTTGACGCGACAGGTAGTCGCGCGGTCTGAGGCGTCTTGTCGCGGTCCGCACTGCTTCCCCCGTCCGAGGTTAGTCCTCCCTCGGGCATGGGTGTGTGTATCCTCCTTAGTGTAAGTTAGTTTAAGTTAGATTAAATAGTGTGTAAGCTTAGGGACCGATGACCTCAGCAGTTTGGTCCCATAAGACCTTACCACAAATTTGCAATTTAGTTAACTTTGGTACAGCATCTACTTGACTGCACTAGGCAGGAACCAGTATGTATGGAAATGCCTACAGAGGCAAATACGTTCTTAATGTTTAGGAATGTCCTATACCAGGAGCACTGCTCCTCTGTCATACATGCGGATTTCGAGAGCCTCCTAGTTAATGAGGTGCATCGTGAGGGTTACCCTGCTGCCTCCCATACTTCCTTCACAGAATGGTTTGTGGCATACGTGGCTATATATCAAGTCGTATGCTGATATTAATCCCTTCTTTACCAATTCGAATCATACATAAGGATAATCCTACAAGACGTTTGCTCATTGAACTAGAAAAAGTTGAAGGCAGTATTTATCAGATTTATAACAACACAGTCCCGTGGCCAAATTGCAGGAGTATGACGCTTATGCAAGCAGGCAGTTGATTGTCATATATCTAGACCTTAAGTTTTCTAGTAAACCACAAAAAATTGTCCTCCTATTCAAAATAACTTTAAAAAAATGTTTTGTAAAAATTATTGCTAATAAACCAGAATTTCATTATTTGGCTGTTAATATTTACGAAGAAAGAGCCCTGATACTTTCACTTTGGGGTAGAGAGAACAAAAGAAGAATTACTCTAGAGAGGAAACGAGGTAGGGAGGGGATGTGCGTGACCTTGATTGTGATTCATGAAGCAGTACAGTCGAACTTCATTTGCAATTGCTGGATAGGTGGCAGTGCCAATGGCGATGAGAGCAGTGTGTCACAGATTACTACATCACACAATTCTCCAAAATGTGGAGAGTTGTGGGGGTGGCCTTGAAGATAACAAGCCCAGGTATTGGGAGGTATGACCTGGAATCTGGGCTCATATCTGCCCTACATGTCGCTGATCTTAATTCTGAGCTCGTACTGGCCCTGTTACACTACTGCTATCTTGGAAAAATATCTGGCACCCATATTGGCTCATAAATTTTGGTGATAAAGATAAGGGTTGGATAAATATAGAGACCCATCATAAATTATAGCGATAAAGGTCCTGAATAAACACAAGAGATCTGGGGAGCCATGCAGGTTGTCCTCGTGGACCTGAACCAATAGGAGAACAGTCAACCATCTGGACCTCAGCCAGTAGGAGAACAGTTCGCCTCTCATCTTTAATTTCCACCTTTTATATGTAAGGCAATTGGCCTAGAAGGGAGAGGGAGGGGGAAGGGTGTTGGGGGGGGGGAGGAGAGAGGAGGGGAGATCTAGCAACAATGCAGGTCTGGCCTATGACTACTGCACTATTCCTGTAAGAAATTTCAGTTCTGCATCTGTTAGCCCAATACTTTGATGTCTTAAATCGCTCCAGAATATGTCCCCCTACATATTTAATAATTGTGACTTATTCTAGTGCCTGAAAGTAGTTTAATGAAATACACATCTTACAAACGCAAACATTAACTAAGATAATAACATAATTCCTGCCCTATATTATGGTGCGATTGTCTCTTTATAAAATGGCATGAGAACTGTTCACGATGTTTTAGTGGTGTGTATAACTAATGTTCCAGTTTCAAAATGCTATAGAAAGAGAACCGTTATTCAGAATGATATCAAGTTTGAACAGCATATTATTAACGCAGGGGGAAACGTCATGGAACAAAAGGAAATTTTACCAACAGCTGGCGCTGTAAACGTCTTAACATAAATGGTGTCAGCTACAAATGACAAATGAATCGCATTACGACGGCACATTAGACCATTTGCATTGTTCAGTGTGCATGGTTGCACAAGTTCGGCAGTCGGCAGCTACGGCACTGCTAGTTAGGTAAGCCCATCCACCAGGATAAGATCGCCTCACATCATATGGGAAAAATGGGTTTTTAATTGTCATGAGATCAAAAACCCCATAAAAAGCAAAATGACATGGGTTTTTAATTGTGCTGGGGCAAAAACCGCATAAAAACCAAAATGACATCCATTTCTAATTGTCGTCAGACTGGCGCAAGACATGTTCAATATGCTATTCACCTTTTTCTGCCACAAACGTAAATCGACAAACAGCGTGTTCTACAACAGGTCGGAGTGTCTCGAGGGTCATATTCAGAATGGGTTGCACAATGCGTAACTTCATTTTAGCTACGTTCGTAAATGGAGGATTGAACACAACGTCTTTCAGATAACCTCAAAGCTAAAAGTCACACATATGAAGATTAGGTGATCTGGACGGACAGGCTATAGGGAAATGACAGCATATAGTTCTAGCATTTCCGAAATGTCTCTGCAGCAGCCGCTTCACTGACTGTGAAATGTCCAGATGAGCGCCATCTTGCACAAAAATGATCCTGCCCACACATCCACGCTGTTGAAGGTTGGAATGACGTTTGTGCACAAAAGACTCTCATAGCGTTTACCACCACCCCCATGAACCATGGACCTTGCCGTTGGTGGGGAGGCTTGCGTGCCTCAGCGATACAGATAGCCGTACCGTAGGTGCAACCACAACGGAGGGGTATCTGTTGAGAGGCCAGACAAACGTGTGGTTCCTGAAGAGGGGCAGCAGCCTTTTCAGTAGTTGCAAGGGCAACAGTCTGGATGATTGACTGATCTGGCCTTGTAACAATAACCAAAACGGCCTTTCTGTGCTGGTACTGCGAACGGCTGAAAGCAACGGGAAACTACAGCCGTAATTTTTCCCGAGGGCATGCAGCTTTACTGTATGATTACATGATGATGGCGTCCTCTTGGGTAAAATATTCCGGAGGTAAAATAGTCCCCCATTCGGATCTCCGGGCGGGGACTACTCAAGAGGACGTCGTTAACAGGAGAAAGAAAACTGGCGTTCTGCGGATCGGAGCGTGGAATGTCAGATCCCTTAATCGGGCAGGTAGGTTAGAAAATTTAAAAAGGGAAATGGATAGGTTGAAGTTAGATATAGTGGGAATTAGTGAAGTTCGGTGGCAGGAGGAACAAGACTTCTGGTCAGGTGACTGCAGGGTTATAAACACAAAATCAAATAGGGGTAATGCAGGAGTAGGTTTAATAATGAATAGGAAAATAGGAATGCGGGTAAGCTACTACAAACAGCATAGTGAACGCATTATTGTGGCCAAGATAGATACGAAGCCCACACCTATTACAGTAGTACAAGTTTATATGCCAACTAGCTCTGCAGATGACGAAGAAATTTAAGAAATGTATGATGAAATAAAAGAAATTATTCAGATTGTGAAGGGAGGCGAAAATTTAATAGTCATGGGTGACTGGAATTCGAGTGTAGGAAAAGCGAGAGAAGGAAACATAGTAGGTGAATATGGGTTGGGGCTAAGAAATGAAAGAGGAAGCCGCCTGGTAGAATTTTGCACAGAGCACAACGTAATCATAACTAACACTTGGTTTAAGAATCATGAAAGAAGGTTGTATACATGGAAGAACCCTGGAGATACTAAAAGGTATCAGATAGATTATATAATGGTAAGACAGAGATTTAGGAACCAGGTTTTAAATTGTAAGACATTTCCAGGGGCAGATGTGGACTCTGACCACAATCTATTGGTTATGACCTGTAGATTAAAACTGAAGAAACTGCAAAAAGGTGGGAATTTAAGGAGATGGGACCTGGATAAACTGAAAGAACCAGAGGTTGTACAGAGATTCAGGGAGAGCATAAGGGAGCAATTGACAGGAATGGGGGAAAGAAATACAGTAGAAGAAGAATGGGTAGCTTTGAGGGATGAAGTAGTGAAGGTAGCAGAGGATCAAGTAGATAAAAAGACGAGGGCTAGTAGAAATCCTTGGGTAACAGAAGAAATATTGAATTTAATTGATGAAAGGAGAAAATATAAAAATTCAGTAAATGAAGCAGGCAAAAAGGAATACAAACGTCTCAAAAATGAGATCTACAGGAAGTGCAAAATGGCTAAGCAGGGATGGCTAGAGGACAAATGTAAGGATGTAGAGGCCTATCTCACTAGGGGTAAGATAGATACTGCCTACAGGAAAATTAAAGAGACCTTTGGAGATAAGAGAACGACTTGTATGAATATCAAGAGCTCAGATGGAAACCCAGTTCTAAGCAAAGAGGGGAAAGCAGAAAGGTGGAAGGAGTATATAGAGGGTCTATACAAGGGCGATGTACTTGAGGACAATATTATGGAAATGGAAGAGGATGTAGATGAAGATGAAATGGGAGATATGATACTGCGTGAAGAGTTTGACAGAGCACTGAAAGACCTGAGTCGAAACAAGGCCCCCGGAGTAGACAATATTCCATTGGAACTACTGACGGCCTCGGGAGAGCCAGTCCTGACAAAACAATACCATCTGGTGAGCAAGATGTATGAAACAGGCGAAATACCCTCAGACTTCAAGAAGAATATAATAATTCCAATCCCAAAGAAAGCAGGTGTTGACAGATGTGAAAATTACCGAACTATCAGTTTAATGAGTCACAGCTGCAAAATACTAACACGAATTCTTTACAGACGAATGGAAAAACTAGTAGAAGCCAACCTCGGGGAAAATCAGTTTGGATTCCGTAGAAACACTGGAACACGTGAGGCAATACTGATCTTAAGACTTATCTTAGAAGAAAGATTAAGGAAAGGCAAACCTACGTTTCTAGCATTTGTAGACTTAGAGAAAGCTTTTGACAATGTTGACTGGAATACTCTCTTTCAAATTCTAAAGGTGGCAGGGGTAAAATACAGGGAGCGAAAGGCTATTTACAGTTTGTACAGAAAGCAGATGGCAGTTATAAGAGTCGAGGGACATGAAAGGGAAGCAGTGGTTGGGAAGGGAGTAAGACAGGGTTGTAGCCTCTCCCCGATGTTGTTCAATCTGTATATTGAGCAAGCAGTAAAGGAAACAAAAGAAAAATTCGGAGTAGGTATTAAAATTCATGGAGAAGAAATAAAAACTTTGAGGTTCGCCGATGACATTGTAATTCTGTCAGAGACAGCAAAGGACTTGGAAGAGCAGTTGAATGGTATGGACAGTGTCTTGAAAGGAGGATATAAGATGAACATCAACAAAAGCAAAACAAGGATAATGGAATGTAGTCTAATTAAGTCGGGTGATGCTGAGGGAATTAGATTAGGAAATGAGACACTTAAAGTAGTAAAGGAGTTTTGCTATTTGGGGAGCAAAATAACTGATGATGGTCGAAGTAGAGAGGATATAAAATGTAGGCTGGCAATGGCAAGGAAAGCGTTTCTGAAGAAGAGAAATTTGTTTACATCCAGTATTGATTTAAGTGTCAGGAAGTCATTTCTGAAAGTATTCGTATGGAGTGTAGCCATGTAAGGAAGTGAAACATGGACGATAAATAGTTTGGACAAGAAGAGAATAGAAGCTTTCGAAATGTGGTGCTACAGAAGAATGCTGAAGATTAGATGGGTAGATCACATAACTAATGAGGAAGTATTAAATAGGATTGGGGAGAAGAGAAGTTTGTGGCACAACTTGACCAGAAGAAGGGATCGGTTGGTAGGACATGTTCTGAGGCATCAAGGGATCACCAATTTAGTATTGGAGGGCAGCGTGGAGGGTAAAAATCGTAGAGGGAGACCAAGAGATGAATACACTAAGCAGATTCAGAAGGATGTAGGTTGCAGTAGGTACTGGAAGATGAAAAAGCTTGCACAGGATAGAGTAGCATGGAGAGCTGCATCAAACCAGTCTCAGGACTGAAGACCACAACAACAACAACAACAGTGTTTACCAGTGACGATGCATGTAACATGAACTGTAGGGCTCATTTTCTCGAGAAAATAATCCCCTACGATAAACGATTCCGTCAACCCGTACCGCAGAAAGAAGTGGTACCGGTTGATGTGTGTGAGGATTTATCGTTATCATGTTCTGAAAGTCTGTGTATTGACATGTCCTTGTAGATGGAAATGGGCTTCTCTGCCCACTGGATGTTCCATGGTCACTCATTGTCCACTTCCATGCGAGCAGGAAATTCCAGAGCGAACGTTTGTCTTGCCAGCAGGTCAGCAGGAACAAATCCTGTACATGAGTGACTTTGTATGGATAGCAACGCAGAATGTTTCGTAGGATTTTATGCCCAGTGCTCGCAGGCATGTTCAACGTTCCGGCAATTCCTCGTGCACTGTCTGTTTGCACACCACCACTCGACCCCTCCTGCATGCTGTGGCCACATCTTCGACAGACGGCAGATCAACTGATTTTCTTCCTCTTCCACAAGACACTTCAAAAGAATATATATTTTCGAATTTTGTAGTCATTTTTTCCAGACCCTTAGCAGACATCGGACCGATGCCTTTTTTCATACGCTTGAGAGTCCAGTGTCCTGAACTTCGGCATGGCTACTGGCACACAGTCACATTCTCGTAAAAGAGCTTTACCAGCAACATGCAATCAAAATGGTTCAAATGGCTCTGAGCACTATGGGACTTAACTTCTGAGGTCATCAGTCCCCTAGAACTTAGAACTACTTAAACCTAACTAACCTAAGGACATCACACACATCCATGCCCGAGGCAGGATTCGAACCTGCGACCGTAGCGGTCACGCGGTTCCAGACTGTGGCGCCTAGAACTTCTTGGCCACAGCATGCAATCCTTCACGGGTACAGACACATTGGGCGTCTCTTTGAAGCATAATGGCGCATTATGAAAAATAAAGGAGACATAAAAACCGGGCTAGGTCAGACAAAGATGGCACTCGTGGTCAAAATAAATCTATTAGTATGAAACATTTGCCTTAATTTAAGGAAGGAATAAATTTCTAAGAGGTTTTGTGTGGAGCACAACATTGTATGGAATTGGACTGTCGAAATACCCGATAGGAAGAGAATAGAAGCGTTTGAAATGTCATGCTGTAGAAAAACTTGTTGAAAATTAGGTGGACTAATAAGATAGAAAATGATGTTCTCCATCTAATCGGCGAGGAGGGGGATACGTGGAAAATCTTGACAAGAAGTGGCAGGAAGTAGGACACTTGTTAAGACATCAAAAAATAGATTCCACTGTACTTCAGGAAAATGCAGAGAGTAAAAACTGTAGATGAAGATCGAGATAGGAGTATCTATAACAAATCATCGAGGATTTTTGGAGAAACAGTTTCTCTGAGATGAAGTGTTTCGCACAAGAGAGATAGCAATCGTGGTAAGACAATTACCGTACTTTTAGGTTACGTCTTTTGAGATGAATCAGTGGAAGCAGTTGCACCCATAAAATATCTAGGAGTTTACATCCAGAAAGATTTAAAGTGTAACAATCATATCGAAACATATGTAGGAAAGTCAGTATCAGACTGAATTCCGGTAAAGAATCCTAAGGCAAAGTAATTTACTCACAGCTTTCAAAAACCGCATTAGACCGTTGTTATGTGAGTCTGGAGCTCTTAGGACGTAGAATTAATACAGGAAAAATAGAAAATCAAAAGAAGAGTAGCGCGTTTCGCGACAGTCCTTTAGTAAGCGTAGGTGTGTTATGGAGGTTCCCATCCAGTTCTAGCGGCAGGCACTAAGAGATACGCATTCTACATTACGGAGACGTTTACAATTAAAATGACGTGAGCGTACCTTCCATCAAGAGTAGGCGGCTCCTGAATTTTATTTTCTTCATCAAAAACTTAACAATTCTTAACGAGCTCTTGTTGCAGAGAGATAGCACCACTAGAGAAAATGCATCTCAGATAAAAAAAGAATCTGCTTGACTTAGTATGATGCAGGCATAAGTTGATTATCAGGCATATACAGACAACTCAGATCTATTCCCGATAGTAAGTTGCCTTCACCTGAGTGAAGTGAAAGAGACAGGCATCGAAAAGCCACAGTGGGAAATTTCACTTTCCTATTACACTTAATACTGTTACGTGTTGTATTGCATGTGTAAATAGTCAAATTTATCTTACACTTTTATTAGAACGTTGTTCTTCATTTATATCTCATGATACTTCATTTACCCAGAAAAATATTTTGTATTTAGTTATTTTAGTCAAATTCAATAATTTAGTACAAGTGCACTAGAATTTGCTGTACAGTCCACTGATTCAATTGACCAATCGTTCTAAGAGTTCTGACTGGTTGCGCATGTTATTGTAGGGCCGGCAGTATAGATTCAGAAGCTGATCGGTATAGATGAGTCAGTCCCCCACAAAAAAGAGTTAAAAGTGTGTTGCTTCCCTCCACTGACACTGCAAGAGGTGGTCTCAGGCACCACCTGTGAGTAATAGTTACCGATTTGCTCCACGGGCTGCCAAGGAAGGCAGTCTCGTTCCAGCTAACACGGAGCAACGTGCACACGCGATCAGTTTCACTTCCTTAACAATGGTTTCCACTGGCGAGGACAATGGTCGTAGTTGTCACTGGACACGGGAAGATAGCTCTCTCTATTGTTCGCGCGCCTCATCGGCTTAACGGCGAGGGCAGCGCTTTGTAGCCGTGTGGAACCAATCAGGGCGCGCCTTTGTCCGCCGATGATTGACGTCGGCGTACCTCGGTCTCCGGAACGTTGCTGGCAGCGGAGCGGGTGGAAGAGAGGGGCGGGGCGCCGCGTCCAGGAAGCTGCAAAGAGGAGGCGACTGGTGCGGAAATGTGCTGGCTGCACCGAGAGGGTTTCTCTTCTCGCTTTGGGGAGTTGCAGCGCGATGCTGCCCGTAAATCCGAGTCTGTAGGCCAATAGGAACAGCTTCTTAGACTAGGACACGAACAGCTTTCTAGACTCGAATTTCCTCACTTCTCCGTACAAATACGCTGGTGTGCAAAACTTATGGACGAAAGTAACTATCGTATGACGTGTCAGTGCCACATACAATAGCTCAATGAAATCATAGGAAGAACTGCTACAGTATAGTACACAACTTAACTGAAAGGAATACGCGAGGGGACGAACAGAAATGGCGCTTCTGTTTGAAGACATCAATTATACTGACCTTACCGTCCCCTGGACGTTACAAGAGCCGGGACATGGTTCTTAATAAGGTATGTTCAAAATTATGTTCAAAACGATATAATTATATTATTTCTATAGTTTTTTATTTGTATCTTGAGTCATACTTTCTATGTTAACTTAACTCAAGTATACAGAAAAAATATGTACAAGATTTAATTTACTTTGTTATTAGCATTGGAAAAACATAGACGTTAATCCTGTAAAATTGTTTCGGTGCTACTTTGCATCAAACAGTTGTGGTATCTTTGTAAAGTCTTCATGTAACAGAGTCTCAGTTCAGATCTCTAAGAGAACAGTCTAGTTTTGACGATGTTATGAACTTCTGCAGTTGTAAGAGGGCTGGCTGTCCTCAGTAATTAAAAAACTGCTGAAGTATACAACGAAGAACTTGAAGTGGTGTCACGTGAGTCCGCCCAGGCTGAGTGATCAGAACAATGATGAAATAAACGAAGGAAGGAAAGAGGATAGCCGGCCGAAGTGGCCGCGCGGTTCTGGCGCTGCAGTCTGGAACCGCGAGACCGCTACGGTCGCAGGTTCGAATCCTGCCTCGGGCATGGATGTGTGTGATGTCCTTAGGTTAGTTAGGTTTAACTAGTTCTAAGTTCTAGGGGACTAATGACCTCAGCAGTTGAGTCCCATAGTGCTCAGAGCCATTTGAACCATTTTGAAAGAGGATAGCGTCTTTGACTAGTAATCAAAACATCCTGAGTCCCGGGTTCGAACCTCTCCACTGCCTAAATTTTGAATAAAAATCATCAGTAAAGATGGCTGAAGACTACGGTCGTAAGAAATCCCCTTGCTGTGGCAACGGCTTTGTCAAAGAGGGTGGAGTAGCGGATAGAGGTTCAGGGTACTCACTTGCCCTTGGAGTGGAAAACTGCCCCTAAAAGTTGGAAGAATCAGCACTCATCATCATATGCACACACACGTGCATGCACATGCACATGCACACACACACACACACACACACACACACACACACACACACACACACACACACACACAGACAGACTACATACTTTCATTGTTATTGGTAGCTATCTGGGATGGAACAGCTAACATATCAATATATGGACTTATATCCACACACCATCCATCTAAGTCTGAGAATGTTGATGGTGGATTAATAGCAATGGATACTGAGATTTTTTTTTTTTTTTAAAAAAAAGGAACACTGCTTAAGAAGAAGAAAAAGTAAGTAGAGACACTCACACATGTTACATGATATATGTTTCATACCAGGATCAATTACATCTGGTCCCTGACTCATCAAAATATGACCAACAAAGCTTATAAAAGTATGTAACAGGCAATAAGCACCGAGAAAAAATTTAGACACACAAATAAAATAACCACTACTTATGTGCAAGATCCTCATCTTGCATTACTTCTGCATGATGTGTGACCAGGAGCTGTCATGGTATCCCACAACAAAAACAATGAGGCAATCCATTTCCCTCACCTGTCACAAACTGTTTGCAGCACTGCAACCTACGTATCAGTGGCGATGTGCTTGCTACACCCTGCTACCATAATCTGAAAATATCAGCTCTGAAAGCTCCTCATTGTCAGTCAACACTGTACCGCACCTGAAGCTGATATGCACCACTGACACTTCCACCACCATATACACTGTGCGATCAAAAGTATCCGGACACCTGGCTGAAAATGACTTACAAGTTCTAGGTGCCCTCTATCGGTAATGCTGGAATTCAGTGTGGTGCTGGCCCACCCTTAGCCTTGATGACAGCTTCCACTCTCGCAGGCAAAAGTTCAATGTGCTGCACCGGGGATAGGTATCGATGTCGGTCGGTGAGGCCTGGCACGAAGTCAGCGTTCTAAAACATCCCAAAGGAGTTCTATAAGATTGAGGTGAGGACTCTGCAGGCCAGTCCATTACACGGATGTTATTGTCGTGTAAGCACTCCGCCACAGGCGGTGCATTATGACAGGTGCTCGATCGTGTTGAAAGATGAAATCGTCTTCCCCGAATGGCTCTTCAACAGTGGGAAGGAAGAAAGTGCTTAAAACATCAATGTAGACCTACGCTGTGATAGTGCCACGCAAAACAACTAGGGGCGCAAGCCCCCTCCATACCACACCATAACACCACCGCCTCCGAATTTTATTGTTGGCACTACACATGCTGACAGATGACGTTCACCAGGCATTCACCATACCCACACCCTGCCATCGGATCGCCACATTGTGTACCGTGATTCGTCACTCCACAAAACGTTTTTCCATTGTTCAGTCGTCCAATGTTTTCGCTCCTTACACCAAGTGAGGCGTCGTTTGGCCCGACCATGAAGTCAGTTTTCTCACCTCCCGCCTAACTGTCGTAGTACTTGCAGTGGATTCTGATGCAGTCTGGAATTCCTGTGTGATGGTCTGGATAGATGTCTGCCTATTACACACTACGACCCTTTTCAACTGTCGGCGGTCTCTGTCAGTCAACGGACGAGGTCGGCCTGTACGCTTTTGTGCTATACGTGTCCCTTCACGTTTCAACTTCACTATCACATCGGAAGCAGTGGATCTAGGGATGTTTAGTAGTGTGGAAATCTCGCGTAGAGACGTATGACACAAGTGACGCCCAATCACCTGATCACGTTCGAAGTCCTTGAGTTCCGCGGAGCGCCCCATTCTGCTCTCTCACGATGTCTAATGACTACTGAGGTCGCTGAAATGGAGTACTTGGCAGTAGGTGGCAGCACAATGCAAGTAATATGAAAAACGTATGTTTTGGGGGTGTCCGGATACTTTTGATCACATAGTGTAGATGATGTCTCCTACATTAAATAATTACCTGAATCCCGTAAGCGAGAAAGTGCAAAGCAGAAACTGAATAAATAACTACAAAGTTAAAAAAAAAAAAACAATTTAATTATTGGTAAACCAGTTCAACAGTAGTTGTATATTTTCTGAAGCATTCATAAACTCATATTGTCCATATCTCTTATTCAGCTACTTGAGGGCAGGGTATCCTTGTGTCTTTCTCACAGTCTTTGACATAAACTATGCTGTCTCTACGATCTTATGTTTAGAGGGATGGCACCATATCTTCACACGCCACTCCAACATCGTCCCAGCGTTTTACACGGTGAAATCGTGTCAATCACACCACTGCTTTTCAATATTTAGCGCACTACACTGGTATAGACTGTTGGGTAAAGCGAAGATTGTGAAATACTCGTTAATGCTTGTACTATGTCATAGAATGCAATGAAAGCAACGTCCTTAATCAGAAATTGTCTACATACGTCGTAAAGCCCTTGTGTGCCTGGAATGGTATTCGTACTTAGAGGTTCACTGTAAAATACTCCCGGTTTTGTGTAATACCTCTACATTTATACTAAAAATTGTACAATTCCTGTTAGCGGTGGATAGTTTATGAGAATTTATATAGTAACAATGCATATGCTGTAGTGCCTGCAGAGAAGTTTTGCAATGGTCCAATTTCAATTCGTATGTGCACAGTTCCAGTCTTTACCATCACACGTTGCTATGAACTCTCTATCACTACTGTGGGTGATAATTCCTTAAACTTCTGTGGGCTGAGTGTGTATCTGAAACCATCTTCAAATTCATAGTGAGATGTGTAAAATCTTGTGTACATGTCATACAATAGTCCATATCTGTTTTGGTCTCAGTCAAGTTGTAAATTATCGTACGGGATAAACCGGGAGTTCAGGTGAACTTTAGCATTGGTTAGTTTGCAGTTGTCAAATATGCTCAAATTCTTTTTCAGATTCCTCCTCCAGCCTGTTTGCAGTGCTAGAATCATAAAGGGAGGCATTGCTAGCTATACAGAGATCTCAATCATCCACTCTTGGCGACATGTCAAAGGACTGGCTATTGAAACAGCTCCCATGAACGGAAAGCTAATGACAGCTGAACTCCAAAATTACATTCCTGTAGAAGTTTCAGATTCTCTTCGTCTGATAGCGTAATGCGGTGTACTTCACATCAATTTTCCCAGCACAGTTTTAGTTTTCTGAGTCTTCTAGAATGTTCTAGTTATTATCTGTAGCGTTTCGAAAATCAGCTCTTGTTAACGTTCACAATAATACATTAACTCCTTCACATTTTGAGTGGGATATATGCGCTAATGGAATTGTCTAACGATCTGTCTCCGAAGCATCCAGCGTTTTGTTGGCTATTCAAATCTGATGTTGATGCAGAAACAAACGTTCTGATAATCGACGTGATTCCAGCGTTTCTGATGTAGGCAATTTCAACGCCAGTAAGTTCTTGTCTTATTTCTTGAAACACACAGACAAATGCATTACCTGTGATATGTAACGTCAGCGCTGCTGCTGGAGTCTTCTTATGTGTAAATACCCCCTTCCAAATACAAGAAATGCTTGCTTGGAATTACCAAACCATCTTGATTTTGAATAAAAATTTATATGTCATCAATATTATTAAATGTTGCTGAGGGAAAAAGATTGTTCGAGAAATATTCCTGACTAATGATACAGTCGTCATAATCAGCTGGAAGCGTTATATCGAATAATGTCATTGCGAGTCTTCGGTCCTATGGATTTAAGGAACTCATAATTCTCGTATGTTATCACATCCTGCTTCTGCTGAAAAGTGGTCGTCTGATGGCTGTGTGAGCAATATTTATACTTTACACCCACAGTGCTGCTCCAGATGAGGACCTACTATAATTTCCCCCCCGCGAAAGTCGACTACATTCGCATTCTGATCAATGATATTCGACTCGAGATGATCTTATGTCCGAACAGTCACTGGTAAGTACATTGGGTTACTAAGAACCTCTGCAATTTTAGAATCTTGTACACCAGAGAAAATACTACAGAATCTGTGAATTCTCGACAGTCAAAGCGGAAAGACACTGGATTTGAGGAAATGTATTGTTTTGCTGCTTTTTGCCTTCTAATGGCGCAAGATAAGAAGTTAAAATTAAGTGATTACTTGTCCAGAGATACACTTTTGAACACACCAGTTTTCAGCGAAATTATGTCCCGAGACCGTTTTTGTCTACTTCTGAGAATGCTACACTTCAGTGATATTTCTGCGAGTACTGGAGGCGACAGACTATTAAAAATTAGGATGATTGTTGACAAAATTTATTGGACGTTTCGTAGTTCATTTCGTTCACATCAGAAGCTTTGTATAGATGAAAATCTCTTGGTGTTCTCTTTTAAGCAATTTATTCCAAACAAACGAAGCAGATTCGGAATAAAGACATTTGTACTGTCTGACTGCCAGAGTGAGTAAGTTCTGGATTTTATTGTATATACCGGCGCAACAACAGAAATTGGGTTCCACAGTTTAGGGAAAAGTGGCGACGTAGTGGCTACTCTTATGGGACCGTATTTGGAACAGGCTCATATTCTATATGGCGCTAATTGGTACTCCAGCCCGGATCTGTTCCTCTGTCTTCACAACCATGGACCATCCGCATGTGGCACTATTCGTAAGAATAGGCGCATCACGCCAAAACTGCAGAAGAAATTAAATAGAGGAGAAACTGAACTCAAGTCCACTAACAAGATCCTTGCTATCAAGTGGTACGATAAGAGAGAGGTGTGCATGTTGACCACAAGTCACACAACACAGAGAAGACTGACAGAAATACTGGAGAAAAAATGAAGAAACCGCGATGTATTGTAGATTACCATTCGGGTATGGGTGCAGTTGACGTTGTGACATGTTACTGAGCTCAATGGGATCAGTGCGTGAGACGGTGAAATGGTATAAGAAATACTTTTTTCGCTTTCTGAATTTGTGCGTTGTAAATGCTCATGCTCTCCATCGGTCGGTAACAGGCCGAAAAAAAGGCACTCACAGAGTTTCACCTTTCTCTCGTAAGGGATATTGTAGAAACATATCCTGCAGAAAGGAAAAACAGCTGGTATGGGAAGGCGCTACGATGACGAGAATCCTGTGCGATTCACAGGCAGACATTTTCCGGCTGTTATTGTGAGTGAACATTCGCAAGCCGGCCGTTGTGGCCGAGCGGTTATAGGCGCTTCAGTCTGGAACCACGCTGCTGCTGCGGTCGCAGGTTCGAATCGTGCCTCGGGCATGGATGTGTGTGATTTCCTTAGGTTACTGAAGTTTAAGTAGTTCTAAGTCTAGGAGACTGATGACCTCAGATGTTAAGTCCCATAGTGCTTAGAGCCATATGAACCATTTTTGAACATTCGCATAAAAGTACGCTAATGCGCAGATGGATACTAAGGCAAAACTTGCAACGTTCCATTACGTGTTGTACCCTGCTTTGATAGTTATCATACAAAGAAGCATTACTAATAACTGGGAATTAAATCTGAGAAAATTTATTGACACTTCTGAATGATTTACTGAAAAAATGTAAAAAGATATTAACCATTTTTAACTTCGCCAGTGCCGATCCAAAGTCCGGATCGGAAAGAAGGATGGGAAACAGATGAAACAGGTGTGAAATTATTCAAACAGTGCCTGACTTCTTCATATGTAGTAGTTTGCTGGCAAATGAACGGACTTGGTGACTGAGATGGCGCAATATGAGTTCTGTTGCAAATGTACACACATCAAACAAAGTTTTGCATCACCTCGGTTCCGAGAGTTCCGGAACCTGTACAGAAAAATGGAATAGAGATCAACATGAACTCCATTTCTGTCCTTATTATTACTCATGAAAACCGAACACTGCATGTTGTACCACCATAGAGAGAGACCTTCAGAGGTGGTGGTCCAGATTGCTGCACACGCCGGTACCTCTAACACAAGTAGCATGTGCTCTTCAATTGACGGACGCCTATATTCGTCGTGGCATACCATCCACAAGTTCATCAAGGCAACATTGGTCCAGATTGTCCCACTCTTCAACGGCGATTCGGCGTAGATCTCTCAGAGTGGTTGGTGGGTCACGTCGTCCATATGCAGCCCTTTACAATCTATCCCAGGCATGTTTGATAGGGTTCATGTCTGGAGAACATGGTGGCCACTATAGTCGAGTGATGTTATCCTGAAGGAAGTCATTTACAAGATATGCATGATGGGAGCGCGAATTGTCGCCCATGAAGACGAATGCCTCGCCAATATGCTGCCGATATGGTTGCACTATCGGTCAGAGGATGGCATTCACGTATCGTACAGCCGTTACGGCGCCTTTCATGACTACCTGCTGCGTATGTCGGCCCCACACAATGCCACCCCAAAACAGCAGGGAACCTCCACCTTGCTGCACTCGTTGTACTGTGTGTCTAAGGCGTTCAGCCTGACCGGGTTGCCTCCAAACACGTCTCAGAAGATTGCCTGGTTGAAGGCATATGCGACACTCATCGATGAAGAGAACGTGATGCCAATCCTGAGCCGTCCATTCGGCATGTTGTTGGGTCCATCTGTAGCGCGCTGCATGGAGTCGTGGCTGCAACGATGGACTTCGCCATGGACGTCGGGAGTGAAGTTGCGCATCATTCAGCCTATTGCACACAGTTTGAGTAGTAACACGACGTCCTGTGGCTGCACGAAAAGCATTGTTCAACATGGTGGCGTTGCTGTCAGGGTTCCTCCGAGCCATAATCCGTAGGTAGCGGTTATCCACTGCAGTAGTAGCCCCTTGGGCGGCCTAAGCGAGGCATGTTGTCGACAGTTCCTGTCTCTCTGTATATCCTCGATGTCCGAATAACATCGCTTTGGTTGACTCCGAGACGCCTGGACACTTCCCTTTTTGAGAGCCCTTCCTGGCACAAAATAACGATGCGGAAGTTATCAAACCGCGGTATTGACCGTCTAGACATGGTTGAACTACAGACAACACGAGCCGTGTACCTCCTTCCTGGTGGAATGACTGGAACTGATTGGCTGTCGGATCCCCTCTGTCTAATAGGCGCTGCTCATGCATGGTTGTTTACATCTTAGGGCAGGTTTAGCGACATCTCTGAACAGTCAAAGGGACTGTGTCTGTGGTACAATATCCACAGTCAACGTCTGTCTTCAGGAGTTCTGGGACCCGAGCTGATGCAAAACTTTCTTTGAAGTGGGTATGTACAAATTTGAATGTGTTGCACGCTCATTCAGAGGGTTGCACAATCATTCGGAGGGTGCAAAGCATATGTATCTATAAGCTGACACAAAAATTGAGGCACTCAACGCTAAATTAACCCTTTGACTGCCGGAGGCGCACCATCTGCTTGGCGCGCTGAGGAGCCGCGGCCTGCGGCGTAATCCGGCTCCCTGTTGGAGCCTCGGAGCCACCGCCGGGACCGGAGTGGCCCTCGCTGCCCAATCCGCTCTGTGCTCAATACTTCTGGACTGATAGGACTCGTGCAGAGCCAGTGTGAATTTTTGGTGACTTTGAGTGGTAATATCTTGGGCAATAGTTTTTGCAAAGAAATCAAATTTGGCCATCTGTACAACTTAATGCTTTCTCGTAAAAGTAATAACGAAAAGAATTTTACGAGCCGTACTGGTCCAGAAAAATGTAGGTAAAATCGGTCAAAAAAACAGGCACCCAAAAAAATTTTGTAGTTTGGCTTCTTCCATCTCGTGGACGAATGCTATAACGAACGTGTAAATTGGCATGCTCTAACCTAACAACGCAAGGTTCTCAAACATAAAGTTTCATTTGCGTACCATTAACCAGTACTTAATGAATTAAGAGCAAAATTGAAGATTTTGTAGAAAATTCAAAAATTCGGTAATTTCGTTCTGATTTTGCTGAAAAACTATCTTCTATACAACATTCCAAGCTGTGTAATTGGAATGAAAGGTGGGCGCGAAGATCGGGCCCGAAAACAATGTAAACTTCGGATTTGCATATCTAGTAGATTGAACGCATTATGAAAATAAAATTTGAAGTGCAATAGTTGATAGCACAAAGATATGGAATCAAAATTTTTAGTCCCCTATTATTTTCCAATAATCTGCAAATTAGTCGAAAAAATGAAAAGATGAAAGCAGGGTTTATCCGATACTTATGTTAAAAAATACCATTCTCTATTAATGCTTCAAAGCCAGTCCCATTCGAACAACCAATTTTAAGCCCTACACCCTGCCTATAACAGTGACTTAATTTCCATTATTGGCTAACAACAGTGGGAAAGTAGCAAGAAAAATCGCACTGAGAGCAGAGTCTTAACTTTGGCGTGTCATTTCTCGTTGATCAAGGCGTTTGAAATCAGTTATGGAAAACACGTTTCGTACAAGTAGACCGAATGTGATCTATATTTGTGATACTAAGGATAAAAAAATATAACTGTCTGTTTTACGTGTTAATAATTAAAATGTATCGTACATAGATTAATATGTGGGTTTTGTTATACTGGCGCAATGTACTCGGCGTAATTAGACACATCAAAATTTTTTGCATCACCTCAATTCCCAGAGCTCTGAAGATCGACGTTGACTGTGGATATTGTATCACAGACACAGTCCCTTTGACTGTTCAGAGATGTCGCTAAACCCGCCCTAAGATGTAAACAACCATGCATGAGCAGCGCCTATTAGACAGAGGGGATCCGACAGCCGATCAGTTCCAGTCATTCCACCAGGAAGGAGGTACACGGCTCGTGTTGTCTGTAGTTCAACCATGCCTAGACGGTCAATACCGCGGTTTGATAACTTCCGCATCGTTATTTTGTGCCAGGAAGGGCTCTCAAAAAGGGAAGTGTCCAGGCGTCTCGGAGTCAACCAAAGCGATGTTATTCGGACGTCGAGGATATACAGAGAGACAGGAACTGTCGACAACATGGCTCGCTTAGGCCGCCCAAGGGGCAACTACTGCAGTGGATAACCGCTACCTACGGATTATGGCTCGGAGGAACCCTGACAGAAACGCCACCATGTTGAATAATGCTTTACGTGCAGCCACAGGATGTCGTCTTACTACTCAAACTATCAACAATGATGCGCAACTTCACTCCCGACGTCCATGGCAATGTCCATCTTCGCAAACCACGACACCATGCAGCGCAGTACAGACGGGCCCAACAACATGGCGAATCGACCGCTCAGGATTGGCATCACGTTCTCGTCACCGATGTGTGTCGCGTATGCCTTCAACCAGACAATCGTCGGAGACGTGTTCGGAGCCAACCCGGTCAGGCTGAACGCCTTAGACACATTGTCCAGCGTGTGCAGCAAGGTGGAGGTACCCTGTTGTTTTAGGGTGGAATTACGTGGGGCCGAAATACGCCGCTGGTGGTCATGGAAGACACCGTAACAGCTGTACGATACGTGAATTCCATCCTCTGACCGATAGTGCAACCATATCGGCAGCATATTGGCGAGGCATTCGTCTTCATGGACGACAATTCGCGCCCCCATCGTGCACATCTTGTGAATGACTTCCTTCAGGATAACGACATCGCTCGACTAGAGTGGGCTGCATGTTCTCCAGACATGAACCCTCTCGAACATGCCTGGGATAGATTGAAAAGGGCTGTTTATGGACGACGTGACCCACCAACCACTCTGAGGGATCTACACCTAATCGCCGTTGAGGAGTGGGACAATCTGGACCAACAGTGCCTTGATGAACTTGTGAACAGTATGCCAAGACGAATATAGTCATCCGTCAATTGAAGAGGACGTGCTACTGGTGTTAGAGGTACCGGCGTGTGCAGCAATCTGGACCACCACCTCTGAAGGTCTCGCTGTATGGTGGTGCAACATACAATGTGTGGTTGTCGTGAGCAACAAAAAGTGCGGAAATGATGTTTATATTGATCTCTATTCCAGTTTCCTGTGCAGGTTCCGGAACTCTCGGAACGGAGGTAAAGCAAAACTTTTTTTATGTGTGTAGTAACCAGTATGTTGATATAGTTAGGTTTCACTATATTGATTTTTGCACAGAAGCTCATCGAAGTTTCGTCTGTATCGACCCTCATTTAGTTTCCTAATTTTATCTATTAACAGAAATCCATATTGCAAGTTATTACAGAATTCCCGCAGAATATGCTAACGAATCCGTTGAATGACATGTCAGTTTCTCCACGTACTTGGTAAATATGCTTTAGATTCAGGATGTCCGGTTTGAAAGCAGTGAAGTTCGCATTACCCCAGACGAACTGCTTCTATATTCTTGATTACGTCTGGCTCAGATAAAATACTGTGTATTGATCTGCAAATAGTGGCTGAATTAGAAATATCTTCAGATCTCATCCTGATTTTTTACTGCGACATCATCAAACATGAATACGCCGTATTTTTTTTTCAGGCAATGGGATACCTATGCTTCATCTGAACATATGATTCGTTACTCTCTCGCAGTATCTGACATTTTGACTGATACAGCGTTTTTGAAAAATGTATACGTATGCTCGAAGCGACTCCCTCAGGATGTGTGAACAGTGTTAAAACAAGATCAGTGTTTCCACAATCTGATGGTTCAACAATTAAAACACATATGTTATAGCGAAGTAATTATCCAGTCTTCTTCTTCCAGTTTCCAGCATCATCATGGCAGGATCAGTCACTTACTACATTACGCAAGTGGTGAGGTTATTTTTTCCACTCTGTCGTGGGGGTAACTGTTCGTTTACATTAGGATGAAAAGGTTTTCATAGGGTAATAAACAACACACATACAGCTCTTAAATCTGACAGACCGCTGTGTATATAAACAGACTGAAGTAAGATTGTAGTTCTGTGCCCGCATTTGGTGAAGCTGAATAATACATCTTCACTAACATCGATCCAGAGCAAGTATCGAAGAGTACAGTCATGATTTCTTCTCAGCACGTGAGTACACAATGTCTCACGGAATCGGTGGACATATGACTGCCACCTTAGCCGAGTCTGTAGATCATGCTGTATTGCGTAGCTGTTATATATTAAATTCTTAAAAGCCTTCTCCTGTAGATTTACTTGTATGCACTCCCTGTTCTTAAATATTTTAACTGTTCCAGGAGGTCCACTACAGAGATTAAATGACCATCCAATATCACTGAAGGAGAATGAACAGTTCTGTGGAGCGAAACTGAGATCTGCAATGACATACCGTACAGTCGATGGCATTCCTCGATAGATAATATTACTTTGATGTCATTAAATCAAGGATTTTCAAATACTACCACTGTGTAGAACTTCTGATTCAATATCATACCGACACTGACACGCTTGCAGCCACTGGTTTTTAAACAGTAGGTCTGACTGGACCGAACAGCATTGTTTACATATTGGGTGGCTGTCACTGGAATGACTTCACCTTGCCTATGAGGAAAAGAGTATTAAGTAAGCACTTTTTTTCACATACATTCCTATTCATTGCCATTGACAGGGAGTGTTGATACACATTCGACATCATGAACTATTTATCGATCGTTGTAAATGTATACTATCTGCGACCTCTATTACCGGTTCATCAAGGTTATTATTATCTCTGATAGTAAATTTACAGTTACCCATATCTGTGAACGAGTGGTTAGAACATTCTAAGCGGTTTGTGTCTACTGTAGTCACATCTGCTTCACCCCTCATGGCTCATAAGCATCTCAGGCGGTGCATTCACGTGCCATGATTGGCGACGTACATTTGAAGTCATTGTTACACCATCACAAGCATGGTCTATCAGTGAACACATCCTCTTACTAAACTGCTAGTGCCGGTGTGATTCAGTGGGTTGAAAATTAAGGGAAACATTTTTTTGTAGGAAACATTTAGTAACAATTTTTTATAATATTCCTCCAGATTGTGGACTGTTGCTACTGCTTTGAACACCTCCATTTCCTGGTCCAGCTAGCGCTGTAGCAGTAACAAAAAAGCCTAAGTATAATGTCATACAAACATAATAATAGTAATAAGAATTATTATTATTGTTATAGATGGATGAATTCTTACTACAACTGCTAGTGATCGTTCTGTAATGGAAAACTAGATAAACACCTTAAGAAGGGTACACAAGTCCAGCTTGTGCAGCCTGGTGAGTTGACAGACACAGCCACATAATGCATCTTCTTCCCATTCTGATGTGTTGTCGTTATTTATTGAACAATATTCCTCCTGTCTACAGTCATACCCTCCTGTGCTGTCACGCTTTTCCATTCTTGATGCAGAAACCTGTATGTACATTTCTCTGATAGATGTTAACAACAAATAGAAGTGCCATATTCTTCTTCGTTCAAAGCAAGTGTCTTGTCAATTGAAGGCGGCATATACAGACAGTGGAGAAACAATACCAGTTACATCAGCATAATGCGTTTTACGTATTAAATTCTTACCATGTCACAATTACAGGCTTCACCAGATCACAGCTTCTCTACAATACAGGGGCATAAAAACTGTGTTGCATGCATAAAATGTAATGCATGAAAATCTGATAGTCATGGAGGGCTGCACTGCAGTTATAGGGGAAGAAGTAGAAGAAAACGTTACAGGAGAATATGGGCTTGGGCAAGGAATGAGAGAGGAAAAAGACTAATTGAGTAATCATGGTCAGACAGAGATTCAGCAATCAGATACTGGACTGTAATGTGTACCTAGGAGCAGATATACGCGGCTCAGATCACAACGTGGTCGTGATGAAGAGTAGGCTGAAGTTTAAGAGATTAGTCAGGAAGAATATCAATACACAAAGAAGTAGGATAAGGAAATACTAAGGGATGACGACATATGCTTGAAGTTCTCTAAGATTATAGATACAGCAGTAAGGAATAGCTCAGTAGGCAGTACAGTTGAACAGGAAGGGGCAATCACAGAAGTTGAAGAGAAGAACATAGGTGCAAAGAAGGTAACTGTGAAGAAATCTTGGGTAAAAGAAGGAATACCTCAGTTGATCGATGAAAGAAAGAAGTACAAAAACGTTCAGGGAAAATCAGGAATACAAAAGTGCAAGTCGCTGTGGAATGAAATAAACAGGAAGTGAAAGAAAGCTTAGACAAAATAGTTGCATGAAAAATGTGAAGAAATCGAAGAATAAATGATTGTCGAAGGACTGACTCAACACTTAGGAAAGTCATAATAACCTTTGGTGAAATTCAAAGCAAGGGTGCAGCGGAAATGTCTGATGCCATAGAAGAAGAAACAGGACTCAATTTAGACGACGTAGGTGATCCAATATTAGAATCAGAATTTAAGAGAGCTTTGGGGAAGATCAAATAAGGCAGAAGGGGTAAATAACATTCCATCTGAATTTCTAAAATCAATGGGGAAAGTAGTAACGAAACGACTATTCACGTTGGTGTGTAGAATGTATGAGTCTGGCTACCTACCATCTGACTTTTCGAAAAATACGGTCCACAAAATTCCGAAGACTGCAAGAGCCGACAAGAGCGAGAATTACAGCACAGTCAGCTTCTCAGCTCAGGCTACTAAGTTGATCACAAAAACGATATACTGTACTGAAGAACGGAAAAAAACTCAGCGTGTATTAGATGGCGATCAGTTTGGCTTTAGAAAAGGTAAAGGCACCAGAGAGGCAGTTCTGACGTTGCGATTGATAGTGAAAGCTAGGCTGAAGAAAAATCAAGACACGTTCATACAATTTCTTGACCTGGAAAAAGCGTTGGACAACGTAAAATGGTGCATGGTGTTCAAAATCCTGAGAAAATCAGGGGTAAGCCATAGCGGAGAGACCGGTAATGTACCATGTGTACAAGAGCCAAGAGGAAATAATAAGAGTGGACGACCAAGATCGAAGTGCTCGGATTAAAAAGGGTGTAAGCAAGGGATGTAATATTTCACCCCTACTGTTCAGTCTCTACACTGAAGAAGCAATGATGGAAAGGGTTCAAGAGTGGAATTAAAATTCAAGGTGGAAGGATATCAATGATTCGATTCACTGATGACATTGATATCCTGAGTGAAAGTGAAGAAGAATTACATGATCTGCTGAATGGAATGAACAGTCAAATGAGTACGGAATATGGATTGAGAGTAAATTCAAGAAAGACGAAAAAAATAAGAAGTAGCAGAAATGAGAACAGCGAGAAATTTAAGATCAAGATCAAGTAGATGACTACCCAGGCAGCAAAATACCCAATGAAGGACGGAGAAAAGAGGACATCAAAAGCAGACTAACACTGGCAGAAAGGGCATTCCTGGCCAAGAGAAGTCTAATAGTATCAAACACAGACTTTATTTTGAGAATGAGATTTCTGAGAATGTACGTTTGGAGCACAGCATGTGTGGTAGTGAAACATGGACAGTGGGAAAACCGGAAAAGAAGAGAATCGACACATTTGAGATGTGATGCTACAGACGTATGTTGAAAATTAGATGGAGTAATAAGGTAAAGAATGAGGAGGTTCTGCGCAGAATCGTAGAGGAAAGGAATATGTGGAAAACGCTGACAAGGAGAAGGGTACAGTCTGATAAGACATGTGTTAAGATATCAGGGAATGACTTTGTGATACTAGAAGTAGCTGTAGAGGGTAAAAACTGTAGAGGAAGACAGGAACTGGGATACATCAAGCAAATAATATTGTGGACGTACGATTCTAGTGCTCCCCTGAAGTGAAGAGCTTGGCACCGGAGAAGAATTCGTAGCGGGCCGCATCAAACCAGTCAGAAGACGGATGACAAAAACAAAAAATAAAAATTGGAGCCATGATGGTGTATGCACCTCTTCATCCAAAGCAAATCGACAGCCACGAGTGTGTTTATTCATGGCTCCAGAAATACGGACCTCGCATGGGGAGAGATTGGGACTTTATGGAGGATGCGTAAGGACTCTCCAGCGAAACGTTTGGAGTGTATTCGAAATACTCTTGGTAACATGTGGGTGGGCTTACATGTTGCCAAGGTGGAAACTCCTGCTCTGCACATTAAGGAAAATTTTGTGTCACCAAGGTCAGAGTTGCTGGAATGCGGCACCAACTGGTTAATATGAGTTGTAGTGGGTCATTCGTGTCTTTATTTTTTCACATCCAACCCCAACGCATCTCTTTCCCGCTAGCTTCCAAACCTCTGCTCTCGTCTTTCAAATTTGACATAAACACTGGAATCTCAGAAATTATTGCCTCAAGTTAATTTAGTTTAACAGTTCAAGGGGTATACGCTGACTGTAATATTGAGGTACCCCACAATGGATTCCAGTACGCTGTGAATTATTTGAGTTTGGTAGCCCACCTCAGACATGAATCATACGGTCTGGCCAACTGCCATCTAATATTGCGCATTCTTATTGCCACCATAATGTATATGTAGACGTTCCATCTTTTCCAAAAATCTTGTTTGATTCTCGTAATTATCTCGTAGCGTTGAAATAAAGTCGAAAAAATGTAAAAAGACAACATTCGCTCAATACCAGCGAGATAACTTCTGTATCAGTTCCCGTCTCAATGTACTTAATGCATTTCTACAAGTGCTCACAATATGAAGTGCTATAACCTAACCAAAAATTCCCTCTGAATTCAAGCCGACAATATTCCTTCAGAAATTTATCGCGAAATTATTTTATATCCGTACAGTCATTTGAAATGTCATTCAGCCAATTAATAGCATCACCTTTCAGAAGTCCAAATGTAAAAGTTATACGTTCGTCTGTCAACGTAAATATCACCAGCACATCCATAACCTCCAGTATGAACTATTATGGTTGCACATAGTCTTGTGGATGAAAGTAATTGAACTTACAACATCTAATAAATACAGCTTCTGCTGAGAAGCTCGGTAAGTGCTGTACACACAAGTTTCAAATTTCTTGGTCAGTTTTAACCAATCTCTCATCAACAACAGTATTAAGTGCCAGCAGTATGATTGGAAACAGCTTGTTCGTTTTTCGCTCAGCATCTAGCATATGATTCACTACTTCTAGGTGATTACTAAAATTAGTATGCTGCTCTTGAATTTTATTGGCATACTAGACAATTCTCTACAAACAGCTTCTTCGTGTGTGGCTTGCTTTCCATCTACCTGTTCAATAAAGGCGTGATAGGCGCTTACATATGCTTCCAATTTTTCTGCATGCTGTAGCTCTTATTTTTTGGCAAGTGTTTCACAAAGCTTGCACACAAAACTCAGTTATGAGTCTAATTTTGAAATAATGATTTTCAATTAGAGATTAACATGCTCAACCACTTGTACTCTGTATTAGGAAAACTGATTTTCTACCCTTGTCTCACTTCTGATTTCAGGTTAGAAATTTCAGTTGAAACATGGCTTTGCACAAGAGCAGTCGCAGTTATTTCCTTCTTATTCCCTATTTTCTCACTGGATATAGGCTGACAATGTCATTATGCAATTCGGACATTAAATTACGCTGTGTCTCATTTAAAGACAATATCAAAACATTTTGGCCATCTGGATTGACATCTGATTCTGTCCTTATACGAACGTGATCAGTACCGCTAGGTACTGGATCACTCAGCTTGAGTACAACCGATTCAATTTTTACGTGAGCTACTGATGTAACACTAGGAGATTCTGCAGCAGTTGCATCTCTATACTGAAAATTTCAGTAGTGCTGACCTCCTCTTTACTTACGTCAAAATATATATTATATTCTGTGTCACTGTATAATTTAGAACTTACTGGACTCCTGACTTAGCTTTCACTCGGTCACCTACTGTGTTGTTGTCGTATGCGTCGCCTACAGCTGCGGACGGTAAGGGTTGTCACGCGGCTGGTTCTCACAGAGAAACGTCACTCGTTGTCCAGTGCGTTGTCCTCATGCAGAACTTCGCAGCTTGCCTCATCACAATGGCAGATTTGCGACCATTCACTGTACTTATCAGCCCTTAGCTAGGATGACTGTATTATCGCAAAACTCTCCCTCTTTCTGGCTTTTTTAAAGGAGTAGCTACCATCGGACCATGATATTCTCAATGTTCTTATTTAAAAACCCCCGCTACATGGAGAATGCAACACCTAACTTTCGGTGCATTCTGTAGCAGAATTCGTACTGAATTCTGGCAAAGGATGCACCACTTTGTAACCTATTTCACTTTGACAATTAATGTTTATGCATCGATTTTTAACAGCTCGAAACCATGGAATGTCTATGTGCCGTAACTGGCGGAATAATAAGCACGCATGGTTTAACGCTACTACGGATCTATGTGCTGCTTTCGTCAGTTTGACTCGAATCAGCGCCACTGCACCTTGTTAAATCCTTCCTGTCTTAACTGCACTGCACTCGTTCTGACATTGTACTCCAAATGGTGACATGTACACCATCTTCTAATTAAATATATGCCGCGGAAGAGGTCGATTGCCCAGAAAGTATGTACCCACTACGTCTGGAAAACAAATAGACATGTTGTCGAGGACTTGTGTCCTTGAATTAATCTGGTGTACATCAGTTACAATTTTAAATCAAAGATAAATGAGTATAGCACCAAAATTCATGGAGCCTTCATGGAAGCCACAAATTCAACTAATAAGCGAACACTTGGATGGTTCTTATAGTACTTACTACATAGACTCCCAACGCTATTACTACAATACCACACGCAATCGCGGACCAGAAGGCCCTCTGCGATTGTCTGTCACAACACTGAGTATGTACACAGTAAGATCGTATGGTTCTACTTACCAGCGCTACTGTGAGAGCTGTCATAACATTTATTCATCTGATCTAACCATATGTAAATTGTAGTCATTGTCACAGTTAAAAGTATAACTTTTAAGCACAAATTAAAGTTACCTTCTACGTGACATTTCATGTTCATATTTCGCAAATGATCAGTGAATTAGATTAGGAAATGAGACACAGTAGTGGATGAGATTTGTTATTTGGGATGCAAAATAACTGATGATGGTCGAAGCAGGGAGGATATAAAATGTAGACTGGCAGTGGTAAGAAAAGCGTTTCTGGAGAAGAGAAATTTGTTAAAATCGAGTATAGATTTAAATGTCAGGAAGTCCTTTCTGAAAGTATTTGTATGCAGTATAGCCATATATGAAAGCGAAACATGGACGATAAACAGTTTAGACAAGGAGAGAATAGAAGCCTTTGAAATGTAGTGCTACAGAAAAATGCTGAAGATTAGAACCATACAAATGTTGGCTTGTTTCTTGCTTTCGTGAGGTATGATCGGCCCCAATTGAACAGCTCTCTCAGGAGGGTCCATATGGATCAGCTGTTTCAGGCGACTACTTTGTCAGGCATAGTTTTGTTTCCTGTTGATGGTATTGGTAGGCGAAACTTCACAAGCCATGGCCTGCATCTAAATGGGAAAGGGAAGGGTAAACTGGCTAGAATGATAGCAAAATTTTTAAGGTTGGGGGGGGGGGGGGGGCACTGAAACTCATGGGAGTATCCCTTTTTTAGGCTAAGATAAGACTCTAATGATTCAAAACTGAATGAAATTAAGCATAATGAGAAGCTCAGACAGGCAGGTACTCGAGATGCTAAAATATCATAAGATTCTCATAAAAGTATAGTGATAAATAACATTAGTATGACACAACATTCTCATAAAAGCACAGTGAAAAATAATGTTAGTATATAGCATCAGAATATCAGGGGATTAAAAACAAAATAGATGAGCTTCCTGCTGAATGAAAACAAAACACAGCAGATGGTCTGTAGTCTTAGAGACAAGCTTCTGTCAGACGATCCAAGTTATGCCAAATTTTTGGGGGTATACATTGATGATAAATTATCTTGGGGTCAACATGTACAATATATTAGTGGTAAATTGTCTAGAGTTATTTACCTGTTAAGGCGACTTATGGATTGTGTTCCTGAAAAATATGTTAGAACATCCTATTTTTCATTCTTTCAGAGTATAATAACATATGGAATTATTTTGTGGGGGGACTCTAGCTGTGTACATGACATATTAATACTGCAAAAAAAATCTATTAGGATAATTACTGGTTCTGCATATAAGGCACACTGTAAACCATTGTTCTGTGAACAAAAAATCATGACTGTTATAAACTTGTGCATATACTATGTTCTAATTTATAAGAAGAAGAAATTACCAGAAACAAAAACCAGAGAAAATGTACACAGCCACAATACAAGAAGGAATAGGTGCCTCTATATTCCTTACCACAGGTTGTCAAAGTCACTCAACAGCTACGAAATCATGGGGTACAAATTATTTAATAAACTTCCTCAATCTGTTCAAGAATTACCTGAGCAATTATTCAAACAAACAATTCATGACTGGCTAGTCCTCCACCCATTCTATGACATAAGAGAATTTATCAACTGTAATATAATACTATAATGTTAACAAGAAACCTGTTGTTTCTTTCAAACTATTAATTGTATTTTAGTATGTATACGACGTTGTCTATTGCTGTAATGGCCGAATGACAATAAAATTATTATTATTATTATTATTATATTATTATTATTATTATTATTATTATTATTATTATTTGTTTAGAATATTTAGAAATTGAGGGTGGAATAAATATACTATGCCTGTCTGAACATCATATAGTCACGGATATTGAAAAGGTAAATGTAGTTGGATATAAGCTTTCAAAACACGTAAGTATAGATACTTTGGTGAGAGGAGGAGTTTCCATATGTGTTAAAATTTGTCATGGCGTGAAAAATTTACAAACTAAAAAATTTTGTGTAGAGCAACATATGAAAGAAGCATGTGCACGTGAGCTTAAACTAAATAATGGTACTTTAATAGTTCTCGCCATGTCTAGGTCCCTATTGGGAGATTTTGAGTCATTTTTGCAAAACTTGGATTCTTTGTTGTGCCATCTGTCAGGCAGAGAGAAGGAAATTATTGTTTGTGAGGATTTGAATGTAGACTTTCTGAAACAGTCTGATAGAAAACTTGACCTTGGAGTATTCATTGGTTATTTCAATTTGACATTAATTATTGATTTTCTTACTTGGGTGGTACAGGAAAGCAGTACACTGATAGATAATGTTTTTATAGACCAAGATAAATTTAATGAAATAAAAACTTTTCCAGGTAGAATGGTCTGTCTAATCACGACGCACAGCTAGTTACTGTATATGACACTGCTCCATGCAATAATGCAAAACAGTCCTCAAAAATGGTGCATCAAATTAACGATTTAACAGTTGAAAATTTTAGGGAATGCTTGCAACAGTCCGACTGAAATGAGATGTACAGGTAACCTGATGCTAATTCAAAATTTAACCTATTTCATGATACCTTTCTGAGCATATTTGAAAACAGTTTTCCTACGAAGACAGTGAAATGTAAATGTAAGAAACCATAAAAAAAGCCATGGCTTACTTAAGGGATAAAAATATCTTGTAAACAAAGGAAAGGGAAATGTATCTCATAGCTAGAAGGAGTAATGATCCAGAAACAGTGAATCATTGTAAAACTTACTGCACTGTATTACGAAAAGTTATTAAAAAGTCCAGAAGTATGTGTAATATGTCTGTGATTAGCACATCCGATAATAAAATTAAAACAATTTGGAACATTCTTAAAAGGGAAATAATTATTTTTAAGTGTTGTAGAGAAAATAGGATCCAGCTATTTATTAGCAAATCCAAGGCAGTATATGGAAGAGGCAATACCTATGCAATTTGATAAAACTGAAATTCAAAGCACCTCTCCTACTGAAATGAGAAAAGTAATAAATTCACTCAAAAGTAAAAGCTCGCACAGAACTGATGGCGTTTCCAACAGAGAACTAAAAGCTTGTTCCCAACAGATAAGTAGGATCCTCACCCACATATGTAGTAGCTCACTGAAACAAGACATTTTTCCAGATAGAATGAAATACGCTATTGTTAAACCATTGCATAAAAAGGGGTGACAGGTCTGGTGGTAACTACCGCCCAGTCTCACTTCTGACAGCTTTGCCCAAAATGTTTGAAGAAGTAACATATTCAAGAGTGGCATCACATATTTGTAAAATTGAAGTACTAACAAAATGCCTGATTTGTTCTGAGAAAGGCTTTTCAACAGAAAATGCTATATATGCTTTCACTGATCAAATATTAAATGCTTCGAATAATTCAACATCGACCATTGGGATATTTTGTGATCTCTCAAAGGCTTTTGACTTTGTGAATCATGAAATTCTTCTAGATAAGCTTAAGTATTGTGGGACAGTGCCGAAATGGTTTAATTCATATTTAACTGGAAGAATGCAGAAGGTTGAAATTAACAGTAAAGATAATCTTCAGAAAACAGCAGAGTACTCTGACTGAGGAGATAGCAAGAATACTGTCCCATGGGGTTCAGTCTTGGGTACCTTATTGTTCTTAATATATATTAATGACTGGCCACTCTATATTCATGTAGATGCAAAAACATTTCTTTTTGCTGATGGTAAAAGTATATGTATGTATTTTAGTATGATAAAAGTATAGTAACCACACTGAACAAACAAGAATCAGCTGAAGAAATTGTAAATAATATCCTTCAGAAAATTATTAAGTGGTTCTCTGCAAATGGACTCTCACTAAATTTTGAGAAAACACAGTCTATACAATTCTGTACAGTAAATGGTATAACACCATTGATAAATATAGACTTTGAACAGAATTCCCTTGCTAAGGCAGAATATTGAAAATTTCTGGGTGTTTGCAGTGACGAGAAATTGAATTGGAAGAAACATTTATGATCTGCTGGAGCAGTTAGGTTCAGCTATTTATGGTATTAAGGTTACTGCAATTCTGGTGCTAAACAAATCAGTAAATTAGAATACTACGTCTATTTTCATTCACTGCTTTCATATGGCATCATATTTTGGGGTAATTCAACATTAAGTGAAAAAGTATTCATTGCACAAAAGCGTGTTATCAGCATAATAGCAGTAGCCCACACAAGATCATCTTGTAGACATTTATTTATGGAACTCGGGATAATCACAGTACCTTCACAATACATATATTCACTTATGAAATTTGTTATTAATGACCCAACCTAATTAAAAAATAATAGCGAAGTGCATAGCTACGACACTACAAGAAAGGATGATCTTCACTATTCTGGATTAAATCTGACTTCGGCACAGAAAGGGGTGAATTATGCTGCGACAAAAATCTTTGGTCATTTGCCAAACAGCATTAAAAGTCTGACAGATAGCCAACCAACATTTAAAAATGAATTAAAAGGATTTATGAATGAGAACTATTCCTACTCTACAAAAAATTTTTTAGATATGATGTGGTAACTATAAAAAAAAGAGAAAAAAAGGACTTAATTATACTGTGTAAAGAAAACTTATGTTACACTGACACATTCCATATCATTATGAACTGTCGTATTCGTGATGTATGGAACAAGTATTAATGTAATGTTAGATGGGTAGATCACGTAACTAATGAGGAGGTGCTGAACAGAATTGGGGAGAAGAGAAATTTGTGGCACAATCTGACTATAAAAAGGGATCGGTTGGTGGGACAAATTCTGAGACATTAAGGATCACCAGTTCAGTAGTGGAGGGAAGCGTTAACGGTGAAAATTATAGAGGGAGATCAAGAGATGAATACATTAAGCAGGTTCTGAAGGATGTAGGTTGCAGTAGTTACTCGGAGGCGAAGAGGCTTGCACGGGGTAGAGTAGCACAGAGAGCAGCGTCAAACCAGTCTTTGGACTGAAGACCACAACAACAACATTTCACAAATTGATAGCGTATTATGTCGCTGAAGTTGAACTGCCTTCAACAATAGGTCTGGCTTCAGGTAACACTCAACGCGATCTGCTAAGAACGGGCGGATGCAACTCGCGCTTGTTACTTTTTAGGTGACTGTGACGTCAGACCTGTCACTTTTCCTAATATGTGTAAATGATGAGACTACCATGCTCTATAGTTGTCCTCACGTGTAAACTCACGTGGAACCCTACTAGTAATAATTTTTTCATCACTGCACCTTCTAAAAACAATATTTTTGCATACGAACTTCTTTGTTTCTTCTGCCATTCAGGGTCAGGAACGAGTCCACCCAGCTGTTGTTGGGGAGGGGGGGTGGGGATCTCTTCACACTTTCTGATACGCTACTCAGTTAAAATTCACATAACTCATGAACCAGTCGGTGGATTTAGATTCGGTCTGCAGCAATCAATTATGAAATACAGAACACATATATCTGAAATATGTTCCACCACAAGTTATATTTTTTCTCAATTTAATAGATAAGCAGTATCATCTTTCCAAAATGTGCCTTTCCACTGAAACAGCACATCACTGGCAAGCTCTTGAACAACATGTCTGGAAGCTATTCACAAATAATTCAGAGTATAAAACTGATAGCTTATTAAATCTGCGGTTCCACATATCTTAGTGCCACACATGTGTTGTCAGACTGGGCGCTAGAAGAAATCTCATTAGTAATCATTGCAACATTACTATACATAGCACTGTAGCTTTATGTATCTTGGTAAAAACGAAAAGCACACAGACAAAAGCTGATAATTCTCTGAGTCAGTTCTGCAAAAAGCTATGATGCACAACAACCCTGTCAGAAATGAGCGTGTGAATAAGAAACTGACTGACCAACCATTTATCTGTCGTGAAGTAATTTATGCTGCCTGTTATTTTATCCAGAAATGCTTCATTCTGCACACTTCTAACCCTCTAACCCCATCTAGGGAATTACGAAGCATTAGATACGCCCTATATGTACACTTACATCTACAGCATTACTCTGTAACCTACACTTGAGCGTTTGGCAAAGGGTTCATAAAATCAGTTTTACGCTGTTTCTCTATTGTTCAATTCTCGAATAGCGCATGATAAAAGGAACACTTAAATATTTTCGAACGATCTCTTATTTCCTTATTTCTTTCAATGTATTGTGATCGTCATGTGGGTGGGAGTTAACAGAATATTTTGGCAATTGCAAGAGAAAGTTGGTGTAATTACGTGAAAAGATCACTCCACATTGAAAAATGCCTTTGTTTTTATGATAGACACCCCCGCTCTCATATCATATCTGTTACACTCTTGTTCCTATTTCGTGACGATAAAAAACGCGCTACCTTTCTTCAAACATTGTCGATGTCCTCCGTCAGTCTTATCCGGTACAGATCCCATACTGTGCAGCAGTACTCCAGAAAAGGATTGACAAGCGCATTGTATGGAGTCTCTTTTGTATATTTGTTGCATGTTCTGTCTATAAAATGACGTATTTAGTTCGACTTTCATAGAAAATGTTCGATTTGATGCTTCCTATTTGTATTGCTTCTAACTATAATCCCCAAGTATTTGGCTGAATCTATAGCCTCTGCATCTGTGTGATTTATTGTGTAGCTAAAATTTAACAGATTATTTTTAGTGGTCATGTGGAGGTCCTTGCACTTATTATTGTTCAGGGCTAATTCCCAGTTTTCGCACCTTGCAGATACCTTGTCTAAAACATTTTCTGATCGTTTTGATCTTCTGATGACTTTACTAGACGGTAAAGACAGAGTCATTTGCAAAAAAAAAAAAAAACTAATAGGGCTGCTCAGAATGTCTCCTGAATCGTTTACGTAGATTATGGGGATAAGGGACCTATAACGCTTCCATGGGGAATGGCGGGTATAACTGCGGTTTCACTAGATGACTTCCTGTCATTTGCTATTGACTCTGAGAGGCAATCTCCTCTGTGATAATCACGAATCCAGTCGCATAACTGAGACGATACTCCATACGCACGTGGTTTGATGAGAAGCTGTTTATGAGGAATTGTGTCAAATGCCTCCCAGAAATCTAGAAATACGGAATCAACATGAGATCCTCTCATTACTTCATGTGCGTTTCACAGGGAATATATTTTTCTAATCCGTGCTGTATACGCATAAACAGATCGTACTTCATAATAAGAGCGTTTTTTTTTTTAATTTTCCAAAATCCTGATACAAATCAATGCCAATGATACGGAGCCATAATAACGTTGAACTACTTCTATTTCCTTCCTTGTGTATTGGTGTGACCTGTATAACCTTCCAGTATTCGGTACAGATGTTTGTCGAGAGAGCGCTTATACATCATAGATAGAAATGGAGCTCTTTCATCGGTACACTCAGAAAGGAACCTCACAGATACGATTTGGATCAAAAGACTTTCCATTATTAAGTGATTTACAGTGCTTGGCTACATCGAGTGCAACTTTTTTAAACTTTCTTAAGTTAACTGGATAATGGAATGTAGTCAAATTAAGTCGGGTGATGCTGAGGGTATTAGATTAGGAAATGAGACACTTAAAGTAGTAAATGAGTTTTGCTATTTGAGGAAGTAGAGAGGATATAAAATGTAGACTGGCAATGGCAAGGAAAGCGTTTCTGAAGAAGAAAAATTTGTTAACATCGAGTATAGATTTAAATGTCAGGAAGTCGTTTCTGAAAGTATTTGTATGGAGTGTAGCCACGTTTGGAAGTGAAACGTGGACGATAAATAGTTTAGACAAAATGAGAATAGAAGCTTTCGAAATGTGGCGCTACAGAAGAATGCTGAAGATTAGATGGGTAGATCACGTAACTAATGAGGAAGTATTGCATAGAATTGGGGAGAAGAGGAGCTTGTGGCACAACTTGACTAGAAGAAGGGATCGATTGGTAGGACATGTTCTGAGACATCGAGGGATCACCAATTTAGTATTGGAGGGCAGCGTGGAGGGTAAAAATCGTAGAGGGAGACCAATAGATGAATACACTAAGCAGATTCAGAAGGATGTAGGCTGCAGTAGGTACTGGGAGATGAAGAAGCTTGCACAGGATAGAGTAGCATGGAGAGCTGCATCAAACCAGTCTCAGGACTGAAAACCAGTCTCAGGACTGAAGACCACAACAACAATGTAGTAGGTTTTCATAATTCAGATTCTACAAAATTTACTGCGTCTTCTTTGCTGAAAGAATTTCGGAAGATCATCTTATGTAACTCTTCTTTAGTGGCGCTGACGTTGGTAACTTTACCATTGCGATCACGCAATGAAAATATTGGTATACTTTACATACGACCAGAACTTCTTTAGACTTTCTGTTGAATTTCAAGACGTTTCGTTGCGGCAACCGTTAAAAGTCTGTCGTACTGAAGTCCCCACTAATTTTCTAGCATCTGTGACTTGTCATGTATCTTGGAGATTTCACATTCAATTAAATGAAGCACACTTTCTTGGTTGCCTCTGCAATGGTGTCCTAACCTGTTTTGTGAGCCATAGGAGATCGTTTCCAGCTCTTATTAATTTACTTGGTACAAAACTTTGAAGTTCCATCAACACTATTTGAATTTGATCGACACTTACAGAATTAACGTGGAAGAAATGGAAACTGTCTCTTAGGACGGTGTCAAACTAATTTCAATTTTTTTTAAATAAATATATTTTGCGTTGATTTTTTGTGGTTTGGGAAGTTACAGTATTTAGTTTGACTGCAACGACCTCCCTACATCCGTTACGTTACAGACGCACATGTAGTATTTTACTATCTGGCGTTTTTTTAAATAGTGTCTTTTGTAAGTGGTTAGTGTTGATGAGTTTGTGTAGGAGACCGTGAAAGAGTTAAAGGATTTAAATTTTTGTGGGCTTACTATAATTTCATGGATGCAAGCTACGAATTCTAACTTTTTACGGGACCTAGAATATTTGAGTGTGTTTTCAGTGATTCATTTTTGCGACTACCAAAACTTTAGTTTGGTTTATGGGAATCTAGACAACTGCGAACTGTAATTATCTGATACTTTTGATATTATATTTATATGTAATGAACTTATTACATGTTGCCTCATGTTGATTATACAGCATAACGAACTTTGTCTCTCAACTGACAGGGGGAACTGCACGTATGGACCTAGAATTGCTGTTTATTTTTCGTAAGTTATTGTGCAGTTAAATGAACTTTGCCCATACAGGCTTTTGTATGCAACTGTTTATAGATTTATTTTTCGTAAGTTATTGTGCAGTTAAATGAACTTTGCTCATACAGGCTTTTGTATGCAACTTTTTATAGATATTATATAAATTAATTCTAATTTTACAAATTTCACTTGAATCCCCAAATGGATGTGAGACCACCATTCTGATCAGCGTGATTTTTAGATAAATAAACATTTACTTGGTTTAAAATACAAGTCTTTGGTTTCCATGATCATAATTAATCCTGAAAAGTTTTCCTGTTTATTTATAATCTAGATATTGATGATTTAATTATTTGCTATAAAAAGCTTTTGAGGATTGGTTCTATGTTTAATTTTTGAATGTAAAGCGATGGTGTACAACTGATCAATTAGACGTAATGAAGAGACGAGCCAAAAAATAATACTACGGTGTTACAGTGCCTATGTTGTTCTACATTAGGGCGCAAAGTTTCTTTTGACATGCATGCATGTATCGTAATTTAGAATAACACAGGCACTGAAATATCGTATTTATTCGCCGACACCAGGCAAGTGACTTTCAAGTAAATTGTCTCGTCTGTATACATAACGGATGTACGAGTACAGGTTTTAAAAGACATATGGAAGTTTGGTTGGTGGAGTCCTGCACCGATAGCCAAATGGTAAGGCAACAGCTCATGATAAGCAGGAGATCCAGGTTCGAGCCCCGGTTCGGTACAAATTTTCATTGTTGGCGTTCCATTCTACAGCTAATTGTTGTCCATATTCGCAACTGCGAATACGTTTAATGTAAAAAAACAATAAGGTCATGGATTGTCCACAGAGATAGCGGCATATAAACTCGCTAGTGCGCTCATAAGATCTAGTACGTAATCACAGCCATATAAAGTTTGCGTGGGCTCGTGAACTAATTCCTCAAAATATATTTCGGAAATAGTTTTCAGTAAATATTAGGACACTGTTTCATACCTGCCATCTAGTTTCATAAAGATCTATTTTCGTCACGAAATCGAGGGTAGTTCGAAGTCTCCACCAATTGCGGAGCGGGGTGGCGCAGTGTTTAGCACATTGGACGCGCATTCGGGAGGACGACGGTTCAGAGACACGTCCGGCAGTCCTGATTTACATTTTCCGTGGTTTTGGTTTCCCTTAATCGCTTAAGGGGACACAAACTGTGTCCGATGGTTCGTGTCCGAATAATCCGCCGCCAACCTCGCTTGCTTTTTTCTTGGAACATTCGCGAATTACAACGTAAACTGGTTCAGTTGTAGGGGGACAGAGTAGTGGCTTAGATTTGTAACGGAATGGACAAAAATATGTAGCCTAGGTATTAAAAACATTTATGTACAGCTAACAGCAACTACCTACACACACCGTAAGTCTGCACAGTTCAAGCGACTCCAAAAAAGAAATAGATGATTTTACAGGCGTCATGGGTGAGGCGTTAAAATCGGCGTGGGCCAACACAGCAGTGGATGGGTCTGGAGTTGGTCTGGACATATTTCACATCCCTTCATCGCATTTCCCGGTTTCCCACAGTGATGTGCACTGGGAACTGCCCCAAGATGCATGAGCAAAGGCAACACCACGTGGGACTGTGTCAACGGGCTCACTCTATAACGGTGCGAAATATTTGCGAGCTAGAATGGTTCAAAATGTTTCAAATGGCTCTGGCCACTATGGGACTTAACTGCTGAGGTCATCAGTCCCCTAGAACTTAGAACTGCTTAAACCTAACTAACCTAAGGACATCACATACATCCATGCCAGAGGTAGGATACGAACCTGCGACCGTAGCGGTCGCGCGGTTCCAGACTGTACAGCGAGTTGGAATAAATGGTATTGTATCTGCTTGTCTATCTGGCTGTTCAAAGCGGAAAACGAAATAATTTCGTTACAAGCTGATAACGAAAGTAATCTGCGAAGTATCCTGTGAAGTGGCAGGATCGAATTATCGCCGTAATAAAACTGATCGTAAGCCATCTCAGTTATTAGCCTTTGCAGATGGAAGTTTAAGTACGTCTCACACTATAATTTTTATCGGTCACAAACGTTTTCTCAATAAGTGCACACCCATTCTGCATAATAAATATTAATTTCACTGGTTGAACAAATTTTTCAATTAATGAACACAGACTTGGAAATCTCAATTACTAACAAAATTTATTCAACTAACAAATACATGTGACCTTAAATCGAAAAACAGCGGGAAGAAAGAAAGACAGGATGAGGATTAAAATGCACGGAATTTTCTTTTGTAAGTTTTTATAACCAGTGAGTAAAACTGAAAGACGACGTAGGATTTAAGGTACGCGCTTAAAGCGCCTCTGGAATCCTATGCGACTACTAACAGAGAGAAAAACACCATGAAACATGCAAATACAATAGTTTATATTACAGCTCGTATCCGAACGCAGCATTCTGGTTCCTTATATCCATGTTAAATAACGGTGCAAATCTAAAATACACAGTTAATATATTTGAGTCTATGTCTCGTTAAAACATAGACTGTAAGTAAGCTGTTTAGGTTCTTATATTGGTAACGCTACTGCCACGTAGCGCTCTGTATGAAAATCACTAGCTGTGCTGTGTGCAGTCTGTGGCTGGGTGGCATTGTTGTAATATTCGCTATTGTAGTGTTGGACTGTTGGCTGTTAACAGCGCGTAGCGTTGCACAGTTGGAGGTGAGCCGCCAACAGTGGTGGATGTGGGGACGTGAGATGGCGGATTTTGAGAGCGGATGATCTGGACGTGTGTCTATCAGAAACAGTACATTTGTAAGAATGGATGTCATGAACTGCTATATATATTATGACTTTTGAACACTATTAAGGTAAATACATTGTTTGTTCTCTATCAAAATCTTTCATTTGCTAACCATGCCTATCAGTAGTTAGTGCCTTCAGTAGTTTGAATCTTTTATTTAGCTCGCAGTAGTGGCGCTCGCTGTATTGCAGTAGTTCGAGTAACGAAGATTTTTGTGAGGTAAGTGATTTGTGAAAGGTATAGGTTAATGTTAGTCAGGGCCATTCTTTTGTAGGGATTTTTGAAAGTCAGATTGCGTTGCACTAAAAATATTGTGTGTCAGTTTAGTGTTGATCAGAATAGGTAAAGAGCGACATGTCTGAGTACGTTCAGTTCTGCTCAGCTGTTTGATAATCAAATAACGTAAGGGATTTAACAGCACTGTAATTCAATAATTTTGTAAGGGGACATTTCATATGTTGACCCTTCGCCGAGGATACCTCACTGGAATCTTCTGATTTTTTTCTTGTAGTTTGCGTAATTAGTGCAGCTATTGTTTATTGCTAGCGCGGATCCATAGAGAGAATTTCCTTTGCAGTTGTAGTTTTTCACTGTTGTACAATAAAACAGTTGTGGCATGCATGTAGATTTGCACCAAGTATTTCGCAGCTGCGCTTGCAATTAACTAGATATTATGTTCAGTGCTATGTTAATGTGTTTTCTTATTTTGCTCTTCAAATCGTGCTTTTCTGTGTTATCGTGTGAAATATTGTGACATGACAATAATGGCGTCTGAAAAACGTAACACTAGGCTCCAAAATAAACTGAGAAATAATAGTGACGACGAGCGTAGCTTATCAGCACCACTGTGTAATGAATTAACAGACATTCAAAGTGGTAATTTGGTAATTGTGCATAGGGAAATGGAGCGGGTGGCAAATAATGGCGTAGACAGTGAAACAATTAGTGAACAGGGAAGCATTATCGATCGATCGGTCGGCAACAGCTCGCCTCAGGAATTCGAAATGACAGGACACAATCTCGCAATTTATGTAGATTCAGTTTTTGGGTCCTCACTGTTTTCTCAAATAAGTCAAGACACATTTTCTACTTGTCAAAATGGGAATGTTGCCCGTGCAAATTCACTGCCGAAAAGCACTAAGGAACATGTTTCAGACACCAGTGCATTGTTATTACAATTAATACAACAAATGGGACAAACACAGCAAATGCTTCAAAAGTTAGACACAATGGAACAAAATCTTCGAAAGTTAGACACAATGCAACAAATTCTTCAAAAGTTAGACACAATGGAACAAAATCTTCAAAGGTTAGACACCACGCTTGAACAAACACGTGAAGATTTTTAACTACTGAGTTACATAAAATCGAATCGAAATGTCAGAAAGTCTGTAATGACGTAAAAACACAAATTTGTGAGCATTTCCAACCTATTTTTTCGTGGCATGAAAGTACATTACAAAATCACGAAGCAGCCATAAAAGAACTGCAAAGTATTGTTCATGAAAATCATGAGACCTTGTAAGCTAAGATTGACTCAGTTGCATCTACTGATTCGGTTACGCAACTTGCAAAAACTCAGGAAAACTTAAAGGACACAGTAGATACGATTTCAACACAAATGGACACTCTGAAACTTGGTTCAGAAAAACACACTGAGGAAATAAGTTCACTATCGGAGAAAGTAGCCGAACTTTCGGATCAGTTCACTAACTTATCTACAAAGGTGGATGATGATCTGAATGACACAAGACCTGTAGCCTTCACTGACACAGAAGAGTACGAACAAACTAAGAAATTCAAACAAAATCAAAATCAAATTAATACGCAACACCAAAGAGAAATCCGGGTAGTACAAGATCAGTTGACACAGGTAATACGAGAATTACGTATTTCAGAGGACACTCGCGCTCCAATACGGGAAGAGGGGCATAGAAGTACGGAACAATAACACAGGGCACTTCGGAAATTATAAAACAAATTGGCAAGGTACACCGAATTTTGAGATGGAACCGCCGAAACGACGTAACAATGACCGACATGCGACTCGCCGACATGATGATTTTGACTGTAAGCTGTTTATTACCACACGTAAATTGAAAACATTTAAGAATTCCGGCAACGACATTCATCCACAAGCGTGGCTTCATCAATTCTCTCATTGTTTTCCTCCCAACTGGTCATTAGAGCACAGATTAGAATTTATGTGTGGCTACTTAGAGAATGAACCAGCTGTAAGAATGCGATCGGTCATTCATGATTGCCACAGTGAAGGAGAATTTTACCATGTCTTCCTCTCAGCATATTGCTCTCAAGCTACACAAGACCTAGTAAAACATAACATCATAATGATGAAACATTTCGAACCATCGGAATTTTCCAGTCTTGTCAAATATTTTGAAGACATGTTGCATAAGAATCAATATCTTTTAAACCCATACAGCCCTTCAGAACTCATCCGCATTTGCTTAATGAAATTGCCTGAACGATTAAGAAATATTATTTTGGCAGGACATTGCAAAGATGACATTGAAGCTTTTCAGGGACTGTTACAAGAATTGGAAATTGACACTGACAATCGCGGAACGCGAAAACAGGAGCACAACAATTACAGGTCACATCCGTCACAATCCCACGATGACAGAAATAATAAATGGACATGACAAGGCTATTCTTACAACGTAAATCGTGACCAAAACAGACACCACCCGTATGACAACCGTTGGCAGAGTGGTAATAGTTACAGAGAAAGATCGCATTTCTGTAGTAATGAATATGACAGAGACAATCATAGAAACAGACAATATGGCAACCAGAACTATTATTATCACGGGAGACAGAATAACTTCAGACGTAATGGTCCACCGTGCAGTGATAATTCAGGGAGAAATTCTCCACCACTTAACCGACAAGAAAGAAACTACAGGAACTACCGACATGACGACAGACGATATAATCATAACGGCAGACCTGAATTTCATCAGAACTGGTGGGAATCAAACAGGGCTGGGCCCTCTCGGCAAGGTGAATTTGTAGAAGTTAGGTCTCCTAATCCCTATAACGACGCATGTCAACAAAGAGATGGCAGACAATGACTTGCACCGCAGGCAGCCACGTGCGCCGGCTGAGTCAGAGAAAAATAACATACGCTAACCTTGAGAAAAATTTGAATATTCCTTACCGATGTACCATATACCACATGGTAATTCCGTTGAAGTTGAAACTCTGCGTACTAGGAAATAAAGGTTTACACCACAATTCACATGTAAAACCGTGTATTGAAAGATAATCTGCTTTTTAACTTAGTCTTTGCTATAAAATTTTTCACTTTACATTAGTAGTATGCTTTGTCAGACTTAGAAACTGTTAACATGCAACAATGTTTGAAGTTAAATATCCAGTCAAGAGCCAAGAGAACTTATTTAAACAGAAATTACGAATGCATTGTTATAGTGAACAGACGACACGGTGTTATTGTGTGTGTACATTCTTGCTTGTTAATTGGACGATTACGTAACGACTATAAGGCTTACATACTTAGAACATATACTGTGAGATTTTAATGCAACATTTTGGTTTTGTTGAAAAGACATTCTTTATTTGAAGTACTTTCTGTGAGATTAAAGATGACTTAGTATTTGGTTTCTTTGACAGCTACACGATTATATCACGACACTACTAATGTATGACACAATTTACATTGATGCTTTTGCGGTGTATCTGTTTTATATCTGCACAGTTTTTTTGTATTATTCTGGAAAGTAAAACATGTTTTACTAGTAACTTTTGTGGTATAGCTACAATGAGACAGGCTTTTCTGTAGCACAACAATACGTTACAGTATAGTACTTTCTTCGTCACGACAATAAGCATAATAACTACGATATCTATACGCAAAGCATTTCACTTTTGTTTATGATGAGGTGAGTACATTGACTTCAGCAGAACTTTGCTTACAGAGGGCGATAACTACGACACTTCCACAGAATTATCTTACAGCAAGACGCACATTTAGCACTACAGGACACGCATTTGAGTGATTAATTTTGTACTTAAAACATATATTTTTAAAGATTTTTGAATTACAAAGAAAGTTTTCTGTGATACATTTCATTCCATTGCTGCAATCTGTAACACCTGAGGGTATAATTACATTAATCCTCAGGGGGGTACACACTTTGTGTACCATGTGTTTGGCAACCACAAGGAGCCCTAGCTAATATGGTATTTGCTTATACAACTTTACACATCGGTACCATATTTCTCTAACACATAAATTACACAGCTATCTGATCATTTAACTGAGAGACAAACATTTTTTTTACTACATCAGTGACACATGTTTATTGCAATTACACAGTTGGATAACTTCACACTTACGAAATTGTATTTTGTCTGTACTTTGTGAACTGTTCATATTTTTTCGGAACCATTGTGATACTATGAGAGCTTTGAATGATATATTTGGTATGAGATAATGATTTTTAAAGTACGTTTGAGGTAGATGACACTATTGAAATGAGCAGAGAATAGTTTTTAGGGTTTGAAATTATTGCAGAAAGTTATGACGTTTTTGAGATTTGGCTGAGGTGTTATGCTGTTATTATTACGACGACGATGTGTATTATGCTTTTGAGGTATGTTTATGACCAATAAGCTGATAATATATGAGGAATTTTTTATGATGAAATATTGAAGAATTGTCGACGAATATGCATATGTGTAATAAGGTAAGTAATAGTGAGTAGTGGTTAGGGACTCAGATTTGTGAGAACAGATGCTGGAAACCAAGAATCGTACTTTAAGAATTATGAAATGTGTGTACATGCATGAATGTTTCACAATGCCGGCGAAAATTTTTTGGACACTGTTGTATTAATAGGACTTTGTTTCTACACATTCGCAACGCAAATTCTCGACCTGTGAAATTTTTTATATCAGACTGTCACTGTAGTGCAAACTGCTGTCGTAAATATTTCGGTAAGAAGGCCAAGTGACCCTGACGTAATGCATCGTGAGCGGCCAGCTGTGCCAGCCACCTGGAGAAACAGCCAGTAGGTGAAGAAAAAAAGAGGCCATTAACCTCGCTATTGACATTCCTTTGTAGAAAGCATCGCAAATACGACACGCTCATTACTTGGAAACATATGATTACTCGTACTTTGTGCTACTTACTGAAATGCTTATGAATTGATGGGAAGTATTCTTACATCTGCACATCTGATTATGACAAGTGCCTTTCTACGAGAATTGAGAGAATGTCTACTAACTTATGAAATGCCTCATGACTACTGAATGATATTTTTATACTTTACTTTGTAGATAGTTGCTTATTTTATTTGATATCTGTTTTCCAGGTGTGTTGCATCATTGGTTTTATAAAATAAAATTAAATGCATTTGCTAATGTGAACACTTTCTGTCAACAGATCTATTAAATAATTATTTTATGATCCACATTCTTCGAAAAAGGAGCACTTGGAAAGGAAAGAACAATAAGAAGGGGCTAATAACAGTAACTGAATACACAATTTTCTTTTCATATACTTGGTAATTTCTTTTGTAGAATAGGTTGTGGTGCACCATTTAATTACATAGACATTAAGATTTGAATAGACATTTCCCTCATCTGCATTGTTGCCTTTAGTGTACTATTTTTTCTGCTTGAGCTTTGTCATGTTTAGATATTAATTATTGCATTTGCTGCTGCTGTTTGCCAGGCATTGTGCTACTAAATTTCACTTTGTATTACTCTGTTAAGCCAGTTTTACTATTGATTTATTTTTCTTGCTGCTGCACATTGGCTCATATTAGTTATAATGTTGCATTTGCTTTGCTAATTTAGATATACTGCTGCTTGCTTTGCCAATTTGTATCTTTTTGTCATTCCTGTTTGTGTTAATTTGTTATGTGTTGCTGCATTGCCTCGTCCCTTAGTTTATGCATCTGAGCTCAGTAGATTTATGTTAGCTTAAGAGGGGGTAGACTATATAAGAGAATGAGTTACGATGAATTGGAAGAAGTGCATAGAGAAGTTTTACGAAAAAAGTAAAGAAAGCAGGTATAGATAGCACTTTTTGAAATAATGAAGAACGAAGGGAGATATCCAAGAAGTAAAGAAAGTTTTGTTTGCAAGATGCTGCAGTAAAACAAGCACTGTCCTTTCCTTTTCTGTTATTCCGCTATGTGTTCGTGTACTTTTGTATATTTGTGTTTTTCCTGTCTTCAAGTGTTTAGGTGATACGAGTTATGTTGTGGAATTTTTCTAATAATATGTTATTTTCATTGTAAAGATGTTTAGACATTATTTATTCTGTTCTGTTTTAATGCTCATGTGTGAAGTTGGTGTTTCAAAAGTTATTCTGATCTTTTATGTATGTACTTATGTCATAATTCTTGTAACACTGATGTACATGTTTATTTCTATTCTTTTGTAAAGCCTATTTTACTACAAATGTTATTTGTATTGTTATGTTCTTTAATGATGTATTTTGTACCTTTGTAATTGTATTCTTACATTGTAAATTTATAATTGTATAGACACCAGTTCTTCAAATTAAGTTACATTCCTCTACACACGTTTCTGTTGGTCATAGTATATGCACAATATGTGAGAAGTAGGGACTGATAGTGTTTGCACGTGTGTTAATAATTCAGCAACGGACTGGTTAACAGCATTTCTGGTTCTAAGGACAGTGAGTGCACAAGTGGTGGTTTATGGACTTGCTATATTATCCGCAAGACGCTTCAATGGTGATTGTACACCTGCACAATCACAACAGATGGCTGCTGGCCATTTCTACAAGGACTACAGCGGGTCTGCATCTTTGAAGACCCACCAATACCATTATTTCTACAAGGACTACAGTGGGTCTACACCTTTGCTGACTCACCAGTACCATTATTTCTACAAGGACTGCAGTGGGTCTGCACCTCTGATGGCCCACCAATACCATAATCTCTACCAGGACTACAGTGGGTCTGCTCTGTGATGACCTACCTACCAGTATTCTTCAAAACTTCGACTGACTCTGCTGTGGGTTTGCTCTGTTGTGGCCCATTACCTGTCTGCATGTCAAGAGTCAGCACTGTCTTTCCATTGGAAGGAATACACTACTTCTTCAAAACTGCAAGGAAATCCACTACTTCCGTGTGCATTTTCTTTTACTGCTCAGACACTACTTCTTCAAAACTGCAAGGAAATCCACTACTTCCGTGTGCGTTTTCTTTTACTGCTCAGACTTTGAGAAAAAAAAACACTGCAATTCTACTGTGATGAATGATCAGGACTGTCTTTACGGACTGTAAGAAAATTTTAGCTTTTGACCAACATTGTATCAATAGGTGTGGTCATTTGATATCTTTGTTATTGTAATTGTGAAAAAATTGTAACAAATATGTATTGGCCACTGCCCAAAACAATTTGTAAAATTTTTTGTGGGGAGCATGGGGACTATGTAAATAAGCTGTTTAGGTTCTTATATTAGTAACGCCACCGCCACGTAGCGCTCTGTATGAAAATCACTGGCTGTGCTGTGTGCAGTCTGTGGCTGGGTGGCATTGTTGTAATATTCGCTATTGTAGTGTTGGACTGTTGGCTGTTAACAGTGCGTAGCGTTGCACAGTTGGAGGTGAGCCGCCAGCAGTGGTGGATGTGGGGAAGTGAGATGGCGGATTTTTGAGAGCGGATGATCTGGACGTGTGTCCATCAGAAACAGTACATTTGTAAGAATGGATGTCATGAACTGCTATATATATTATGACTTTTGAACACTATTAAGGTAAATACATTGTTTGTTCTCTATCAAAATCTTTCATTTGCTAATCATGCCTATCAGTAGTTAGTGCCTTCAGTAGTTTGAATCTTTTATTTAGCTGGCAGTAGTGGCGCTCGCTGTATTGCAGTAGTTCGAGTAATGAAGATTTTTGTGAGGTAAGTGGTTTGTGAAAGGTATAGGTTAATGTTAGTCAGGGCCATTCTTTTGTAGGGATTTTTGAAAGTCAGATTGCGTTGCACTAAAAATATTGTGTGTCAGTTTAGTGTTGATCAGAATAGGTAAAGCGCGAAATGTCTGAGTACGTTCAGTTCTGCTCAGCTGTTTGAAAATCAAGTAACGTAAGGGGTTTACCAACACTGCAATTCATTAATTTTTCTAAGGGGACGTTTCAAGACGTACAAAAAAGTTAGAGATTAAACTATGCAAGAACACAAGCAAACTGGAAGCCCGTAGTATAATTAAAAAATGGTGTACACTAATCGCGCTGCTCACTCTGAGGTTGACGGCAGAGTATTTGTGATTCTACTTGGAGCCAACCTCTGCAAAAAAAGTGTGGCTATGCTTTGAATTTAGTCTACTGTGGGCCGGCATAGTATTCCCATGTGTTGCTAATAACTGCCCCACAACGAAGTTCAACATCCCGCTGCGCGCCTGGATGCAACAGTGTCCAATGATACAAAGGTAGCGCCAGGTCTTCTTAAGGAAACGTTGGTGGTGGTGAGAGATTTGAATTAAAGAAGTGCTCTCCAAGTTCGTGGCATCATAACCATTTGTAAGAAACCTGCAACACAATATCTACCACCTTGCAGTTGGACGACCATTAGTAGGAAGCGCAAAACACCTGGCACTAGGAGTAAAACATACCATAAATGGGGCATAGCAAATTGCACTTTCTACAGACATGAATTCAGGAAAAAATCCACCAATGCAATGAGGCCCAAAGAATTTTTGGCAGCTACAAACAGAAGTTAGAGAATAGTGAAATCCATCTAGTAATGTTTACTTACGTACCCATATACCGCAGATTATTCTGTGTATACGATCCACATTGTTGGCACTTCACACGTTGTTAATAAGTCTTCTTCGTTATCGAATTAATACATTAATTTTCCTAAGACACTGCCTAGTGGACAGGAATATAACACATTGTTTTGGTTCGTTATATGACGATAAGAAATATCCACTCTAATCAATTTTATTCTGATGTCAACACACATTGTTATTATCAAGTACTGCATCACAACTGATAAATGATTTCTTCACTGTCGAAGCTTATACTAAACCAAATATTTTAAAAAGATTTCAGTTCCTCGAATGACGGAAGCAGGTTCCATTCAACCATTTGCGAGTATTCCCTTTTATAACTTCTTTAATTCCAAAATGAATGACAACATAAAAGTGTTAATCCTGATAGAAATTAAAATGAAATTTCCGCAGAAAGGGGTCTTTTTGGTCTCCCACCAGCAGAACTTTTAATTGGTGTAAGAGGCCTTTTATTCGCAGGGCACTAGAGGGAGTCAATCGTCTCCTCGGAAAGCCGACGGTTATTGACGTATTCCTCTGTAATTAGCCGCCGATGAAAATATGTTTTCAAGGCAATATAAGGAACTGACCTGTGGTATAATTCTGGAAAAATAAGGACTGGATAAATATTCGTAAATCACATATTTAGAGTTAAAATCTTCATAAAGACGTTTCCAGCGAGTGGTGGTCTTCTGTTTAACATCATTGTCTAGAAATTCATAGTCACGGGGTTCAGGTTCGGGCGTCTGTGTGATTTCGAAAGTATGGAACTTTGACAGTCGAATACTTCAAGGATAAAGTAGTGCATTGCTCTGTCGGCGTAGAAATTTGGAAGGTGTAAATTAGCGGTTCTTAACGTGGGGTTCACGTTCCGTGGAAGTCCGTGAGAATTCCTAAGTCTCTGCATCTGCGTTTAGTTATAATAGTACATACACTAACAAGATTTTGGTTAAATATTTCCAAATGTTTGGTTCCTAGGTATGCCAGTTAAAGGTCATTGTGTCTTATGATAACGCAGGCAGAATAGATTCTTGGAAACTTTGACATACTTTTGGAGGATATGTTTTTATCGCCACATCTGTGAAGATGTCTCGCCAAACAACAGGCTGGAAATTAAAAGGATAGTGGCGTTACACTTATGGAGTCCGAAACAGAGCAGTTAAGTTTACGACCTGTGGTTGAATTGCCACATGTGTTAGAAACAGCTATCATATTACATTTGAAAGAAAAAGCTTGTTGTTATGATCAAGCTAATTACAGAAATGAAGTATATCAAATGGCAGTTACAATGATAAAAGGTTGTGAGTTCGTAGTATTTAACGTAAATTGTAATATATTTTCCGGTCTCCTGAATTTAAATGAATTTAACGAAACAACTTACACTACTCAAAGTTTTTGGACGATTTATTACACTTCATTTTTAAGTCGTTATCTTCAGGAAAGTTCACAAGTTCGCCAATCTGCTCTGGATCGAAAGTAAAAGTTGGAAAGAAATACAAAATGGTGTTAATGTCCCCAGACTCATAAAAAGTAATTGAACAAAAATTTATACCTTAACGGCATATTGATTTGTTCACTTTGGGTTCTGTTCAAACTGTCAAGTGAGTATTGTCAAACAATACATAACGATATTTTGTCGCCGGCCGTGGTGGCCAAGCGGTTAAAGGCGCTACAGTCTGGAACCGCGCGACCGCTGCGGTCGCAGGTTCGAGTCCTGCCTTGGGCATGGATGTGTGTGATGTCCTTAGGTTAGTTAGGTTTAATTAGTTCTAAGTTCTAGGCGACTGATGACCTTAGAAGTTAAGTCGCATAGTGCTCAGAGCCATTTGAACCATTTGATATTTTGTCACCTTTATGTGGAGAACTTCATACATCTTCGAGATGACACACCCAGTTCATTCAACAGCTCAACAATTACAGAAACACAATCACCCAGAGGCTATATTTGCCTTAGAAACAAAAGATGACAGTGAGAAGAATTTCGTAGACCTCGTAATACAGTGTAGATCTAGTTCTTATAAACAGGACACCAACTAACACCACCACAGCCACTCATTAAAACTCCAACCACACCATATAACAAACAAATAATCCAGTTTCCGGTACATGATACACAGACTTAACGAAACTGCGCTCACTGAAAACAAATATAAAAATGAACTAAAGACCATACAACAAATAAATGTTGTTAAAGGATACGAAACAAATTGGGCAGAAAAGCTAAACTTTGACAATTAAATCAGTGATGAAGGGGATATCCTGGACAAAAAAAATAAAGATAGTCTGGTACCACGCGCCGCGGAATTTGAATCCGCGCCAGACGGCATGGAGGTCGAAGACCCCTAGAGGTCTCTGCAGCATAGCGCCGTAAGTGGTGGCGGCGCGCCTCCTGGCCCACGTTTAGTGTGAGGGCACCACAGTGGAGCACGTGCTCCTAGCGGCCGATAGTGGCGCCGCTGATCATGTATTTAAGCGCCTGCCTCCCACTCAGCCAGCCAGTCTAATCTTGGGTGCGTCTCTGGACTTGTCGCCTTGCCTTAGACAGCGTCTTTCTTTCTTGTTTTGTATACGGGTGGACGTGGTTTTCTTGTGGTTCTGTTGTTTCGATCATGTTGTTGTTCGTTTGGTCCTTCGTTGGTCGTGTCCGACCGCTCCCGTTTGGGTTGTCGTTCGCGGGCCGCTCTGTGGGTCCCGCCATGCTTTCCGTCACGTCAACCCCGCGACCTTCCGGTCGCAGTTACAACAGATACGGTCATAGAACACAAACATACATGAACAACAAGCATTTACCACATCAAGCAAAAGTTCTCAAATACAGCAATGAAGCAACTTACAGGATTGGAAACATTTTCAGAAAATACAGTAGACTATTGAACAGTACAAAAGTAAGCCGGCTGCTGTGGCCTTGCGTTTCTAGGCGCTTCAGATGATGTCCTTAGGTTAGTTAGGTTTAAGTAGTTCTAAGTCTAAGGGACTGATGACCTCAGATGCTAAGTCCCATAGTGCTTAGAGCCATTTGAACCATTTGAACAAAAGTAACTGAGAACAACAAATGCTGACAACAAAAACCGCAATACCTCTGCGATTTATCTGCATCTACATACATACTCCGCAAGCCACCGTATTGTGCGTGGCTGAGGGTATGTTTTACCACTACCAGTCATTTCCTTTACTATTCCACTCGCAAACAGAACGAGGGAAAAACGACTACCTATATGCCTCCATAATATCCGTAATCTCCCTAATCTTATCTTGATAGTTCTTACATGAAACATGCGTTGTTGGCAGTAGAATCGTTCTACAGTAAGCCTCAGAAGACTGCTCTCTAACTTTTCTCAATAGTGCTCTTCCAAAAGAACGTCGCATTCCCTCCACTGATTACCACTTGAGTTCCCAGATCATCTCCGTAATACCTGCGCATTGCTCGACACTATCGCTAACAAAATCTAGCAGCCCGACTCTGAGCAGCTTCGACGTCTTCCTTTAATCCGACCTGGTGTGGATCCCAAGAACTCCAACATTACTCAACAATGGGTCACACTAGTGTCCTATGTGCCGTCTACATTACAGGTAAACCACACTTTCCTAAAATTCTCCCAGTAAACCGAAGTCGACCATTCGCCTTCTCTACTACAACCCTGATATGCTCATTCCACTTCATATTGCTTTGCAACGTTACGCCTAGATATGTAATCGACGTCTACAATTTTCTACATTCAGAGCTAGCTGCCATTCATCACACCAACTACAAATTTTTGTCTACGTCATCTTGAGCTACCTGGCAATCGTCACACCGACCAGAAATTTTGTCTAAGTTATCTCAACGAGGACACCTTCCAATACATGACAGCATCATCAGCGAACAGTCGCAGACTGCTGTCTAACCTATCCGCCAGATAATTTATGTACATAGAAAATAACAACGGTCTTATCACACTTCCCTGGGTTATTCCTGACGATACTTTCGTCTCTGATGAAGACTCGCCGTCGAGGACAACATACTGGGTTCTGTTACTTAAGAAGTCTTCGAGCCACTCACATACCTGGGAACCTAATCCGTATTCTTGTACCTTCGTTAACAGTCGTCAGTGTTGAACTGTGTCAAATGCTTCAAGGAAATCAAGGAACATCGAATCCACTTGTTGCCCTTCATCCATGGTTCGCAGGATCTGATGTGAGAAGAGGTCAAGCTGAGTTTCGCACGTGCGATACTTTCTAAAAGATCTACATCTACATTTATACCCTGCAAGCCACCCAACGGTGTGTGGTGGAGGGCACTTTACGTGACACTGTCATTACCTCCCATTCCTGTTACAGTCACGTATGGTTCGCGGGAAGAATGACTGCCGGAAAACCTCTGTGCGCGCTCGAATCTCTCTAATTTTACATTCGTGATCTCCTCGGAAGATATAAGTAGGGGGAAGCAATATATTCGATACCTCATCCAGAAACGCACCCTCTCGAAACCTGTATAGCAAGCTACACCGCGATGCAGAGCGCCTCTCTTGCAGAGTCTTTCACTTGAGTTTGCTAAGCATCTCCGTAACGTTATCACGCTTACCAAATAACTCTATGACGAAACGCGCCGCTCTTCTTTGGATCTTCTCTATCTTCTCTGCCAACCCGACCTGGTACGCATCCCACAGTGATGAGCAATACTCAATTATAGGTCGAACGAGTGTTCTGTAAGCCACCTCTTTTGTTGAAGGACTACATTTTCTAAGGACTCTTCCAATGAATCTCAACCTGGCACCTGCCTTACCAGCAATTAATTTTATATGATCATTCCACTTCAAATCGTTTCGTACGCATACTCCCAGATATTTTACAGAAGTAACTACTACCAGTGTTTGTTCCGCTATCATATAATCATACAATAAAGGATCTTTCTTTCTACGTATTCGCAATACACTACATTTGTCTACAAGGGTCAGTTGCCACTCCCTGCACCAAGTGCCTACCCACTGCAGATCTTCCTGCATTTCGCCGCAATTTTCTAATGCTGCAACTTCTCTGTATACTACAGCATCATCAGCGAAATGTCGCATGGAACTTCCGACGCTATCTGCTGGGTCATTTATATACATTGTGAAAAGCAATGGTCCCATAACACTCCCCTGTGGCACGCCAGACGTTACTTTAACGTCTGTAGACGTCTCTCCATTGACAAAAAAATGCTATGTTCTGTTTGCTAAAAACTCTTCAATCGAGCCACACAGCTGGTCTGATGTTCCGTAGGCTCTTACTTTGTTTATCAGGCGACAGTGCGGTACTGTATCGAACGCCTTCCGGAAGTCAAGGAAAATGGCATCTACCTGGGAGCCCGTATCTAATATTTTCAGGGTCTCATGAACAAATAAAGCGAGTTGGGTCTCACATGAGCGCTGTTTCCGGAATCCATGTTGATTCCTACAGAGTAGATTCTGTGTTTCCAGAAATAACATGATACGCGAGGAAAAAACATGTTCTAAAATTCTACAACAGATCGATGTCAGAGATATAGACTTATAGTTTTGCGTATCTGCTCGACGACCCTTCTTGAGAACTGGAACTACCTGCGCTGTTTTCCAATCATTTGGAACCTTCCGTTCGTCTAGAGACTTGCGGTACACGGCTATTAGAAGGGGGGCAATTTCTTTCGCGTACGCTGTGTAGATTCAAATTGGTATCCCGTCAGGTCCAGTGGACTTTCGTCTGTTGAGTGATTTCAGTTGCTTTTCTATACCTTGGACACTTATTTCGATGTCAGCCATTTTTTCGTTCGTGCGAGGATTTAGAGAGGAAACTGCAGTGCGGTCTTCCTGTGTGAAACAGCTTTGGAAAAATGTGTATAGTATTTCAGCTTTAGGCGTGTCATCCTCTGTTTCAATGCCATTATCATCCTTGAGTGTCTGGATATGCTGTTTCGATCCACTTACTGATTTAATGTGAAACCAGAACTTCCTAGGATTTTCTGTCAAGTCGGTACATAGAATTTTACTTTCGAATTCACTGAAGGGGTCACGCATAGCCCTCCTTACGCTAACTTTGACATCGTTTAGCTTCTGTTTGTCTGAGAGATTTTGGCTACGTTTAAATTTGCAGTGAAGCTCTATTTGCTTTCGCGGTAGTTTCTTAACTTTGTTGTTGAACCACGGTGGGTTTTTCCCGTCCCTCACAATTTTACTCGGCACGTAGCTGTCTAAAACGTATTTTACGATTGGCTTGAACTTTTTCCATAAACACTCAACATTGGCAGTGTCGGAACAGAAACTTTCGTTTTGATCTGTTAGGTAGTCTGAAATCTGCCTACTATTACTCTTGCTAAACAGATAAACCTTCCTCCCTTTTTTTATATTCCTGTTTACTTCCATATTCAGGGGTGCTGCAACGGCCTTATGATCACTGATTCCCTGTTATGCGCTTACAGAGTCGAAAAGTTCGGGTCTGTTTGTTATGAGTCGGCCCAAATTTTATCTCCACGATTCGGTTCTCTGTTTAATTGCTCGAGCTAATTTTCAGATAGTGCACTCAGTATAATGCCACTCGATGCTCTGTCCCTACCGCCCGTCCTAAACATCTGAGTGTCCCAGTCTATATCTGGTAAATTGAAATCTCAACCTAAGACTATAACATGCTGAGGAAATTTATGTGAAATGTATTCCAGATTTTCTCTCAGTTGTTCTGCCACCAATGCTGCTGAGTCGGGAGGTCGGTAAAAGGAATCAATTACTAACCTATCTCGGTTGTTGAGCATAACCTCCACCCATAATAATTCACAGGAACTATCCACTTCTATTTCACTACAGGATAAACTACTACTAACAACGACAAACACGCCACCACCGGTTGCATGCAATCTATCCTTTCTAAACACCGTCTGTGCCTTTGTAACAATTTCGGCAGAATTTATCTCTGGCTTCAGCCAGCTTTCCGTACCTATAACGATTTCAGCTTCGGTGCTTTCTATCAGCGCTTGAAGTTCCGGTACTTTACCAACGCAACTTCGACAGTTTACAGTTATAATACCGATTGCTGCTTGGTCCCCGCATGTCCTGACTTTGCCCTGCACCCTTTGAAGCTGTTGCCCTTTCTGTACTTGCCCGAGGCCATCTAACCTAAAACACCGCCCAGTCCACACCACACAACCCCTGCTACCCGTGTAGCCGCCTGTTGTGTGTAGTGGACTCCTGATCTATCCAGCGGAACCCGAAACCCCACCACCCTATGGCGCATGTCGAGGAATCTGCAGCCCACACGGACGCAGAACCGTCTCAGCCTCCGATTCAGATCCTCCACGCGGCTCTGCACCAAAGGTCCGCAGTCAGTCCCGTCGACGATGCTGCAGATGGTGAGCTCTGCTTTCATCCCGCTAGCGAGACTGGCAGTCTTCACCAAATCAGATAGCAGCCGGGAACCAGAGAGGATTTCCTTCGATCCATAGCGACACACATCATTGGTGCCGACATGAGCGACAGCGTGCAGATGGGTGCACCCTGTACCCTTCATTGTATCCGGAAGGATCCTTTCCACATCTGGAATGACTCCCCAGGTATGCACACGCAGTGCACATTGGTTTTCTTCTCCTCCCTTGGAGCCATATCCCTAAGGAGCCCCATTATGCGCCAGACATGCCGGCCGAAGTGGCCGAGCGGTTAAAGGCGCTACAGTCTGGAACCGCACGACCGCTACGGTCGCAGGTTCGAATCCTGCCTCGGGCATGGATGTGTGTGATGTCCTTAGGTTAGTTAGGTTTAAGTAGTTCTAAGTTCTAGGGGACTTATGACCGCAGCAGTTGAGTCCCATAGTGCTCGGAGCCATTTGAACCATATGCGCCAGACATTGGAGCTCCCAACTACCAGTAAGCCCACCCTCTGTGACCGCCCGGATCTTGCAGACTGACGGGCAACCTCCGGAACAGGACAAGCAGCCATATCCGGGCGAATATTAGTATCACCCAGAGACAGAGCCTGAAACCGTTTCATCAGACAAACTGGAAAGGCCTTCTGTTCAGCCCTCTGGAATGTCTTTCGCCCCCTGCCACACCTCGAGACGACCTCTCACTCTACCACGGGTGAGGGGTCAGCCTCAATGTGGGCAGTATCCCGGGCAGCCACAGCCATAGTCCGATCGGGGGATGCGTGGGACGAGCTGGCCGTCCGCCACAAAACCCCGTCCGTACCCCCACAGTGATGCCCATTGGCAACAGCCTCAAGCTGTGTGACCTAAGCCAACACTACCAGAAGCTGGGAGCGAAGGGATGCCAACTCAGCCGGCATCCGAACACAGCAGTCGCAGTCCCTATCCATGCTAAATACTGTTGTGCAAAGAACGTCTGAACTAATCTACAGAGAGCACAAACAATTCGACACAAAATTTAAACGGTTATTAAAATACAAGACTGTCTAGTAAATGCAGTAATGCTGCTAATTGCGCACTGCTGACACACTGCTCGGCGGCAGAAGGCTAACTGTACTGTCAGTAACGTACAAAGACCATTTGAAAGAAATTAACAAATGACAGACGACTACACGACTTCACACGTCGCAGATATTAAAATGCAAATCTGCCCCTGCTAAATAAGAAACTACACAATGGTTTGGCGGGTTTAACTAAACTAGTGCGCTAGGAACATTCAAACAAATTTTCATCTTGGCTACTACACTTATGTGAACGCTAAATAAGCCACTGGCTGCTACTTGCGCACTGCTGACACACTGCTCGGCGACAGATAATTTGTGAACAGAAGATTTTCCCTCTCAAGGGAATTTATTATATTCGAATCGAGAATACTTTCAAGGATTCTGCAGTAAACTGATGTTAAATATACCGATCTGTAATTTTGCGGGTCTGTTCTTTAGCCTTTTTATGTACAGGAGTCACCTTCGCTTTTTCCATTCGCTTGGCAATTTGCAGAGGGTGAGGGTACATGAAGTATAATTTCCGAAAGATGCAACTTGTTGTCCGCGAATGTAGCACTTCCGACTAAATCAACGCCCCTAACACGGTGGATTTCAGTCAATAACGACCGCGCTCACTATACCTAGCATAAATGGAGGCAATTTGGTTACCTCTCGTCTTTTAAAGGTGTAGCTATCGTCCACAATTGGTTCCTTCTCCAGTGGCCGCATGCTCTGGCGTGTATGTAGTAAACAGTGTATAACGAAGTGGCAAACGAGAAAGAATTCAGTGCTATTTAAATTGAAATTACTGAGTACTGAGATACCACTGGATTTTATTTCTATTTGTAAGAGCAAAAGAGCAAGAAAAAGATTCTGAGTGCTAGTCTATCATAATCATAGAAAAGTTTCATGATGATAATCATTTCTAGAGCATCACAAAAGACACAGTAAAAATCTCGATACGATCTTAGAATTCACACGAGATTAACACAAGCTGGCACAAGAACATCACCCGTGGCAACTCTAACAAATTATTCCTTCTTAGCGCGAGATCACATTTTACGTGCGGATTCACGTACTGCCTCCCCCGGAAACGCTCGTAGACTAGTCGTGAGCTATCTTAGTAGTTTGGCGACTGCCCTCTCAGGGCGCACTTGTCACTGGTCCATGCTTTTCATCAATAAGCACTGACAGTAACTAAAACTCTTAATTAGCCTTTCCTGATGAATTAAGTGATACTGAAATTATTACTAAGAAGTTCACAGTGCAACTAACATTATCAACATGGTTGGCGCTGTATATTAATATGTGAAAAGTAAATATAAACAATGAAATATTCGGTTTTTGGCGCCCAGCGTTGTAAGTGAATTCCCACTGCCTCTTTCTGTACTAGTACGATACAGCTCTTGTTTACATGTGGCTCTTGGTCGGTCGGCCATTCTCGTGCTGTGACCCTCTGGCTCGTCGTTTGGCGAGCCTGCTTTGTGATCCTACCTGCTCACTAGCCTCCTGTAACAAAATCTTCCTATCCTGTGCATTAAACTATAGCAATGAAAATGTAATAAACGTAGGCAGGAATGTGGCACAAATGCAGGCTAAGTAGGGGGTCAATGCTGTACTGTTTCTAGAACCGTCCATGAGGACCTGGCGACTTACCTGTTTCCAACTACTTCAGTTGTTTCTCTACACTAGCGATACTTATTACTATGTCCTCCAGACGGGTGTCTGTACGATGACCGAACAACGATATGTTTTTGTATGTCCATCCTTTGACAGGAAGTCTTGAGGACGACGGCAGTTTATTATTGCGAGAAAGTGTAACGCCTACAGCCGTCCTTATGATTTTATTTATTTTGTAGCAACCAATTTCGGCGTTTCAATGCACCGTCTTCAGGCTGTAGTTGATGCTGAATGGGTTGACACAATCGCTGTATATACTGCATCAGTGGGCAACATAACTGGTTATGCAGACTGTCCGAAAACTTTGGTGTCAGCACTCCAATCATCAACTGCCAACTGACTCAGTTGACCTCCCACTCGACCACTCATATTCCCGCTTCCACCCCCTCCCTCCCTCCCCCCCCCCCCCCCCCCCCTCGCCCGCCACCCGCCAGTGATGCCTCTTGGGAGCAGCCTCAAGTTGTGTGACAGAAGCCAAGACCGCTTGGAGCTGTGAGCGAAGAGTCACCAACTAAGCTCACATCGGTAGATTAAATTCGCAATGCACGATCTGGGTATTTACACACTACTTACCGTAGACTTTCATTCAATGACTGTAAAACTGTTACCTCAGAATCAGGTGGCTGGTAAAAGCATCCAACAATTAAATTGGTTTCACCTAGACCTGTTTTGTGCGACAGAATAACTTTACTGTCACACTCAATTTCGATCTCAATAGAGAAAATAATTTCGTCAACTCCAATGCACACTCGCCCTCCTGCGGCATCTAATCTATCATTCTGATATATGTTCCATGATCCCCTAAATATCTAAGGGCTTTCTACTTAGCGTTTCAGACAGCTCTCGGTCCCATGAATAATTTGGGAGTGAGAACTTTCCTGGTGGGCAGTAAATTACAATTTCCATATATCAATTGGGAAATGTTTTCATATGAAAAGCTGAGAAAGAAAATTACTCTCCTCTTATGTAGAACGTTCATTAGCAGTATCAAAGAATACATGAAGACACAACACTATTTAGAATTTTATTTTGTGGAGCGAAATTCTTTCATGCACTCAGAGCACACAGCAATATTACACTGCTGACAGACGAAACAATCCAAATCATTACACCTGTTGGCATTTGGACCACTTGACTTGCCATGCCAGTGCGATCCACCATCTAAACGTAATTCGTTGGGCACAGAATAACAGTCTCTCTTTTTTGAATGTCCTGACAACAATGGACTTTCATCTGAAGGTCTGCCTCTATTCTTCCTTGTAATCTCTGCTTTCCCTTTGTGTACTAGTGCAAAGCTACTCCACTTCTGAACGCTAGCAGAGCCATATTTTCTTGTTCACACATCTTCTACAGTATCCAGGCATTTACTACAGTCGCATTTAACAGGTGGCAGAAAATACTCGTGTATCACGTTAGGTTTCTTGTGAGATTTATCTGGAGCGCAAACACAGAACACATCAAGTCTGTAATGGTACTTGCCTGTCTATTTATTTGACAAAAAGTTCATCTCGCCGCATCGAAATACGAGTTCCTTTCATTAGGCGAGGCGGTCAGCAATTAGCAATTCTACAGCGGCTGTATTCGAGACGACCATCGCAGCGGAAAGAAGAGGTAAAGTCTCCCACTGAAAAGAAAATACAACTAAGAACATTTACTATTAAATTTCCTATAAAGTTTGTTTCAGATATGTCTGATGGTGTCTGTTCGGTAACATGCGGTAAAAGCATTTCATTAACTTTCACTTATGACTTCACAGCTAAAAGTCAGAAAACATTTCCAATTCAGTAACCGTACTTCATTAGCCAACCAGTAGTAAGAAATAGAATACAATACAAGTAAACTCCTACCATGTGCTTATTATAAATTCAAAACAGTGAGGTATTTTTATTTCTATAAACTTCTTTTACTTTCGAATAAACCGAGTTCTCTTCCAGCATATGACGGTACACTAATTACAGGTGAATTATCAATCTATTTTGCGACAGTAATGATCTCTTCGAATTTCTCTTTAAATCTCAATGTTATTTGCTATTCTTAGTTGACTGTTGTGAATGTCATCGTCGGTAACATTTGTTTCTGAGGATATGTGCAAATATCAGTAATGGGTCCACTTCAAATGACCACCCGCGATAACCGGGAAATCGGGTACGATTCCCGGTCCGGCACAACTTTTCACTATCGTCATTACATTCCACGGCTGATCATCGTCCATACTCGCAATTGTGAATACATTTAATATAATAATGTTTCTGTTTATGAAAAGACCGTCCTTGTATCTTTTGCGGCTGCCTGCGTTCTCTGATTTTTTCAGTAATGAGTGATGAGACTTGAGCTGAGGATTACAAATATTGCGTATGAAATTGAGGCTTATTTTCCAGTTTCTATCCTTTAAAAAGGTAGTACAAAGTCTCTTTTGGATTGCTTCATAGTATCCTAGAAAAAAAAATGCGTTTCGCTTGGCGCTGTTTTTCCTTTTCCACTATAGGTGTTAATGTAAGTTCCATTTCTCTTAAAATAAGGACACTCATCCTAGTGTCTTATTGAGAACAGATTTCGTATGAGACTGCGGACAATCAGAGAATTCCACCACACCAGCAGAATTTCCGAACTACTGCACGCGACACCAAGCTCTCACTCACGGGCCCCGTTGCTCGTTATTCGGGGAAAAATGAGACGTCGATGGCCCGCTGGGGAAATCAGTGATCAGCCCTGCGTACTGTTACGAGTTACAGCCACGGAGATGATCCGCATATACTGGCAGGAATAACGAACACAGACGAGTTTACTCCGAGTGAACAATTCTGTGGCCCGGCTACGAGGCTGACCTCGCATGTTTGCCGAAATCAACACAGGATCGAGCCGAAAAGCAGCTATCTGGTGATGACATCGTAAAATGGAAACTGGGTCGTTGCTTAAAATCCGGAAACTGGGGAAGTCAGGAACAAAATTTTGTTTAATCATCAAGATTTGCCGGCCGCTGTGACCGAGCAGTTCTAGGGGCTTCAGTCCTGAACCACGCTGCTGCTACGGTCGCAGGTTCGAATCCTGCCTCGGGCATGGATGTGTGTGTTGTCCTTAGGTCAGTTAGGATTAAGTAGCTCTAAGTCTAAGGGACTGATGACCTCAGATGTTAAGTCCCATAGTGCTTAGAGCCATTTGAACCATCAAGATTTCTCAGGATTGTGTTAGCATAAGAGATAGGAAAATGTAAATTTTACAGCCTAACTATATTTCACATGAACTCCGATATTGTCACCCACTGTGCGGGATTCCCACAGCCTTCTGTAGAGAAGAAACCATTTCCTGTCTTTTGTCTTGTCGCATTGCCAATGTTCCTCTTTAACGAATTATCCCAACCGCTTAACAGTCTCCTCTTGTTGTGCGTCTGAGTGAACGAGCATTATGTCAAGCCATTCGCCTTTTACATTAAAACACATTTCCAGAAGTCGAAAGAATGAAAGTACCGACATGCACGTAACGATTCTTTTTTTTTTTTCTTTTTTTTTTTTGCTGAATATATTGGTCTTAAGCTTACACCATACAGCAAGCACATACATAAAATTTACAGATATTAAATATTAAAATTAATGTTAGAATATTTGTCTGTTTGCACGCACGTTGTAGATATAGTTACAGATGGACGAATGGAACATTTTTGTGCAGCCTGTTATCAGATACATGATGGTCGTAGATGCAGATACCTGCGACTACAGGGAATCTTTAGTACGCTTTGATAACTTTCGCCATGATTTTAAGAGACAGACGATAACGGGTCAGTAACACTAAATCGAATTCTGCTACATCGTGAGCAAGTAAAACATAGAAAGGGCAAACACTGGACTCCGCTTCAGTGATACATGTTTAAGATAGGTGGCACTGTAGAAAGTTTTATTCAGCATTGAAACGATACAGAACTAACGCTAATGAATCAATTTTTTAAAATGTGACTCAATGAACAAAATATATTATTTAGCTTCAAACATCTGACTTCAGTTAAAAGGCAGTATTCGTTGTATCATTTTTGTGAGCACCTTCAATTACACTCCTGGAAATTGAAATAAGAACACCGTGAATTCATTGTCCCAGGAAGGGGAAACTTTATTGACACATTCCTGGGGTCAGATACATCACATGATCACACTGACAGAACCACAGGCACATAGGCACAGGCAACAGAGCATGCACAATGTCGGCACTAGTACAGTGTATATCCACCTTTCGCAGCAATGCAGGCTGCTATTCTCCCATGGAGACGATCGTAGAGATGCTGGATGTAGTCCTGTGGACCGGCTTGCCATGCCATTTCCACCTGGCGCCTCAGTTGGACCAGCGTTCGTGCTGGACGTGCAGACCGCGTGAGACGACGCTTCATCCAGTCCCAAACATGCTCAATGGGGGACAGATCCGGAGATCTTGCTGGCCAGGGTAGTTGACTTACACCTTCTAGAGCACGTTGGGTGGCACGGGATACATGCGGACGTGCATTGTCCTGTTGGAACAGCAAGTTCCCTTGCCGGTCTAGGAATGGTAGAACGATGGGTTCGATGACGGTTTGGATGTACCGTGCACTATTCAGTGTCCCCTCGACGATCACCAGTGGTGTACGGACAGTGTAGGAGATCGCTCCCCACACCATGATGCCGGGTGTTGGCCCTGTGTGCCTCGGTCGTATGCAGTCCTGATTGTGGCGCTCACCTGCACGGCGCCAAACACGCATACGACCATCATTGGCACCAAGGCAGAAGCGACTCTCATCGCTGAAGACGACACGTCTCCATTCGTCCCTCCATTCACGCCTGTCGCGACACCACTGGAGGCGGGCTGCACGATGTTGGGGCGTGAGCGGAAGACGGCCTAACGGAGTGCGGGACCGTAGCCCAGCTTCATGGAGACGGTTGCGAATGGCCCTCGCCGATACCCCAGGAGCAACAGTGTCCCTAATTTGCTGGGAAGTGGCCGTGCGGTCCCCTACGGCACTGCGTAGGATCCTACGGTCTTGGCGTGCATCCGTGCGTCGCTGCGGTCGGGTTCCAGGTCGACGGGCACGTGCACCTTCCCCCGACCACTGGCGACAACATCGATGTACTGTGGAGACCTCACGCCCCACGTGTTGAGCAATTCGGCGGTACGTCCACCCGGCCTCCCGCATGCCCACTATACGCCCTCGCTCAAAGTCCGTCAACTGCACATACGGTTCACGTCCACGCTGTCACGGCATGCTACCAGTGTTAAAGACTGCGATGGAGCTCCGTATGCCACGGCAAACTGGCTGACACTGACGGCGGCGGTGCACAAATGCTGCGCAGCTAGCGCCGTTCGACGGCCAACACCGCGGTTCCTGGTGTGTCCGCTGTGCCGTGCGTGTGATCATTGCTTGTACAGCCCTCTCGCAGTGTCCGGAGCAAGTATGGTGGGTCTGACACACCGGTGTCAATGTGTTCTTTTTTCCATTTCCAGGAGTGTATTATCTATCACAGTAATAATGTTTATGCAGAATAAACTACAGGTTACCACAACTTTTATAATTTCTAGCAAAAGATACAGCTGCCTATGTTACATCAAAACATTTTCACTTGTATGTAAGTTTCCAGGCTCTCGTGGCCGTTGTCATTGAAGGCAAATTCTTCTGGGTTGTTAGGCCGCGACATATTTCGACTCTCTGCTGGGATACTATTCGTCGTCTTGTGGTGTCCATGGGTAGGTGAACTGTGTCCCCCTAACCATGGACAACACAGCAACCTCAACTGTGTTCACCTAACCGTGGACAGCGCAAGATCCTGAAGAACACCCCATCTCGGCAGTGGGGTGGAAACCCGATCGTGTAGAAGAAATGTGATGCGGACTAACAACGCAGAGGATTTTACCTTCCTTTTAACATGTGTTAGGATATGTTTTTCTTTCCTGTTTGTCTTGCATTTACATATCTGTTCCTGTTTCCATCTTAACAATTGCTGGCTATTTTCACGATATTACTAATTTTAGTTATATATGACATTTTCCGCCACTAAGTGACTCGACAATTACGCGGAAAGAACGCAAATAGGACATTGTCAATACCGATACCGTCCTCGGCCATTCCAGGTTTTTCTTCCATCTATTCTGAAATGTGAACAATGCTTCTATAACTGTAGCAAGGCGATGTCGTCTGGCGGCCGGTCATCGCAGTGTAGCATCTCCGTTTCACTTTTACGCCCTCACCTTATAAAGTTTATTATACTACAATCGCATTTTATATCGACTGTAATCATATTTTGGCAAATTTGTTGACAAACATAGTAACAAATTCCTCAAATAATTACATAAGTATGATAAGATTTGAGGTATTCATGCTGCATTCAGCTGCTGTTTATTGTGGAAGATACGATGTTCTCACAGACATCTGCATAGAGAAAAAGATATAAAGCGTAATAAATAAATGTATGAAGTAGTTACTGATATGCAGCTTTCAGGTTGACAGCTATAGTGCAATGCTATCATCTGAGACATTGCATGTTGAAATTGCAAGAAACATTTAAAAATGATTGATTCTAATGTTCGTTGTGAAAATATTTAGTAACTATAAAATATTAATTTCTTCAGTTTCTAAGTTATTGAAAACAAGTAAATGTCACCGGATGCCCGTCATTTTTCTGAGATGTGCGGATGTATTCGTATTTACTCTGTTATGTAACTGTGACTTATTACGGAATTTTTAAGTGCTGTAAGTAGCGATATTTCAGACTGTCTTGCATTCAACCGTTTTTGGTGCATTGTCTGTCTTCTGGCTAAGAGAGCGATCGCTGTGCTCTGGGGTTTACCCATTTCCTGCCTCACTGACTGCCTTTCTACCTGGGTAGGGTAGGGCTGTATAATTCGCTTTGCTAGACTGGTCACAGTACGCCCTCAGCTCTGGGCCTGCTGGCTAGCAGTCAAATGGTTCAAATGGCTCTGAGCACTATGGGACTTAACATCTATGGTCATCAGTCCCCTAGAACTTAGAACTACTTAAACCTAACTAACCTAAGGACATCACACACATCCATGCCCGAGGCAGGATTCGAACCTGCGACCGTAGCAGTCGCGCGGCTCCGGACTGAGCGCCGAGAACCGCTAGACCACCGCGGCCGGCGGCTAGCAGTCACCTGCACAAACAAATTCATCTCCTACAGATTGCAGGTGGTTGAATAGCTCGCCTACATACGCATAATGTTACGGGAGGCGGAGACTATACGAGAGAGGGCAGTTCTCGTTCATCAACTAATCGTACTAAACGCTTTTATGTAGAACTCCGACATCTTGCCATTAGTCGACAAAACAATTGGTATAATTATGTGTGAGTCATTAATGTATGAGTGCATGTCTGGCACTACAGTAACACAAGTTCTCGAATAATAGAAGCAAAAAGACAATTAAGCTCTTCTTCTGTTAATTATTTATCTAAAATGATCACCTAGAATTTTCTGTTCTCAGAGCAAACTTGTAAGTAGCAACAGATATACAGAGTTATGATCCAGTGTTTCTCCGGATTTAAGAGGCTGCACGCTAATCAGCGAGCAATATAAATTAACTCACCACTTACTATAATAATTTTTTTCATTGTTTCTTGCGGCGAAACATCATAAATGACGACTGTGCAAAGGACGCTTTGATACATTGTCTTCAACAGACCTACAATCACCAATTCGCTGTCACCGTAATTTTAAATGTTTGCAGCATACATACACTGTCCAGTCCCATTAATGCGAGCTCCTGTCAGAAGCCGTGATAACCACATTTTAGAGCGCGGTGCTCTGCGAGACCTGCACGAGGAGTCAGTGAGATTCTGGAAGGTACCGACAGGGGTGTGGAGCCATGCAGACTCCACTGCCGTGGCCATCTGCATTAGGTTTCTTGGTTGAGCATCCACGGCGCGAACAGCCCGATCAAGGTGGTCCCACAGATTCTCAATTCGGTTTAAATCCGAGGAGTTCGGTGGCCAGAGGTGTACGGTAAACTCGCCCTGATGCCTTTCGAACCACGCGCGAACACTGCGAGGGGTGTGACACGTTGCATTGTCCTGCTGGTTTATGCCATCATGTCGAGAAAAAACAAACTGTATTTAGGGGTGGACATGGTCTGCAAGGATAGATGCGTGCATGTGTTGATTCACTGTGCCTTCCAGAATGACGAGATCATCCAGGAGATGACACGAAGCATTCCCCAGACCATACGCTGTGCAGGATGTTTGCTTCGCGCCATACACGCCAATGACCATCTGTCCGATGAAACATAAAACTGATTTATCTGAGGAAGCCATCTGTCACCGCACAGCGGACGTCCAGCTGCGGTTTTGGCGTGCAAATTCCAGCCTTCTTCGCTCACGAACAGCAGTCAGTATGGATGGATGAACGAGGTGCCTGCTGCGAAGGCCCATACGTAGCAGTTTGCTGGACGGTCGTTGTGGAGAGGCAGTTGGGCTGCCCCCTTGGTTCTTCTTGGTGGACAGTTTCTCAACAGTTGCAAGTCTACACTCCTGTATATCTCCAAGCTGTCATTCACCTCTGTCATCTATGGGCCATGGTTCAACGACAGTTGCCTCAGCGCTGGTGCCGGCCGGAGTGGCCGAGCGGTTCTAGGCGCTTCAGTCTGGAACCGCGCGACCGCTACAGTCGCAGATTCGAATCCTGCCTCGGGCATGGGTGTGTGTGATGTCCTTAGATTAGTTAGATTTAAGTAGTTCTAAGTTCTAGGGGACTGATGACCTCCGCTGTTAAGTCCCATAGTGCTCAGAGCCATTTGAATTTCAGAGCTGTTTTTGGATAGCGCCATTAGAAATGCACAGTATACATTGAACCATGGCGGCATACAAACAGTTTACAAAGTTAGCCTCGTAGGAAACGCTTCCAACCTTGGCCCTAAAGCCAACCATCATGCCCTTTTGGACGTTAGAATTATCACTCCGTTTCCGCATTATGACAACGACTTCATTATTTTTCATGTCCCCCCCCCCCTTCCCCCCGACCCCGAATGCACATTACATATCCTGCAGTGCTAATGCTGCCACTGTGAGTGATTATTGCCAAGTTGACATGGAACATAGATGGTGCTCACATTAATGTGGCCGGACCTTGCTTTTACTGTTGGACAAATAACTAATCCATTTCCTTAATTCCGTTAAATGTGCAGCGCAGATCAGAGCGAGGACCAGGAACGTAAAAATGAGAACTGGAATATCAAAAACCAAACAATTATCTCGCCTGGATTCGATACGAAAGTTGAGAAAATTTTTTATCTCTCTCTCAGACTTCGTAGTAAGAAATACTGTACTCATAACAAACGCATTGAGTGCGAGGTCACAAAAGGCTAATGATATTTACCGCATTCAACGCCCCATATATTGTTTACCGCACAACCGGAATACTGGCAGCTAATGGCAACAGGGGGTGGCACTGGAGATATCCAATGGTGAGCACAGCATGAGGCTACAGAACATAGTTGAACTGCTTAGTCGAGTAACTCACAATAGTGCTACAGTACTAGTGGTGTTGCCACAAAGCAGCGCATTGGCGACGATAAACAAAGAAAACTGGATTACATCTACAAGACCAGTTTCCAAAGTTGACATTTCGTCAGAAAGGAAGCCAAGAAATTTCGCAGTGTGAGAGAGAAGTTACAGATGAAATATTAGCGTTTCTGCAAGATGAGTCAGTGGAACATGTGCTTTTGTATACGCTCGACAGTGTGAACGATCTACACTTGACAGCACAAAAAGTGAGCCACACCTGAATTCCAATGTATAGGCCACATCTGACTGTATGCAACCAAAGTAGCATAGTTGTGTCACAGGTTCTCTAAGCCCTCTGAGGTACAGTCGTTTGACTATATAAATGGGTACCACAAGAGACTACTAGAGAACACTACACTTTTGACTGTCACTCCAGATGTAAACCAAAACCATCTTACAACAAATATTAGAAACCACATTATTAGAAATGAGATAGTCTTTAAGGCTTGTAAATTAAACTTCATTACAATAAGTGACACATCAGCAGTCTATCAGAACCATTAAATGACACGATGAGCTGTCGTTTGTGATCCGAAATTGAACCCACTGTTAACCAAACAAAGCTTACGTGTTTGTTTGAGACTCAACTAGGCATTAAAAGATGTAATATAGCGCAGTTTCTACCAGTATCAGTTTACAAGACCGAATGTCTGAACCTGGACGTAAATGACAATACGTTTAGTACTGCACCAGGAATCCCTGAGAAGTAACAACAAAAGGTATGTAGTAATGTGCAGTTCACAAGTGTGAAACACCATGACGTTGGTAGTGGATGAGGAGTAGAACCCATTACCTATATGAATTGTTAACTAACCACAATCAGACGTCAGATATTAAGTACGTATGTTCACCAATAGCATGCTACTGGAACTGAAACCACGATACAAATGATTTTTGTCTGGTAGGGAATTAAAACCAGTGTCTTCCGCTACTGTCTTAGATGTACGAATAAACATGATATATTTACTGTTTATTCACCAGTAGCAAGAGTATACATTTTCAGCTAGATGTAACGCAACAATTAGTTCTGTGCTGCCTGGGATTCCAACACCGAGCATATAATCATTGTTGACCCCACACGAAGAGGTGTCTACTACCTGTTCCGTTTCCCTAGCAGTTACGATTGTGCTATCGTAGAGACCTGGAGAAATCTGGCATCATATCGAAAGGTTCAAATCCATAGAAAAACTGTAATTGGAGCTCGGATAACAGTCCACTGCCAATACTTACAAAATCTCAAGGTCATTTAAAATAAGAAAAGTACATCCTATGACCATTCACGACGATTGGTTCGTGAACTAAAATAACATTATTAGTGTAAGAAAGATTACTACAGACAAGAGTTTTTGCAAGCAGCGACTTCCGCCTCCGACAGCCAGAACTAATCCAACTCTCTTCGAGTCAGCGACAAATATGTTTAATGTTGATCTGGAACCAAGGCACAGTTGTGCATTCTTTACTTGGACTTACTGGAGATGAAGAGGGTATGTTTGTGGCTGCTAAAAACTAGTACCTTCAGCGGTATTTGAACCCATTACTTATCCATTACAAGCTATCCCAGTCCAACTAAACACCTAATGTCAGATGTGATAGCATCATGTTTTTGTCGTAATGGGGTACACAGCACACGGTACGAGATGTGTTGACTTCCACTGGAGTTGTAGTTGTGAATAACCCATTCGTGGTCTAGTTGTCAACGTCACGCAGTGTGAATGCAAAGCCGTGATATCAAACCCACGCTTTTCCTTTTTTAAGACGTATCCCGTCTTTCTCCTAAGATCATGAGTCTGGCAGTAGGTCAGAGACAGTTTCATTCTTTTTCTGACCAACCAGCAATAGAAAAATCTTGCAGAAACTTTTTTTTGTGAAAGGGCTCGTGGGTGTCCATCATAGAAAGACCAATTTCAGAGACATCAGCCAGAGAGCGCTTAATACAGACCGGCGTCGGCGAAAGTAATTGAGTCGAATCGGGCATAGAGCCTATGATATCCAGCGTACTTTTCTGCGTTCGAATTACCAAGCATAACATTATGTAACATTGCATATGACATAGTACTATGTTTTTACATGTTCTGTGGCAATTTTCTGCGGCATATTGCTATAAGCGTTTTTAACTATGGCCTTATTTTGCTCCAGTTTGTAGTACAGCTCACGCCGTAACAACATGAATATTTCTCAGTTTTGACGTTATGAGGAGTGTGGTCTATTCATTTGAAAACATAGTCTATCACGGAGTAAAGTTTTAAAATTTGTGACATTGTATTCTGTTTGTGTTTAGTAAAAGGGTGCAGGCAGTGGAGGCAGTTTGAAACACCTGCGCCCTGTATGGAGTGAGTGCTATCGAGAAAGTGAAGATTTATCGTTTCAAATACGATCGTTTTGAGATAAATTAATCACCACATTCAGGAAGATAAACAGGCATTGATGAAGGACGTTTCTGCGATTTAACACTGTGGTCAATGACCGTATATACGGTAAGTGGCAAGTGTGTACCGACCAATTAAACTTCGTGTGATACTTGCCTCCAGTATGTATATTGAGATTACAAGAAAGAAAGGAGGATAACGATACAACATCTCAACGAAAACGAGATTAGATGTGAAGCAGAATCTCGAACTGGGGAGGATGGGTCGTGCCGAGGTTTGATCCTGGTATTTGGCATAATAGATTTAAGGTCACCGTAAACCTAAATCAGTGTGGCCTGGGCGCGATTTGTAGTATCTTATGGTAACTTCATAAGGAGAAAATAGTGGGTAAGCCGTAACAAACATTTTCCCAAGCGACGGCCTGTATACATCCACAAAATATATTGTTATTATTGTACATCTTGTGGCACAAAGAGGGTGTTTTTTGTGATGAACTGCTTCACGGGGATGCGTCCTTTGCAGTTGACATTTGCTGCCAACGAATGAGATGCCTTGCAGCCAGGCAGAGTAACAAATTCGGCCTCGAAGACGGCACCAATGAGCTTGGTTGGCAAACATGCATATCGCACGTCTTCTAATCTGGCACCCGCATCTGTTTGCTTTTTCTCTCCTCTTATCGGTCAACCAGCAAGAAAGTTAGTATTTGTTTCTTCTGTGTGATTTGTTTGTTTTGTATTGTCGATTGTGTTTCAAACGTGGCTGAACTCAGAATTAGCAAGTCGCTGCATGCGCGTGATTGAAAAACTACATGCACATCTTCAAATGGTTTTCGATAACGGGACGAAATATATTGTTGGCAATTTCTCTGCTATTTGTGTCAGTTTTGTTCAATAAGCTAACGGGAAGCACTATTAATATGCACTACATTAATATGGTTCAAATGGCTCTCTGAGCACTATGGGACTTAACATCTGAGGTCATCAGTCCCTAGAACTTAGAACTACTTAAACCTAACCAACCTAAGGACATCACACACATCCATGCCCGAGGCAGGATTCGAACCTGCTACCGTAGCGGTCGCGCGGTTCCAGACTGAAGCGCCTAGAACCGCTCGGTCACAGCGGCCGGCGCACTACATTAATACAACTGGTGGGTCGTCATAATATCATAGAACGAACGGCTATCTTAATTAAATGTGAAATTTTTGTCATACTCAAGTACCTTTACTGGACTACAGTGTAAATACGAAAATGTGGCTGCGATAGTAACTGCTGAAAGAAACACAGTGAACAAAGTATTCAGTGCTTCGATATCATTAACAGATCTGTGTATTTTCAGTAGCAGTTCGGCAGTATTTTAAGTTCCTTACCTCTAGATCTACTGGTTACTGAACGTAGCGGGTCGTCTTATGATGCCAAAATTTCTTAAGATGTCGTTCTGAGTTAGATATAGCTCTTTGTAGCTCTGTCACAGAGAAAGTAAAATTTTACTCTCGCACCAGTTTGAAAATGAGAGCTACTGCCTCTTATTCTGTACAGTGCATCGACATTTTCATGCAGCAAGCGAACAACTGGATCTTTCATCGCCTCCTCATTGCCTTTGTCATGGCTGGTACAGATAATCTGCAATTTAGGCAACGAGATTAGTTTTAGTTGCTGTGTGGAAGCAATCTCCCCTCTCTATAAACATATATTTGATCAGTCGGTGACATACCAAAGTGGAATTCATACAGAGTCTTTGATTGGTGTATCACGAAGACAACAAATGAATCTTGCAAGATAATTCTCTGTCTTTCCAGAAAGTAACAAAACTGTCAAAGCGTCACCAGACATGTTCCACTTTGTTGTTATGACCTTATCATACTCATAGCAGGACTATAATATTTCTATGGGTATTGTCTTTCTTGAGTGAGCTAACAATTTAGGAGTGCATCTTCTGTATCGACGATGCACCGGTTTAATTGCATTTCCTACGACGTCATTAGAAGTAATCTAGTATTTCTGATGCGTGAGAAGAATGAAGAATTGTACAGTCCACCATAACGCATACGAAAGAAAATAAACATAATCTATTGAGTTACAGGTCCATTTCGTTGACATAGACGTGTAGGAGGCCGTGTAAGCAAATACTGTGTTCCATTGTTATGAAATACCCCGAAATGCATTACTTATTGACCTGAAACCTTCATGGATTTTGTAATCATCACTCTTGTGAAGCACAACTACCACAATTTTCGCTCTATGTACTGCGTGCAGGGGCTCTCAAATTGATTCCGTAATTAATGAGTTCCAAAAATGCTTTTGATATCATTCCTCAAAGCGGCTTCCAACTATATTGCTTCCCTAATGGCAATCGTCTCAGTTGTGCGTCTGGATTCGTGATTTCCTGTCGAATGGTCACAGTTTACAGTAACCGATGGGTCATCACCTAGTGAAATGGAAATTATGAGTGTGTTTCCGCAAGTAAAATGATACAGACCCAATGCTATTTCTAATATAGGTATGAACTATTTAGCAGACAATGAGAATATTTATCTCAGATATCTGGCAGGTAATGCTACCGTCTAGAAAACTCCTCAGAAGAGCAAAGGTAGTTGCAAAACGATGTTGAAAATACATCTTCATAGTGGAAAACGTCGGTTCTCCACATGAATTTCAAAACAATTGCGTCAAAGTTCGATTACACGATAAATTAGTCACATTTAAAGTTGTCGGTTCAGCTAAATACACTCCTGGAAATGGAAAAAAGAACACATTGACACCGGTGTGTCAGACCCACCATACTTGCTCCGGACACTGCGAGAGGGCTGTACAAGCAATGATCACACGCACGGCACAGCGGACACGCCAGGAACCGCGGTGTTGGCCGTCGAATGGCGCTAGCTGCGCAGCATTTGTGCACCGCCGCCGTCAGTGTCAGCCAGTTTGCCGTGGCATACGGAGCTCCATCGCAGTCTTTAACACTGGTAGCATGCCGCGACAGCGTGGACGTGAACCGTATGTGCAGTTGACGGACTTTGAGCGAGGGCGTATAGTGGGCATGCGGGAGGCCGGGTGGACGTACCGCCGAATTGCTCAACACGTGGGGCGTGAGGTCTCCACAGTACATCGATGTTGTCGCCAGTGGTCGGCGGAAGGTGCACGTGCCCGTCGACCTGGGACCGGACCGCAGCGACGCACGGATGCACGCCAAGACCATAGGATCCTACGCAGTGCCGTAGGGGACCGCACCGCCACTTCCCAGCAAATTAGGGACACTGTTGCTCCTGGGGTATCGGCGAGGACCATTCGCAACCGTCTCCATGAAGCTGGGCTACGGTCCCGCACACCGTTAGGCCGTCTTCCGCTCACGCCCCAACATCGTGCAGCCCGCCTCCAGTGGTGTCGCGACAGGGGTGAATGGAGGGACGAATGGAGACGTGTCGTCTTCAGCGATGAGAGTCGCTTCTGCCTTGGTGCCAATGATGGTCGTATGCGTGTTTGGCGCCGTGCAGGTGAGCGCCACAATCAGGACTGCATACGACCGAGGCACACAGGGCCAACACCCGGCATCATGGTGTGGGGAGCGATCTCCTACACTGGCCTTACAACACTGGTGATCGTCGAGGGGACACTGAATAGTGCACGGTACATCCAAACCGTCATCGAACCCATCTTTCTACCATTCCTAGACCGGCAAGGGAACTTGCTGTTCCAACAGGACAATGCACGTCCGCATGTATCCCGTGCCACCCAACGTGCTCTAGAAGGTGTAAGTCAACTACCCTGGCCAGCAAGATCTCCGGATCTGTCCCCCATTGAGCATGTTTTGGACTGGATGAAGCGTCGTCTCACGCGGTCTGCACGTCCAGCACGAACACTGGTCCAACTGAGGCGCCAGGTGGAAATGGCATGGCAAGCCGTTCCACAGGACTACATCCAGCATCTCTACGATCGTCTCCATGGGGGAATAGCAGCCTGCATTGCTGCGAAAGGTGGATATACACTGTACTAGTGCCGACATTGTTCATGCTCGTTGCCTGTGTCTATGTGCCTGTGGTTCCGTCAGTGTGATCATGTGATGTATATGACCCCAGGAATGTGTCAATAAAGTTTCCCCTTCCTGGGACAATGAATTCACGGTGTTCTTATTTCAATTTCCAGGAGTGTATCTAGGACCTACGACCACGAACAACTTAAATTGGAACTGTGATATGGAAAATACTGTGGGGAAGGAAGCCCAAAGACTGCTTTTTGTTGGTAGAATACGAAGAAGATGCAAGAAATCAATTAAAGTGACCACCTACAGCACACTTGTCCATCCTCTTCGTGAGTGTTCTAGCGCGGTATGGGATCCCTGCGAGGTACGACTGACAGTAGTCACCGAAAAATGTGAAGGAAGGGCAGCTCGTTTTGTATTATCACGAAATAGGAGAGATTGTGTCACGGATATGTTAAATGAGCTACGATGGAAACCATTGCAGCGTAGCCGTTTTACATTTCGGCAAGATGTTTTCACTAAATTCTAGTTGCCAACTCCTCTGCTGAATGCCACGATATTTTGTTAACCCCGACATACATAGGGGACATGACAATTATGGTAAAAAACATTAGTGCTTCCACGGTAAGGTTTAGTTGTTTATTATCTCCACTTGCTTTTTGAGAGTGGAACGGTAGAGAAATAATGTGACAGTGGTTCAAAGAACCTCCTACCAAGTACTTAATCGTGAATTGCAGAATATTCATGTAGATGTTGATGCAGATGTCAAGATAGGAATAGCAGAAAGGGGGAGGGATCTAGAAATGGGTAGGTACGCAGAAGTGCAAAATTAATGAGTGAAAAGGTCGCAAAGTATTCCTTACTTGTGCGTATGCCACAGTTCATTTTACCTTAGGACAGAGAGGGAAGGAAGGATTGTTTTCAGAACGAAGAAAGGATTGTAGGTAAGGGAATAAAAAAAGAATACGGTTTCAAAGGTTTTTAGAGAAACGATAGAGGACAGTAAGAAAGCAGAAATAAAACGAGAACTTGTAGTTTCAATGGAAACTGCTAGATTTCTTATAACGTTTACGGGGAATGGAGTAAAAGGACAATTGAGGTGTGAATGTAAGAGAGGCGAGAGAAAGTGCAGAGAGAATGGAGGAGAAATAGACAATGAATAAATGTAAGACAAAATGGTTTGCATAATTTTTGAAGGACGGAGGGTGTATTAAGGGATGGAGGGGAAGAGAGAGATGTATTTGAAATAACGCAAAATACTTTATATATATATATATATATATATATGAAGATGGTATCTGTTCTTTCGGACATGTTCATCACCACAACTTTATTTCATGCAATTTATTATGTACTTTTCGCAGTTATTTCTCAATCTTCGTGGGGTTGCAGTGCTAAAAATAACGTCACGTATTTCCAGGTCCAGACATTCGGACTTGTAAATTGATACTGCTAAACACTTCGATACTTTACGTCTCTTTATTCCTAGGCGAGTCTCAATCAGACACGCAAGGCTAGTTTGGTTAATAGTAGGTTCAAATTCAAATTACGAACCACAGCTCGTCATGTCATTTAATGAGTGTGAGAAGACTTCTGAAGTGTCACTGATTGCAATGAAGTTTAATTTACAAGCATCTCATCTCTAAATCGTGTTTTCTAATATTTGCTGTATCGTGCTATTACTTTACACCTGGACTGACTGCCACAATAAGCAATGTTCCGTAGAGTTCTTTTGTGGTAACCATTTTGTATAGTGAAACGACTGTACCCCACAGGGTGTGGACGTTTAGAGGACCTGCGACACATCTACGTTATGTTGGTTGCTTTCAGATTTGTTGTTGTCAAGTCTACATGAGGACGCAATGGTGACAATACACGGGTAACAAATGAAAGTGGTATTGAAACAGGTGTCAAGCCATGTAGTTCATCATCCTTGTCGGACAGGGAGCTATAAATCCTGTCTCCAGTGAAACATAGTAAAGGACAATCGTTGTCCAAGTAGCGGGTATTAAACATAATTACGTACATGGAAGATCATCCACAGCACAGTAAAGAAACGATTATGAACAGATTTCAAATAAGTCTGCAGCAATACGAACGAGTAGTACACAAGAAAAACTACAGACCTAAATGGAGAACAAGGTATACTTCCTACAAAATCTGGATGTTCGATACAGTTTACAGGATATGTATGAGAGTGACCTACTACGTTGTGCACATCAAATAGCGAGTGATACAGATTACAGTGATTTCAAGGGAAGCGGTGGATGGTTGCACAACTTAACGATGCTACAGAAATGAAAGACGTAAGGTAATTAACTTTCAAGAAAAGAGTCAACTGACGATGCACAGCAAACTGTGGAGTCGGCCCGAAAATTTGTAGACGAGATAAATAAACTTAGCCCATCGTTCAGTCAGAAATTTGTTTTCGATCTGGATTTGAAGAAGAAATGCGTATAAAAGGAACCCTCGGAATTAGAAATACCAAGAGAATTGGACCAAGATCAACTGTGGATTATTTATTGTGCTGCGAGAAGTAGGAGGTGCCCTGCCTCCAACGATTCTTTCCCGTGTGCGAGATCTTGCAAGGGAAACAGGGAATATTTGCGTCCCAGCAGGCAAGGCAGAGAAAATGGGCGTAAGGGAACTACAACTATGGTATGAGCACTGATTTTGGCCAATAGTTGGTCAGAATAACTTTTTTTTTGCTTTATTCCTGGTCTGTGTATAAAAATCATATTCCTTTAGAGAAAACTATTCCTCCTGAAGAGTGTATGACATTGTAGTTAATAAAACCTGGAAACACTGGACGAATTCAGCTTTTGGATGTTTGTTATCCCTGTGCCTATGGAACACATGTTGCACTATCTGCAGCTATGCCGTAAATGATAACCTCTTTCACGATAAGCTCTACCACAGACCATTTCGTATTCAGTTGCAAGCCATCTCAACCATCTGTTCTCATCACCCCGTTACACCAATATGATTCTATATGCATTGTTTAAGAGTGGGTGCCTAGCTGAACGTCATGCACGGTTTGTAACTCCCAAGGATTCGCCTTTGATCTTGGTGATGCCAATCTTTGTGATCACTATGATCATTTTTCATTCGGTGTTCGAGGTGCAAGTTAATGGTGAGTTTTGAACGTTACTTGAATGGCGACGATGTCAATTTTGTGAAGTGTAATACATACATCCCGTAGAATGTTGATCTCTGTACCTCTCGGACACCCATTTCTGTCGCCCTCCTGATACACATGGTGAGTCATTAGCAGTTAACGTTTTTTCTGTCATAAATGTTAACACAATATTATCAAATGAGCCTCACTAAAGACAGAACTTGCGGCCTCGCCCTCAAGTGGTTCCTTGAGAATCGTAATGGCAGAAATTTTCTACTAGTTACATTGAGGTTTACAACTAGTTTTAGTGTGCAGAAATTAATTATATATAATAGTTTGTGTCTTTTCGTGAATTTAGATAGAATATTTGAACTAAGTAGCGTCTGCGTTACGTTACTGTTCGTAGTACTACAAGATTGATTTTTATATACTGACCAGGCATTGTTGCATGCAGCCATCAATGAGGATCTGTCTTGTTGCATTTAAGCTCATCAAGCGCATTAAATACCAAAGGGAGGCAATTTCAATTAATTTTTCTGAACTGATGAAAATATCAATTTTAGAAAGACTTTCGTTGTTGCCCTGGGTCTGGATCCGATGCTGTTGGTTCACCAGCTTCTGAACCAGAAACTACACCAGAAAGTGCACCTGTATAGAATACTGAAAATAAAATGACTGCCATGTTAGCCAAATTAAAAGCAATTGGTGGTATCGTGACTCGTATGAGTAAGCCCGCGTTGTCGTAAAATTAATACAACAGATACTACTCCTGAAGAGGTAGATTAATTCTATAGATTCTATCCTTGACAGAATAAAAAATAGAAAATTGATCAAGTCATAGTTGAACAGAACCATTTATCAGCGAACAGGCAAAAACAAATGTAGCTGTTGAGACTTTATCTCATCGAATGGACAGCATTTCGAGTGAGATAGACAGACGTTCAAGGGAAGCTTCAGGAATGTTTACTAGATTTGTATACAAATGTCCAAATCGACCACATAACAAAACGAAGAAATAAATGACCATATTGCCTAGTGGACTACTCAAGCAAATTGATACCAATGTTGGAAGGATGCTCTGGAAACATTTACGAGAAACGGGGATGTGCTTTTCCTTGGTTCTTGATAACGATCAGAAAATCTTAATACTGACCATAATGAGAGCATGAACAATTTAAATCAAGATACACAATATATACACGACAAAATTTTAGAACTCAAGAATAACTTGAAAGTGTTGGATACTAAAATGTCTGTTTTCATTACAGAAATGCATCTAGCATGTATGACCACGTCAGAAATAACACTACTCTGTGCTACCAGACAAAGTCAGTTCAGTTCAACCTCCTGCACCACATGTTATGAAAGCAGTTCCATGTCTTCCTACATATTTTATGGGGGAAAACGTGTTCCAGGAAATACAGTTTCGAACATTGTCGTCAGGATGACATAAAACACACCTAGTTGCATTCATAAAATCATGTAAAGGTGTCATCCCTAACAGCTGGCATGACACAAAATGTTATATTCGTTGCAGGGCATATGCATTAACACTCTGCTTTGGGCGACTGCAGCATCAGAAAACTGTCTAGCCGGCCAGAGTGGCCGAGCGGTTCTAGGCGCTACAGTCTGGAAGCGCGCGACCGCTACGGTCGCAGGTTCGAATCCTGCCTCGGGCATGGATGTGTGTGATGTCCTTAGGTTAGTTAGGTTTAAGTAGTTCTAAGTTCTAGGGGACTGATGATCTCAGCAGTAGGAGGACATCGTCGACATTCAAGAAACGTTTAAAACAGTAGGAGCAGCCGAAATAGCAACAAAAGCAGTGGGAGTTACCACCACATCCAAAACAATAATAATACAAAGAGCAATCAGAACCAAAGGCCAAATGAACCATCTTATTGGGAACCACAGAGAAACTACCTCCAACCAGAGAGGTTAGCCCCAATGTTCTAGTTGAGAGGTATGTGAGGAGTGCAGATTGTGACGTTTGCATGAGTAGTGGACCAAAGAGGGCAGGCACATTTTGTTAGTGCTGGTTGCCTATATCAGGGGAAATATGCACTCAGGGGCAAACCTATTGTTCTCCTTTGATTGACAAGTGCTTAACCTATTGTTCTCCTTAGATTGACAGGTCCTCAACCTATAATTCTGCTAAAAGGATCCCTCCCTTTTGATTGACAGGCACTTAACCTTTTGATTCACGAACACTGAACCTATTGTTCCCCACCCATTCCCCCACCCCTCACCCCTCAGGAAACCAACTTCTTCGCTGCTACAGATACATTTTCAGGTGTGAGTTATTGGATGGCCCCTCTCACTCTTATCAGTTTGATTGACTACTTAATTAAATTTATCAATTAATTAACCTCTCACCCTCCCCATCTCCCTCCCAGAAACTGGTCAGAAGAAGACTCAATTTATTGGTCATTTGGAGGGAATTCGATTGTTGTGTATGGAATATTGTTTAAACAATTTAGACGCTGTATAGAATATTGTTTAGTTATTTATGACAGTGTATGAAATATAGTTTATTTATTTACTTAAAGAATTTGTCTGAAAATCGATTGCTGTGTGTGGAACATTGTTTAAACAATTTAGACAATGTGTGGAATACTGTTTATTTAAACAATTTAGTGCATTCAAGGCAGTTTATGGAATATATGGAAATTGTTAGCTCTTTGGTGGAGAGGAAGGATCTAATAACAGGAAATTCAAGGGTATATTCTTTATTTATAAAAAATTCAGCTTTTGGTGCTTGGATCTCTCTTGCTCATCATTCTCAGCTGTATGGAAACATGTAGGTCTTGTAAGAAGTAATGACATGGGGCAAACACGTTGCTTAACCTAATGTTTGGCAATGTACTCTGATTGTCTTAACCTAATGTTCAGCCCTTTGTCAGCACTTAACCTATTGTTCTGTTAAGTGGTTTTCCATGTCACTCCCTTTCCCTTAAACTATTATACCACTTTTGATACCAAATTAAGTAATTAGTTATGTCCTCCCACCATTTTCTGGTACACATTTAGAATTTCACATGCATTCTTCTTTGTCACCCACTCCCTTAAACTACTGTACTGCATTTTACATAAAAATTGTGGAAATTAACCTAGTGTCCTGCACTTAACCTGCTGTTCTGCTCCATGTCACCCACTCATGCACTCCCTCCCTTAACTATTGTACTGCTAGCACCACAATAATATAAAACATTTATGCTAATTAATTAAATCGGTAATCAACACATGTATGTGGTAGTTTTTTTAATTCACAGCATCCTATTGGTCATTGAAATCTATGTAATAAAGTTTAAACAAAAGAGCACTAATAAAAAACAAATCGTGTTACCTGATGCCCGACGCCAACTCCAGATGCACCTCCAGGAGTTGGGGTGCACCGGCGTACACTGCGAAGTGACGACGTGGCCGTCAGCTGTTGAGCCATGCACAGGTGTCGTTTGGGTCCCGCAAGCATGAGGCGGTGGCATCCCTTTCGTACTTGACACCTGAGAAATCCCTGTCGAAATACATGTTCACCTACGCACTGTTGTTGGTGCAATGGCTTCAAAAATGGTTCAAATGGCTCTGAGCACTGTGGGACTTAACATCTATGGTCATCAGTCCCCTAGAACTTAGGCCTACTTAAACCTATTCTTACGTTTCTCCCGGGATATTTGATAATCAAAATATCCATACACCCCATCATCAAATTCACTATGGAGACCGAAACGGAGGGTAAATTACCTTTCCTTGACGTCTTGGTCAAGAGAATGGCTGACTGCACTCTAGGTCATGGGGTTTATCGGAAGACAACGCACACTGATCTGTATTTGCACGCAGACAGCTGCCATCACCCTTCACAGAGGAATGTGGTACTTAAAACTCTAGTACATAGGGCGCCCAGTATCTCTGACGCAGAGAGTCTACCCCAGGAATTGGAACATCTGAGAACTGTATTTCGAAAAAATGGGTACTCAGAGTGGCAGATTCAACGTGCTCTCCGCCCAACCACTACAGCACAACCTGTGGAGATGGATGAAATCACGAGGGAGGAGGTAGGCACTGCGTTTATTCCATATATAGGCGCACTCTCAGGGAAAAGCGCCCGCATTTTGAAGAAACACCGGGTGGGAACTGTGTTTTGTCCTCCGAATAAAACTCGTGCACTGGTGGGGAGCGCCAAAGATGACCTCGGTTTGAGGAAGGCCGGCGTGTACCAGATTCCGTGTCAACGTGGCAAGTCGTATATTGGTCAGACGATGCGTACCGTCGAGGATCGATGCCGTGAACACCAGAGGCACACTCGACTGATGTATCCGAGCAAGTCGGCGGTCGCTGAACATTGTTTGTCGGAAAATCACGCTATGGAGTATGAACGCACGCGGATTCTGGTACAGACGTCGAGATACTGGGACAGCGTTGTTAGAGAGGCCATCGAAATTCGCACCAATGACGATCTCATGAACCGTGACTGTGGCTATAATCTTAGCAACGCTTGGGAACCAGCGATTGGGTTAATCAAGAGTAAACCGAGCAAACGTATAGTTGTGACGACCACGGCGGACAGAGCCATCACACCGACGTCATCTCAGACGCCGTCGCAATCTGTTCTACCGCGCGACCGTAGCGCGGGGCGCGGACGGCGGAAGGAGCGTGCCGCGGGCAGAGGGTATTTAAATCGGCCGCCGCCCCGATCGAACCCAGTTCCCTCTGAGCAGCCATAGCGTACGGATCTCCGTGCCGGCACGTTCACAGGAGCTCAGTCCGTCAGTTCACCTGATGATGGCGACATGTATGATTGCCGAAATATTGTGCCCGTTGGACACTGTTGACCGGCAGTACACCGGTGGTTATTTTGATTACTTAAAGCTAACTAACCTAAGGGCATCACACAACACCCAGTCATCACGAGGCAGGAAAATCCCTTACCCCGCCGGTGCAATGGCGCATAGCTTCAGTGCAGGCCCAGGGCTGAGAGATGTTCGCATAGCAGCTAAAAGGTACATCACATGTCTATGTAATTAACAGCCAAGCTCCCCCCCCCCCCTCCCTCCCCCCGCTCTGACGTGCTATAGGAATCTGTTGCAATGCTTCGCAGATGACACATGTAGCATTCTTCCTAGCAATCCTAACAGGACAGCCTGTTCAGCACTGAATTTGCCCATCGAACTGCTGCTGCTGCAGGTGTGGAAGCACCATCCACTGTTGTTTTCAGTAGCAAAACTATCACCACATTGCACTGACAGTTAAACCCCGCAAATGTTGTCTACAGATCATCAAATACGTACCAGACTCACAAGAACATTGGGAAAAAGGAACATATTTACCAGTGTCACTACAATTAAATATTACGATTGCTGCTGCAGTCTGACACCGATCGATGTACAGGTAATGTCTCCTCTTGATAGATGTGGTTCTGCAACGAATCTCATTATCTATGGTGCACATAATTTTCCACATAAAAATCTGCTTCATACCCTTACGGTTATCGATTCACTGAATCTATACATCCCTCACGATAGGACACACACTCATTTTCTCTGGTCATGCCACAACATAAGCCACAGTAACATTACACTGCAATATATACACATTTCACTCAAACAGTGCAGTTATCTTTTACACTGTACAGTGCCCAAATAAATTATGGTATGCCTACACTCTCACCAGCTACATGTCTCCTTTCTCCTCAGTCCTAGGAAATTATCTGACGATGTCTTCGAATCAGCACTTCTTGAAGGTGCTGCATTCTGCCAAGTGTTATGAAGGACAGGCATCCGGCACTATGTGATAATGAATACTGCACCCGTGGATGCAATGCTTGGAAAGACATCACTGACCCAGGTTGTTGTACTGTAATCAACATCACTATCGATAGAACAAGGAAAATGTGAGGGTACGCTTAGGGGAGCCGATGATGGGATGCGTTGTTACAGCCATATTGCCCGTCCTGTTCGTACACTATAGCAGGTCCAGCTGAACACTTGCATTGCTATATTGCACAGCTGTTTACGAAATGAGTCTAACACCACTTACGTTCGGGTATACTACTCAGTGCATTGAAATCACAATTCACCATGTCGAATTTATCCTTCCATTACGACTAGACATGCGTAATTTTTGTTTTTGTTTTGTTTTTACATGAATAAAAGTTTGATTACTTCCCTCAAACGTATGTCGGAACATAAGCCACGGTACCTTTACGTTCAAGCAGCAGCATAACATTTCTGACTATCAATTATAGGTGTATAAAAAACAATTATGATACGTCCACCCTTGCACTAGCTGGGTGTCCTTTTCGCACTGCAAAAGTGCCTCCCAACATTACGTATTTGTCGATGAGTAAAGGATGTAATTACAATTTAAAAAAAGCACTAGAGTCTTTGCTGTTTATCGATTTCATCACATCCATGCTTTTTGGTATTTTCGATACTTGTAAATCCAGTCAACACACAGTGGCGTCTTTTATACATACACCGACCACCAAATCGTGGTTTGTGTGAGTGCATTCCATGCATAGCTTCCACCACCCGGATCACACAATTTTCCCCTAAGTAAGAAATCACTGTGAGCCACTGAGTAGCTAGAAACATATATTGTCTGCAAAGACCTTTATGTGAAAACTCGAAAAAAATAGAAAAACTGATATTTCCACTCGGGAATACCGATGTCATTGATATAACAGATTCCAAACCATCCTTATAATTTACAAAGTCAACTAAGGTGTTTTCTCAAGTCTAGAGAACCAGCAAACGTGTCCTCTACTCGTCTTTCACCTGCTAGATGCACTCAACACACATCGCAATCGATCTTTTCTCAACCAAATAAAGACAGTAAATGTGCAAAAGATGTCAGTCGGACAATTTACATGGGAGAGAATAATGGAACAGCGCAAACACATGTCCTTATTGAATATTCTCAAATTTCCACACGATCACGAAAGCAGTTCAAAACATATCAAGTATTATTCCGTTATTCGGCCGTCTAGAGGCCGACATGGTTAAGTCAACTAAATTCCTACATCTCAACAGACCACTCCATTCGGACAGCTTCTGCCGTTAACGGGAAATCTGAATCATTCCCGCCACAGGCCACCACCGCCGCGCCAAGCACGCGTAGACAGAATCGTCATACGAAGTAGCCCACATATATATTTGATCGTTACACTTACAATTAAATGCTACGATTGCGGTCACAGTTGAACGAAATTCGACAATGAGCAAAGTATCGTAAATACACCCTGCTGACGACTGTGGCTCTGGAAATAGAAATATCTGTAAAATTCTTATGACTTGACATACTCTTCCCTTTGCTATCACAGCATTCCACATCAAATCCATACCTTCCTTACGACTAGACATAGTCATTTCCTTTGCACATGTCGGAACACAAACACGTACTTTAAAAGCCTGATGCTCAAGAGGAACCTATCACACATCCCATACTACTAAGTACAATACTTCACCCGTAACTGATTGCTGGCGATACGAAATAATACTGACCGAAAATCCATGATGGGTGGACATGTCTCATAAGTTTTTCTTGCGAGTGGTACCACTGTGTCTCAGAAAGAGAGGTGTAATCGTCTTGCAAACTGTCAGATGTTATAATAAAATTACTAAATTTAGAAGGTGATTCAGCTAGGGAACATGCTATGAAACCAGCCGATGGATATTTCTCCAGTAGTTGTAACATTGTAGTGTCGCAGAATAGTAAAGAGTTGGAAACGTGGAATATTGTCAAAGTTTCGTTGCCTATGCCGAGAGCCAGAGGCAGTAGGTTAGGCAAGAGCTAAGAGGATTGCACATATATCGGAATGTGTCGTCACGCAGGGGCAATGGTCTGGTTACACACAACAGGCGAAAGAGAATTGTTTAGCACGTGGGTTTGTGTTAGACAGAGACTTTCGTAGAGTGCAAGACAGAGTTATAGCGTCAGCTGTACTGCATTTCACAACTTCGCGTAAGTCTGCCGCAACAACACGTAACTCTGTCGCAAGTACACCTAAGGGGCGAGTACGACAGGTAAGTCAGCACTATAAGTGGAACGAATGCGGTCATTACAAACGAGCATGACGTCAGGACGTCGCTCGTGCTTCCTTTAAAGACGCCAGCTTTGATAGCAGCAACACACTCGCACTCGCAGTTAGACTTGCAGTTAGATGTGTACTGGGTCGCTGCGTAGCGCTCAGCTCGGTGATCGACATGTTAATCTTTATTAAGGAGATGTTGCAGTAAGGGCGGCCCATCCAGCTCGCAGACATGAGGGGACAGTACCAGCTCTGGTCCTCTCTGCTGCCGCTGTCAATCATCAACCCAGGATTTGCAGACATCGCGGCAGACTCGCTCGCCGCCAATGCTGACATCAGTGAGCCGTCGTCGAGATCGTGCGGGGCCTAGGCCCTGTGCATCCGCCGTCACAACCGGGTAAGCCGACGACGCTGGGGGACTGCAGCCCGTTCCGCCCGTCCACCGCGGACGAGACACTAGGAGGAGCAGGGAAGAAGACGGGGTGGGATAGAGTACACTCCGCACTACGAGAACGCCTCTCGTGCCGTCAGCGCCGGGTCTCAAACCCGGAGCCTCTACGCGCAACGATCTGTTGTCCACCGCCGAGCCGGCCGACCGCCCAGCCAGGCGCCGCCAGCCACGCGCAGCAGAAGTAAGGGCATTCCTCCGCTACGTCACAGCACGCGGTGCTGCGCTAGCAAGACTGATGCGGCCCGGATCTGGTGTCATCGCTACGAGTCAGCGAGGACTCGGGGAAGGTCACTAATATCACCAAGCCACATTGTACTCGGCAGGAATAAAGGTCTTATGAATTAATAATGTTTCTTTGGCGTTTCTGACGCTTCTACAGCCATTTCCTAGCATCCTGACAACTGGAGAGGTCACCGCTCGGCCATCCAGTACACCGTAGACGGCTGGGACCACCGGGACACATTCAGATTTGGTGTCAGAAGTGGTCGCGCCCACCGCCTTCAGAATTGGTGTCAGAAGTGGTCGCGCCCATCGCCTTCAGATTTGGTGTCAGAAGTGGTCGCGCCCACCGCCTTCAGAATTGGTGTCAGAAGTGGTCGCGCCCATCGCCTTCAGAATTGGTGTCAGAAGTGGTCGCGCCCATCGCCTTCAGAATTGGTGTCAGAAGTGGTCGCGCCCATCGCCTTCAGAATTGGTGTCAGAAGTGGTCGCGCCCACCGCCTTCAGAATTGGTGTCAGAAGTGGTCGCGCCCACCACCTTCAGAATTGGTGTCAGAAGTGGTCGCGCCCATCGCCTTCAGAATTGGTGTCAGAAGTGGTCGCGCCCACCGCCTTCAGAATTGGTGTCAGAAGTGGTCGCACCCATCGCCTTCAGAATTGGTGTCAGAAGTGGTCGCGCCCATCGCCTTCAGAATTGGTGTCAGAAGTGGTCGCGCCCACCGCCTTCAGAATTGGTGTCAGAAGTGGTCGCGCCCATCGCCTTCAGAATTGGTGTCAGAAGTGGTCGTGCCCATCGCCTTCAGAATTGGTGTCAGAAGTGGTCGCGCCCACTGCCTTCAGAATTGGTGTCAGAAGTGGTCGCGCCCATTGCCTTCAGTATTGGTGTCAGAAGTGGTCGCGCCCATCGCCTTCAGAATTGGTGTCAGAAGTGGTCGCGCCCATCGCCTTCAGAATTGGTGTCAGAAGTGGTCGCGCCTACCGCCTACAGAATTCTGTCTCGTGGTTGATTGAGAAGGATCACAAACAGTAGGTGGTGTGCTGATTGAGGTCGAAAGAAATGTAGACTAGCTTTCCAGATCTCTAGTGCTATGCTTTCCGGTAGAAATGAATTCTATGATTTGGAATCAAGTCTTTCCATTCAACCACATACCTGCCTTGGATCATATGGAAAAGTCCTTAATGATTACAGCCACTAGTGAATCATATTTCTGGCGCTCTCGTATCCTGAAACGAGTCTTCTTTTTCGAACCTATCAGCTACAGTAAAATTTTAGATAGACCCTACGCATATTGCAATTGCTGCCATTTCTGGAGCTTTGCGCGTGTGATCGTTCCAGTTTAAGTAGGAACTGAGCAGAAGTCGGAGAGAGTTGTAAGGTGTTTTGCAACCTGTGTAGAAAAAGAATGACCTGAGTTAGTGTGACAGGACCGTGTTTTGACCATTCGATGGAAAGGGGAACATGTTTTAGGAATTGGGAGGAGGATGAGGATTTTGCTATTGCATTGTGGTGCGTCCTCAAACTACATACAAGTACTGTGCTGTCTGAAGCAGATCCGCGTCCCTCAGGGCCCATTAGCGTCTATCACCCCAACATGCTATCTTCGTTATTCTGTACCATAAAACAGAGAAAAATTACGAACTATAAAAGCTCCACTAGCTTCATCCGATAGAGAACTCAATAAAATATTTACCGCATCTCTCTCCCCCCATCTATCGAAAATAAATACCGTCTGTGAGCCCACATCAAGCACATGTGTAAATATACAGTTATTAGTCCATTGCATTGACCAGTGTAAAGGTGCATCATCTGCACTGTAGGAGGATGACCATATCCCACAAAATATATTGTAAGTCGAAGAGACCCTTCCTGTGACTCTGTGTCGTTGTTTGAAACATTGTTTTTTTTCTGCTGTAACTTGCTTTGTATACTTTCCAGCATTTTGTTTTATCTGTCACGACTTTGAGGTCTGTCTCAGGTTATAAACTGACATTAACACGTTCTGATGCATTGCCTCTCGCAGAAAACTAGATGTCGCATGGTATAAGTCGTGTTGTTACCACTGCTACCATAACAAACCACACACACTGGATGATTTCAAATAAAAGACAGTTACAATATGAGGAAACTGGAACAGTTTGGTGGTGTTGTGGACAGTTCCCAAACTGCTGTCCGAAGGTGACTGACTGCCTCTACATTTAAACTCATCTGTTACAGTGACAGAATAGCTGGTGGATCTGCATTCCATTTCGACTGATTCCTCATGTTGCAGTCATGGCCTCTACATTTAAACTCATCTGTCACAGTGACAGAATAACTGATGGCTCTGCATTCCATTTCGACTGACTCCTCATATTGCAGTCATGTACGGGACCACTGTTTTGGTGCTAGCCGTCCCCAGAAGTTGTTGCCTCTCCAATAAAACTGTTTCTCCATCTCAAACACGCGATTATAGTCAATCATTAAGTGGTAACCAACAGCATACCCGTGGACAGATGGGATGGAAAAGGCGCTGTCGATATAATGTTATCTGTGACACATACACAGACATACAGAAAAACAGAGCAAACGCACTGCAGATGTGATATATGTGGGTGGAACGACTGGGTGAAATTGAGTACAGTGCTATACTACACCTCCCAATCAGTGCATTTGCGCTAGGTGTTGGCAGCTGTACTACATTTACAAGGAATTTTAGAACATGGAATGAGTGGTGATGTCATGGTCACATGGGTAGAAGGGACATAAAAAAATCGATAGAATTGCGAAAATTGGCGGAAAATACGTATCAATTGATAGAAAAGCACACTGAAATGTGGGGAAATTGAAGAAGCACTTGCGTGTCTTCTCGTTGGCACAGAAGAATTCTTGTACTGGGAACAAGTATGCGACAGCAAGAGGAATACGAGAGAAAACGCCGACATGGAAGAATCGGGAACCAGGGAAGCAGTCACTTTTTTTTCCATGGAGGCATCATTCTACTTCCGCTGCTGCTGAAAACAATGGCGGATGGCGCTCTCACACCGGCAGCAGCAGCAGTTTGATGAGTAAATTCAGTGACAAACGGGCTGTCCCACAATGATTGCTAAGAAGAATGGAACCTGTGTTATTCTGGGAAGCATTGTAACAGTTTTCTATAGTGCATCCAGAGGGGGGACTTGGCTGTTATTTATTTAGAACTGTGATGTCGGTATAACACTGAGAACCGTTTAGCTGCTATGCGAACATCTATTGGCGCTGGGCCTGCACCACAGCTATACGTCATTGCACCAGCAACAGTACATAGATGAACACATGTTTCGACAGGAATTTCTCAGGTGTCAAGTATGAAAAGGATGCCACCGCCTCATGCTTGCGGGACCCAAATGGACACCTGTGTGTGGCTCAGCTGCTGATGGCGATGTCGTCACTTCACAGGGGCTGCCAGTGCACCCCGAATCCTGGTGGTGCATTTGGAGTTGGTTTTGGGGGGCGTCAGATGGCGGGATGTGTTTTTTATTAGCGATCTTTTGTTTAAAATATATTACATAGATTTCAATTACCAATAGGATGTTCTGAATTTAAAAAAAACTACTGTATTCATGTAAAGATTATCGATTTAATTAATTTGCATAAATTTTTTATATGAACATAGCAACACAATAGTTAAGTGGATGGTGTGCGTGAGTGGGTGACATGTAACAGAACAACAGATTAAGTACAGAACACTAGGTTAATTTGTAAAATTTTTATGTAAAATGCAGTACAGTAGTTTAAGGGAGTGGGTGACAAAGAAGAATGCGCCAGAAATGGTGTTCAAAATCATGTGAAATTCTAAACGTGTACCAGAAATGGTGGGAGGACATAACGAATTACTTAATTTGGTATCAAAGGCGGTACAATATTTTAAGAATATCGGAGTGACATGGAAGAACCACTTAACAGAACAATAGGTTAAGTGCTGACAAAGGGCCAAACATTAGGTAAAGACAATCAGAGTACATTGCCAAACATTAGGTTAAGCAACATGTTTGCCACATGTAATTACTTCTTAGAAGACACACATGAGAATGATGAGTAAGAGAAATCCAAGCACCACAAACTGAATTTTTTATAAATAAAGAATATACCGTTGAATTCCCTGTTATCAGATCCTTCCTCTCCACCAAAGAACCACCAATTTCCATTTATTCCATACACTGCCTTGAATACCTTAAATTGTTTAAATAAACAATATTCCGCACTTTGTGTAAATTGTGTAAACAATATTCCGTACATGGCAATCTATTTCCAGACAAATTCTTTAAGTAAATAAATGAACTAATTCCACACACTGCCATAAATAACTAAACAATATTCTATACAGTGTCTAAATTGTTTAAACAATATTCCATACACTACAACCGAATTCCCTCCAAATGACCGATCAGCTGAATCTTCTTCCTGCCAATTTCTGGGAGGGAGGGTGGGAGGGGAAGGGGTTTGCCAGAGTTGGAGAGGTTAAAGAATTGACCAATTTAATCAAGTAGTCAATCAGATTGATAAGAGTGAGGGAGGGGCCATCCTATAACTCAGACCTGAAAGTGTGGCTGTAGCTGTGAGGGGGAAGGTTTCCTGAGGGGGGAGGGGAATTGGAGGGGGTGGGGCAACAATAGGTTAAGTGGTTGTGAATCAAAAAGAAGGATCCTTTTAGCAGAACAATAGGTTAAGGTCCTGTCAATCTAAGGAGAACAATAGGTTAAGTACATGTCAATCAAAGGAGAACAATAGGTTTGCCCCTGAGTGCATACCTGCCCCTGACGTAGGAATCCCACACTAACAAAATGTGCTCTCTCTCTCTCTTTGGTCCACTACTCACATGTTTCCTTGCGACAATAACACTGACGTTCAAGACGACTTGCAAGCTATCTCTCAAACTTGTCCACAGGTAGGGCACACAGAAAAACGATAGGCTATCGCCTTGCATATTGTGTGAATTAATTCTGTGGTCATTCCTACGCTGAGATGACACTAATCTCAACCGCCCTAATCAGACGAATTTCTGAACACAAGGAGAGGCCACAACTGCATGTTAACGAATGCAGAATCCTCGGTGCCGTAAGGACATGTGGTGGCACGGTTAAGCTGCCAACTCACCTTGATGTGAAACTGGAGGAACAGGTATCGCGTCACACGTTCCTCACAGTCGGTGACTTCGTGATTGTTTGTATTGTTGACGTCGATTTACTTGCCGGGAAGAACCCTGTGATCGCCTTCTTTGCCGAAAGTATCTTTCTGCTAGTGGAGTCGTATCTTCAAAGTAAGTTCGTTAGCTCCAGTCAAAGGCCGTGGCTAGTTCTATCTGCAGTACACGTGCAGGTTGGTGGCATCAGTTCCAGACCCACACATTGCAGCAACTCAAATCCTTGCAGTTTTAGTAGTGCAATAACTGCCATCGAAGAGAAAATGGCTGAACTGAGTCACATTAACGATCGCCAGCAGGCTGATCTTTTGACCGATTACAGAGACATTCTTGAGGAAAAATTTAAAGTAACCAACTGGTAAGAATGTAAACTTGATGTTATACCACATGAATCTTTTAATCTGCTATCCTAATCCATCCGGTTCGCAAAGTGACCTTCCGCCGCCAAAGAGAAAAACCAGATAATACGTTGGGAAATAAACAGATCACTTGACAGACCTATTGTTCCGAATCGACCTATGCGACTCGTCACCATCATTATTTTTGGACATTTCCACGGGGAAAGACCGGAATCCGCTACGTGGTTGGTTTGTATGATGTGTTCACAAAATATTTGGGACTGTATGCAGTACGGAATGAAACAAGTACCTCAGTTATTCTACGCACGCAGACCAACTAGTTCGTCTAGTTGGCAAGCCTGAGGTGCTGCTCTCTGACAACGGTGTAATAATCTTCACGAGCAAGACGTGAGGAGAATTTCTCCAGAACCACAGAATTAGACCATCCCGTTCGGACAAACTATGACAAACGTTAGTAGACTTATCCATCAGAGCAAGCCAAAGAGCTCTTACTTTCACAAGAAAGACACAGATTTTCGACTAGAAATTTTGTGAATTAGTTTTCGAACATAACCACTCTAAATCTTCCCTTATTGCTAAAATTAAGCAGAAGTGGGACTTATTATGAATAAAATTACACTCCTGGAAATTGAAATAAGAACACCGTGAATTCATTGTCCCAGGAAGGGGAAACTTTATTGACACATTCCTGGGGTCAGATACATCACATGATCACACTGACAGAACCACAGGCACATAGACACAGGCAACAGAGCATGCACAATATCGGCACTAGTACAGTGTATATCCACCTTTCGCAGCAATGCAGGCTGCTATTCTCCCATAGAGACGATCGTAGAGATGCTGGATGTAGTCCTGTGGAACGGCTTGCCATGCCATTTTCACCTGGCACCTCAGTTGGACCAGCGTTCGTGCTTGACGTGCAGACCGCGTGAGACGACGCTTCATCCAGTCCCAAACATGCTCAATGGGGGACAGATCCGAAGATCTTGCTGGCCAGGGTAGTTGACTTACACCTTCTAGAGCACGTTGGGTGGCACGGGATACATGCGGACGTGCATTGTCCTGTTGGAACAGCAAGTTCCCTTGCCGGTCTAGGAATGGTAGAACGATGGGTTCGATGACGGTTTGGATGTACCGTGCACTATTCAGTGTCCCCTCGACGATCACCAGTGGTGTACGGCCAGTGTAGGAGATCGCTCCCCACACCATGATGCCGGGTGTTGGCCCTGTGTGCCTCGGTCGTATGCAGTCCTGATTGTGGCGCTCACCTGCACGGCGCCAAACACGCATACGACCATCATTGGCACCAAGGCAGAAGCGACTCTCATCGCTGAAGACGACACGTCTCCATTCGTCCCTCCATTCACCCCTGTCGCGACACCACTGGAGGCGGGCTGCACGATGTTGGGGCGTGAGCGGAAGACGGCCTAACGGTGTGCGGGACCGTAGCCCAGCTTCATGGAGACGGTTGCGAATGGTCCTCGCCGATACCCCAGGAGCAACAGTGTCCCTAATTGGCTGGGAAGTGGCGGTGCGGTCCCCTACGGCACTGCGTAGGATCCTACGGTCTTGGCATGCATCCGTGCGTCGCTGCGGTCCGGTCCCAGGTCGACGGGCACGTGCACCTTCCGCCGACCACTGGCGACAACATCGATGTACTGTGGAGACCTCACGCCCCACGTGTTGAGCAATTCGGCGGTACGTCCACCCGGCCTCCCGCATGCCCACTATACGCCCTCGCTCAAAGTCCGTCAACTGCACATACGGTTCACGTCCACGCTGTCGCGGCATGCGACCAGTGTTAAAGACTGCGATGGAGCTCCGTATGCCACGGCAAACTGGGTGACACTGACGGCGGCGGTGCACAAATGCTGCGGAGCTAGCGCCATTCGACGGCCAACACCGCGGTTCCTGGTGTGTCTGCTGTGCCGTGCGTGTGATCATTGCTTGTACAGCCCTCTCGCAGTGTCCGGAGCAAGTATGGTGGGTCTGACACACCGGTGTCAATGTGTTCTTTTTTCCATTTCCAGGAGTGTATTTGAGATCGTAAGAATCCCCTACGAATAGTAGCTACTTTGCAGCTTTCTAGGTTCAGGAAAGATACGGGGTTTATATCTATATTTGGATAGTAAACCATTCTGTATGTAACTAAATACGTAAGTATAATTTTCTAAACATGAACTCATATGACTTGTTGTTTGGCGTAGTTTTCATATTTACATTTGCGTTAGCAGCTAAGGTGTTCTGTGTTTTCATGTTAACATACGAATGTTACACGATAATAGTTAGAGAGCCATCCTGTTATTTAGTTGGACTGTTCGTTTCATAGGTAACCTATGCTGTGCAATTAGGATACAGTGGGCGAGTCAGTTCAATTACTTGTAGTTGTTATATTCAACCAACACTGAGGAACTACAGTTATGGCCTACTTGTCATTGGTAAGCTATCTTATGCTGATCGGATGTGATTGTGCCCTGTACTTTTTCTTGAAATTTTCGGGGATAAACTCTATGCAGAGCTTGTCTTTGAAGGACTGATAGCGTAACCACTAACAAAGCCATGATTGATTGAGTACATCTTACAAACATCTAACAAGATTGTTAGTGTGGATCTTCCTACTCCCAACGAATGCTCTGTATGCCAAGAAGTGTCTGTAAGTGTTACAATGTTACTTGTGTGCCCATTTCATATCAGTTTGATTTGATATGTCTGAGTGTGGTTAGCTTAATGCGTAACACTTCATGTTTGCTTGAGGGGTGGGACGTTTCTGCCGACAAATGTGTGTCGGAGACGCTTATGTTCACATTACAAGTACATACTACGTCTCACGTCATAAGGACATGCATACAGGGTGTTCAGAAAGATCCGTTACAAAATTCTAGGAATTTTAGAGGGGAGTGACTACATAATATTTTGGACAGCAACCCATGTCCGGAAACGTCATCCAACGACGCTACAGAGCGTCAAAGTAACAGGCACCGGCGCCGGTAAATGAGTGTACATACAGGGTGACTCCGTGATGATGTTATAAATTTTCTAGGATGGCGGAGGAGGATAAATGTATCAATTTCAGTTAAGGGTCCCTGTACGGAAACGAAAGAATCGAAAGTTATAAGCGAAAACCGTTGTGATGTCTCTGATAGTGGAATATATTCTGGTATTATTGTTGCTAGCCGGCCGGTGTGGCCGAGCGGTTCTAGGCGCTTCAGCCTGGAAACGCGCGACCGCTACGGTCGCAGGTTCGAATCCTGCTTCGGGCATGGATGTGTGTGATGTCCTTAGGTTAGTTAGGTTTAAGTAGTTCTAAGTTCTACGGGACTGATGACCTCAGATGTTAAGCCCCGTAGTGCTCAGAGCCATGTGAACCATTTATTGTTGCTAAGACTGTAGGGTAGGCAATTTTCTGATGTGGCAGTATGGACCAAAACAATAGAAAATGTCCAGTAAATACGGACTCTAAAATGCATACCTTAAGAGCTGTGAGCATTTGCGCAATAGAGGAGATGTGTTTCACAGTAGCGAAGACGAACAAGTACTCATAGCTTCTCAGGTAAGCATTTTAAAGGCCATGTTTACTGGAGATTTTTTCCTTGTTGTGGTCCATCCCTACAAAGTATTACACCTAGGTATTCGTATGGGATGACTGATCCCAATTGTAAATCACTGATATTATTGTCATAGGATACAAAGTTATTTCATTTTGTAAAGTGCACAATTTTACATTTCTGAAAATTTAAAGCAAGTTGCCAATCTTTGCACCATTTAGAAATCATATTAAAATCGAAATAAATTTTTATTCACCTTCTTCAAGAAATACATTATTATAGATACTGCATGATTTGCAAAATGTCTGAGATTACTAAAATATTTTCGATACTCATTAATAAACAACAGGAACAGCAAGGGTGCCTGGGGCACACACGAAATCTGTCGATTAATCTCCATCCACGATAACATGTTGCGTCCTCCCTACCAAAAAATCCTTAATCCTGCCCACAAATTTCGCTTGACATCCCATTATACCGCACTTTTCATAAGAAGAGTGAATGTGGTACTGATTCAAATGCTTTTCGTAAATCAAGACATACAGCTTTTACCTGACTGCCTTGATCCAAAGCTTACAGTATGCCATTTGAGAAAAGTGTGAGTTGCGTTTCACATGATTTATGTTTCTGTAATCCGTGCTGGTTGGCACAGAGGGTGGTCATTCTGTTCAAGATATCTCATTATGTTTAAGCTCAGAATATGTTCAAAGATTCAACAGCAAAAAATGTCAAGGATTAGGACGATAGTTTTTTGGATCATCTCTACTACCTTCTTGTGCACGGGTGTGACGTGTGGTTTCTTTCAACTACATGGTAGGGTTTTTTGTTCGAAGGATCTAAGTTGGATTGTAGTTCAAAGAGGGGCTAACTCAGGTGCATATTAACTATAGAGTCTGAGAGGGATTTCATCGGGCCTTGGAGCTCTCTTCAGTTTTAATGATTTCAGTAGTTTCTCAACACCACTGGAGTTGAGCGCCCATAAGCCCCAACACCACTGGCACTAACACTTATTTCATTCATCTTTTAAGTGGTGCGAGTATTAAATTAGGGCCCATCTCCTGGGTTTTCCTTTGTAGAACAACATTTGAAAACGGAGTTAAGCCTTTCAACATTTGCTTTGCTACCCTCAGCTTCAGTTCGTGACTTATTCGCGGGTCTGGTCACTAACTTTAGTGCCATCAATAGTTTTTACACACGATCATTATTTTTTGTGTTTTGTGAAAGACTATCAATGACTATCGCAGCAGGATATTTGAGGTCATCAGTCGCCTAGACTTAGAACTACTTAAAGCTAACTAACCTAAGGACATCACACACATCCATGTCCGAGGCAGGATTCGAACCTGCGACTGTAGCAGCCGCGTGGTTCCGGACTAAAGCGCCTAGAACCGCTCGGTCACAGCGGCCGGCTCTTGACAGCCACACGTGTTTCATTCAGCATCTATCTGTAGCCCTATGCTTTGTTTTCCACCTGTTACGCAGTGGTCTCCATCTTTCTAGAGGTCCTTTTACAGTCAGTGTATAACAAGGAGAGTCCCTCACATTACTAACTGCTCTAGTGGGTACACGTCTACATAGTGCACAGTCAACTATAAATCTGAGCCGTTCGTCTTCATCCTACTATCCTGTGCTAAAAGATTGAACTTCCTCATATAGATATGACTCTACAATTTCTTTTGCTCAGTTTATTGAACATATGTACACTTCTACTTGTTTCAGTTGCCCTTTGTACTTTGGTAATCATTATTGACACAACCAGGTTATGGTAGCCGATACCAGTGTCGACGTGGACATCCTCAAAGAGACCAGATCTTTTTGTTGCCTTAAATCTAATGTATTTCCATCATGAGTGAGATTCCAAACTATCTGCTCTAGGTAGTTTTCAGAGAACACATTTAGTAACATTTCACACCTACCACTGACGACACTAATTTTCCAAATTGATTGTTGAGTGGTTACAGTATGATTGGGGAACTTACACCCAATCGAACATATGGTCTCTCTAAACTTTTCGGTAACATCAGGAGGTGAGTCTGGTGGTCAATAGAAAGATGCAATAGCAATTTTACACGCATCCCTCCAATCGTCCCCCCCCCACCTCCTCCCCCCCCCCCCACCCACACCCTCCCTGATACTCAGCCTGACCCAAGAAATCTCACATGCAGCTTCAGTTTCTGTCTCGGTGTGTTTGAGTTTCTTGTCTGTTGCAATAAATAACAAATACAGCACCTCAGTTTCCCATTAGCCTGTCCTTTCGACATATTTTTAATTTTCGCCCGAAAAATCTCACTGCCATAAACTTCAGGTTTTAACCAGATTTCTGTACAGTATTAGGTGAGCTTCACTGCTTTTCAGTAGCACTTCAAACTCTCACACTTTGTTGTGACTGCTTCGATAATCAACTACTAGGATTTTTAGTAGTCTCGCCTTTGTGTGTGTGTTGGGGGGGGGGGGGGGGGTATTCCTATGAATCTTACGCTAACGCTTCAACGTCTCCTATCTCCTACAGATGTTACCTGGACTGGATGGAGAGTCGCCTAATCTAAAAAACTCTACTGAGCTCACCTCTCACAGTCAGCTACCTGGATAGCAGCCTCTGACGTGTAGCGCGCGTCCGACCCATTAAGGGGGACGCTGTTTGGACGACTTGGTTCGCCTTCTGAGATTTATGGATTGAAGACTTATTACAAGTGCACACTTGGCAGTGAACTTGTGAGGGCTCTTAAATGCTACGTGTTCAACCACTTGTCATGTAAATCACGCGCATTTCTGCTGTGTCGCAAAGGCAGATAAATTCCAAGCAATGTGTCTAAAAGTTCCGTGCGTTGGCTGCTTCTGCAAACACGTCACCCTGTGTCCGTCCAGACACTTTTGAACTAAAGCAGGAAATGACTGTGAGAGGAGAGCTGTTATCACACACCACTGATTTGTGAATGAAAGAGATATATATGCTTTGAACTGTCTGCACTCCTGACACCAGTCAAACTTCCATACAATATTAACGCTTAAGAAGTTTTGTGTGTGTGTGGTTTGAGGTTTTCGGGCGCTAAACAGCGTGGTCATCAGCGCCCAAAGAAGTTTTCTACGGACGTATTTGTTAATAAACTGGACGCACCTTGTAGAAACATATCCAACCACTAATAACGTTAGCGATATTAATTGCACTTTCAGGCTAGTCATCTTTCGTGCAGTCATTGTTTTACACGTGTTGTCAGCTCTTTTGCCGTTTTCCTTTATGCTAGTATTGTAGAAAAGTGTAAGTGTACCTTGCAGATGTCACTGAAATTAGTGTAGTTGTTGTGACTGAAATGCTTAAATTTATTGCACTATATGTTGCTTATACATCACAGTGAGCTACTTCTGATAAATCAGACTCACTTTCCTGGCGACAACATCTATTTGACGCCCAATCTGCACTGTTAAGCATGTATACAGATGATATTCTAATGGCGGATGCCGCTCTGTCGTGAGTTTTTAGGGAGGGTTTTCCTACAATTAAAGGGCCAATGCCAATGCGATAAAGAACTCATACCTCCACAAACGCCCACTCGGGACCCGATCTATATGGCATCGTTTGAACCAAATTTCAGCATTGTCAAAATCATTGAAAAACCGAATACTGATTTTCATAAAGAGTAAAGCTTGTAAACACATTACTGAAAACAATTATAACTGAATGTCCTTTCAAACCGGCATGCAATCTTGGGAAAATATTGTTTTATGTGTTATTTTAAAAAAAAGTCACACCACTAACAAACTACATGCTAGTAAACAAAGGACTTTTTGCCCATGTTTTTACTGAGACATATTGAAAGAAACATTTGAAGTTATATTTAATGAAATTCTTTACTATAACGTACAATATTGCAACGTATGCGATGCCCATTTTCTTCCGTTTCATGTAATTTATTTGTATCATTTATTTGTGTATATACGAAGTATTGTTTTGAAATCGTGTAACATATAGTCGAAAGACTGATCGTTTACCGAAAAACATAGCCTTTGTCATTCTGTGGTACGCGCGTATAAAATTTCACAGATAATTTCTGATAGTTCAGTTTGCCCGTTCACTGTCTGTGTCAAAGTAATATAAATAATACAAATTTATGAAACATCGATATAAACGTAGTCGAAATTACCTCACTCTGTACTTTCGCCCGACATTGGGGGCAATATAGTACCTCAGTTTCGTTTTTAAACCTCCAGTGCAGGAGGTTCATTTTATCAGGGAATACTTTAGGTATGTTGTCCTCTGCGATCTATAGGAAGGCAGTGATTTTTTTTTTTACTCTTTCGTCTTTCAATTGTCTTCATCTCTACGGAGACAATACCAGAGAGAGCAGATCTCGTTCATCATTTATGTAAAACGCAAGGAGCGAAGGCTATTTACAACTTGTATAGCAACCAGACGGAAGCTGTAAGAGTCGAGGGACATGAAACGGAAGCAGTGGTCGAGAACGGAGTGAGGCAGAGTTGTAGCCTATCCCAGATGTTATTCAATCTGTAAATTGAGCAAACAGTGAAAGCAACCGAAGAAAAATTTGGACTAGGAATTAAAGTTCAGGAAGAAGAAATAAAAACCTTGAGGTTAGCCGACGACATACCAATTCTGTCAGAGACATCAAAAGACTTGGAAGAGCACTTCAACGGAACAAATAGCGTCTTGAAAGGAGGAAACAAGATGAACATCAACAAAAGGGTAATGGAATGTAGTCGAATTAAAACAGGTGATGCTGTGGGAATTAAATTAGAAGACGGGACACTTCAAGTAGTAGATTGGTTTTATTATTTGGCAGCAAAATAACTGATAGCAGCCGAAGTAGAGAGGATATGAAATGTAGAATGAAAATGGCAAAAAAAGCGTTTCTGAAGTAGAGGGATTTGTTAACATCGAATATAGACGTAAGTATTAGGAAGTATTTTCTGAAAGTATTTGTCTGGAGTGTAGCCTTGTATGGAAATGGACGATAAATAGTTAAGACAAGAAGATAATAGAAGCTTTTGAAATGAGGGGTTACAGAAGGATGCTGAGAATTAGATCGGTAGACCACTGCATTAATGGGGAGGTACTGAATGGAACTGAGGAGACAAGAAATTTGTGGCACAACTTTACGAAAAGAAGGGATCAGTAGATAGGACACATTCTGAAACATCAAGGGATTACCAGTTTATTATTGGAGGGAAGTGTGAGTGGTAAAAATCGTAGAGGGAGGCCGAGAGATAGATATAGTAAGCTAATTCAGAAGGATGTAGGTTACGGTAGTTACTCGGAGCTGAAGAGGCCCGCACAGGATATAGTAACACGGAGAGCCGCATTATCCCTGTCTTGGGACTGAAGACCTCAACAACAATGAATGTAGAAAACATTTGTACCGACTTTACATTTCCTTACATAGATTGGCAACACAACTCAGTACTGCATGAAATTAGTTAGTGTGGTACGGAGTAAAGCTCAGTATTGATAAAACGACCATCATAGGCGCCATTCATAGTTACGAGATACATTTCATTCTCCATTATCACCTATCCTGTGTCTTTCGTAGTCTTATCGAAATCAACGTGCATAACTTGCTTGTAATGTGGGAACCACTTTTCATTTTGACTTTTATCTTATACATTACTGAGAAGGCTGGTAAATGTTTTCAGCTATGAATGGGAAACTACTGGTTTCGTTGCTCGGTGTTAACGGAGATTTTGCATTAAGTTGTGCGGACTGTACAAGTGACCACCTAGAAGTTTGTGTCATCGGGAAATTTACAAGCTAACCAGGGTCTAATGAGGCCGCACTACCTTCTCCAACGCGTTATGCGGGACAGGAAGACGTTCCCAGTCTTCTATCGTTTACAGTGCTTCCTGCGAGCAATCAGAGATCTGGCTTCTGTTGCCGAATATATCGTCCAACGGCGTCACGAACACACTCTCTCTCCTTTGGATACCTTTTCCCCTACCTATATTCTATATTTTCTGAGATGCACTGCATAATGTTTGTTTTACTATTGGCACCCATTCGCAGATGTAGATGGTCGACCTGTTCCCTTGGACGATGGGACGATGTTACGAGTGCCTGTCTGCTTACTAAAGAACGCAATGACGGATTCAGTTTTTATACTTCTTTCACTATATGAACATGTCGCGGACAAAAATAAAATTTCATCCAGATTTCCCCTGTAGAGAAAGTTGTTGGTAAATTGACTGTGACTTATTTCTTTTTTCGACACGAGTTGCAAAAGCGTAAACCAAAAAGAGAAGCAGAACGCTGTAGGTGTTGATACTCGTACATTGCTTCCAGTCTACGGTTAGATGCCGTCTTATTAGCCACGACGAAAGTGCTTCTAGCTGTTCTCATCGTCGTCCAGCAGTGCCTCAAGTTCTATATCCACTACGTGTCAGATATTAAAAATGTAAATATTTTATATTTCAGGACCGTTTGCTTCCCAAATTGAGCAAAAAGCGTAGACAAGAGTTAGTCTGTCTTGTCAACATTGACGTTATATTACGAGGGCGCGCTGGAAAGTAATGCTTCCGAACTTTTTATTGAAAACTGTTAAAGCTCTCTAAATAAAACAAACTTTATTAGCGTTGTACATCTTTGTACCTCATGTGTACGTATTTATTTCTTAACAGACTCACACTGGTGACGAACACATTTCTCCCAGTGAGAGACCAGTCTGTTGGTAACGTCACGGTAGAATGTTTGACTTTGCTGACGGACCAAAATCTCATCTCTGATTGCACCACATCATCGCTATCAAAGTGAAGACCTAGGTGTTCTTTAAGGTTTGGAAACAGATGAAAATCAGATGGGGCTAACAAGGGGAAGGCCTCAGACAAGGCCAACCGATTCGGCTCAAATTTGGCTTGTCGCGTGGCTTGTGTACAACCTAAAACGAAAAACGAAGGACTCTAAGATATTTTGGCTCAACACCCCATCAGCCCCCCCCCCCCCCCCCCGTTTTAAATAAAATCACCCCTAGAGGTTATGATGAGCAATCGACTCAAAATTGGCGGGATCGATAGATAACTGTGAATAAAGCCGCGCGGGATTAGCCGAGGGTCTCAGGCGCTGCAGTCATGGACTGTGAGGCTGGTCCCGGCGGAGGTTCGAGTCCTCCGTCGGGCATGGGTGAGTGTGTTTGTCCTTAGGATAATTTAGGTTAAGTAGTGTGTAAGCTTAGGGACTGATGACCTTAGCAGTTAAGTCCCATAAGATTTCACACACATTTGAACTTTTTTTTTTTAACTGTAAATAGAGCATTTTTCATCATCAGGTATGGCATCCTCAAACTCATACTTTTCCAGAAATCGAGGAAAGAAACTTTTACAACTACCGCTCATGTAATAGTAAACGCTTTTGGCCGACAGCGCCGACAACGCAACGGCCAAGGTAACTGGCGGAGAACCAGGGTTCGAATCTGGAGAAAACTGCGCTGTTTTCATTTTTTTGAAATTGTAGTTTTTGGTATCAGAATTCGTAGGGCTAGGAGGGTTAATAAGGTACGCAACTCAACGCGGAATAATAACAGTAATAAGGTAGGCAAACTTATTTCCCAAACGACATGAATTAGTAAAGAAACAAAATTTTAAGCATTGTCACGTGAAAACAACTCCGAACAAGAGTACTAAGAATTCCTCACGAGTTACCACAGATAGCCAACCGCGCGACGCTTGTTTACACTGTGGCACGGGACAGAATGTACGCGGGGAGAGTTAGTTATGTTGTCCGGGTTGCCTGTTCCGTCATATCATGGTTGTGAACCTCGAAGAGTGAGGGTGTCCAGTACGAACCTGATAGAAGTTAATCAGATAGAATTGTTTTCCGCCGTGAGGCTGCCGCGATCCTCGAGAATACATGTAATGATTTTGCATCGTTAATGCGCCGAATAAAATATGTTTTGTGAAAGAATACAGTGATCTTACGGAAGTAACATATGACTTGTACTGTATGTAGTTTGCAGTAATTAGCTTTTCTGTTTATGCGGTACTAACTAGTTACTGCTTGTTGTTTCCTATCTTACAGTTGCATAATCTGAATAATGGAGGATGTACCCCTTCGACGAACGCTGAAATATATAGTTGGGAGCCTGTCACAGACGACGGCAAGCGGGAAGTTAACGACGCTGTGTTTTGGTTTGTGAAAGTGTTGCAAGTCAGATGTATTAGCAATGCACTATCGGAAGCAGGCAGTTCTGTTTCTCGGCGTTCCAGAGTTATAGGAGCGGCTATCGTCGAGCGATTTTTGGAGCTGACGAAAGAAATGTCTTTTGTTGGAACAGACGAACTATACCACAAAGGCGAAGCAGAAGGTGATTCAGTGGAAAATATCACGACTAGTGAATCGCAAAATGGTCATAACACTTTGGAAATGTCCACGTCGCAAGCAAACTGTGCTTCATCTGTTCACGATGAGCATTACGAACCGGTTACTAAATGATTGAACTACGGCGCTATACCTTTGAAGTAAAAGTAGAGGCGGTAGCGCTAGCCAGGAATCATCCAAACTGGGACCTACAAACACTGCAAAAGAAGAGCAACAACAACTCTGAAAAGGAAGAAGGACCTAAAATTGTGGGAAAATGATATCGTTAAAGGAGGGACAAGATACTACAAATACTAGGTGATCAATAAGTGGACATACGACCGATTTGTCGAATCTCGTCTTAGTAACGAGAATGTAACAACGGGAATACTCCAGGAATGGGCTGCAGGTGCAGCGTTTCAATATACGACCAACAAGGGTTTTATGTTTGCTGCATCATTATCTTGGGCAAGTAATTTCAAATCTTAATGTAAAATTCGTCAACGGCACGTCACTAAATACGTCTCTCATAAGGAGGTACAAAATATAGAAGTTTCACCAAGCAACGGCGTCACTCATGACCGGCTTTAATCGTGATTACGTGATCAACACCGATCAAACAGGATGATAGTATCGGCTATTTAACATTCGATGCACGTTATCGCATAAGGCAGAAAAACGAACCCTTGTCGCAGTTGGTAGTAAAAACAGAAAAAAAAACACATTCTTGCATGGCGCAATATGCCATCATAGCCTCTGGAAAAGTGCTGCCTAAGGTTTTCCAGTGTTTACAAAAAACGAATGTTACATTTGGTTCTCGGGTTGTAGGAGATGTCAATTGTTTAAACAACTCGCTGAAAAATGTTTACATTACTTGCTCCAAATCCGGTAAATTGATAAATGCGATTTACAGAACGTTTCTTGAACGTTTTAAAATCATGCGTTGCTGATAACATGTTTTGTCTGATATTGGATTCCTGGGGTGGACAAACTACAAGCCGGTGTACCAGCCGTGTGATGTTTATTTCTATCGCCAGGTTAAAAACTTTATTTCGAGGCTTCAGAAGTACAGTGTGCTTCTGGAAACTCAGCGGGAACTGCACAACCGCACGGCTGCAATAATAATTCACAGCATAATACATAATCAACTTTCAGCACCGATTTTTCAGGCAATGATATCGTATACATACTATGCACCAAAACTAATTCCCAAGAACGACATATTTTTAAATGTAATTCAAGTCTGTTTTCCACCGACTTTTCTGAAGGAACAGCGTAGCTGTCGAAAGATTGGATTCGTTAGATGTTATTGGCACCGCGAGTATATTTGTTTCGAATGTTTACATGACAAGTACCATCCATCTAGTTGGTCGAAGAAAAGTGAGGACACGTAACAGTGACTGAAAGAGCCGTTGGAAAGCGACCAGGAGAAACATTTTAGTTGTTTACTACCCCAAGAGGTTTTAGAAATTTATTTGCCTACTTTTTTATCATTCCTTATCGATTTACTTACCTTATTAACCCTCATATCCCTATCAATTGAGATAAGGAAAAATGCAAACGAGAAGAATAGCATCTGCTAGCTTTCCTAGAGATTTGAATCGGGGTTCTCCGCTCCCCAGCCAGTTACCTTGGCTATTGTGCTATTTTTTTCTTTTAATCACACTATTTTCGTTATTGTTCGTTGTATTTCTTCATGGCGGACGCCCCTTGAAGCTTTTTCAAGTTTATCGTTACTCCATTAACTCACTTTTTTTACTACAGAGGGCAGCTGACCGAACACGATGAGCTACCAAGCCGGCTTATCGGGGCTGTTGGCCAAGAGCGTTTACCATATGTATACATACGCGGCAGTTGTAAAACTTTCGTTCCTCGATTTCGGAAAAGTATGCATTTGTGAACCCCATACCCGATGATGAAAAATGCTCTCTCTATTTACAATTATTTATCGATCCCGCCAATTTTGAGTAGATTGCTCGTCATAACCTTTAGGTGTGATTTCCTCAAAAACGGAAGGGTGTTGAGCCAAAATAGAGTCCTTCGTTTTAGGTTGTATACAAGCGACCTGCCGAATTTGAGCCGAATCGGTTGCCCGTGTCTGAGGCCTTCCCCTTGTAAGTCGAAGCTGTGGGGGGTGATCGATGACGGCCTACCGAAGGCGTCGGATTGTTACAGATGTCGCAGGGCTCTTGAATGGTTGGGCATTGTCATGTTGAGGCAGAGGGTACTCCATGTGTAGACGAACTCTTCGAATTCGTGCTTTCAGTTTTCTGAGGATCTCGCAGTACACCGACACAGTTACGTTACATAACGCCATGTTACAATGTACATATCGGAGGCCTCTAGCGGCAGAGTGCTGAAACTTGCGCCAACGAAGCGGGAAAATGAAGCAATTATATGCATGTCATGCAACACTTCAGTAAATATTGACAACAGAATGAAAAAGTAGGAGGCATTATTTTCCAGTACGGTCTCGTAACATCGGCACTTCTAAAAGAAGAAAGGGAAGGTGCTCTTCAATTACAAATGCTCTTCTCTTTATGTGCTACTGACAGTGATTATTATGAATCTGCTTAAGTACCATGAACTTTCGCAAACATTCTCCCTCAACTCCTCAAACGCTGTCTCGGCTCATAAGAGGTTTCATTTGCAGTGGGCGTCCCCTCTGACCGTGGTCTTCAAATGGAGGGGTCGACGGTGCAGCCTGTTCCCCTGACCAGTAGCGACTCAAGTGCACGGCACATGTCGGGCAAGTCATCGACTTTAATCTGCATACACATAAACAAATACACTTTCACATACACCACACTTTCAGTCTTTTCGCTAGGAGATATTGTCCCAGGATTAAACAAAAAGTAGTTCTCATCCCTCATTTCCGACCAGTGTTTTTGAGAGGTTTCCTTTGATTGTAAAGCAAGTGCCGAATGTGGAAATACTCCTCAAAATATTCCCAGTTGTGACTCCCTCTGTCCTTCTTCCACCTTTCCTGAAATACACCATCTATATCTATATCAATATCAAAAGCACCCAGACACGGATATGCGATGCAAAATTTATCACTAGATGTCACAAAAAACGGCTTACCAGTACAGTAGGAGGCAGGCAGTGTTGTGCGATGAGTGAGAAAAAGGGAAGAAAGATTAGTTTAACGTCCTGTCGACAATAAGGTCATTAGAGATCGAGCAAAGCTCGGATTAGAGAAGGCTTGAGAAGAAACCAGCTGTGCTCTTTTCAAAAGATCCACGCCGGCACTTGTCTCAGGCGATTTAAGGAAATCAGGGAAAACTTTAATCTGGATGATCATACCAGAATCTGAACCGTCGTCATCCCGAATGTGAGGTGGAGATTTCAGTGTCTTCGAACGTGGACTGGTCAGTGGATATTGTCTGAGTAACAAATCCGTGAAGGATATTTAAAGCCTTCTAAAGCTGTCCAAGTCGACTGGTGGTGTTGCGACTGTGAAGTGGAAGCGCAAAGGACAATCACAGCTAAACCAAACTAGGCAGACTTCATGTTAAAAAAGTGAAGGACGGTCAAGATTGAAATCAGCTAGCAAAACGATGACGCGAAGGGAGTTAAAAATGACGTGGTCCCGTTGTCTAACAACTCCTCATAAGCCTCGAATTCTTGTAGCCATGATAAGTGACAACTGAGGTACTGTTAGGAGCTACACAACTGGACAGTGGATGACTGGAAACGAATGATTTTGAGTGATGAACAGTATCATACCGTGTGGCAATATGTTGGAGAGGTTTAGGTTTGCGAATGGCTGGAGAATGTTACTAGAGTCTTGAATAGTGACAGCAGTGAAGTATAGAGGAGATGATATTATGGTATGAGGGTGATTTTCGAGATTATGATGTGATCACCTTACTGCACTTGAGAAAACGATAAATTCGGAGGGATATGAACATTTTTACAGCTTTGTGTACTACGTACGTACAGTAGAGGAACAGTCCGGAGACTATGACGGTTTGTATCAGCCTGTCAGTGCACCTTGTCATCCATAAGGCAATGGTTTGCAGACAATAGCAACCCTGAAATGGACTGGCCAGCCCAGAGTCCCGACATGATCCCAACAGAAAGCGTCTGTGATGAGTTAGAACGTCGACTTCGTTTCAGACCCTAGAGTCCAACAAGACTATCGTCTCTGATTACGGTTCTTGAGGAATGATGGACTGCCATTCCTCCTCATAATTCAGACACCTCAATGAAAGTGTCTCCAGCCGAATCCAAGCCGTTATAAAGGCGAAGAGACGCTAGTTCTTATGCTACGAACGTTTGTTATGCTGGAACGTTCCTACATGTGTTTCCTCCTGAGCCTGCAAAGAATGTGGAGCTCAAGGCGTGTCACGATACATGAATGTATCTGTATCTCCGGAGTTCCTGCCTTCACCTTTTGGTACAGTTGCCTCGGTGTAAATACAAAACATGGACGACTTTTCGTGCTGTTCTTCGTCTTCGCATTCTACGGTTCTGACACGGGAGCCTACGGCCCTAGTAGTTATTGCGCCCCAAAGCAAAACAATTCTAACAAACGAGGAGTTTTTTGGTGAGTATCTTCAACACGGGGCGAAACCAAAGTAAACCACGTCCAGACATAGTGGGACTGGGCGGTCACCCCTCATTACAGATGTCCGATTTCGTAGGCTGAACAGACTGGTAAAACAGGAAGGCGGTGAACTGTGGCGGACTTATCATCAAGCTTTAATGCTAGGCAGAGTACAAGTGTTTCTGAACACTCAGTGTACCGAACATTCATAACGATGGGCCTCCACACCACGATACCGGCAACTACGACTGAAATGGGCACGTGATCATCAGTACTGGTTATGGGCGCTGTGGCAGAGCTTTTCATGGTCTGATGAATCCCGATACCTTCTTCATCATGCCGATGGGAGGACGCGAATCCGTCGTCTTCCACTAGAACAGCTCCTTGACACCGTGGGATGGAGACAACTGGCGGAGGCTCCATTATGCTGTGGGGTACTCGCCAGATCCGAACCCGATCGAAGACCCCTGGTATGTGATTCAGTTTGGCGTCAGAGCTCTTTGGGCTCCCTCCTCGGAATTTACGGGAATTAGGTGACCTGTGTGTGCAGACGTAATATCAACTCCCTCCAGCGACCTACCAAGGGCCCATTGCGTCCATGTCACGACGCTGTTATCCGTGCCGAAAGCAGACATACCGGCTATTATGTAGGTGGTCATAATGTTCTGGCTGATCAGTGTATGTCCTATCTAGAATCTGAGCTACCGACAGTTAGTCGGGGATTGCCTGCGTTCTCCTGACCCTGAAAGTGTGGATTTTGGCTTTGGAGACATGTAAGGACCTTGATGTACACGGTCCGCATAAATGATATCGATGCACAATGAAAACGCGTGTTCAGTTGCAAACTTCCTACTTCCGACAGGGAGGAGTTGTGATCTAAATAACAATAGATTTATTCATTTTTAACATCACGAGACAAATAAAATGGCTAAAGAAACGTCACACAAACAATTTTATTTGGCAAACGCTTTCACTAATATGGGGTCCATGGTGGAGAAAGTTATTAGCTGGGGATCAACACGCGACACATACTATAACACTAATCGCTTTATCTAACTTCATACACGTGAATCCGGAGTATGGCACAAAAACTACGCCACAATCAAGCGTCTATACTCTACCATTCCATAAAGAAAAATATGGTTCCAAAGAACACGGTGCTGAGGAGCATATATTGGATCCCTACGCCGTAGCAGCGAATACTTTATCGTGCTGGTGGTCAGGGTGGCACACCATGATGCGTTTGGCGACTGAAGTCATGGACGGCAGCAATCTGTTATTAATGGCGCGCGCCCGAAAAATGCAAGAATGCAGGTATTTCCCTATGAGCCTCTGAAACCGCGGTGGGTTCCAGTATGCAGGTGGACCCGTTTACTCGTCTGCCAAACCAATTTGACTCCGTGCCATGACTATACATGACGGAATATGTCAAATGTTTAGACGGCTGACTCAAAATAAATAAGTGTACCCACGCATCACCCGTTGTGTGCATGATGTTCGAAGCAGTATCTCGACGGTTCAGATGGTGACTGTCACAGGCTGTAAGTGGCACACTAGCTTAGGATGCAAGTCTCAACATTTAGGTAAAGACCTGCAGTTCTTTACTATCGAAGCGCCAGTAGAAGAGAGACCTCTTCTCTTTCTGTCCACTTTCCTTGCTAGCTTGGTGGAAAAGCACATTTACATCTTAGGCTACTCCCAATTTACAGCAGGCCATTCACGAGCTGGAGCACCGCATTCGATGCTGGGAGAGCGCCCCTTACTCTGCATACACAGATTTGACCAATCAGAGACTTTAAAGTTAATTGTGAGTAAAGGAAAAACGATTCAGCTTCGCGGCCTCTTTCCCATCCGTGTTGCATCCATTTCGAACCTTCCAAGGAGCCATAAACTCGCTAAAAGCCTTGTGCCTTCACAAATAGGTTTTTTAAACAGAGTCTGGACGTCTGGGCACCAGTCACGTGTCCTACTGAAATTTGCAGAAAGCTCACAGTTGTTCCACCGCCTTCCTGCCTAACAAGGGCCCGTCTCCTGCTTTATTGCCAGTTTTCAATGCTCTGCCCATTGCAGTGGCGACTTCCCGGCGCTAGTCAGCCTACCTGGACGCGGCCGCCGACCGACAGGCACAATGAGACCGCGGAACTCGGCGGTCTGCTAATGTTTTCATCCAGGTTTCGCAGAAAAAAACGCTCCACTCGGCCCTCAGCCAGCGTACGATTTTACTGCAGTCGTTTAAATCGGCACCCTATTCCTTTGAATGCAGGTAACGCTTACCACTATTCCTTCACTAGAGCACATAAGCAAGAACGTTAAATACTGCCCACCATTTCATCATGATGTGTGAAGTCAGATCGTATCCAGGTATAGTAACCCAGTAATAAAGATCAACTTCCCTAAGAACATTACGCAGCAATTACCATATTAGAAGTGAGAGTGCCCTGCAATCGTTCACAGTCCCTGCGACACAATCTGGTAACAATAAGGGGTTTTACAACGAAAGCATGATCCCGTTAGACATAGGGTGGAAGACCGCATTGCAACAGATGGCAGTCAGTTCGAGAACATGTTGTGAAGAGTAGTGCAGAGACATAGTGCTCATTCACAGAAGTGGGAGTAGAGCATAACTCGGAAAATACGATTTTTACGACAATTTTTATAGAAGCGTGTTTTTCCTTTCCTTGTTTCATACTACATCCTCTATAAATATGGGAACCTTTTTTCGGACACCCTACATATATACTGAAATGTGGAGGTATAATAAGTTAAAGTAACCGACACGTTCAGCATCCAAGATTTGCAGCTTATGCAGACTTAGAGGAAGGCTCAGTTACTTTACAAAGGCACTCACAAACGGAAGGTGATGTTGCACATACGAAGAGAGCAAATGAAAATAAAATACTCGTAGCAAATGAACGAGGCATTTAACAGAGGTTTGAAGCAAACGATAACAGAAACGTGACAGAATATGCTGAATGAAACATAACTTTTGAAATGTCTTCGGGAGGATGTGAAAAAAAAAAACGATAAGAGAAAAACTGCTAGCAGTATGCCCAAGATAATATGGAATGCTTTGTGGGAAGCCACAGGCTTGTAACAATTAAAATCGCAGAATATGTAGCAACCACTCACAGAGAGAAATTACAGAAGTATTCTAATACCTCTCGAAATGTTTGTGTGGTGTAGGAGATGAAGTGGAAGCAGAGGTTCTTAATAATAATAATATCACTCTGGATGTAAAGCCAGATGAGATGTGTAAAACTATTCTAAGTATGATGAAAGGGTAAGGCATTTTAAGGTGGCACTGTTTCAATAGAAATAATTAAAATTGTAAGAAAAGTAGTATGCAAGGTTCTAGCTATACTATTCACAACATGTCTGATGAGGAAGAGAGTTCCAAAAAATTGTAACAAAGATGTAATTATTCTCCTTCGTAAGAGGAGGCAGACAAGACATATTAAGAGAAACTGCAGATCCATTAGCTTCCTGTCGGTAACGTATGAAATATTCATTAAAATTAATATTAAAATCAGCCACATAGAAACAAGGCAAAAGCTGTCCTTATGACTATGTGTTGAACAAAGGAATGTTTTCACTCGTGAACGAAACTATCGGACGGAATAATGATAGCAGTTACCGCTCTGCTACGGCCTCGTAGATTTTGTGAAGTCTCTGGCTCAGTTTCAACAAAATACGTAATGACAACCCTAGATAAGCAAGACATTTATTTATTCAAACTATGTGAATAGACTGAAGAACGTTCGTCAGTGGTGCAACTTCGACAAGATAGGGAGAAATCTAGAACTTAAACGGTAGTCAAGCAATGGGATTTTGTTTTCAAAACTGTTCCCATCAGTCCTATAGAAAGGTTTCGGTTTTTTAAACTGAAAAAATGGAGGATACATCTTAACTGATGATATCTAAGCCACCTTGGTTTTGCAATAGAAATTGTAATGTTTGACACTCGTGCAGAGAAATTTCAACAGAGAATGAAAGAGCCTAATAAAACAGGTTCAAAAGTAGGTTTGAAAATCAGTTATAAGAACACAAAAATAATGAACAATCAACATGTCTAAGCGAAAACAGCACAGAATGACAGTGAAGTCGTATAACTATTTGATGAGGTATATTGCAACTGAAGACAAGAGGATCGATAGCACTGGATATAAACCCAAGAAGAAAAATAGCTGGGAGATTTTTTGGGAAACTAAATTAAATGTTTGAAATGAAGCTTCCGATGTGTTTAAAAATATCCTAGAGTCAGTGCATTTTGCCATTTTTGAATTATGGCAGTGTGACACGGATTTCTGAAGCGAAAATCTTTCAACAAGGGGCAGGGGGGGGGGGGGGGGTTGGTCATGGAGTGACGGAAAGGTGGATGTGGGGAATTACTAAGAATGGTAAGAAAATAAACAAACTGATCTAGGGGCAGAATGAAATAGAAGATGTTATTGTTACTGCAATAAAAATGAAATGGAGATGGGTGAGACGCACAGTCAGGTGAGACGCAGAGGCGGGAGAAACCGACGTGTGGGCAGGAACAGTATATCTCTTTAAGCGTCTGTCCTTCTGGTTGTATGCATGTTTGTCGTATAAGGGAGAAGCAAGCTTATTGTTTTGCGTCCCATCGACGACGAGGTACTTAAAGCAGGAGCACAAGGTCCGATGCGATGAGACTGTTGCAGGTCAGCTGTAGCTGTTTCACAGTAACCACCCGGTAACTCGCGTCAAGCGAGCTGGAATATAGATATAGATGTTTATTCCGATTATGTCTGCTTTTACAAATTCTTGTTACACTCTCTGCCGTTCTATAGATGTTTTGATTTATTCGCTTTAAACCATATGCGAATACTTTGTCATGGGAAAGCCCGTAACAGCAAATAACTGACAGAATAAAAGTCTCAAAATTTCGATTCATTCTAGTGTTAGAAGTCGGCTGCGAACTGCACTGTTTCTGAATTTCTGTAGCTAACGAGGGAATGGTACGTTCCCAAAGCAGCTACATTATTCCGGGAAAGGGGGGGGGGGGGGGACGGAGAGCGCAGTGTTGTTTCTGAATGAAACTTGAGTTGCAGTTGGAGCAACAGCCAATTCAAAAGGTTTTTATACCGCCCAGTCACAGTTTCAGATTCACCCACAACCTGAGACATCACCGGCCAAAGCAGTTGAACAGCGTTTCATTTCAATATATTTCCCCAGCGTACAACGTCGGCTTTTGAAATAACTACTTCTTCAGAAGTTGGTAATAGGAGGCTAACAAATGCTGGTCATGCATTGAGACGAAATAAAAATTTCCTGTTTCGCCTAAGACCCAATGCCTATTACCGGATGGCAAGTGTTTGGATGAGGGGCTAAGGCTTCGAATTTAAGTTGGTTCAAGGCCGCATTCGACTCTAGCGAATTCTTTTTATCATATGTGTCATGTACAAGTTTGTATGAAATAATTAGCAATTTATCATTACATCTACACATACTCCTCAAACCACCATATGATGCGTGACGGAGAGTACCCCGTACCAATACTAGTCATTTCCTTTCCTGCTCCACTCATAAAAATTGTCTGTTTACCTCCGTGAGAGTCCTAATCTCTCCAAGCTTACATTCGTGGTACTTGCGTGAAACGCACGTTGGAGCAGTACAATATTCTGCAGCGTGCCTCAAATGCCGGTTCTCTAAATTTTCCCAATACTGCTCCCCGAAAAGAACGTCGCCTTTCCTCCGGTCATTCCGATTTGAGTTCCGGAAGCGTCTCCGTAACATTTGAGTGTTGCTCAAAACTACCGGTAACAAATCTACAAATCTAGCAGACCGCCTCTGAACTGCTTCGATGTCTTTCTTTAATCCGACCTGGTGCGGATGGTAAATACTCGAACAGTACTCAACAATGGTTCGCACTAGTGTCCTATATGCGGTATCGTTTACAGGTCAAGCACACTTTCCTAGCTTTATTCCAATAGGCCTTTCCTAGTACAATCCTTACATGCTCGTTCCATTTCATATCACTTTGCAACCTACTCCTACATGTTTCTTTGACGGGCGTGTGTCAAGCAGCACACTACTAATGCTGTACTTCAACATTATGGGTTCGCTTTCCCTGCTCGTCTGCTTAAATTTACATTTTTCTACATTTAGAGCTGGCTGCCATTCATCGCACTAACAACTGCTGCTTACCCCGTCCTCAGATCATATGTATGTAAAACAAGAACGGTCCTTGGGGCACTTCTGACGATACCCTTGTCTCAGATGAAGGACCACATACTAGTTTTTATTACTTATGAAGTCGTAGAGCCACTCACATACCTAGGAACCTATTCTGAATGCTTGAACCTTTGTTAAAAGTAGGGGCACCATGTCATGTGCTCTACGGAAATCTAGGAGAATGGAATACGCCTGTTGCCCTTCATCTATGGTTTGCAGGGTATCTTGTGAGAAAAGGCCAAACTGAGTTTCGCACGAGTGATGCTTTCTAAAACGGTGCTTGCTTCTTGATAGGAGCTTTCGCATCTCAAGGAAATTTATTATATTCGTACCGACAATATGTTCAAGGATTCTGCAGCAAACCGATGGTAAAGATGTTAGGCTGTAAGTTTTCGGGTGTGTTCTTTTACCCTTCTTATGTACTGGTGTCACCTGCGCTTTTGTCCAGTCGCTTGTGACTTTGCGATGGGCGAGAGATTCACGATAAATGCAAGCCCGGTAAGGGGTGAGTGCTGTAGAGTACTCTTTGTGAAACTGAATAGGGATTCCATCAGGACCTGGCGACTTACTTGGTTTCTAATCTTTCCGTTGTTTCTCTGCACCAGGGATCGTTATCGTTATGTCATTCCAACGAAAGTTTGTGCAGTTTTCAAACGACCATAAATAGTTGTCTTACACTGTGGTAAGAAAAGTCATGGGATGGGATACGTCCTAATATGGTGTCGGAGCTTCTTTTGCTGAATGTAGTGCCGCAGCTCAACGCAGCATGAACTCAACAAGTCGTTGGAAGTCCCCTGCTGAAATATTGAGCCATGCTGCCTCTACAGCCGTAGGTAGTTGCGCAAGTGTTACCGGTGCAGGATTTTGGGCACGAACTGATCTCTCGATTATGTCCCTTAAAGTTCGATGGGATACATGGCGGGCGATCTGGATGGCCAAACTATTCGCTCGAATTGTCCAGAATGTTCTTCAAACCAATTGCGAACAATTGTGGACCTGTGAAATGGCAGATTGTCGTTTGTAAAAATTTGTTCGTTGTTTGGGAACATGAAGTCCATGAATGGCCTCAAATAATCTACAGGTAGTCGAAGATAACCATTTCCAGTCAATGATTAGTTCTGTTGGACCAAAGGACCCAGCCGATTCCATGTAAACACAGCTCACAACAATATAGAGCCAACACCAGCTTGCACATTGCTTTGTTTACAATTTGGGTCCATGGCTTCATGGAGTCTTGTAACGTCGCGAGTCGATCCGCAACAGTGTTTTAATGCAATACGGTCTCGTAGCTTTGGAGCCGGTGGCGGTGACAGCCACTTGTATCTCGGTGTGATTCACTCGCACCTGTCGCTAGAACGGCCATGGGAAGTGCTACTTGCGTCACTTCCAGCGACAGAGTATTCAAGCCCCTAAGAATGTAAATAAACCATACTAAATATTATTCAATTTTGATAAAACTTAATATGTAGTCTTTTGTTATTAAAAAAAAGCTGGTTGCAAATTTCAGCTTTCTGGCTGGGGTATTTTCAAAATTAGAGATAATTACCTAAAATAGTAAAAACCGACACTTAAGGAATTAAATTCAGTTAGGAACTATAATAGTTTATCTTTTGGTATTATTTGGAAACATAAACCCCTCAGTGCGCAGAATTAATTAATTGAGATTTTCATTTTCGTTATATAATATTCAGACATAATTAGTATTTGTGTCTTATCTCGTTGTGGGAGTAAATGAGAGTGAGTGAGAGTGTGTATGTGGGACATACGTTAAATTTCAAGATTAATTTTATGTAATGCATTACGCAATCATAGCGTGGGGAAGATGTTTGAACTCACTTTGCTGATGACGTATGTCCAAGCGTACTTGTTTTTGTAAGAAGGCAGCCAGAATAGTAGAGTAATTTTTTCCTAAAGCTATCTCAACATAAATATTCGTTTAGTTTCAGAACAGTTTAGGCGCGAATATGATCGTGAAAGATTGATCTGATTGACTGTTCGTTTGATCAACCAATCACAGTGAAGTCTTTCCCGCGCTCTATCGGGTAGAATATGCACTGTGAGCAAGGGCATTGAGAGAGTCGTGGACTAGCTTTTGAGATGCGAAGGTCATGTTAAAAGTGTCCGTCCGTAAAGTGTGTAAGATGAAGAAATGTTAGGCCCTTCGTGTTCAGATGGATTTGTAATAGTAGCTTTTGTTGCTACGAACATTTTGTAAAAGTTTAAGAGTCGTAGGATATTTTGTTTGGGAGATATACCCGTGTGATTTGTTCGACTTCGAAAATTCCGCTTGGCGATGTTCTGCGTTACACTACAGAATATAAATGGCGAGCAATCTTCGTGAAAGAAATCCACTGAGTGACTTATCTTAAGAAATCAACGTTATGTGTAGCAAGTGACTGTATATTCTCGTGATTATTCTCGGAATGGACTTAGGAGAACTCTGGCTGCTTTACGTGTGACATAAACTGGGAACTTACAATAGCAAAATGGTTCAAATGGCTCTGCGCACTATGGGACTTAACATCTATGGTCATCAGTCCCCTAGAACATAGAACTACTTAAACCTAACTAACCTAAGGACATCACACAACACCCAGCCATCACGAGGCAGAGAAAATCCCTGACCCCGCCGGGAATCGAACCCGGGAACCCGGCCATGGGAAGCGAGAACGCTACCGCACGACCACGAGATGCGGGCTTATAATAGCAGTTTTGCATACTAAATGTAAGCTGATGACACATGTTTAAGCAAAGGAAATAAAACCAACTTTTACCAGATTTCCGAACTCTCAATGAAGATCAGGACAGCGTTTTCCACCCGAAAACTTATTATGAATATTTACAGGAACAATCATAACGAGATTTACGCGGCCTCAGTAATTGTAGATATAAGGTGCTGTTTTCATCAACGCTGATTTTTTATCACCTTGTAAATATCTACGTTGCAGAGTGAAGGGACACTGAGCAGACGCCGATCTGACGTAGGTGAATATTAATTTGCAGCTTGCTTCAGTGACAGTGAAACTCAGCTCCGTCGCAGTCTGCGCCACATTCGAACGCTACCAGTAACTCTTACCAACTGAAATGGTGACTCATCTTACTAGGCCATGGTTTTCCATATAGGGTCCAACTGATATGGTCATAAGGTGTAGGGTGCAGCCGGTATGGTCACGAGCTCAGGAGAGGTGTTGCAGGCGATGTCGCACTGTTAGCAACGGCACTCGCGTTGGTTGTCTGCTGCCATAGCCAATTAACGCCAGATTTCGCCGCAGTGCCCCAATGGATACGTTAGTCACTTGTCCCACATTAATTCAAAAATGGTTCAAATGGCTCTGAGCACTATGGGACTTAACTGCTGATGTCATCAGTCCCCTAGAACTTAGAACTACTTAAACCTAACTAACCTAAGGACATCACACACATCCATGCCCGAGGCAGGATTCGAACCTGCGACCGTAGCAGTCGCGCGGTTCCAGACTGTAGCGCCTAGAACCGCTCGGTCACCCCGGCCGGCCCACATTAATTAGCCGGCTGTGGTGGCCGAGCTGTTCTAGGTGCTACGGTCTGTGTCGCGCGACCGCTACGGTCACAGGTTCGAATCCTGGCACGGGAATGGATGTGTGTGATGTCCTTAGGTTAGTTAGGTTTAACTGGTTCTAAGTTCTAGGGGACTGATGACCTCAGCAGTTAAGTCCCATAGTGCTCAGAGCCACTTGAACCATTTGAACCACATTAATTTCAGCCGTTATTTCACCCAGTGCTGCTTGTCTGTTAGCAGTGACATCTCTCCACAGTGATTGCTCTCGGTCATTAAGTGAAGGCCTAGGCCACCGTGTCGTCCGTGGTGAGAGGTAATGCCTGAAATCTGGTATTCACAGGAAGTGTCTTGAATATTGAACTCTGTAACAATTTCTGAAATGCAATGTGCCATGCGTCTAGCTCCAACAACTATTCCGCGTTGAAAGTCTGTTAATTCCCATCGTGCAGCCATAATCACACCGGAAAGCTATTCACATGAATCACCTGAGTACAAATGACAGCTCCGCCAATGCACTGCCCGTTTATACCTTACATACGCGATACTACTGCTACCTATGTGTATGGGTATCGGTATCTCATGACTTTTGTCACCTCATTCAACGAAAATACTTCTTTTAAACTCGCGACAGGACAGCGTGTCGTTGAAAGTGTTCCCCCACAGTCAATGGGGTGTCCACCGTGCGGTTACTGTGCGTGTGATTTGGCATTCTTATTGTTTATCAGGCGGATCGATGTCGAGTCCTTCGGAAGTCAGTCTAAAACTGTCAGCTCAGAACCGCGGAGGGGACTGCTGCAGAACAAAACTTACGGGAACCGCGTGGCAAGTCGATAAACGGCTGCGCGGTCTGCACAGCGCGAGTGACTGTGCAGCGCTGTTGACTCGCGGGTAGGCGCGGCCCACAGTGGCAGAGCCGCGCAGATGGGAGGCGGTCGCGGAAGCCTGGCAGATAGGCGGCGGCAGCGCAGGGCGTTCCTGCGGATGATTAGTGCGGCCGATCCGCCGGCGCGCATGCATTATTCAGGGCGGCGAGCGGCGCGCTGGAACAATGCGGCCGCGCTATCAGATAGGCTGGCGCGGCTCAGCCGGGCGGGCCCGACTCATAATAAGCCGGCGGTTTTTGCCGCAGCGGCCGCCTCGGCTGCGTGGGAACCGGGCCCGGTCCGCGAAATACGAGGTGCTTCTAATGAATGGCCGACGCAGACTTCGACGTACTGTCGACGAGCGGGCGGCGGCCAAAAAAGCCGGCTCCGGCTGGCGTGTTTACAAGGCGGCCGCGTGTCCCCCCTCTCTCACTGTGCCTCGACGTGCTACTGACCCGGAAGAGGACGGCTGCTGTGGCCTCCGTGACTCGGGGCGTCACCCTCTTGTGGTGTTCGATAAGCCTCAGTGGGTAATTCTGCGCACTCAGCCCCCGAGAACAGACGGATGAAACCGCAGTCGCCTGTGACGGTGGCTTGAATCAAAATGGAAGTGCTGCGGACTCCTAGGGAGTGGTGAAACGTGGGTGCAGGCACCTAGTTCTGTGCCGAATTTATATGCCCATATTTAAACAGTCATCTCATGCGCCAATATGGGGCTTGTTCTAAAGCTTTAGTGAAGCCTGACATTTCCAGGGAGGAGATGGCGCTCTTAATGTAGCATATTAAATAAAAGAAAGTAAAAAAACTTTTAATGCCTAGACGGCAATTTACCTATTTCAATTAAAGTACGATAACTAGTTTCAGTTGCTATCTACAAACATCTTCAGATAGTTCAAAGTGTAAAAAAGCGGTGAATATGCATTCGAAGGTGTAATTAGTTATCTTCATGCAATGACATGCAGTCTTAAATATACCAAGACAATGACAGTACGTAGTTTAAAAACATTACCACGAGCAAGACAAATTGTAGACTCTAATCTCTCAGGATGACGGTAATAGTGAAGGAATTTGGCCAATTGCAGCTTATACTCGTGCAACTGGCAATTTTCCTTCACTATTGGCCGGCCGCAGTGGTCGTGCGGTTCTAGGCGCTACAGTCTGGATCCGAACGACCGTTACGGTCGCAGGTTCGAATCCTGCCTCGGGCATGGATGTGTGTGATGTCCTTAGGTTAGTTAGGTTTAATTAGTTCTAAGTTCTAGGCGACTGATGACCTAAGAAGTTAAGTCGCCTAGTGCTCAGAGCCATTTGAACCTTCACTATTGCCGTCATTCTGCGAGATTACAGTGTACAATCTGGCTTCATAAAAGAAGGTTGTATACCTGGAAGAATGATGGAGATACTAAAAGGTATCAGATAGATTATATAATGGTAAGACAGAGATTTAGGAACCAGGTTTTAAATTGTAAGACATTTCCAGGGGCAGATGTGGATTCTGACCACAATCTATTGGTTATGAACTGCAGATTGAAACTGAAGAAACTGCAAAAAGGTGGGAATTTAAGGAGATGGGACCTGGATAAACTGAAAGAACCAGAGGTTGTGGAGAGTTTCAGGGAGAGCATAAGGGAACAATTGACAGGAATGGGGGAAAGAAATACAGTAGAAGAAGAATGGGTAGCTCTGAGGGATGAAGTAGTGAAGGCAGCAGAGGATCAAGTAGGTAAAAAGACGAGGGCTAATAGAAATCCTTGGGTAACAGAAGAAATATTGAATTTAATTGATGAAAGGAGAAAATATAAAAATTCAGTAAATGAAGCAGGCAAAAAGGAATACAAACGTCTCAAAAATGAGATCGACAGGAAGTGCAAAATGGCTAAGCAGGGATGGCTAGAGGACAAATGTAAGGATGTAGAGGCTTGTCTCACTAGGGGTAAGATAGATACTGCCTACAGGAAAATTAAAGAGACCTTTGGAGAGAAGAGAACCACTTGTATGAATATCAAGAGCTCAGATGGCAACCCAGTTCTAAGCAAAGAAGGGAAGACAGAACGGTGGAAGGAGTATATAGAGGGTTTATACAAGGGCGATGTACTTGAGGACAATATTATGGAAATGGAAGAGGATGTAGATTAAGATGAAATGGGAGATAAGATACTGCGTGAAGAGTTTGACAGAGCACTGAAAGACCTGAGTCGAAACAAGGCCCCGGGAGTAGACAACATTCCATTAGAACTACTGATGGCCTTGGGAGAACCAGTCTTGACAAAACTCTACCATCTGGTGAGCAAGATGTATGAGACAGGCGAAATACCCTCAGACTTCAAGAAGAATATAATAATTTCAATCCCAAAGAAAGCAGGTGTTGACAGATGTGAAAATTACCGAACTATCAGTTTAATAAGTCACAGCTGCAAAATACTAACGCGAATTCTTTACAGACGAATGGAAATCTAGTAGAAGCGGACCTCGGGGAAGATCAGTTTGGATTCCGTAGAAATGTTGGAACACGTGAGGCAATACTAACCTTACGACTTATCTTAGAAGAAAGATTAAGAAAAGGCAAACCTACGTTTCTAGCATTTGTAGACTTAGAGAAAGCTTTTGACAACGTTAACTGGAATACTCTCTTTCAAATTCTGAAGGTGGCAGGGGTAAAATACAGGGAGCGAAAGGCTATTTACAATTTGTACAGAAACCAGATGGCAGTTATAAGAGTCGAGGGGCATGAAAGGGAAGCAGTGGTTGGGAAAGGAGTGAGACAGGGTTGTAGCCTCTCCCCGATGTTATTCAATCTGTATATTGAGCAAGCAGTAAAGGAAACAAAAGAAAAATTCGGAGTAGGTATTAAAATTCATGGAGAAGAAGTAAAAACTTTGAGGTTCGCCAATGACATTATAATTCTGTCAGAGACTGCAAAGGACTTGGAAGAGCAGTTGAACGGAATGGACAGTGTCTTGAAAGGAGGATATGAGATGAACATCAACAAAAGCAAAACGAGGATAATGGAATGTAATCAAATTAAATCGGGTCATGCTGAGGGGACTAGATTAGGAAATGAGACACTTAATGTAGTAAAGGAGTTTTGCTATTTAGGGAGTAAAATAACTGATGATGGTCGAAGTAGAGAGGATATAAAATGTAGACTGGCAATGGCAAGGAAAACGTTTCTGAAGAAGAGAAATTTGTTAACATCGAGTATAGATTTAAGTGTCAGGAAGTCGTTTCTGAAAGTATTTGTATGGAGTGTAGCCATGTATGGAAGTGAAACATGGACGATAACCAGTTTGGACAAGAAGAAAATAGAAGCTTTCGAAATGTGGTGCTACAGAAGAATGCTGAAGATAAGGTGGGTAGATCACGTAACTAATGAGGAGGTATTGAATAGGATTGGGGAGAAGAGAAGTTTGTGGCACAACTTGACTAGAAGAAGGGATCGGTTGGTAGGACATGTTTTGAGGCATCAAGGGATCACAAATTTAGCAAGGGAGGGCAGCTTGGAGGGTAAAAATCGTAGAGGGAGACCAAGAGATAAATACACTAAGCAGATTCAGAAGGATGTAGGTTACAGTAGGTACTGGGAGATGAAGAAGCTTGCACAGTATAGAGTAGCATGGAGAGCTGCATCAAACCAGTCTCAGGACTGAAGACCACAACAACAACAATCTGGCTTTCTCATGGGGATGTTTTTAAACTACGAACTGTCAGTGCGTTGGTATTTACTAATTCGCGTCATTGACAGCAAAAAAATGGTTCAAATGGCTCTGAGCACTGTGGGACTCAACATCTGAGGTCATCAGTTCCCTAGACTTAGAACTACTTAAACCTAAGGTCATCACACACAGCCATGCCCGAGGCAAGATTCAAACTTGCGACCGTAGCAGCAGCTCGGTTCCGGACTGGAGCGCCTAGAACCGCTCGGCCACCGCGGCCGGCCGTTGACAACAGTTAATGAAGTCTTGTAATAATAATTCAACACTTTTTTACGTTTTGAACTATCTGAAAATGGTTATAAGTATCAGTCGAAAATAGTTATCATACTTTAATTGTACTAGGAAAACTGTATCATTAAGCTTTAATTATCAACAAATAAAGTTACTTTATTGATTTTTAGTTTGTTTACAGGTACATGTCTGTACTCCTGATACACATGAAATCCTCGCAGCCCGTCGCTAGAAGTGCCAGAACAAAATAACGCAGCCATTGTCCACTTGATCAGTGGGCAGCGCCATTTGGTTTAGGCGCTTCTAGAGCCGGGCTGCAGTGCTGCGACACGGAGATTTCATGTATACCAGAACTGGCAACTAAAAACCAATTTAGTAACTTTATTTTTTTCGAAGTGATAGAAAGAACCTTACGATTACCCTCGCACTGAAGTGGAAGAATGTGTGCCTGTCGAAATAGTCAGTGAAGGGGTTCATTTCATCCATGTTAAGAGAGGAATTAAGCGCTAAACGTAGTGAAAGAAACATGTCTTCTCTTTCTCCTTTTGTGTAGGAGTCATGGTTCTGCAAAACTCTCAGTCGACGTATGTATAACATGTATACGTGCACAATGAAGTGACAAGTGAAAATCTACTCCTAGGCCGGTATTTGAACGCAGGTCTCCTGCTCATTAGACAGATGCTCTCACCACTGTGCCACCATGGCAGAGCGGTTTGGCAGACCTGCACAGACTGCCCTAGTATGCTTCCCTCCTCAATCCATATTCGCACTCACTCCTCAGCCCTGTGCTATTCCCCCCAACTCGAACAGCATTACCAACTGTACTGGAATATCGAATGCTACAGGGGATCCCGCCTGAAACATAGGCATAGATGCTTTTAGTCAAATGAAACTATATGCTTACAGAGACCTTTTCAGATCTCAAATATTTACGATTTATATATGCAGACTGAAGGGCAAATGACAATTTGTACCAAGTGAAGGAGACATGAATGGCAGTTTTGATAGAGGAAGGAAGGATCCTAGGGTAGACTTTGCAGTTGCGCAAAGACACTGTGCCATGGTGGCGAGGTGGTTAGCACATTTGCCTAGTGAGCAAGAGACCTGGGTTCGAATCCCGGCCTTGGTACAAATTTACAGTTGTCACGTCAGTCAGCATATATACCGGGTGATCAAAAAGTAAGTTTAAATTTGAAAACTGAATAAATCACGGAATAATGTAGATAGAGAGGTACAAATTGACACACATGCTTGGAATGACATGGGGTTTTATTAGAACAAAAAAAAAAAAAAATACAGAAGTTCAAAAAATCTCCGACAGATGGCGCTTCATCTGATCAGAATAGCAATAATTAGCATAACAAAGTAAGACAAAGCAAAGATGACGTTCTTTACAGAAAATGCTCAATATGTCCACCATCATTCCTCAACAATAGCTGTAGTCGAGGAATAATGTTGTGAACAGCACTGTAAAGCATGTCCGGAGTTGTGGAGAGGCATTGGCGTCGGATGTTGTCTTTCTGCATCCCTAGAGATGTCCGTCGATCACGATACACTTGCAACTTCAGGTAACCCCAAAGGCAATAATCGCACGGACTGAGTTCTGGGGACCTGGGAGGCCAAGCATGACGAAAGTGGCGGCTGAGCACACGATCATCACCTAACGACGCGCGCAAGAGATCTTTCACGCATTTAGTAATATTTTTTTTTTTTTTTGTTCTAATAAAACCCCATGTCACTCCAAGCATGTGTATCAATTTTTACCTCTCTTATCTACATTATTCCGTGGTTTATTACGTTTTCAAATTTATACTGACTTTTTGATCACCCGGTACACAGTAGATGTTTTAGGCTAGGAAAGGTCTCTGAAACCACATTGTTTCCTTTGATTAAATGCAGATATGCCTCGGTTTTAGGCAGGATCCCCCACTGTGTTCGATGCTGAGAGTACAGTTGGATATCCTCCGCAGTGTGGGATAACTTCAACCAAGATTGGTATGCTTTTCGCTCAATATTTGGGAAAAATACGAGGAGGGGGGACAACAACAGGAGAGAACTGCTTTAGCACTACTAGGATTGGGGGTAGATGTGGGGAGGCAGTGACACTGAAAAATAATTTAAAAAAAGACAACCGACATCAATGTCGAGTGCAGTCTTCCATATTGTTTGGTTAATTAGTGAGAGTTCCGAAGACATTTCGCACTTAGGGACTGGAGCAGGAGTGGCAAGGGAGTGATATGAAAAAAAAACAGAAAACGGCAAATATTAATTCTGAATACACGTTATTCAGGTTAGCTAGGATGAATGGTAACAGTCCAGGTGACAATTGACCCGTAGGCGTGGAGATGTGCTTGATAAGTTGCTTACTTGTCAAATATATATTTGTAACATAGGCAGAAATTTTAACAAAATTGGTGAACATCCAGCTTACTTACATTCGGTCTAAGATCTAAAACCCCTAGATGTGAGGATGGTAAAGTGGCTACACAACAAATAAAAAAAAATTGGCTGACAGCAGTGTCATATTCAAAGGGATTCGGGAGTACTGGCAGATAGACGACAGATCTGACGACATTTTACCTCTACTGACAGCATATGGGTGAAAGTGGGGTAACAGAAAAACGAGCGCCGGCCGAAGTGGCCGTGCGGTTCTAGGCGCTGCAGTCTGGAACCGCGAGACCGCTACGGTCGCAGGTTCGAATCCTGCCTCGGGCATGGATGTGTGTGATGTCCTTAGGTTAGATAGGTTTAAGTAGTTCTAAGTTCTAGGGAACTAATGACCTCAGAAGTTGAGTCCCATAGTGCTCAGAGCCATTTGAACCAAAAACAAGCAACTCATCAACGCCGGTTGATCAGCTAGTAATGATAATGAAGCAATTGTTATACAAATAGCATAAAGTAAAAGTTAATAAGTAAATCATTTTGAGTAATATAGCGCAAGTCTTTTAAATATACTAAAGAATTAATGAAGCTTAGCACTGATGCAGATGTAATGTTTGCGTTGCACACATTAACACAAGATACTCAACTATAATCTACTAAAATATTAACATAGATTGGAAAGAGATTACTTAGGAATTACTCGTACAATATCTGTCTAAATACTGCTGAACTGTAGGGGGTTACATATTAGGATGTACTAACGGATTGCAATGATTGTATACAAAGAGAAGCAGCATGAGTTATCATAGGATCTTTGTCTCAGGAGATACTGCAATTTCTATTGCCAGACACTCGAAGAATGACGCACAATATCTACTTCGATATTTTGAAGAACAAAGTTTTGAGAGTTGATGGTTCAAATGACTCTGAACACTATGCGACTTAACTTCTGAGGTCATCAGTAGCCTAGAACTTAGAACTAATTAAACCTAACAAACCTAAGGACATCACACACATCCATGAACGAGGCAGGATTCCAACCTGCGACCGTAGCGGTCGCTCGGTTCCAGACTGTAGCGCCTAGAACCGCACGGCCACTCCGGCCGGCGAGAGTTGATTCTGCGAGTAATTATAGTGCTCATGCATCATTCTGTAGAGAACATGGATATTTAGTCAGCCTAACAGCTAGCACCGACATATTAAGTCTTCGTTGGTTGGTTGATTCGGGAGAGGGGATCAAACAGCGAGATTATGGGTTCCATCGGATTAGGGAAGGATGGGGAAGGAAGTCGTCCGCGCCTTTTCACAGGGACCATCGCGGCATTTACCTGAAGCGATCTCGGGAAATCACGGAAAACCTAAATCAGAATGGCCGGACTCCGGTTTGAACCGTTGTCCTCCCGAGTCCAGTGTGCTAACCACTGCGCCACCCCGCTCGGTATTCAGTCTTTCTCATCATACTGTATCCATGAATGAAAGAGAATGTAAGCTTAACATATACGATACACAAAAAAGCCCCGTTTTGCCCATATTTCACAGAGATATAAAAAGCGTACGAGCAGATATAAACTTAGAAACAATACCGGTATCTGAAAATCGAAAACTGTGGCTCCCCTCCCTTTTTTTCCATTCCCCTCACGTATCCCGAATGTCAAATTCTTTGAATACTAGTCCGCTGTTGGTACTAAAACACAGAACAGAATAAAATTTATATTCTATTTGGAAGAGGTTGTAGAATATTTAAGGGATATCTCAAAAGTGAAACTATATTCCACTTTCACTTGGCAACTACTTTCTGCACTAAGTTGCTAACATATCGGCTTAATGATGAACATTCCAGTATCCATGAATAAGTTACTATCGACCTCACATTCCATGTGTCTTTCCTGTTCACAGTGACAGTTTACGTGCGTCACGTTGCCATGACACTAACACCAAAGGAGAGATTGACAACTGCATTTTCACCGCCTAAGAAAACGGTGAAGCCCCCAGAATGGGCGGAGTAAACGAAATGAAAGTTAATGGGTTGAGTGGTATGTGATGTTACTTCAGTGATTACAAACTCGAGTCAAATTTACAAAGAACTTTTCACTTCGACTTCACTTATCAGTGCGACACGGCTCCCACTGATTCAGCCAGGAATGATGCTCATAAATCCTTACGTGGCACGATCTGGCCCCAAGCCGTTGCAGCTGGTCTTTGATGTTCTGGCTACTGCCACCGGAACGTTGTTGCCGTCCGAGCTGGTCCCACACGTGTTCTTTTCGTGACAGATGTGGTGGTGTTGCTGGCCACAGTAGTACCTTAAAGACATACAGACATTTCATAGACACGTGCACCACTCCAGACGCAGCCGTTTGTGTTCTGGTGTTGACGGCAGCCTACACATGGGATGGTAATTTGCTAGTCTGACCGCTGTTGGTGAGCGTGTCTACGAAGTTACATTGACATCTAACTATATCTTCTGGAGGCCACATTTTTAGTCAGGCAGTACATAAGTTTATACCAATACCCAATCTCAAGTAACGTAATGATCCTTTTTAAGAGCTGAAGGCAACTTTTAAATTATAGTTAACCTGCTCTTTGCTGTCTGCTATTCTCCCTGGAAGTTATTTAAATAATATTTTTCACCTGGCCGTCAATGGTATTTTGGTAAAACGTGTATTTACAAAAATATAAAGTGTTACACTGTGAAGCACCAGTCCAAAGTTTATCAAACTTTGTGGAGACGTGAAACAAATACTGGTTTTAAACGTTTAAATTTTAATTTCATTTGTAAGTAATATCGGTAAGAGGGGTGAACCCCACAGGTACGAACAAATGTACCCTCGTTTCTGTTAGGGCATGGAAGAAACAGCCACAGAATCTCATGTTGAGGAATTTCTTGCCATGCCTGGAACACAGATTGTATTCCATCATGGATACAGCAGCATGCAGGCTGGTATGCTTCAGTAGGATAATAGGGCTGCTGGTGCAATTTTGATATCAAATTAATTAAATTGGTTGATTAATTACCTCTCCCACCCCTCAGCCCCCAGATAATGTCTGTATTATCCACAGGCAGCCTGTGGTTCCCTGTCCTCTCCACTTCTCTCCCCCTCATCCTCCCCCACCACCACTTTACCCTTTTGACAGGAATTTCGAATTTTGACGGTAATTTTGAATTTTTGTGGGAATTTCAAAAATGGTAGAATTTCACACACCGGAATTAGTGGGAAATTCAAAACTGCGGTGCCCTTCCAGGGACTTGGACAGCGGTCCTCCTGGAACAAAAGTCCAAGTCCACTTTCTTAATACTTGGAAACCACATGCAGGAGGGAAAAGTTACGTTAGTACACTTGATTTATTTTGGTTGGGAAACTGAAGTAAAGATAGGTCCTAATTACATATTAATCGTAAGGATCTGTAGAAATCACACAACCATATGCATAGTGCTACACAAGGACTGTCTAAAATCGCAGTACAGCTCAAAATTTGTTGGTGTCAAACAACTGGTGGTATACTGCTGAGAAAAAATTTCGCAGTACCACTAGAAACTCTTGGAAGACGTTCTCAAACTCTACTTCTCAACTATAAGCTGGCAGGAAAAAGGCTGGTATGTAAGTACTATCTTTATTTTCTTTTGGTGAGATGCTGGTGTTGGACAGAGGGGAATTTAATAAATGTATTACCTGTAAGTTGAGGACTGCATCTATCACTGTTTGATGTTAGAGTTCGCCACAGATGCTTACTCGTCAATCACCCGGCAGCCCAGATAATTGAAGCCAGGACACACTACCGCATCTGGTGGAAAATGCATCACTATTCTAATTAAACATCGAAATTGTTGTGAAAAAGACGAGCACTCATAATGAAGGGGCTCATAACGCAACACATGTACCGGGAAAAATCGTCATCCCAAAAGATTGCAGAGGGGGCACTAGATGAATGTGCATTCTCCTCGAATGTGGAGCTGAGAACTAGGAAAATTATAAGAACTCCTACCTCCCCTCATCCCTCCCCCTCCCTCCCTCCACCTATGGTGGAGACACTGATTTTTCAAACAGCCAACTGCTACCATTGAGCACTGCACCCTACTTTGGGGGCCACCACCATTCCGCTGACTGACGAGCAGCATCCAGCCCACTTTGAAAAGACCATCCTTTGCGAACACAAAAACATGTAAGCCCAACTAAGTAATAGGAAATAAATGAATGCCACCCCACGCCTCACATTGCACCCTGATCAGAGCACAGCTACCTGGAGCGACTATCCACACACACTCAAACACTGAACTATCCCCCACATTGCCCTTCCCCCTGCATGTGCCAGCCGATATGAATGTGGAAACACTTTTATTTAATGTCAACGCATCTCCTGTATTCGAGCATCCACTAAAGAGGAACTCGTCCCTTTAACCCCCACAAACCAACCAACCACTAAAGAGGAAGACATAATCACAATGATAATAAATGTCCTCTTTCCACGAAAATAGGCGCAGTCCAATTTCTTTTAGTTTTATGAGCAAAACTGGTATAGTTTTTATGTTCAGTTGCAGGATACAATTCATATCTCATTGTTTTGCGACATTCTGCAAAGTTCAGCACCACCGATTACACATGATCAGACTATTTTTCTGTGAAAACTATGAATCACCACAGAACGTCCTCATTATTTCGAACCCATCATCAGAGTAAAGAAAAAGCGACAATTTAAACTCCAAAGAAAAAACATCTATGTTAATCAATTTCTTTCGGCTTGATGGACAAATTATACGACCTAAGAGCGTCTCCTGCGTTCCAGTCAGCATCTGTAAATAAAATGTCATCCACATGTGTATTACAAACATTTCAGACATGCAAAATAAAATTAGAGAATACAATCTTTCATTGGGAAAAAACACAACCATTTTACGTTCGACAACAAGAAGCTGTAATTCAAGAGGGCGTTGCTGTTTTGTGCACAATGGCAGATTCTGCTTTACCAGTACGATGCAATATCACACTGGCGTTTACGAAACAAATCGTGAGAGTCTGTCCTGTAATAGAACCTCCTATGAGATTTTGCTGTGTCTTTCTCTTCCGATACAGAGAAATCAAATACCATCTGTGCATTTACATTTGACATTTTTCTTCCATAACTCACCTCTACGTACATATCTGTAAAGTTCCATAGCACAGCATATTCTTGCATTCTAGTTTTGTAAGCAGTTTCATCATCACAGTCTATTTCACGCTATCTACTCACTTGTCGGGGAAAATCGCTATCATTTCTAGATTCCACAAAGAGCTACAATTCAACTAGTGTCTACTTCGTAATTAGAGGCTATGAAGTATGAAATAACATAGGACATGTGGTAGCACCTACTTTTAAACACGCAATCATGACGATAATAATAAAAACAGTCATGATCCCATGAGAACAGTTTTATGAGCAAAATCTGTGTAGTTTTGAGAGAACTATATGCATCCAAACTTTAACCACTCCCTGTAATAGAACCTCCTATAAGATTTTATCACATCTCTCTCTTCCAATATATTGAAAAACAAATACCATCTGTATGTTGATATCGAGCATATTACATACACGTATCACTCCATTACAGTAAATCACCAGCAGTTGAAATCCTTTGCACAGACCTGCATAATGATTTATTGTCTGCACTGGAGGAAGACCATATCCAACACAGTATCAATCACCAAAGAGGGTTCCTGTATTGCTCCTTCATAAGCAGTTTAATACATTTTTTTTTGCAGTAATAAATCCAAGCAGTGTATGACTACAGATTTGTACACCACCATGCGCTTTGTTTTTCTACTATGGCTTCGAGCTCTGCGTCAGGTGCTAAATGGACGTTAACACATTTCGATCTATTGGCTCTCACAGAAAGCTGAACATTGCATGGTGTAAATTTTGCAGCTCCCATAACATTTAGGTTGCTAGAAATAAAACACAGAGATGATGTTTCTCATTGACAAAAATGGGGAAGACATGACAACATATGGAAACTGGAAGAGTTTGCAGCATTGTAGAGCGTTTCCACCAGCTATCTGAAGGTGATGACTTACACAGTTAATCTCATCCTCCACAGTGACAGGGAGCGGATGTCTCTGTCTCTGTGCCTGTTTTGAAGAGCATTGTTTTCTCATTTTGCAGTTATATACGTGGTTACTGTTCCAGTGTTGGCCATCACTGGAAGGTTGTGTTCACAACATGTGTTAGGTAGTAAAAATAAAAAGATGTACTGCTATATTATTGATGAAAAGAAAAAAAAACACGTGCAGGGCATTACAGCATATGGAAACAGGACAAGTATGTAGCATTGAGAAAAACTTCCAAACAACTGTATGAAGGTGACGACCTTTACATTTAATACCATGCTCCACAGCATCACGTAGCAGATATCTAGTGTTCCCCCAAGGCTCTCTTCATCTCAAGGATGTGGTGTCAGTCAATTCTTATGTGGTAATGAACAGTTTACGAGTGGGCAGATGGGATTGGAAAGATACCGTTGATATGGGATTATGCATTGTAACAGGCATCGCAATGAATAGCATGATCAATTTTAGCAATTTTACGAGTTGTTCCATAATTTCAGTGCCAGCCAGTAACATTGCAGACTGCTTCCCAATTTCTGTATCGTCACTAAATCACCCCTCCACTATTTTGCAAGTACCATACACTAGATTGCAAATGCAGATAGATGACTGAGCAGTATGTCCAATCGGCCATATCCACCAGGGTGTACCAGACAGCATCCTATACCGATGCAATTAGGTTACCTACATATTTCCTGCTCAGATTTTTTCCCTGTGTGGATCACTCTCACAGAGCATTCTCTCATTCATAGAATAAAGTCAGAGATTCACAGATCCCTCCCACACTGTCCTTGACCAATCCTCCTACGGAATGTTTCCAAAAGCACCAATATCTCTCCAGATGTGTGCCCATTGAGGAGGGTAGCACCTCTTACTGGTGTATACTAGACATGAGAATGTTGCGGTCATATACAGATGATTTCAAGAAATGTATAGTTTATACAAGATGGAGCTCCAGGTGGTTGAAGTTTGAGACATTTCATGTAAATCAGCTGTGCTATCAATTCTGAAGCATTATTTCACTTTCTGGAGTCAGTACCAGGAAGGTACCAGCATGAGAGAAATGATCATAGAGCATAAGCACACCCCTGTGATTACATGGTTCTGCACCAAAAATACTATATTGTTAAAGTCATATAGTTTCTGAACTATTAGTTACAGGGTGTTTCAAAAATGACCGGTATATTTGAAACGGCAATAAAAACTAAACGAGCAGCAATAGAAATACACCGTTTGTTGCAATATGCTTGGGACAACAGTACATTTTCAGGCAGACAAACTTTCGAAATTACAGTAGTTACAATTTTCAACAACAGATGGCGCTGCGGTCTGGGAAACTCTATAGTACGATATTTTCCACATATCCACCATGCGTAGCAATAATATGGTGTAGTCTCTGAATGAAATTACCCGAAACCTTTGACAACGTGTCTGGCGGAATGGCTTCACATGAAGAAATGGCGGCCCAGACCAGTACTTTTTGAGGATGCAGGGACGATGGGACTGCAACATGGGGCTTTTCGGTTCCCCATATGCGCCAGTTCTGTTTATTGACGAAGCCGTCCAGGTAAAAATAAGCTTCGTCAGTAAACCAAATGCTGCCCACATGCATATCGCCGTCATCAATCCTGTGCACTATATCGTTAGCGAATGTCTCTCGTGCAGCAATGGTAGCGGCGCTGAGGGGTTGCCGCGTTTCAATTTTGTATGGATAGAGGTGTAAACTCTGGCGCATGAGACGATACGTGGACGTTGGCGTCATTTGGACCGCAGCTGCAACACGGCGAACGGAAACCCGAGGCCGCTGTTGGATCACCTGCTGCACTAGCTGCGCGTTGCCATCTGTGGTTGCCGTACGCAGTCGCCCTATCTTTCCAGCACGTTCATCCGTCACGTTCCCAGTCCGTTGAAATTTTTCAAACAGATCCTTTATTGTATCGCTTTTCGGTCCTTTGGTTACATTAAACCTCCGTTGAAAACTTCGTCTTGTTGCAACAACACTGTGTTCTAGGCGGTGGAATTCCAACACCAGAAAAATCCTCTGTTCTAAGGAATAAACCATGTTGTCTACAGCACACTTGCACGTTGTGAACAGCACACGCTTACAGCAGAAAGACGACGTACAGAATGGCGCACCCACAGACTGCGTAGTCTTCTATATCTTTCACATCACTTGCAGCGCCATCTGTTGTTGAAAATTGTAACTACTGTAATTTCGAAAGTTTGTCTGCCTGAAAATGTACTGTTGTCCCAAGCATATTGCAACAAACGGTGTATTTCTATCGCTGCTCATTTAGTTTTTATTGCCGTTTCAAATATACCGGTCATTTTTGAAACACCCTGTAAATACTCTAATGCAGGATATATTTGTTCAACATCAGACATACAACTATCCCGCAAATTTCCTAACCCAGTCACTATGGTGACAAACCTTAAAATAATAAGACTTCTACACTATTCTGGTGTGCTAAGAGGGCATCATCAGTGTATATCCGCTGCTCGAGCTGCTTATAAACATGCATGTCCAAAGGAACCTTGCATTGTAATCAGAATAACACATGCACTACAATATAGTATTTATCTGCCGATACTGGGCAAGCAACTTTCAAGTATAATGTCTGGCGTGTGCGGGAATATACATAATGATAGTATGAGTACAGGTCGCAGATGCATGGTTGTCATTCCATTCTACAGCTGCTGGTTGTTGCCCTCATTCGCAACTGTGAATGCATTTAATGTATTTCATAAGGCTGTAGTAGCCGCAGTGCCTATTCCTTTGGACATGCGTGCGTGTCCAACGGGACCTTGCGTCTTAATCAGAATAACACAGACACTGCAATATCAGAGCGTTTTGTCCCGACATTTGAGTAGATACCGTTAAACACGCTGTAATAATACAATTGGTTAAAAAAACTAGAATGAAAGAATCTGTTGAATGATAGAAACTTTACAGACATTTCGGTAGAGGTGAGTTATGGGTCAAATGTAAGCACGCAGATGGTGTTTGATTTCGCTATATCGGAAGAGAGAGACACGGTAAAATCTTATTGGGTGTTGGATTACAAGACAGGATCTCACAATTTGTTTCATAAGCACCAGTGGGACATAGCACCACACTGGTAAATGGGACCTGGCATCGTGTACAAAACAACAACATCCTCTTGTATTATAGCTTGATGCTGTCAAACGTCAAACGATTGTGTTTTTTCGCCATGTGACCAAATAGCGTGAAATATTGTATTCTCTAATGTTATTTCGTGGGTCTGAAGTACGAATATTTGTAGTACACACATGCAAGACATTTTATTTACAGACACTGATTTGAACACAAGAGACGTTGCCAGGCCATGTAAATTTCTTGACAAAGATGTTTTTTTCTTCAGTGCTTTCTTTACGCTAATGACAGTTTCTAAATAACGAGTAAATTCTACGGTGATCAGTAATTTTCACAGCAAAATAGCGGAATATTTTTTCTCAATTTTACGTGGGCTTCTGCAGTCTGATCACTTGCAATCGGTGGTGATGTGCTTTGTTGGATGTTACGAAATAATGATATTCGAATTGAATCTTCCAGTCAGAAGTAAAAACTATACCGCTTTTGCTTATGAAATTATAAGAAAATAGATTGCTCCTATTTTTATGGAACGAGGACATTTTCCCCAGTACATGAGTTGCATTATGACCCCTTAATTACGAGTGCTGTTTTTTTTTCACGACAATTTCGATGTGTAATTAGAACAGTGATGTATTTTCCATCATTTGCAATAGCTTGTGTTAGCTTCAATTACCTGGACTACAGGGGTGATTGTCAAGGAGGTGTCTGTAGTGAACTCTTACGTCAAACAGCGATAGATACAGCTCTCAGCTGTTTGCTTACAGATAATACGCTTGTAAAACTCTCCTCTGTCCAACACCAGCATCTCGTTAGTTGAATGCATTTCCCATGAAAAATAAAGATAGTACCTCCCACTCCAGCCTTTTATCCCACCAGCTTGTAGGTGAAGGGTAGACTTTGAGTGCACCTGCCACTAGTTTTGAGTAGTATTGTGAAATTTTTTCCTAGGAGGAAAACGCCAGTTGTATGGATTGGTTAATTTTTGAGCTGTATTGCGATTCTAGGCAGCCCTTCTGTGGCACTGTGCATATAATTATGTAATTTGCGCCGATCTTTACTTCAGTTTCCCAACCAAAGTAAACAAAGTACACTAACGTATTCTTTCTCTCCTACATCTGGACATTTTCCATGTGTTGGGGGAAGAGGGGGTGCACTTGGGCTTTCCATGCAGAAGGACCTGGGTTTGAGTCCCAGAAAGAGCACCGCCATATTTAATTCCCCGCCAGTTCCCGGGTGGGGGGTGGGGAGAGATGTTAGAACAGTTGTGGGGCACTGAAACTCCCTCCAAGATTGGAAATTCTCAACATTTTTGGAATTCCCGCCAAAATTTGTAATTCCCACATACATTCGAAATTCCCACCTAAATTCGAAATTCCTCCCAAAATTCGAAATTACTGCCAAAATTCGAAATTCTCGCCAATGGGGTAGGTGGAGGAGAAGCGGGGAAGGGGTGGGGTGGGGGGTATCCGCGTGCCGGCTGAGGAAAACACATGACATCATCTAGGGGTGGCGGGTGTGGTTGGGGGAGGAATTAATTGATCAGTTTCATTATTTTGAATAGCAATTTGATATCTAAATTAGTGGTCATACCTTCACGTCCCTTCTACTTGTATCTAATTATCGCATTCAAGATGTGCTATGTGATTGACGAATTACTGGACTAGGCACGTCAGTCAATGTTGCACAAGTTTCTTGACGTATTTGTGGTGTGAACTGGAGCGTGGCTTCTTGTAATATCCTGCTGGAAAATTCCATTTGGCACGTTGGTCATGAAAGGCATGGCTATAGGACTTATTGTTCTTGCTGAATTCTGGCTAGCATTCAGCCCTCTTTCAGCAATCACCAAATCGGTTCTTTTGTCACCCCTACACTAGTATTCCAGGAGTTGGATAGGAATGCGTCTATAGAATCGCTGATTCCTGTGGCTTTAGACACGTTATTGACAAATCGTCTAAAGTGTGGCTGAGTGGATATTCGTTAATTAATTTCTTTACTTAGTTTTCTTACTGTATCTTGGAGGTGCTGTTCGGTGTACTTTCATGACCAAGAAAAGGACGTCCAGAATTACGTCCCTGTTGCACTTGCACCAACAAACTTGGAATTGATTTCTACATATGCCAAATGTCTTCGAGCAGTGACGAGATTTCAGCTGTACATGCAAGACGCTGATTTTATGAATTAGAATTCTGACGACCGACTTAGTTTCATCTTCAGGTGAGGCGACCTGTGTTGTTATGTGTACTTGTTGCCTCGACTCCAATCAGACTATGAACTATTGTCCGTGTAACGTCCCTGTTTAATACAGAGTTCGACTCCCAGCACGGGCTACGGCCTTACAGTCTCATTTGTTTCTCAGAGCCCACACTGTCATTCCATGAAACTAACAATCTCTCAGTATTTCCCAGCTCCGATCTATGAAATGGCAGGCGAGATGTTAATAAACTGAGTGCCGGACCAAATGCCACTTTTAAATGGAAACCTCCATCACGGTTTACTAGGTTTTCCGACGCCTTTATTTCGACATATTCCTTAATTACGCCGTCCCAGAAACTTGACTTTTGTACCACGATTTTGGAGTCGTCGTATTTCATTTCACGATCGTATTCGAAGCAGTGCTCGGCGACAGTTGATTTGCGTGGTTGGTTTAGTCGAGTGTATCGATGATGTTCCATGTACTTCTCTCTACTATTCTAATTTTCAGCTCTGTTCACATGCAGTGGGGTACACACTTGGATTTCTGAGACCAATGTCGTCCTTAACGTTCAAAGGAAACTTGTATCACTGCTGGCGGGAATGACATTCACTAGATTTCATATTATCGTAAGAGTGCACCGATTTTTCCCGAGATTGAGCTAGCATTAGACGGATAAGCTGTTCTTGGATTCTATTTATATTTCTCAATGTCAAGCTCTTCGTCTGGCGTTGTTATCTTTGACGGTAACATCCTCTCACTTTGTTGAAATGAGTACCCATTCCTTTGGAACGCTATTCATATGTGTTGTAATTTTCGGCGTGGCTTTCCTTGTCTGACAACATTCGAGCTCTATTGATCGGAGTCTTCAGGACAGAATTTCTTTGTGACGGATGATGATGGCTCGAAGTGAGGAGATGGGTGTTGGGGTAGGGGAAGATAAGACCGCCTTGTGACAACTTTCCACAGTTTCAAAGCGACTAAGTATTATGAAAACTTAAACAGTTATTTTTGAGAGGAAGAGGCGGGTTCTGGTAGTATTTTGAGGAGATGGACAGTTATATTGATTAATGTGAAGCCTCTGTATATAGGAATCTACCACTATCTGGATTTTTGGTACAGGTTGCCATAAATATGCTTCAGAGTGATTTTGATGTTCGCATCAAATGAGTTGGTCAGCCTAAAATTATTTAATGAGCGTCCTTCAGGTATTCTGTGACGTCCCGTCTGATAAGTTTTCTCCGTGATATGGAATGCACAATAACGATTAACAGTTCCAAATTATTAAGTTATGATTTTATTTTCAACTAAGAGAACAGTGTGAAAAACAAACAAACAAGGAAAACCTCATAAACGGAAGAATTAAAGTTGTAAGGACTGATTTTCTGTTGGTTTATTGTGTAGCTCAGTAGCTGAGGGCACTGCGAAGGACAAAGTTTCGGCTTCGAGTCCCAGTCCGTCACTCACTTTTATTGTAGGAAGGTTAAAAATGGCGAACACTCTGGTGCAGAGTGGAAGGCTCCTTTTCGAAACAGCACATAGGCTGTGACTAAGCCATTTCTTCACGGTATTCCTTCTTCCAGAAGTGCTGGTCCAAAGAGGCACCTAGGAGTATTGGGGAAAGTAAGAGAGAGGTGCTGACAATAAAGCTTTGGAGACGGGTTGTGAGTCTGCGTGGCTAGTTCAGTCGGTAAGACTGGCCGCTATAGGCAAGATTCTCGGTTCGAGTCGCGCTCCAGTACACAGTTATAGTCTGTTTACCCTGTTGTTAGAACTGTTTTTCACTAGTGCTGTGAATAGTGACAAAGACACATGTACATGTTTATTACGTTTAATTCACTGTGCAGTTTAGTAATTTGTAAATAGCTAGTATACAGCCGTATACAAAAATAAATCAAGTGTGCGTAACCTGTAAACTGACTCGTACAATATGTAACCAACTAATTACAAGATGTGTCAGCAATTCAACGACATGGCTGTCGTACTATCATAGCTAAGTCCCACTGACACACCTGGGATTTGTTCGCAAGTCGTATCACAGGGAGGAATGGGATGAAAAAGGAGGCCAACAGTGTCCTTGTAAAACGAACGACACTACTATTTACAGTCGATTTGGGGAAACCGAGGCAAACTGACTCTGCTGTCGTTTTAACGTTGCTCCTCCCGAATAAGAGACTAGCTCGTACTTAGTGCACCATCCCGCTCGGTACGACTGCAATATACACTATGTGATCAAAATTATTCGGACACCTGACTGAAAATAACTTACAAGTTCGTGGCGCTCTAAATCGATAATGCTGGAATTCAGTATGGTGTTGGCCGACCCTTAGCCTTGATGACAGCTTCCACTCTCGCAGGCATACGTTCAATCAGGTGCTGGAAGGTTTCTTGGGGAATGGCAGCCCATTTTTCACGGAGTGCTACACTGAGGAGAGGTATAGATTACGGTCGTTGGGGCCTGGCACGAAGTCGGCGTTCCAAAACATCCCAAAGGTGTTCTATAGCATTCAGGTCACGACTCGATGCAGGCCAGTCCATTACAGGGATGTTATTATCGTGTAAGCACTCCGCCACAGGCCGTGCATTATGAAAAGGTGCTGGATCGTGTAGAGAAATGCAATCGCCATCCCCGAATTGCTCTTCAACAGTGGGAAGCAAGAACGTGCTTAAAACATCAATGTAGACCTGTGCTGTGATAGTGCCACACATAACAACAAGGGGTGCAAGCCCCCTCCATGAAAAACAAGGCCACACCATAACACCACCGCCTCCGAATTTTACTGTTGGCACTACACACGCTGGCAGATGACGTTCGCCACATTGTGTACCGTGAGTCGTCACTCCACACAACGTTTTTCCACTGTTCAAACGTTCAATGTTTTCGCTCCTTACACCAATCGAGGCATCGTTTGGTATTTACCGGCGTGATATGTTGCTTATTACTAGTCGCTCGACCGTGAAATCCAAGTTTTTCTCCTCCCGCCTAACTGTTATAGTAGTTGCAGTGGATCCTGATGCAGTTTGGAATTCCTGTGTGATGATCTGGATAGTTGTCTGCGTATTATACATTACGACCCTCTTCAGCTGCCGGCGGTCTCTGTCAGGCAACATACGAGGTCGGCCTGTACACTTTTGTGCTATACGTGTCGCTTCACGTTTCCATTCTCTATCACATCGGAAACAATGGACCTAGGGATGTTTAAGAGTGTGGAAATGTCGCTTACAGACGTATGACACACGTGACACCCAATCACCTGACCACTTTCGAAGTCTGTGAGTTCCTCGGAGCGCCCCATTCTGCTCTTTCACGATGTCTAATGACTATTGAGGTCGCTGGTATGGAGTACCTGGCAGTAGGTGGCAGCACAATGCACCTAATATGAAAAACATATTTTTTTGGGGGAATCAGGATACTTTTGATCACATAGTGTATATGTATAGGACCCGAGTGTGATCTCGATATAACACATGAGAAATGGAATGGCACGTTAATTATTGTGGCAAGTGTAAGGAGCCGCATTACCCTCGAAAAGTTTGCAAATGTAAGAACTTAATTGCTCTGTCGTTTTGTGAATAACGAAACTGCAGTTGGATTGCGTCGTTTTTCGACTTTTTTCTTTGTTACTACTGGCTGTAACTGGTTCATGATATTTCAATACTGTCGGAACCTGAATCTTTTGTGAAGTCTCTGTTGCCTGACATCATCTATATCACTGCACTAATAAAAAAAATGCTGTTATAATTCCGCTAAGATGGAAAAATATCCCAGTAAAAACAAAAATATTGCGAGGTATGTTTGTGGAATCGTTTGTGGTCTATATTTTAATTTCTTTCGACATATGGCTCGTCTCCATAGCAGTCGATTACGTTTTTGCCGCTAAGTCTGGACCGGTTCCTGTGGAATGTCAGCTACCGGCAGACATTTCTATGCCAGGTCTTTGCGGTCGAATTCAGCGGCCTTTCTCGGTCAAAGGCTTCCTGTACTCAGAGGTGTGCCATGAAAGCAAGCCGTTAAACCTCGGCGTCGATCCAACGAACTTATTCTGTTAGTTGCTTTCCAACTGTTATCGAGCAGTTGCCGTCATAATGTCAACGACTTTACGAAAGTTTTCACCGTTGTCGAATAAGCGCTGTCGTGAGAAGCTGGAGTCTGAAACTGTTTGTGAAACTGGGAAACTTGCGAATGCAAATGGAATCCCATTTCTAACTCAATTTTGTTATGGTTGGAAACTTTAGGACAGTATTAGTTCTCTTAAAGTCGTGTGTTGTCGCATTCAGATATGTTACAATTTCAAATTCTTGTGCAGGACAAAAGGCACATCAGAAGTTCTGAAACGTGATTAGAAACTGAGAAAGGAAGAAAGAATATAAGGTCCAGACTGACTCTATGTGGCTGTTCCGCCACTTTATGCATCCACATAAGTAGTAGCTGACTAAACATGGAATTAATAACTGAATGTGTAGTTGACGTAGAGTTATGATTGTTGTGGTGTTGAAGATAGCACATGTTCTTCAGTATGAAACTTCTATAAAAATCTACCTCTGCCATCTATCTCAGGAATCTAAAAATCTACATTTACACACGACCCCTGCCTCCGCAAGTCACTTAACCAAGCATGCCGACGCCTACGCAAAGTATACAACATTCCTCCCTACATTTCTCTTCCTTTTCGGCTAGGTTTGGGTACGCTGCAGGAAGGACTGTAGGTCCCTCTTTGAATGAGCCTGAATTCTGTAATTTTATTCTCATGGTGACAATATACTGCGCCCCACTGGATTACATGAAGCATTCCTGCGATCGTTCTCGAGCTAAATAAAAATCCGTAGGATCATCCGCTCAATTCTTCTTCGAATCTTCTCTCCCTCTCTTTCTCTCTCCCACAAATCCAATTTGAACGTTGACCGACGACCAATACTCAAGAATCAGTTCGACGAGAGGGAATTTTCTTAATGTCCTCATTCCTTAGTGAAGTACCCTACCACACTATATTTTACAATCAACTGCAGACTGCTAGCACTATTTTATCTGCTAAATCACTTGCAACACATTCTATAACTTTCAGAGCCACACTTTTCATTTGCAAAACTAAAATGTTTTGTATTATGTGGCATGTTTACTGATAACATGTAATAGCAAGAAAAGAAGTAATCGAAGAGCGGGACACTGCCTTTGGCATTCCCTCTTTTTAACGAGTTTTCTACAATACCACTAGCACCAGAAAGTGACGCTACCTGGATAAATTCGTTTATGGAAGCAATTTATAATTTTGGGTACTCATGCACTCACTGTAATAAGTGTGACAACATGAATTAAACACCCATTAAAATGGTTAACAAGCTCAATAATACTGACGTAATCATTTCTCGACTTTGCCTTGAATTAATATATAACATAGATCCTAATCACTGTTAATTAGCAATATCTGTATTCAGACATGAAACTATGTTCAATCGACGACAGAATTTGTTTCTAAACTGCAAATACTGTAAAGGCAAAAACATATTCATAACGCATATGCCATCACTAGCCAAAATGAGAGAATTTATTGGAACCCTAACATTGGGCTATGTAATTATTGTTGATATTTTAATATAGGAAACACATATTGAACGACTATTATAATATAGCAGTGGTATAACACTATGAAAAAATGTTTCACATTTGCTGTCAGTCTACTGCGAACTTGTAATCTATCATCGTGTCAGTCAGGGGGGAGGGGGAAAGGGGGGGGGTTTCAACGCTACTGACATTTGGTTTATTCGGAATGCTGTCTGTCCTCCTGCCGATGAAACTGACATTGATTGGTTTATTGCGTAACGAGCAGTCCATGTTGCCAGCTGAATCAACATTGCTCCACATAAAGCCGATTCTACGAATCATTAAGTTATTGTGCGTGTCGGTGAAATGCGATAACAGCTGACAGCTTAAATACCGACCGCTAAATTCAGATAAGCGTATCTCTGTTTTAATTACGTGCTATAAAAATTACCTTAAACGAAATGCATTGCAGGAATCGTGACTCATAGAGGCGAAGGGGTGTCATAGAACCAATTCGTTGGGCCCAAATTCATACAGAAATTAAAGAGCACAAGCAATACTTCGGCTGGAGGGCACATTCAACATTTATGAAAGGTCAATGGAAACGGAATATGTCGTCTCAATCGACATTCCGTACATAGTTATCCAGATACTATGCGAATCCGAATAGCCAGTAAGAAATAGCCGAGAATGTTATTTGTTTTCTTCGACATACTGTCACTGAAATTTTTGTTAAATAAAAAATATCTGCTGTCCACGCCAGTGAAATGTTAACATGATTTGGATGGGATGGGAAAAATTCAGATATTGGAATAAATGAGTCGCAGGTAGATTATAATAGTTTTAGCAAAAGTATGGGGCCAGTTTGTTTATCATCTAAATGTTTGTCGGGCGTTCGTTGGTAGCACCTGAATGACTGTGAAAAGTCAGCGGAAACTTTGATCCTAAAAAAAAGGTAATAAATTCTCCAAGATTCGTGAAAAAGATATACTCTTGTAAAACCGGATGGCTCTTTTGAAATTAAAAACTTTTAGTCCCATGGGCAAACCTAAATTCTGAGAGCAAATCTGGAGTAACTCCATACTCTACTATTGCTATTCAGCGTGGCAGTTCACACGCAAAGTTGTGGGAAGTGGAGGCTGAAAGACTCTATGATGCAGGTACATTGGCCTTCGCAGTAAATTTTTATCCTCTTTTTCTGGTATCAAAGTAGAGCTGCTAATGTCCTCAAGATGGGCGAAGTTTTTATGTACTTCAAATGGCTCTGAGCACTATGGGACTTAACAGCTATGGTCATCAGTCCCGTAGAACTTAGAACTACTTAAACGTAACTGACCTAAGGACATCACACAACACCGTCATCACGAGGCAGAGGAAATTCCTGACCCCGCCGGTTTTATGTACTGCTTCAGGTAATGCTGGTAACTCATCTTTACATTGTTCACCGTCTTATTGCGTGTGCAGCCAGACGATATTACAAAACGTGCACAATATCTCTCCTGTCAATCTTCCTTGCTTCGATTATATGCTCGAGTGACCATTTTAGGAGGAGGGGGGGGGGGGCGGCTTTACATTGAAACATCGAGCACATTTAGCTGACATTGAACCCTGATCGTCGTCTATTGTTACAGAGTACTGTAATTCGTTTAGAAATGTCATCCTGATCGTCAACGGTGGCGTGTCATCTGTAGATCAAAGACTCCACGACTGCCACGCAAGATGTGTCATTAGTTTACAAAACCGACTACTGTGCGTCAAGAGTAATATTCACTGCAAGACTGTGACTCAGTAGTTTAAAAAGTAATCGAAGTTAGGTTGACAGAAGATTGTAACAACCGTGCACTATTTCCGTCTAAAGAGGGCGTGGAATAATTGAAAATAAATATCAAGTGCAATCGCGATATGACTTGCTTGTAGGGTGCGCAAACCGCCGAGACATTTTGCAGTACGTATATACCGACAAACATCCCACGTGTAGTCTAATATTTCACTCCCAAGTTTTTTAGCTCCTGATGAGGAGATAAACGTAGTGCGCGCATCATTGAGCGTATTTAGTACAAAAATGTAGCTGCAAACACTGTAAGAATGTAGAGAGCTATAAATGCGGGAAATCCTTAAATTTTTCGTCGTGTCTACTTTGCTAGCTGCCTAAATACCTGGCCGTCAAGTGTCAGTTTGTCAAATACACGCTGGGTATTGTGCGGTGGAATATAGCTAAGTTACCTTTCGGTTCACAGCATGTAGTTCGTTTGTAATCAAGTTACTTCTCTAGCACATAGTTTCACTGCTACCTCCAGACATTCTGTTGGGTAAAAAAACCACGCCGGGCTAAAATAAAGCTCTCATCGTAAACGAATAATGACAGGTTACCGGCTGCAAGCATCATCCACATCTGACTTTGGTATGCAGCCCGTGAGACAGCAGGGAGACACGAGAATGGCAAGTAGAAGAAAAGCAATGACTATGTAACTTATAGATTGGTTTTGTTCTGCAAACAACTAGCGGTGAGCGCCTTTCTTATTTTAATCCATATATACTGTAGCTGATGGTTTGAAATTTCTCAGAGAACAAATCAGTGTATCATAGATCGGGAAGGCTGATGAAATATCTTCTTGTGAGCTAACAGAAGGAAGAGACAGTGATGGTCTCTACGTAGTCTTTCGTAGAATCAGTTGACCAACAAAAATAGCTTGCTGTCCAGTCACTCACGCGTGAGAATACCTGACTAGTCTACGTCAATATTACCAAGTTGAAAGACGGTTTACGAATTAATCAAGACATGTATGTGATTTCTCATACCACTTGTGTTCCTGACTTCTGCCTATGAAAAGAAGCCTTTCCGTCTGACTGCGCCTGTAAACACACACTGTTGTCACAGTATCAGTTCGACAGTGTCATCTCTCCCAAGTAATGCCTTGAAGAAACGACTACTGCTGAATAGACTTCTGCTTACACGGTTTATGTACAACAGTGCGCTGCCCCATCGCACAACTCGCACATGTTCAACAACGGAAGCAGTGTTGATAGATCGCTACGGCACTGCAGGATCTCAGAGGTCGGCAAGGCGGTACTCAAGCAAATATGAGTCATTCCATGCAGAAAAGTAAAATTTTCAACCTGACCATCTCACATTTCTTTTAAATTTAGTGCATCCAATGATCTAGATAAGAGATGGGAACCAACCAATTTGAAGACGTAAATGGCAACTGTGAAAAATGTTACAACCCAGCTAAGTATGGAAACTGTGAAATTTACACTCGTCTGTCTCAACATAGGAGAGCATGCATAAATCTGCGCGGAGTGGCTGCGCGGTTTGAGGTGCCATGTCACGGATTGCGAGGCCCCTTCCTCCAGAGGTTCGAGTCCTCCCTCGAGCATGGGTGTGTATGTTGTTCTTAGCGGAAGCTAGTTTAAGTATTGTGTAAGACTTGGGACCAATGACCTCAGCAGTTTGCGCCCTTAGGAATTCACACACATCTGAATATTTTTTGAGCATGCATAAAAGTAATGCCTCGGAATATCTTATGTGAAAACCCTTAAAGCTTTTTAAATACATAAACTTTATTAACATTGTACTTCTTTATTTTTCGTGTCTACATATTTATTTCCCAGCATAATCACCCTGGCGATGAACACATTTCTTCCAACAAGAGTCAGAGTACAATGTTTGACTTCATTGACGTAGCCACACAATCACCTGTGCTTGCACCGCTTCATCACTATCGAAGTAACGTCTCAGATGTTCTTTAAGTTTTGATAGCATATGAAAATCAGACGGGGCAAAATCAGAAGTATACAGAGGATCATCGAAGACTGTTTGCCCAAGGCACCGGATTGTTGCAAATGTCGCAGTGCTTGTGTGTGGTCTGGATTGTTATGCTGAGGGAGAGGGTGCCCCAGTTGTGGACGAACTCTTCGCATTCGTGCTTTCAGTTTTATGAGGCTCTCTCACACACCGATGTAGTCACGTTACGTACCGCCATATTACACCCTACAATTTGGAGCCCTCTAGCGGCAGACGGTTGCAACTTGCGTCAGCGAAGCGGGAAAGTTGAACGAGTAAGATGCGTGGCAATCATGTGATGCTTCAGCCGATATTGAGAACAGAAAAAATATATGGGGGCGTTCATTTTCTGCACGCCCTCGTATATGACTAGAATTCTGTTTCTAATGCAGATACGCAAAGGAAACAAGATTGAAAAGCTAATGCAACATGGAGTATTCCTAGGAATTTTCAAATGCATGTCCACTGAGCTTCACCTTGGACTCCACATTCAATTTTCATCAAAAGAATCATTTTGTTGCTCCAGCCTGTGATTATGAACTTGGTAAATATAAAAATGGCACTCTAAAGGCGTAAAGGCCAAGAGTGTATTTCGTTTACATCACTACACTAACGAAATGCCGTAAGCAGCGTCTAAACGTGAAACACAAATTACTGAAGAGTACTGTTCATAGGTAATGTTGAACAACACTACCGTTTATCGCTGTAGTGGTATGACAATCCATTTACAGTGTAGCTTCAATGAAATGGCAATAATAAGTGGTTACAATTCGTCCCTCTACTCTACAATTAAACTGTTAAAGTTGACCGTATCCAAAACAGGGAGAGTGTATGTCCTTTCAAATGGAGTTATTGGATCCACTCTTGTGAGACTGTCACGTCTTCTGGTAATACAAATGTCTAGTTTGCCAGGAAACACAAATGATGGAAATGGTTCACATGGATGTTTCTTAATAAGTTTATAAGGCGTACAACACATCAAAGTCTGTCATACATACAGGCAAGAAATCCATGTATCTCTGTTAAAATTTTATTCACTGTAGCCATCACTGAATCTTCTCTGTTCACTGATGAAGTGGACTATATCTTTGTCTTTACTATATCTGTGTTAGTAGGTGGTCCAGTACGAAGCTTACGGATACCTGGAATCGTCCTTTTACTCTTGAAATGCTGCTTCAGCTTAGCAGCGTTTTCATCATAAACAGAAGCCGATATATAATGGAAAACAGGTCAAAAAATATTTTATTTGCACCACTGAAATAACTGTTGTTGTGTCAAAACATGACTTGGGGCTGGCAAATGTGGCTAATCTCTTTACAGTCCCTGCAGCTCTATCACAAAGTTGCTGTAGTAAAAAAATATGATTCCCCTATGACATCAAAATATGCCTGATAGGAGGACCGATTCATGAAATGTTTTATTGCGTTGGCAGCACATTCATCCGAAAAGTAACGAATGTGCTTTGGCGTTGTAAAACTGTATTTTAAGAAACTAATGAATTTGTGCTGGAGATAATACAACACACACGCACACACACACACACACACACACACACACACACACACACACACACATTGCGCTGAAGCGGAAAGAATACCACACACACACACACGCACACACAGTGCTGAGAGACGTCAGATATTTCCACATGTGGCACATGGGGTGTTTCATTAGCATTTGCGTCACTCTAGCAAGCCACAAATGGGTTAACTATAACCTATGAATTATTGCAGAGGGATAGCCGGACTTAATCTGGATTGTTAAAGGAGTAACTATATGCAAAATCACAAGCAACAGTCATTTACTTTTTCTTTAGTTATAGTAAAGGACTGTTTTTACTGCTGCATGATACATGAATGTTAAAGCTGTTGTAACCTCAAGGCAAACAGCTCAATGAAATCGTCTGTTGATTATTTGATAACCTCTAGAGCTGCCTTGGCTATAGTTAACCAACAGCCTTTCACATCAAACAGATCGTCAGTCAGTCTTGTCACACTTGGACAATAGGAACAGGCACATAAAAAACGTGTTGGGCGAGAAGACTTGAATATAATAAATGGTAAATAATGCTTATATGACAGTAATGTGTGTTCTTCACACTTTGTTGGTTCTTTTAATTTACGCACTTGAATGTATAACTTAGAATTCTGGTGTGAGACACATACACAAACAACATGTCTCACATTGGTATTGACCAGAAGACAGTGTTTTGTGCACAGCACACAAATTTTGAGAATCCATTTTTTACATTTTGGCATGTCTGTTTCTAATTTGCAAGGAATTCCTCATGCCTATGTAAAACTAGGTGCTTCTGCTTATGTGCTTCAACTCCATTTTCTTTCACAGAGACATAGGCTTTTCTTCTTGGCCTCACATGGCTCATATTACTATCACAGTAAAAATTACATACACACTCAACTGTTTTCTCAGACAGTGTCTTACCTGGCTTTGGATTTGGTGACATTAATATATCATTTTCTGCTACAAACTGTTTTCCTAGCCGTACCGTGTAAACTGAAGTGGATAATTCTTTCATGTTTTTCCTTATACCCCCGCTTTCTGGAAGTACAGTCTATATTTTGTCACTCATGTTATTTGAGTTGTGAAGTTTCAGTTGGGCTATGACTTCGCTTTCCGCATTTCTTTTTCACGCTCTTTTTTTCCCAGCTATTCCCAGTATGTTCCAGTACTGAGGTAACCTTTTTCAGTTTTTGTATTGGATACTTTTTCTTGCTCTGAAGCTTCATTTTTTTCACAGCAGATTCACGTAAATACTAAAGGCTAGTCTGGTATCCCGACCTGGCGCGTTTGGTGATCCACCGGACGGTACGGACATCCATAACAGCCGCTAGGCGGCACTGCTGCAGTTGCGGGCGCTGCGGTCGACACGGAATGCGCAGCCGTAGTGCTACGTTTTCCTGGATGCGGAAGCACATCGCAGCATGCTGCGGAATACGCTTCCGTCTTAAAAGGCCACTCCCCATTACAACGCGGCAGAGCGGCACGCAGAAACGCCGTCGGCAAACGTTTTCCGCGGTGACTCGGCGGCTTATTGGCGTTTCCATCTGAAAGTGGCAGACGCTAGTGGTAGCCAATGAGGGACCGCGACTGACGTACGGGGCTTGACCCACCGAAAAGCTCGGTGCATTTACAGGGTGTTTCAAAAATGACCGGTATATTTGAAACGGCAATAAAAACTAAACGAGCAGCGATAGAAATACACCGTTTGTTGCAATATGCTTGGGACAACAGTACATTTTCAGGCGGACAAACTTTCGAAATTACAGTAGTTACAATTTTCAACAACAGATGGCGCTGCAAGTGATGTGAAAGATATAGAAGACAACGCAGTCTGTGGGTGCGCCATTCTGTACGTCGTCTTTCTGCTGTAAGTGTGTGCTGTTCACAACGTGGAAGTGTGCTGTAGACAACATGGTTTATTCCTTAGAACAAAGGATTTTTCTGGTGTTGGAATTCCACCGCCTAGAACACAGTGTTGTTGCAACAAGACGAAGTTTTCAACGGAGGTTTAATGTAACCAAAGGACCGAAAAGCGATACAATAAAGGATCTGTTTGAAAAATTTCAACGGACTGGGAACGTGACGGATGAACGTGCTGGAAAGGTAGGGCGACCGCGTACGGCAACCACAGAGGGCAACGCGCAGCTAGTGCAGCAGGTGATCCAACAGCGGCCTCGGGTTTCCGTTCGCCGTGTTGCAGCTGCGGTCCAAATGACGCCAACGTCCACGTATCGTCTCATGCGCCAGAGTTTACACCTCTATCCATACAAAATTCAAATGCGGCAACCCCTCAGCGCCGCTACCATTGCTGCACGAGAGACATTCGCTAACGATATAGTGCACAGGATTGATGACGGCGATATGCATGTGGGCAGCATTTGGTTTACTGACGAAGCTTATTTTTACCTGGACGGCTTCGTCAATAAACAGAACTGGCGCATATGGGGAACCGAAAAGCCCCATGTTGCAGTCCCATCGTCCCTGCATCCTCAAAAAGTACTGGTCTGGGCCGCCATTTCTTCCAAAGGAATCATTGGCCCATTTTTCAGATCCGAAACGATTACTGCATCACGCTATCTGGACATTCTTCGTGAATTTGTGGCGGTACAAACTGCCTTAGACGACACTGCGAACACCTCGTGGTTTATGCAAGATGGTGCCCAGCCACATCGCACGGCCGACGTCTTTAATTTCCTGAATGAATATTTCGATGATCGTGTGATTGCTTTGGGCTATCCGAAACATACAGGAGGCGGCGTGGATTGGCCTCCCTATTCGCCAGACATGAATCCCTGTGACTTCTTTCTGTGGGGACACTTGAAAACCAGGTGTACCGCCAGAATCCAGAAACAATTAAACAGCTGAAGCAGTACATCTCATCTGCATGTGAAGCCATTCAGCCAGACACGTTGTCAAAGGTTTCGGGTAATTTCATTCAGAAACTACGCCATATTATTGCTACGCATGGTGGATATGTGGAAAATATCGTACTATAGAGTTTCCCAGACCGCAGCGCCATCTGTTGTTGAAAATTGTAACTACTGTAATTTCGAAAGTTTGTCTGCCTGAAAATGTACTGTTGTCCCAAGCATATTGCAACAAACGGTGTATTTCTATCGCTGCTCGTTTAGTTTTTATTGCCGTTTCAAATATACCGGTCATTTTTGAAACACCCTGTAACTGCACTATGAACACACACGAAAGAAAGACGAAGTTGGGTGAAGATATTCCAATTTTTTAAATTTTCTTTGCGATCTATTCTTTCACATATTTCATCATTCATGTTTTCTTATATCGGATTTGATGAATTACCGTTCATAATTGTTCCTTATCTCATTACACAGCGTGAGTCGCGTAAGACGTAACACCCCCATTATTCCGGGGCTGATTGCAGGTATCGACAAGCGTTGTTCGGCGAATCATTGCCGACTATGGGGCACATACTTTGGTACATGCGCAATATTCACAACGTTTATATTGACCGAGATAATGAGGAAAGTACATGTTTTTTAAATGGAACGCTGTACTTTTTTTTACCATCATTCGAACGCTCTGGAAAAGACGCGTATAGTGATGTAACGCATATTGCTATTGTGATTCAAATTTCGCTCAAAAGACGCTGGGAAATATTGTACGATTGAAGGTCGAGGCGGTCGGAAGCGGCTGCAGACTGTAAACACGCCTCGCGCGACCTGCAGGCCGACGTGCCGGTCTCTATGCAGCATGCACGGCCTACGCTACGAAGGTAAATCCTCATCCGCCCTCTTTTAAGCAAAGTTTGAATCACAATAGCAACATGCGTTACATCACTACACGCGTCTTTTCCAGAGCGTTCGAATGATAGTACAAAAAAGTATAGCGTCCCATTTAAAAAACATGTACTTGCCTCATTATCTCGGTCAATATAAACGTTGTGATTATTGTGCATGTACCAACGTATATGCCCCATAGTCCGTTATGATTCGCCGAACACCACCTGTCGATACCTGCAATCGTCCCCAGAATAAAGGAGGTGTTACGTCTTACGCGACTCACCCCGTATAGCCGACAGCATTTAGAAAAGCACTCGCCCCAGAACAAAAGCTTTCTATGACTCTTACAATAGCATTTAATACTGCAATTTGCGGTACCTAAACGCAGTTGACTATCATGGTAATACCTTATCTTTTATGCGGTAGGTACACTCCTGGAAATGGAAAGAAGAACACATTGACACCGGTGTGTCAGACCCACCATACTTGCTCCGGACACTGCGAGAGGGCTGTACAAGCAATGATCACACGCACGGCACAGCGGACACACCAGGAACCGCGGTGTTGGCCGTCGAATGGCGCTAGCTGCGCAGCATTTGTGCACCGCCGCCGTCAGTGTCAGCCAGTTTGCCGTGGCATACGGAGCTCCATCGCAGTCTTTAACACTGATAGCATGCCGCGACAGCGTGGACGTGAACCGTATGTGCAGTTGACGGACTTTGAGCGAGGGCGTATAGTGGGCATGCGGGAGGCCGGGTGGACGTACCGCCGAATTGCTCGACACGTGGGGCGTGAGGTCTCCACAGTACATCGATGTTGTCGCCAGTGGTCGGCGGAAGCTGCACGTGCCCGTCGACCAGGGACCGGACCGCAGCAACGCACGGATGCACGCCAAGACCGTAGGATCCTACGCAGTGCCGTAGGGGACCTCACCGCCACTTCCCAGGAAATTAGGGACACTGTTGCTCCTGGGGTATCGGCGAGGACCATTCGCAACCGTCTCCATGAAGCTGGGCTACGGTCCCGCACACCGTTAGGCCGTCTTCCGCTCACGCCCCAACATCGTGCAGCCCGCCTCCAGTGGTGTCGCGACAGGCGTGAATGGAGGGACGAATGGAGACGTGTCGTCTTCAGCGATGAGAGTCGCTTCTGACTTGGTGCCAATGATGGTCGTATGCGTGTTTGGTGCCGTGCAGGTGAGCGCCACAATCAGGACTGCATACGACCGAGGCACACAGGGCCAACACCCGGCATCATGGTGTGGGGCGCGATCTCCTACACTGGCCGTACACCACTGGTGATCGTCGAGGGGACACTGAATAGTGCACGGTACATCCAAACCGTCATCGAACACATCGTTCTACCATTCCTAGACCGGCAAGGGAACTTGCTGTTCCAACAGGACAATGCACGTCCGCATGTATCCCGTGCCACCCAACGTGCTCTAGAAGGTGTAAGTCAACTACCCTGGCCAGCAAGATCTCCGGATCTGTCCCCCATTGAGCATGTTTGGGACTGGATGAAGCGTCGTCTCACGCGGTCTGCACGTCCAGCACGAACGCTGGTCCAGCTGAGGCGCCAGGTGGAAATGGCATGGCAAGCCGTTCCACAGGACTACATCCAGCATCTCTACGATCGTCTCCATGGGGGAATAGCAGCCTGCATTGCTGCGAAAGGTGGATATACACTGTACTAGTGCCGACATTGTTCATGCTCGTTGCCTGTGTCTATGTGCCTGTGGTTCTGTCAGTGTGATCATGTGATGTATCTGCCCCCAGAAATGTGTCAATAAAGTTTCCCCTTCCTGGGACAATGAATTCACGGTGTTCTTATTTCAATTTCCAGGAGTGTATTTATTTATAACTGAAATAGTCTGACAGTTGATCCTCAGTATTTACTATTTTAAGATCACATATCGTGACCACACTGTGACTGGTTGGTATTGAAACAAGCTATGAAGTAGTATCAAATGGCTCTAAGCGCTATGGGACTTAAATCTCAGGTCATCAGTCCACTAGACTGACAACTACTTAAACATAACTAACCTGCCCGAGGAAGGATTCGAGCCTGCGACCGTAGCAGCAGTGCTGTTCCGGACTGAAGCGCATAGATCCGCTCGGTCACAGCGGCCGGCAAGAAGTAGCATCATAATACACATCACCATCTCTAAACTGCTATTAACGTTATCATAGCAAAGACGGACATATATCTAACACCCGTCGATCACAGTAGTACAAGTCAACTAGCCTGGTAACACCACAGATAATGAACAGACTGAGCGGATGTACTATAAAATAAAATAAATTAGACAGCTAAGAGTGACACAAGTTCAAAATGTGATGAGAGGTAGCAGGGATAGCTAGAGGAAGTAGAACATGGGGTCAGGGGAAGGAATGAAAGGGGAAGGTACCTGGTAGAATTTTTCACGGAGCATAATTTAACCATCGCCAACTCTTTGCTTAAGAATCATGTAAGAAAGGTGCTAATGTGGAATAGAGTTTTCGAAACCAGATTTTAAATTGCAAGACATTTTCAGGTGCAGATGCAGACTTCAAAACGGTTCAAATGGCTCTGAGCACTATGGGACCTATCATCTCAGGTCATCAGTCCCCTAGAACTTAGAACTACTTAAACCTAACTAACCTAAGGACATCACACACGTCCATGCCCGAGGCAGGATTCGAACCTGCGACCGTAGCAGTCGCGCGGTTCCAGACTGAAGCGCCTAGAACCACTCGGCCACACTGGCCGGGGCAGATGCAGACTGGCGATAATTTAGTGGTTAACGCAGTTTACAACTAAAGAGATAGCAAAAGGTAGAACATTGAGACGATAGAACCTGAATAAGATCAACAGTTTGTCGACGATCTCAAAGGGATCATTAGACAACGGCTGACTGAAACAGAGAAAGGGGTATCTTTAAGAGAAGAAGTAATGACGTCAGCAGAGGCTGTTTCAACAGCCTTGAATTTTCCCCTTAGCCTTCCTTGCTCTGCGATTTTGCACTTGGAAAAGATAAATGCCAAAATTAAATTAAATAAAAAAAACTTTGGGGCAAATAGAACCATCTGTACGAATATTGAGAGCTCAGACTGTAAGGCAGAACTAAGTAAAGAAGAGAAGGCTGTAAGTTTTTGACAAACTTGATTGCAATACACTCTTTGAAACTTTGTGAGTATCAGATGCAAGATTATCTATAACTTGTACAGAAACTTGAATACAGTTGTAAGACTTCTAGAATTTGAAGGGGAAGCAGTAGCTGAGAACGCAGAAGTAGAAAGGATTTAAAATGCAGCAAGAAAAGCGTTTCTAAAAAAGAAAATAATTGTTGATATAGAACAGAAAATTTAAATGTTGGGTGGTATCTTTTGAAGGTATTTGTGTGGAGTGTAGCTTTGTATGTAAGTGGAACGTGGACGATAAAAATTTGTGTCGAGAAGACATTCGAAATCTGGTGCCAAAGAATAATGCTGAAGATGAAATACGTACATCGTATAAATAATGAAGTTATATTGAAACAAACTGAGGAGAAAAAGGAAACTATGGCACAACTTGTCTAAAGGGAGGGATTGGTTGTCAGGACATATTATGATTCATCAAGGAATCGTCATTGTGGTAATGGAGGCAAAATTGTAGAGTGAGAGACCAATGCTTAACAACGGTAAGCAGATTCGAATAGATGTAGGATCCAGTAGTTATGTAGAGATGAAGTGGGTTACACAGGTTAGATAGTGTGTTGCGTTGTATCAACAGTCCTCAAGCTGAGCCGGCCGCGGTGGCCGTGCGGTTCTAGGCACTTCAGTCCGGAACCGCGTGACTGCTACGGTTGCAGGTTTGAATCCTGCCTCGGGCATGGATGCGTGTGATGTCCTTAGGTTAGTTAGGTTTAAGTAGTTCTAAGTTCTAGGGGACTGATGACCTCAGATGTTGAGTTCCATAGTGCTCAGAGCCATTTGAACCATTCTTCAAGCTGAAGACCACGACAAACAGATAGTGAGACGAATTGTATTTCTTGTTCACGCAATCCAGCAGCAACCAATAACACCTTTTATTAGCTACGTTAGTTGCGTATTTATTTTCAGAATATTTGTTTAATATAGCCTCTTGTAACTTGTGATGTATTTGTGTATACATCGCTATTACTCAGTGCAAACAGCCTTGTATTAGAAAACAGTTACAGCTTCAGTGCTGGCGACTGTGACTTGTAGCAGGGATACCGCGTATGCTGCCGATCATCACAACATCGCATGCGGAGTACTGCTACTGTTTCACAATACTGATGTGGTCTGTTCTGCAGGATACATGTAAAATATGCACTCAGCATCATGTGTATAGATGGACAAGAACAAACAGGAGCTGTCGCCAATCTAGACCAGTAGCGCATATTTTCACAACACCTGTATGTGTGTGTGTGTGTGGGTGGGTGGGTGGGTGGGTGTATGTGTGGGTGCGTGGGTGGGTGGCTGGCCGGGTGGGTGGGTTGGTGGGTGAGTGGTATTCAGCCAGTGGCCATCTCAGTTGGTAAATAATGGACTCTGTTGATCATTTTCACAGACAAAATCCTTTCTGACATACAGCTTCCTAACATACCCATTGTCAAAACTTTCAGCAGAAGCCTCATATAATATGGCTATTTGCAGAGCATTCTTCCATAAATGCCAAAAGCTTTCTTAGCACCTGCAGCAGAGAATGACAGGTAATACCTGTCAGAACCAAACAGTTCTTTATAAAGATAATTTGTGCTTAGAAGATCTAATGAAAAGTTAAATGTTCTGGCTTCAAAGACGTTCCTGATCACTGAGGGAAATGCTTCCTGCAAACCTGCACATGCTGGTCTGAACAATAACAAAATACCTGTCTGCTGATCACCCATTCCTAAACATATTTCCCACCTCATACTCATTGTGACTGAGCAAACACAAGTATCGTCAAAGTCCTTCACAGCAGAATGTCATAGGCTACATTTCCTAGTAAAAAATCTGGTCTAATCTGTTACGTTCTGCAACGAAAACCACCTGATATTGCTCCAACTCGTGAATCATATCCATGGCTGCTGCCATCCTCCATGGTGATGTGTAGCCACCTTGCACTAAGCTGGTACCACCAGCCAACACCCCTGACATATTCCCCAAACTTAAGGTTTGCCGTGAAGCAGGAGCACTTGCATCTATTATTAAACAGATACCTTGCGGGGTCCACCACCATCCCATCCATGATACCCCAGCAAAGAGAAAAGTTAGGATAGGAACAATTTTTTTAGACAACATAGTTGTATGGAGATAAACAGCGATTAATTTACTGATAATCAATTATTCAAAATGACAGTCCCAATCGCATTATTTATTTTGCCGCGAAACGATTTCAACCCGCGATGGGGTCATCTTCAGGGCAATTTACACTATTTGGAGTCGTCACCCTGCCTGTGCACAGTTGGTAACTAGTTACCAATTGCCCTGAAGATGACCCCATCGCGGGTTGAAACCGGCTGGCGGCAAAATAAATAATACTATCGTGCCTGTCATTTTGAATAATTGAGGATAGCAAAATTGTGTCTCAAACCTCACTCAGGGAAGGGCATCTTCCGGTAAATTCAGAACTTGTGGTCCGTCCAAAAACACTCACAGGACTTCCATAGCTGTGTGCTGCAATATGGCAACATGAAGGCTCAGACACTGCTGCCATAATCAGCCCACATGTATCGTATCATGTTCCTTGTTGCCGAGAGATGGAGTTCGATACTGTATTATGCTTGTAAAAAAGAAAGAAAGAAAGAAAGAAAGAAAAACACTACAAATCTATGAGTGGAATGACATAACTAACATCACAGAACTGTACGTATCTCCATGCCACCACGTCCTAAGTTAAAGTTCAAACTTTACTCTCAAACACTGGGAGGGTAAGAATGTTCCAGAGATGCCCTGACTTATTCCCCTGCCTGCGTTAACTGGCAAGCACCGCCCATAGTGTCAACTGCCAGTCCCAGCTCCATGGCCTCACACCACACTGGCTGGGTACCATGAGTCAGTTCTACAGACGAGAAAAGCGTGAAAGAAAATGAAGTTGTGTGTCTAATAACCACGCTGCGCTGTCCTACTCCAGAAAAAAAAGGAACACCTCGTAGTAATAACACTCACGAAACATACTTCACTATCCAGGAGAAGTGTCCTGCCGTTGTGCCTGGTCTTATGAAATGGAACGGGACTGCTGTACACTGTGTGAGCAGTCATTCCCGAGAACCATTTATGAATGTAAACCCAAGTTTGCTTCGCAATAGACTCATTGACACAATCATGGACATGCAATAATTCGGCGTTCCTTACATCTGCTATACGTCGCGATAATTACTGCTACTCATGTTTCCAGCCACGAGTCAACATGCCAAGCACAGTCGTCTTAGGAAACCAGCCACATACTTATCATTGTAATTACAATGAAATATTATGATGGCAGCGCCAATCTGGTGACATTCAACAATGAGTGAAGTATCGGAAATACCTCCTCCTGACGACTACGGCTCTGGAAATCAATTTCCCATGTAAATCTATATCCTCCTTATGACAAATATCATTTTACACGTAAAATCTTTTGTACCCCTTAAGGTTATCGATGCACTGAAATCGCAATTTTCCACATCAAATCTATAGCTTTCTTACGACCGGACACATTCTGTTCATTTCTTATCCACATCACTTTCTTTGAACATGTCGGAACACAGACCACAGTAGCTTTACACTCCAAAACATACACATTTAACAAGCAGTGCAATCATCAGTTATATGTGTATAGCGTCCAAAAACGTTGTCATATGTCCACACTCACAGCAGCTAGGTGTCTCGATTCTCCTCAGGTGTAGGAAATTATTTGACAGTTAAGTCTTCCAGCCAGTCAGTTTCGAGAACAGACTCCATGTACTTTCAATCAGCACTTCCACAAAATGCTACATCCCGCCAAGACACTTTCAAACAAGTGTTGTACGGCACAGGCGTCTGTCACTGTGTGATAATCGACAGCACTCCCACGGACTGAAGGTTTGGAAAGACATCACTAATTGGTGTACTGCAATAAACATTGCAGTCGATCATTCGACAAAGAACATGTGAGGATTTGCTTAGCCGAGCCGATGAGGGGATGTTCTGCATATCCATGATATTCAGATGTATTGCCTGCTGTGTCTGCAGATCCAATTGAACCCTTGCATTGGGCTACTACGCGAGAGTTTACGGAATGAATATATCACCCTTGTGGTCAGATGTATAAATCAATGCATTGTAATCCCAATATCCCATGTCAAATCTATCCTCCCCTTATAGCTAGACATACGTAATTTTTTATAGGATTAGTAGTCTGCTCACTTCCCACACATGTGTGTGTGATATATCGGAATATTAACCACAATAACTTTACGTTCTAACAGCATAAAATTCTCGACAAGTAGCGTGATTATCATTTATATGCATACAGATTCCAGAAAATTGTGGTATGTCCACACTCACACCAGTTGGATATCGTTCCACACTGCATATCACAGCTTTCGAGTAGCAAAACCCTTCCGCCACAGCAGAAAAACCCTTCTGACCCATCATCGTTATCACATGTTTGTCAAGGAATAAAGGACATGAGTACAAATAAAAACTCCTCACGTCTTATATATGCATTATGTACATTCTTGCATGATAGTCAGCATATGCTAGAGCAGGAAGAACCAACACACTTGACGCAGAAATGATAACTTACAAGGGCATAGTTCTCCTCCCTCCCTCCCTCCCTCCCTCCCACCCATCCCCTAACCCTCACGTTGGTTTCTCTACTGACATTATCAAGTCTGCAGGATTTGAATACACAAATATACACTTAGCCGCATGTGTATAGATCAAGAAAAGTGAACGTAAGCTGGCACTACTCGAGAACAATGAAATTCTCCTACCTGTGTGCATGGTATGCAGACAATGGAACTAAACAGTTCTTCGCAAACAAAATTCCTACCTAAAGTGTCCCATGAATTGTTAAGGATTCTGGCTTCAGAGATGTTCCTGACCGCTGAGGGGAAATGCTTCCTGCTAACCAAAACATGCCTGCCTTGTGAACAATAGCAAAATACCTATGTGCTGACCACCCCTTCCCAAATGTATATCCACATCTGATATTCATATTACTGAGCAAACATCTAACAGTACCACAGAGTTTTCAATACAGTATCCATTGAATCATTTACATTGGTGCAACAACCTCACTCCTCGATGCATAATTTGCAGCTCCTGCAAGAGTAGGTGGAGATTTGGGATTTAATCACAGCACTGCTCATTTTTTACCCCCACACCCTGTTCGATTACGAATCGACCATGATACTGTATTATGTCTAGAGCAGGGTAGATCCATGTGGGTAGTATGCATATGCATAGTGGTAATTATTTGTTTAGAAGCAAACCCAGTGCTTACACACTTATCAAACTATTATGCATTGAGATCCACTTAACAAACAAATATAAGCCAGAACAAATCAATGTCAATGTTCCCTCCAGAAACAGCGGTCATCTTACTACCTCTCACACTTCGACCCAAATTGGAGCACTACAGTCTTTAGGTGACATACCAGCGGGATTTGCAGTCACTCGCCTCCTAGAAAGTCGCTTCTTAGTGGATGGATACCACCCCCAGTCCCTTAAACAATCATGCAAATGAATTTGAGCCTGACATATTCTTCTGCTTTAGCTCATCGACTTCTCCGTTCCAAATTTTTGGGCTGCTTTCTTTAAGATTCCAGCTAATGAATCCGAACCTGACAAATGCAGTCTACTTCAGCTCGATCCAGATGTTTACTGCTAGGGATTTTGTGGTATTGAAGCTTCTGATGACAGTGTGCTGGATTTCTAGACCTGTTAATGTTCAACTGATTCAGGAACGTTCAGGTCAGCAACCAACTCCAGCACTGGCCTTCCCAGCTAATTTCAGACAACTCGATAACTTACGATCATCCCACATCTAAAACAAATATACTACTAGTGACTGTACAGTGCATGGTGGAGGGTACATCACGCCTGTATTGTCGATTACTTTGTGTCTCAATGTCACACGTTGATCGAGTAAACAATTGCCTACATATATCCACACACATCGTAACTCATCCCCATGTTTCTAGGAGAAATACATCATCTTTCTGAGAGATTTTATTTTTACATCACATATTGAAATGGAGTATGCCAACCTATATGATCCTAGCTGCATCCATACCATGCTTTTGCTTCACAGGACAGTCACTTAACAAGCTTTGAGCTATTGTATAGATGTTACTGTTCAGGGTACATATCATTTACCAACAAGTGGATCTGTGAATGTAGTTGCTGGGATAGCAGCTGACAATGACCTCAGAGTTATAGAGCAAATTGGGAATGTATAATGAGGTAAGAAAGTGGGTCTTGTTCAAACAGAGTGGTGGAAACTGTGTGGCAAACTTATGTATATATCAAGGGCAGTTGACATTTAAGTATGACACATTCTGTCTCAGCATCCCCATGTAAGAGACATGGTTTCTCAGCTCTGACAGAGATAAACTTGAGAAATTTACCACGTAGATAGCTGCTAAAGCCGCCACACCCCATTTGAAAGTATTCATAATTTGGACTCCACCTTCTACCAATAAGTTGAAGGCTGCTCGACAGCTGGCCGGAGTTGCCGAGCGGTTCTAGGAGCTTCAGTCTGGGACTGTGCGACCGCTATGGTCGCAGGTTCGAATCCTGCCTCGGGCATGGATGTGTTTGATGTCTGTAGATTAGTTAGGTTTAAGGTTTATAAAGAACTTTTTGGTTTCGACAGGTATACCTGCCTCTCTCTCTCTGCTGGAGTTGGTGAGGAAGCTTTTATCATTCATGGCAGAATGCTCTGGAAATAGCCATATTATCTGAGGCTGCTGTTATAAATTTTGAAAAAGGGGAGATTACAGAGCTGTACCTAGGAAGATAGACAGAGTCCATTATTTACAGAGATGACCGCTATCCACATACCACAGACACACGCAGGTGCTGCGAGACTGTGCTATTGTTTTGGATAAGCGAGAGGTTCTATTTGCTCTTATCCATCTATACGAGGTGCATTCAAGTTCTAAGGCCTCCGAGTTTTTTTCTCCGGACTGGAAAGAGATAGAAACATGCGCATTGTTTTAAAATGAGGCCGCGTTAATTGTCAATACATCCCAGAGATGGCAGCACCATACGGCAGAGGGAATTTTACCGCCAGCGGCGAGAATGAGAACTGTTTTAAATACTTACAATGGCGACGTTTTCCTTACTTGAGCAGCGTGCAATCATTCGTTTTCTGAATTTGCGTGGTGTGAAACCAATTGAAATTCATCGACAGTTGAAGGAGACATGTGGTGATGGAGTTATGGATGTGTCGAAAGTGCGTTCATGGGTGCGACAGTTTAATGAAGGCAGAACATCGTGTGACAACAAACCGAAACAACCTCAGGCTCGCACAAGCCAGTCTGACGACATGATCGAGAAAGTGGAGAGAATTGTTTTGGGGGATCGCCGAATGACTGTTGAACAGATCGCCTCCAGAGTTGGCATTTCTGTGGGTTCTGTGCACACAATCCTGCATGACGACCTGAAAATGCGAAAAGTGTCATCCAGGTGGGTGCCACGAATGCTGACGGACGACCACATGGCTGCCCGTGTGGCATGTTGCCAAGCAATGTTGACGCACAACGACAGCATGAATGGGACTTTCTTTTCGTCGGTTGTGACAATGGATGAGACATGGATGCCATTTTTCAATCCAGAAACAAAGCGCCAGTCAGCTCAATGGAAGCACACAGATTCAGCGCCACCAAAAAAGTTTCGGGTAACCGCCAGTGCTGAAAAAATGATGGTGTCCATGCTCTGGGACAGCGAGGGCGTAATCCTTACCCATTGCGTTCCAAAGGGCACTACGGTAACAGGTGCATCCTACGAAAATGTTTTGAAGAACAAATTCCTTCCTGCACTGCAATAAAAACGTCCGGGAAGGGCTGGGCGTGTGCTGTTTCACCAAGACAACGCACCCGCACATCGAGCTAATGTTACGCAACAGTTTCTTCGTGATAACAACTTTGAAGTGATTCCTCATGCTCCCTACTCACCTGACCTGGCTCCTAGTGACTTTTGGCTTTTTCCAACAATGAAAGACACTCTCCGTGGCCGCACATTCACCAGCCATGCTGCTATTGCCTCAGCGATTTTCCAGTGGTCAAAACAGACTCCTAAAGAAGCCTTCGCCGCTGCCATGGAATCATGGCGTCAGCGTTGTGAAAAATGTGTACGTCTGTAGGGCGATTACGTCGAGAAGTAACGCCAGTTTCATCGATTTCGGGTGAGTAGTTAATTATAAAAAAAATCGGAGGCCTTAGAACTTGAATGCACCTCGTATATGTGAGGCTGAGTACATATTTGTGTTTGGATCATGGAGAATGGGCCACATCACTCTTCTGAAATAATAACAGGATTCCACAACGCAGCTGTTTGGAACGCTGCATAGAGTATCTGGCTTAGTTCCACTGGCGTCCATTAGGTATTGCGATGGTTAGCAGCATGTGCGACAGCCCTACTTCATGACGCAGTTGCTGGCAGTGTGTTGCGTGAGCAACACCACAACTCCAAAACGATGCGTTACCTCCCAGCAACCTGGGACCTTGCGCCGTGCTACACTGTGCATTAAATAAGCTATTACAAGGGTCGCGTGTAGTAGTTTTTAACCTCTGCTGAGCTAGCACCCAGTAATTTCCATAACTTTATCATGTTGCTTTTACATCCCACAGCATACAGCTGTCATTTACAGATGAAGTGGTGTTACTCTTAGCACAGTCCTTTTAACCACAGTGTTATTATCAGTAGCAGATATGTGTCGGCGATTTTTTAACATCATTGCAGTTCTCGTTTATTTTAACGTTCTGTGGTATTTATGCATATATTAGTTTAGGCATTTGTTGCAGTTATCGATTCAGACTGAGTTTTTCTCGCATCAACTCACAAGTGGAGCAGAGAGATTTATTTGGACTTGTAGGTTTCGAGAGTGTCCTGTGTAGAGTTACTATTTATTCTGAATCTGTCTGCTCCTACTTTTATGTGGTATTGTGGATTTCTTTCTAGGAGGATAACACCAGTTGTGTGTCATCATCAGTTTTCAGCTGTACTGCGATTTTAGGCACTCATTGTGTAGCACAGTGCACATTGATGTGTAATTAGGAGCTATCTCTACTTCATTTTCCCACCAAAAATAAATAAAGTATATTAACCTACCTACCCACTCCGGAAGCTGGACAGAGACTGACTATTTCCCCCCATTTCCAGGGATGGGATGGTGGGTGAGTGTGGGTGACATCATAGGAGTGGGGGAGGAGTAGTGGGAGTTAGGTTAGTGGAGGTAGCCCAATCGACCTTTTCCCGCCAAAATTTCCCGGCATTCTCAGGGTCTGGAGAGAGGTGGGTGGCGTCATAGGGGATGAAGAATACCCAGCCACCACTCTGAATAAATTATTCGTCCATGAAATGGCTTTATCACACTACTCTCATGAAGTGCAAAGCAGTCACACAAATGTTCTTACATCTGGAGAAGAACGTGTGTATAACACTGCATTAACAAAGCAGTTGCTCGATGATTCAGAAGGATGCGAGTTTTCGATGCCTTATAACGCAGACATACTAGGAATTAATGAACTGGCCCAGGACAACATGATTCCCTTGGTAGGTGTCGGCTGTTAGACCAAAACTGAGGAATTCACTGTGTGGGCTAGATTTACTGATAATTTCAATGGACCGAATTTTAATCGTCGTTCACAGTAGTGATTACAATAACAATAACAACACTCAACTCGTTATAGCTGTGGTTGAAGGCTCAGTACAAAAATATTTAAATTGTGTTACATTCGACATAATCTAAGATTTTTTTCTTACGTGTTTCATTCATTTCTCTCTCGGTTTCTGCCCAGATTAACTCCCTTTGCATTTAGTTTCTCCATTCGGCGTCAGCCATGTTCAACAAAATATACTGTTTGGATACCAGCTCGATAAGCTTCTCATTCTCTGAGGCAGAGAAGCGATCAACTGACATTTCTGGTGAATATTTCAATAAATAATTAGACCGGAAGAATTAGCTTCTCTGATATTGCCTAAGCGCGCGAACAAAATTTTGTAGCTGTCACCTAGTCGCTGCTGCTCGGTTCGACTTTCTCCACTCCACCAACCAAACAAACAGCTGCGTCGTGCGGTACAGACTCCTCCCGAAGCACGCCATTGTTTCCCGTAGTTATAGCACTGCGTTGGCCGCACCCTAGGGAAACGGTGTGGTATGTTTGCACTGGGCATGTGGGGAGCACGGTCTCGTACGCGGTTTACGCAGCACATTGCGGGAAATTCCCACAGCAAGGAAAACGTAGCTTAACCTGGCCTATCAGGGCGCGCAGCCGCCTGTAAAGCCAGCAGCACGGCCGCTGCGTCTGTTATTTGTGACGCCTTTGTATTACCGTGTAGACCTCGCTACACGTGGTTGTCTTCGTTCTGAGTTCATTATACCTTAGTATTTGAGCTTGGTCTGCCCGATGGATTGATTCTGCCGTGTCTTCTCCGTTACCTGTCGTTCTCTAGGATTGTCCACCTGTTGTTCTGTGGTGACTCGTTGTCGACGCTGTCGCCCAGTCGGCCAGCCACAGCTGGTTTTGAAGTCGTTCTCGGATTTGTCCGATGCTGGTCGCGATAGCCAGTATTTAAAGAGTCCAGTGCCAGATCAGATGCTGTTACACCTTCGCTTGTTATCTTCTGTGGAAGTACCTAGCGCAGCTGAGGCTGTACTTGTAGACTTCGATTGGCTTTGTGATATTTACTTTCTGCATTTGCTGAAAATTTTTCCATCTGGCAATATATTAGGACACTTGTTTACCATCCACTCCTGAACACAGTGCTTTGGGCGCAACAAACAAAATGAACATTCCTCAAATTCATCTGTGCTCTTGTACGACTTTCTTTAAATGAACTGAAACTATACCATTTTAATTTCAAATCCATTTTTTAGAAATAACTACTGAAAACTACTTCACAGCACATATATACTGCAGTTTGAGCAAACGAGGCACACCCGTGAAACGAGCTAATGATGGCTGGCTGAAATAAAAGCCTCTCTAATTGACTATACACAGTAATAAATGTTCGCCAATTGATCAGAATAATAGTGACTGCTGTTGGCTGCCCTTCTTTGAGAATGCAATAGTAAAAAATGACAAGACTGTCAAATGTTTGATTTTGGCGCTCGAGGATCAGTCCCTGCGTGTTGAGACTAACAATGGTTACAGTGTCGTGGCATCATTGCAAGAAAATTGATAAAAATATGGCTGCGTGCGTTGTACGTATGGCGAGAATATGAAATGAAACTCGTAGACGAACAGTTTATTCACAATAATACAAACACAAATTACTGTTCAAAATTAGGATGCCTATGGCTGCGTCAGACATAAAAAGATGGTGAAGATTTTGAGGTCCAACTGGTACTGACCAAAACGATGTTCGCATCATCAGCGCGCTTTATTGGAATAATACCAAAGATGTAAAAACTGATCAAGGAACATCAGAAGCGACTACAATTAATAAAGGCGTCCGCCCGGGCTGTGTACTATCATCATTTATCTTTAACACATACTCCGACGCAATTTTCAGGTAAGTGCTGAAGGAAGAAGACAACGGGATCTTTATAAACGGAAAGACAGCAAACAGTATTAGGTAAGCAGATGACACTGTTGTCATAGCGAATGATCTACCTGCTGTGCAACACATTACAGACCATTTAGTCCAAGGTAGTGAAGAGGTTGGCCTATTTGTCAAAACTTCGAAGACCAAAGTTGTAGTATTCTGTAACAGAGTAATCCAAGCAATCGTGTCAGTAAAAAGAAATAAAATTGAACAAGTACCCTCCTTGAAGTACTTGGGCACTGGGATAGATGAGCAGTGTAATTACAAGAAAAAGATCAGATATAGAATAAAACAGGCCAGGACATATTTATTAGCATGAAAAATTTGTTCATAAGATCGAGTCTCAGTCTGAAATTGAGAATGCGTGTTCTCTATTTTTCTCTATCAATGCGAAAGCTGGGCCCTTGACTAATGTCTAGAGAAAGGAATTAATGCTTTTGAAATATATCCGTATTGCCGTCTCTTAAGGATATCATGCACACTGAAAATTTCAGATGAAAAAGTTCTCCTTCGGATGAAAAAGAGAAAAGAACTATAGTTCATAATTAAAGAAAGGAAAACTCAATGTCTAGGATACATATAATATGTTTTTACTACTCATTACTGTTGGGAGCCGAAGGTACTCGTGGCTGAAAGGCATTTGGAGATGATACACTTGCACGTCTGGAGATGCCTCCCATGTTGCAACGTCACGTCCTGAGCTGGCTGCGTGAACCGCCAAGCTCTGCCAGGAGAAGGCAGGCGCATTAAGTAGAAGAATGGATACCAGCCACTGACACTGTCTGTTGTATCATTGGACCCCAAAAATAAAATACAAAATAAATTATGCTAACCAAGTGTAGACGACAATTCATAACAAGTCATAAATTCAGACAGGGTTAGATTTTTTTTGATTTGTTTTGCTTTTACAGGGATCATAAAACTGCCGGCCGGTGTGACCGAGCGAGTCTAGGCGCTTCAGTCTGGAACCGCGCGACCGCTACGGTCGCAGGTTCGAATCCTGCCTCGGGCATGGATGTTTGTGATGTCCTTACGTTGGTTAGGTTTAAGTAGTTCTAAGTTCTACGGGACTGATGACCTCAGATGTTAAGTCCAATAGTGCTAAGAGCCATTTGAACCAGTTTTGATTATAAAACTGGATACATTGCCGCTTACTGCATTTTGTTAGTATTGTGATGTAGGTGTATTTTTCGGCATGATGCCTTTGGTGTGCCATCTAGATATTTATTCTGTTTATAGTAACATACTTGAATAATGCAATGAATGTTTTAAAAAAATGTATTTGGGAGTGTTTTGGGTTCTTGAAGGTCACAGATCAAGGTCAGTAGCTTCGCATGTGAAAACTGTTAGGAACCCGCCATGAATGTAAAGGTCTGTTCATTAGCTTTTCTACGACATATGTTTCTGGGTTAAAAACACAATTATGATCATTTATTTCGAAATAGATGAGCGAAAATTCCACTCAATTTCCAAACTTTCGGACTTGTACCTTTCTTCGCAGTTGACATACCGCCTTTTTGCAAATTGATAGTTTTCATCTCTTATCGAATCACTGACTGCACCGAATTTGAAAGGAATCTGTGTCGGTCAGGTTGAGTGCTGCGTCGAAAGACACTGAATTACGCGTTTGTTACTTTGCCGAATCCATCAGGCTTTTGTTGATTTCTGCTGACTGTGGAGTGAAGCGAGACTGTTCGAGACAGAATGTTCTAAAGTATTTCACTGATTAAGAAATGAAATTGAAAACAGATCACATATATTAAGATTAAATCTAATTTACTTGCAAAAAGGGCTAAAATAAAGCTCTGAATCCTACCTTGAAAATTCTGGTTCCAGATATAGCAGAGATATTGATACGGCGGAGTGAGTCAAGAAAAGACCTGCCATTAAGTTCTATGTTAATACCTGATGAAAAGCTTTGACAAAGCATTGAAAAAAACAAAAACATTTTGGTATTTTGAATTTTTTTCTCAATTACGTGATTTAAGATAGGTTAATTGAAACGTCGAAATAGCTTTCGATACCAGCGAGTGCAGCGTATTGTAAATGCAGTCTCATCAAACTAGAGACGACAAAAACTACTTAAGGTCGAGTGTGGCTGGAAGCAGATGTCAAATTTAGCTATCTTGTTGACACAGTATGACATAGCTGCTAAACCTGACTTCAGTAACATAATAAGATTACTTGCAAAATCAAGGAAAAGCAAAATGAAATTATAACAGAACACAGTATCTCGAAATAGATCTTTTCTCAGTTTTTAATTATACTCATATTATGCACTATTTATAATGTATGAGAAGCAAATCTGTTAGTTTAATAAAAATCACATATTTTTCAATAACGCTTCATTTACATTAAATCTGCGTGTATGATTATAAAGCTGCTTAATCGGAGTAGAAAAAATTGCAAGAATATTGGGGGGGGGGGGGGCACAGTGTTGGCATTAATGGCTAGGGCGCAGAATCACTTCGGAACGGCTTTGGCCCGCACCATTTTCCACAGCGTTTTGTGCAAACAACCGATAAGATGAGTAATCTGCCACGTCACTTGGTTCCCAAGTCGGAAATCCATAAAACAGTGAAACCTAGAGTTAGAAGATCTATGTCAAACTATATGACCTTTCAAGTGGGCCGACTCTGCAGCTGTTGAGAGCAACAAACGGCGGCTCTCCTGCACCTTATGCCCTCTTAAGTGTCTCATTAAGAACATAATTACGAATGATCGAACGGACTTATCTCATCTGAAAGTACTTGATTGGTAAAATTTCCAGATTTGCATATTCTCTCTAACTGTCTGTTCCCTTTAGCTGATCAGGGAGAAATTCAACCCCACACTTTTTAACCTCTTCGAATTTGCAGAAGTTTCGCTGGGAATCCCTTATACATTCTCCACGCAGTCCCAATCTCTCCCCATGCGAATTCCTTATTTTTTGGAGCCCTGATGAAAGACATTTGTGGCCGTCGATTTGCTTCGTAGGTAGAATCATGGTTCCAGAGGCAACCGTAAACACTTGTGCATGAAGGCATTGACCGTCTCGTCTGGCAGTGGGATAAATGTATTTACGGCTATGGCGATTACTTTTCAAATAAAAAGCAGTTTATGTGCTTCTTTGACAAATGACTCGTTTTCATTTGACTGGCCCTTTTAGACGTGCTGCATCACCACAACGCTCACTGACCATCTGGACAGATTTTGACTTTTTAGTCATCATGAACTGTTTCCGTATTGTTTACCATGGTGACACGGAGCAACAGTAGTCGATCATAATACAATATGAAGTATATGGTTGAAACGTCCCCTTTGAAAAATTATACATGACTGTGCTTAAACTGACACACAATATTTTTAGCGCAACGCAATCTGACTTTCAAAAATCCCTACAAAAGAATGGCCCTGACTAACATTAACCTATACCTTTCACAAATCACTTACCTCACCAAAAATCTTCGTTACTCGAACTACTGCAATACAGCGTGCGCCACTACTGCCAGCTAAATAAAAGATTCAAACTACTGAAGGCACTAACTACTAATAGGCATAGTCAGCAAATGAAAGATTTTGATAGAGAACAAACAATGTATTTACCTTACTAATGTTCAAAAGTCATAATATATGTAGCACTTCATGACATCCAGTGTTACAAATTTCAAAACTCCGCCATCACTCTCCCCACATCCACCACTGCTGGCGGCTCACCTCCAACTGCGCAACGCTACGCGCTGTTCACATCCAGCTGCCCAACACTGCAATGGCAGACAACAATGCAAACTAGCCACAGACTGCGCACAGCACAGCCAGTGATTTTCATGCAGAGCGCTACGTGGCGTTACCAATATGAGAACCTAAACAGCCTACTTACAATGTGAAAGTGGCCTTGCAATGAATCAGCCTGCAACCGGACACGCTACAGAATCAAACGGTGGGAATTATTTAGGTTCTTAAAGTCCTGCTGTATATATGTATGTTGAATTTCGTGCTGTTTGCAGTTAACGGCTCTCCCATTGTTTGGACGCCCATGTTATCTGTGTCATGTTGACCACTCATGCGCAACTTATTGAATAGTGGTTACCTATGTGAAAAAGTTTGCCTGTTTTGGATGCACTTGAGACACTGGAAAGGAGTGTTTATCTAAGTGTGGCTCTGTGCACTCCTAAATAACAACAGCTTCGATTTTCTGGCACTTCTTTCTGCCTTTTGCTATTAAGTGTAATCAGCTATAGTGGCATTCTTTTGTAAAATTAAGATATTTAGTACACTGTTTTTCTTCTGGTATATAATTATCAGTTAGGATTATAACACAGAGTATGTGTGATCTGGTTTCTACACATTCCGCAGTGTTCTTGTGGTGAATTTTTATGTATCGTGGATCCTGTGCAAAGGGAGTGTGAACTGTTGTTGTAGACAGTGATTTCAAGAGACTTAATTTGGCTGTAAAGAGTAATTGTATTACTGTTTTGAAATTTTTGTAATGTTTTAAGGATTGTGTTGCTCTGGATAACTCCCAGTTGCTGTGTGGTTTTATGTTGTTGTTTCAGTGGTATAATCAGCGTTGCGCGTCGTCTGTTGTAGTTGGTCGTTTAACTGGGGGGTGGATGCCTTGGCGGCGGCCAGTTTGAATTGTAACCGATAGCTCGGTCGCTGTTTTTATCACCAGACTCCAGTTCTTCGGCGAATTTGAGTATTTTATTACTTGTTTCTGGTGACGCCGAGCCGTCCGTCTTTCCATCTACACCGTCCCTTTCAGCTTTTATTCAGGCTCGATCTGAGTTTTAGTTTCCACTCACCTCTAATGTGCCATTACTTGTCACTGAAATTTTGTAATACCTGAAAGGTGACTTTCATTGTACTGGATTTTTAAGATATTACTCAGAAAGAGAGATTGTGAGTGGTTTCTGTTGTTATATCTTAAAAGGTGGCCTGCTTCTGAGTGAGCTTTTTCTCAGTAAACCATTTATTGTTTGTATGGTTCTTAACATTTTTGTATAGAAAGTTTTAAAATTATTTATTGTTTGGGTGTGGCCTTTGACGTCCGTAGTCAGTCAGTCTGTTTAGTAATGTTTCAGATTCTTTGGCAATTATGTGCGTCGTATTTAGGTTCTTAAAGTCCTGCTGTATATATGTATGTTGAATTTCGTGCTGTTTGCAGTTAACGGCTCTCCCATTGTTTGGACGCCCATGTTATCTGTGTCATGTTGACCACTGGTGCATAGTGAATAGTGGTTACCTATGTGAAAAAGTTTGCCTGTTTTGGATGCGCTTGAGATACTGGAAAGGGGTGTTTATCTAAGTGTGGCTCTGTGCACTCCTAAATAACAACAGCTTCGATTTTCTGGCACTTCTTTCTGCCTTTTGCTATTAAGTGTAATCAGCTATAGTGGCATTCTTTTGTAAAATTAAGATATTTATGACACTGTTTTTCTTCTGGTATATAATTATCAGTTAGGATTATAACACAGAGTATGTGTGATCTGGTCTGTGTTTAACTGGTAATTGTTACCTTGTCTTTATCGAGTTGAAGTATCCCTGAGCGTGTGTCCCACGTCTCACGCTGCAGCCCGTATACTTAGGTCAGCGGTATCACTTCGAGTCTGCAGCCGTCAGTCAGATAAGACGGCCACAGTGCAGGGCTGGATGCAGGCGCCGCCCCTGCCGCACGCTCCGCCCTGCACAACTTCCACGGGTCGCGGGCCGCTATCTCACAGCGCACACAACGTGTAAGGCGAACCGCGCCTGTAGTAATGAAACTCGCATTACCGACTCTGTGCGATAAGCCCTTCAAGCTCTGCTCGAGCAGTACGGTGGCTTTATAACTCCGTTACCCAACTGATACTCGCGCAGAGGTTTAGAGGATTATGCTCGTTCAGCTGACTACAACGGTCCGAAACCAAGTAAACTTCAGTGGATCACTGAAGATAGAACCTCGCCGTGGAAGTTCGTTTTAAACGTTCAGTTACCTTACAGTAAGGCGATCTGCAATAAAAGACGTCACTCATCTACTGGTGCACTCGAGGAAAGCGTCATAGGACTGCTTTCGTTTGTGCAATATTTAATATATTTTTAGTACATTCATAAGAAAGCCCCAGAATGTGTTAAAAATGCAATAGAAGAAAGTAGCATATGTGGACACAAACTTCCCTCGACTTCATAATCCACATCATTAACCACTACGCTACGCCAAAGACATGTAACTTGCAACTTCAGCATTGCTCAGCTTAGAGTCTCTTGAAAATTTTTAGATCAGAAGCATCATTAACTGGCATTTAATTACAATAAGTAGTACCAAGTATGGCGTGTTTGCCATAAATTTTCTATGTCGTTGACTTGAAATGACATATTGCAAGGTATAATATAGAAACAGTGAAATACGACGAAATCAATAAGCCATTTGACACATCAAGCGCCAGTCATTTTGACGTCTCTTTCCAGTATGCCGACTGTGTTGCTGGCTTCTCGCCGATGAAGCGCGAGCATACTTAACGTCGCTTAGGCGCAACAGTCACTCTGTACTAAGTGATTCAAATCCTACTATTGACACAGCCAAACCCTGTGTTAGGAAGTTTCAGAATCGCACACATTCCACAGCAGACTGAAGAATTCACTCCGGATTACATCAGTGTCTTTACCATTGCCAAGCTGACTTTGTATATTTCAGGAGGTGCTTCGCAAATAGTTCCCATTTAGGTGAAATGTTTAGTCGTAGTCGAATTTCCTCTATCGAAGTATGTCTACTTAATACTCCTCATAGCAGACATGAACAGTGATACAAGGATAACGTAGATCACGTTATTACAAAAGTACTCTTTAGTACTGAATTAATAAGCAGTCAAGTTTTAAACGTTTGAAAGTTGAGCTTCTCGCTCCGTACTGAATATTCAAATAAATTCTACGGTCGGAGGTTCGAATCCTGCCTCGGGCATGGATGTTTGTGATGTGCTTAGGTTAGTTAGGTGTAACTAGTTCTAAGTTCTAGGGGACTAATGACCTCAGCAGTTGAGTCCCATAGTGCTCAGAGCCATTTGAACCATTTTTCAAATAAATTACTGGAGAGCAACAGGCTAAGGTACTCGACAGTCACCGCAGTTTCGACAGGTGAACACCCCGTCTTCTTCAGAGACAACTGCAACCTGTGATCGCTGTTCAAGGGGAAAAAAGCTGAAAGTAGATTCTGACGATATGACGCACTTGTTATTGTATAAATTAGGTCCCATTCTTTGAGTATCTATCAGTTCTATGTTTTATATAACTTACGTGGTGCACGGTGCACTGTAGGAACATCGACAACGCTTTAGCATTGTTGTGTGTGTCCACAAACCGCTCATTTTTAAAGAGGGACCTCAAACCCAGAAACACGCAGTTCGGATCTTGATCGTGCAGCAGACTCAAAACGAGGACAGTTATGTATTTAACTGACAGACTTACGTTGTATACGTCCACACTGGGTGACTGTGTAAAATTACGTGTATGTGAGCAAGTGCTTGAAAATGACAGAACGCCGGGATCAGCTGATGGTGTAAAATATATGACAAATGAATACAACTACATTAGGAAATAGGATTGCCTTCTATTAAATTTGTGGCTGTCTCACACGACTTGAAGAAACATATTACTTGCGTACGTCATAAAATAGGCCACATTGCAACATTAATACCTCGTATCGACGCTTTAATTCGTTGCGGTCATACTTGGGGTGGCCTTTTGTCAGCACAGGTGAGAGTTCCGTCAGACTCATTCGAACTGTGTCTATCCGCGCTTCCTTTACTCTGTACACATTATATATTCGGTGTTACACGATAAGGATATATGGCTTTCTAACAATTTTCTAAAACAGGCGTTGTAAGTGCTTTGTAAACGATATTTTTCATAGGTGAACTGTAATTTCTTAAAACCGATAAACGACACAGGTCATGAATTTCCTTGCATATATGTAATTATTTCTCTACCCGAAGATTTATATATAAAGGTACTGAACAACTTTATATTTCTTACCATTTAAGATCCTCGTACTATTATGAAATATTACGTCTGACTAGACGTAGCTGTGGCTTTCATGGATTTTTTCCATAGTAGTATATTGCTCTATCGGTGATAATGATGGTATTCACAAAAATCCTTATATGTCCTTTTTAACAAACAGAAAGAAGTCATTGAATCAAGCTTAAGTGGTGCAGCTAACGCAACAAAACATGCACTCATATCCTATTTAAGGATTTCATTGTACACCTCAGACGGGTATAAAAAGTGGTCACCCTCTGTTATTTATACGTTAAAAGACATACATAGAATGAGAATATTATACTTTTTACTGTTGGATAAGATAAAGAAATGAAAATATTTGGAAACTATCTCACAGCTATGTATCGATTCACATTCGATTAAAAGTAATACTTTGAACACTGAGACGCAGCAATAAGGCTCACTCGAGAATCTGGCTCACTTTAAGTCCTGGGGAATGCTCGAAAACCGGCTGAAAGTCTATACGAGCTGCAAGGCATTAGAGAGGGGATACTATCCCCCTTCCTCCGCCCATCGACATGGTGGCGCAGGAAGCTCCGAACACTTGCTACTGGTCTCCGTTTGACGATTTCGTCAAGTTCCTGTAGGCTTAGAGATTCTGACACACAACCAGATTACTTCCGTCATACTTGACAAACCTGTTGTCTGAACTCTCTCAAGTCCATAAACCTCCGTGTCACTACATATATATCCAAACATTGGCTGCGAAACTTTTTCTTCGATACATCAGAGCTCTGTAGATCATGTCAACCCACAAAACTTTAAGCAACCAGAAGCAGCACCAACACCCTTCACTGAATCAGCACCACCTACTATACACGATAAGGGCGTATATTTAACAGCCTCATGGGATGGTGGCAGCTGCCCGCTTTGAGAATTCAATATGTTTGCTTCGGTGGCTGTTCGCAGATTTAAGTATCTATTGTAAAGATACTCAAACAATGACATAAAACATTTCGGAGCTGTGCCAACTGCAGACTCACACAGACACTTTTTCAACCAGGAAAGCGTAAACAAAAGCTAAGAGCACTACATTCCGACGTGTTTCACGTCAAGAAATGTGTAGTGCGCAAACCTATTAGGTCCAAAATATCAGTAACTAACGGAGAAATGCTTGGCAAACGTGCAAGCGGACGGCGCTACCAGATGCAAGCAAAACTCAGACAAAAATGCTATTTTTGATGATGTTTCAAATAAATAAAACGAAACATGTATGGAACTAGAAATACACGTTTTTAGTAGTTGCAGAGATGAGTTTTAAATATCTTTAATAACGAATGTTAGTACCATTGCAGGCCTCAATAAAATCAAGTACTGACATTCCTAATTTATTTAAAGAGAATCCAGTCACAATGAGATAACTCTTAACAATAAGTTGTCCACAGCAGATACAAAAGAGTAATTGTCAACAACAGGGTGAACTAGTCCAAGCGTGCAGGCAGTGGAGCTGAATGATTTCGGACACAGTCAACTTCTTCACTTTGAACAATAAGTATGAGCTAGAGTTATTCTTCACGTGAATTGAAGGAGTAACACACTTCATTAATGATTGTCAGTCGGTGCCAGGGTGATAAATGTCGACTGTATAGCAAATGAGAAGATAGAAAGAGGTGAGGAAGTTCTAAAGCGCATGGTGAGGTGTGATTCAGTATGATGTGTAGACAAGAGGAGGAAGTAACTGCTATACTAATGTTTACGTACAGTATTGTTAAACCAGATTGAACTATAACTCCTACATTACATAATTACCTGAATACTCTATAGTTGAAACCATTTATCTGTCAGAGGAGGCTATCGTCAAGTGTGGCATAGCGTGCGACTCTGATAGGCTGAAATGATTGGTCACTTGTGTAGGTGCCGAAATAGTCAGCGTTCCTATGTTGTAACTACATCCCAGAAATCTCACGTTGAGAGACTTGAGGCTATACATAACAATGTCAGAAATTATGGAGTAACATTTTGAGGCACTTGCAACTGTCGAAATCTTGACGCAGACACGCGTGCAGAGTTAAAATCGTCTCTTTGGAGTGGGGGGAGTCAAACATAAGACTAGGAAGAAGAAATGTGATACTTTCCTACGAACGTAGCAAAATATGTGAAAACTAATTGTCACTGGGAATTGAAACCTTGATCTACAATAAAATCCCGATTGCCTTAAGTGGTGGGCACCTCTTATGAGTTCTGAAGTATGAGACAGCTTTCGAAAATTGGAAAAAGTAACAGTACATGGACTCGAACCCAGAGCATCCCTTTGAAACTATCCATGTGAATGAGTTGGTTTCTGTCTACATTTTAATGTAAGGTAATTGAGTTAATTACAAATATTTCTGGAAAATGTGAAGAATTAGCGAAAATTAAAGTCTTATGAATGTGAGAACTCGAATGTAGAGCACTAGATTTCAAAACGGTAAGGATTCTCATATAATTAAATTTACCTCGAGACATTTGATCTCATCTTTATCTACGATAATGATGGAAGCTGAAGAAATGAATTAAAATTCGTGCCTTATCGTAGATAAAGAGGATTTTGTCAGCCATTTTACCTTCTCCTCCAGACAGTATACCCAGAGTAACGGGACTTTGCGCTCTTCGGTTCCTCTTACTTCTCTTGTATCGTGTAAGAGATTTTTAAGTTATTCCATATAAATGTTAATCAAAGGACTTATTCGACCGGTAACCGAATGTTATACCTTTTGATTTTTTGATATAAATTAAACTAACGGGAAAATGCTCCTACCGGAGCACAAGAAAGGCGAATATGATCTTGTTTAAAAGACTCTAACTGCAAAGTGGGTCACCAGCTACCTCATTCTACCTTCCTCAGCCGGCCGGTGTGGCCGTGCGATTCTATGCGCTTCAGTCTGGAACCGCGTGACCGCTACGGTCGCAGGTTCGAATCCTGGCTCGGGCATGGATGTGTGTGATGTCCTTAGGTTAGTTAGGTTTAACTAGTTCTAAGTTCTAGGGGACTGATGACCACAGATGTTAAGTCCCATAGTGCTCAGAGCCATAGCCTACCGTCCTCAGCAGCGTTAAAATTTTTCTCAAAAAATTTGACATGCATACATATTCGCACTCTTTTTAACATGCAACTCACCTCTCACTTCCACAAGCTTGCTTAACTGTAACTAGCTCACACCCACTCCTACTAGTCCATTGCTGCAAGCCGCTCATGCGCATCTATTCGGACCTGGCCATTCTCAGTCAGTCATTCAGCCCAACACATTGTCATTATCTCTTTATGTCTTTTTAACAGTCACTGTGTTCTGTCCCATAGCCACAGCCTCCTTCGTTGTGTCGTACTACTATTGTCTCCTGTCACTCTAGCTGTCTCACTCTTGCCCTTGCTTAATGATATTGTCTCATTTATTGTACAAGTAGGCTAACTTTGAATCGGAGTATCTAGGAAACTGATAAAGATGTCAAGGAAATTTTCAAGGTTGTTCGAATCGCGACCTCCAGAATATATCGTTATAATTACAGTCATTTGTTGTGCATAGCCCTCTTGGAATCCGCGGCTCGGTTTGGTACCTGAAAACCATGTTTCTTGGATTCTCTGAGGAACTACCCATGAACTAAATGGTACTTCCATAAGCCCCTTAACGTGCACCATAGACCGTATAAAATTCGAAAAGAACCAACCGATTTGCTCCATTTGCCTAAGCTCGAGGAAGTGCGTGATACTGAATCTTTGACGCTCTACTGTAGGATAGTTGCAATAAGACGATCCTTCTGTTCCGTATACGAATGGTCCCTAGACCAAGGGCTATCCTAAACACTTGACCCTACCTTTCTGTCACGAACAGAACCCCAGGTATGAGCCCCGGAAAAATTCAGTTTTTATTATGATGTTTAGGAATATATTAGTTAGTGCATGCTGTCGCATGCGTACCTATTCCTCTTCGTCACTAAAAATAAGTTGTCCCTGGTAAACAGTCATCCTTTCAGTGATAGTAACAAAATTTCTCCTCACTTCAATTTTATGCTGTCTGTCCACACTTTGATGAGTGTGTCTCCAAGTACTCTTGGTCCCATTGATGGCCGATATACGTATAAGTATATTCTGCCGCGAAACGGTTTGCAAAAAGTTTCATGGACGTCTCAGAGGAAAACGAGAACAAATTTCTTTAGAACGCTGACTCTGTCCTATGTCGTGTGTCCACATACACGATCTGTCGGTAAAGCTCATACATTCGCTAACAATAAAAGCCTACGTGTTTCCCGCTAGATGTTGCATGTAACTCCGAAGTCTGACCATTAAACTGTTCCTTTGGAGGTGGTGTTTTTCTGTTCAGTCTTGATAAGAACTTCTTAAGCAAGATTTAGAATATATAGTGGTAGCTGTACCGTAATAAACTATATAAGTTTATCTCGATTTCTTTCTATGCCGGCAATCGTAGACAGATGTACACAGTAATGGCACTTTTTTAATTGAGTGTCCTTTATGAATGAAGGGACACTTGAGTACTTGCGGAAGCCCAAAGGGAGGAAGAAACGGAAGAAGAGAACCGCCCTTCCGACGTTCAAATCGGCCGATAATAGTCGGGGGAGAGGACGAGTGCAGGTGTATTATTCCGGGAACCGTGAGAGCAGGCGCGACGCTTCTTTGTCTGCGCGTCGCCGTCCGCGCAAGAAGAGGCCGGCGGCTCGGCGCGCTCCCACGCTGTTTTTACGGGAGGCAGCGGAGCGTCGTAAATCTGGCGCGATACCATCCGCTAATGTGACGGCACGGGGCGCGGGGAGCGGCCACTTTATGATCGGAGCACGCGCCGTCACCCGCCACCGCCGACCGCCCTGGCTCCTCTCTCTGATGGACGGCGCGCAGAAAAGCCAGAGCGTCTCGGAAGCTCGCGACAAATGTCCGTTCGCCGACTGGGACCCAAGGCCCCCTTCCAGAAATGCTAGCAGCTGCAGCGCTCCGTTTGAGATGTACATTGAGGTGACAAAATCACGGGTTACCTCCTAATATCGTGTCGGACCCCCTTTTGTCCTGCGTAGTGCACCAGCTCGACGTGGCATGGACTCAATAAGTCGTTGAATGTCCCATGCAGATATGGTGCGCCATGCTGCCACTATAGCCCTCCATAATTACGTTGATGTTGTGCACGAACTATTTTCTCAAGTATGTCCCATAAATGTTCGATGGTATTCCTCGAATTGTCGAGAACGTTCTTCAAGCCATCCATAAACAATTATGGTCTGGTGACATGTTTGGTTCAAAATGGTTCAAATGGCTCTGAGCACTATGGGACTTAACATCTGAGGTCATCAGTCCCCTAGAACTTAGAACTACTTAAACCTGACGAACCTAAGGACATCACACACATCCACGCCCGAGGCAGGATTCGAATCTGCGACCGTAGCAGTAGCGCGGTTCGAGACTGAAGCGCCTAGAACAGCTCGGCCACAACGGCCGGCCGACATGTTTGGAAGCATGAAGACCATGAGCGGCTGCAAATGGTCTCCAGGTAGCCGAACATAACCATTTCCAGTCAGCGACCGGCTCAGTTGGACCAGAATCCCCAGTCCATTACCTATAAACACAGCCCACACCATTATGGAGCCACCACCAGCTTGCACAGTGCCTTGTTGACAACTTGGCTCCATGGCTTCGTGGGGTCTGAGGCATATTCGAATTCTACCATCAGCTCTTACCAGCTGAAATTGGGCTTCCTCTGGCCAGGCTACAGTTCTCCAGTAGGATCCAACCGATATTATCACGAGGCCAGGAGAGGCGCTGCAGGCGATGTCGTGCTGTAAGCGATCGTCTGCTGCCATAGCCCATTAACACCAAATTTCGCAGCACTGTCCTGACGAATACGTTCATGCTACGTCCTACATTGACTTCTGTGGTTCCTTAACGTAGTGTTACTTGTCTCTTAGCACTGCCAACTCTACTCAAACAGCCGGCCGAAGTGGCCGTGCGGTTAAAGGCGCTGCAGTCTGGAACCGCAAGACCGCTACGGTCGCAGGTTCGAATCCTGCCTCGGGCATGGATGTTTGTGATGTCTTTAGGTTAGTTAGGTTTAACTAGTTCTAAGTTCTAGAGGACTAATGACCTCAGCAGTTGAGTCCCATAGTGCTCAGAGCCATCTGAACCATTTTCTACTCAAACACTGCTGCTCTCGGTCGTTAAGCGGACGTCGGGCACTGCGATGTCCGTGGTGTGAGGTAACTACTAAAATTTGCTATTTTCAGCACACTCTTCGCACTGTGGATCCCGAAATGTTGAATACCGTAACGATTTCCGAAGTGGAATGGCCCATGTATCTAGCTTCAACTACCATTCCGCGTTCAAAGAATATTAATTTCCATCATGCGGCCGTAATCACGAAAACTTTTCCAAATGAATCACCTGTGTACAAATGATAGTTCCGTCAGTGCACTGCCACTTTATGCCTTGCCGCCTTTCAAAGCGGAGGAAATGCGAATTCTCTTCTATTGGTCTGAGCCCCCACTTACAAAATTGTTGCAAATTTGTGTAAAGTGAAACATTAAGAGTATGACTGGAAATAGAACAAACTTTTCGGAAGAAAAACGGCACTGTCTGCTACATGGCCTCTCGTCGACAATTTTTCTAACTTCCTTCTGATTGGACAACAAGCAATTTTTGGCAGTTTTTCCACAGGAAATTGAGAGGAGCGCCGCTTTTCAGATTACTCTGCGTCTGGACAGTTATCAGTGCGCAAGCGAGTTGTACTTTTCACTTGGAAGGAGTCTGACGAGGATCAGAATTTCATTCGTATTCTGACCGGAGACCAGCATGCGAGAGATTCGACTTCTGCATGGGCCCTTAGGCAGTACTTGCAGTGGAGACCTCTTCTGCAGTCGCTGAGGTAGCAGACTACCTTCTCGCAACTAAATACTGGTAAATTCAGGCAACACCACCAGGCAGTGCTGTTTCCCTTGTGGAATATTTTATAGCGTTTCTTTCAGTTGAGTATATACAGATGAGCTCTATTCCCGTTATCACGATTAATTTCAGCAGGGATCACAACCAAGACTCACCTGTCAGTGCCAATACCTTTCAATAAATTTCAGTTGCGTGCAGTTTATCAAATACGTCGGAGGAGGAGAAGCGGGATGGGGAGAGAGGGGTGGGGGGGGGGGGGAGGGGCATCTGCATATCGAGAGAAAATTCATGTATCGAGAGAATTTATTCGATTCAGATCAAAGGTATTGTTTATCTTAAGCCAAAACCCAGTGGCCTCTTGTAATATCAGCTGTCCATCTCAAGTTGGTCGCCTGATGGCCAGCTGAAATATTGTGTCAAGATGACTGAATGATCAAGCTGTAGATCCATCAAAAACAATACCTATTAACAACAACGTGTCCTTCGTGTGATCGTCTTTCTTTCTCTGCAACTCTTGAAGTTCGTTGAGGCTCCACTCAACATTATTCGCGTTAGTTTCAGTGCCTCCTTAGTCACTGACGTTCTATAAGCTATGTTCCCTGTACAGAGTACGCTCTCTCCTGTTTTAATTTTACACCGAACTTCTTGTGGCAAAACATGATGCCCAGGTAACAGCGCCTACTCTGTGTTTCAAACATACGCACTGCTTCCAATACGATTTTAGCCAGATAACATACACCCAGGTGACAAAAGTCGTGTGATAGCAATGTGCACACACGCAGATGGCAGTGGTATCACGTACACAAGGCATAAAAGGGCAGTGCAATATCGTTATTGCACTCAGGTGGTTCATGTCAAAAGGTTTCCAGCATGATTATACCTGCACGACAGAAATTAACAGCCTTTGAACGCGAAGTGATAGTTGTAGCTAGACGCATGGGACATTCAGTTACGGAAATCGTTAGGAAATTCAGTATTCCGAGATCCACAGTGTCAATAGTGTTCCAAGAATGTCACATTTCATACATTATCTGTCACCAAGGACTACGCACTTCAGGAGCGAGCGCAACAGCGTTTGCGTAGACTTGTCAGTGCTAAGAGACAAGCAACACTGAGCGAAATAACCGCAGGAATCAATGTGGAATGTACGACGAACGCGTCCATTAGGACAGTGCGGCGAAATCTGGCGTTAATGGGCTATGACACCAAATGACCGATGAGATTTCTACATCTACATCTACATTGATACTCCGCAAGCCACCCAACGGTGTGTGGCGGAGGGCACTTTACGTGCCACTGTCATTACCTCCCTTTCCTGTTCCAGTCGCGTATGGTTCGCGGGAAGAACGACTGTCTGAAAGCCTCCGTGCGCGCTCTAATCTCTCTAATTTTACATTCTTGATCTCCTCGGGAAGTATAAGTAGGGGGAAGCAATATATTCGATACCTCATCCAGAAACGCACCCTCTCGAAACCTGGCGAGCAAGCTACACCGCGATGCAGAGCGCCTCTCTTGCAGAGTCTGCCACTTGAGTTTATTAAACATCTCCGTAACGCTATCACGGTTACCAAATAACCCAGTGACGAAACGCGCCGCTCTTCTTTGGATCTTCTCTATCTCCTCCGTCAACCCGACCTGGTACGGATCCCACACTGATGAGCAATACTCAAGTATAGGTCGAACGAGTGTTTTCTAAGCCACCTCCTTTGTTGATGGACTACATTTTCTAAGCACTCTCCCAATGAGTCTCAACCTGGTACCCGCCTTACCAACAATTAGTTTTATATGATCATTCCACTTCAAATCGTTCCGTACGCATACTCCCAGATATTTTACAGAAGTAACTGCTACCAGTGTTTGTTCCGCTATCATATAATCATACAATAAAGGATCCTTCTTTCTATGTATTCGCAATACATTACATTTGTCTATGTTAAGGGTCAGTTGCCACTCCCTGCACCAAGTGCCTATCCGCTGCAGATCTTCCTGTATTTCGCTACAATTTTCTAATGCAGCAACTTCTCTGTATACTACAGCATCATCCGCGAAAAGCCGCATGGAACTTCCGACACTATCTACTAAGTCATTTATATATATTGTGAAAAGCAATGGTCCCATAACACTCCCCTGTGGCACGCCAGAGGTTACTTTAACGTCTGTAGACGTCTCTCCATTGATAACAACATGCTGTGTTCTGTTTGCTAAAAACTCTTCAATCCAGCCACACAGCTGGTCTGATATTCCGTAGGCTCTTACTTTGTTTATCAGGCGACAGTGCGGAACTGTATCGAACGCCTTCCGGAAGTCAAGAAAAATAGCATCTACCTGGGAGCCTGTATCTAATATTTTCTGGGTCTCATGAACAAATAAGGCGAGTTGGGTCTCACACGATCGCTGTTTCCGGAATCCATGTTGATTCCTACATAGTAGATTCTGGGTTTCCAGAAATGACATGATACGCGAGCAAAAAACATGTTCTAAAATTCTACAAGAGATCGACGTAAGAGATATAGGTCTATAGTTTTGCGCATCTGCTCGACGACCCTTCTTGAAGACTGGGACTATCTGTGCTCTTTTCCAATCATTTGGAACCCTCCGTTCCTCTAGAGACTTGCGGTACACGGCTGTTAGAAGGGGGGCAAGTTCTTTCGCGTACTCTGTGTAGAATCGAATTGGTATCCCGTCAGGTCCTGTGGACTTTCCTCTATTGAGTGATTCCAGTTGCTTTTCTATTCCTTGGACACTTATTTCGATGTCAGCCATTTTTTCGTTTGTGCGAGGATTTAGAGAAGGAACTGCAGTGCGGTCTTCCTCTGTGAAACAGCTTTGGAAAAAGGTGTTTAGTATTTCAGCTTTACGCGTGTCATCCTCTGTTTCAATGCCATCATCATCCCGTAGTGTCTGGATATGCTGTTTCGAGCCACTTACTGATTTAACGTAAGACCAGAACTTCCTAGGATTTTCTGTCAAGTCGGTACATAGAATTTTACTTTCGAATTCAATGAACGCTTCACGCATAGCCCTCCTTACGCTAACTTTGACATCGTTTAGCTTCAGTTTGTCTGAGAGGTTTTGGCTGCGTTTAAACTTGGAGTGGAGCGGAGATTGCCTTTGCTAACAGCACAACATCCCCTGCAAGGCCTGTCCTGGGTTCATGACCATATCAGTTAGACCCTAGACGGAAAACCATGGCCTGGTCAGACGAGTCGAGATTTCAGTTGGTAAGAGCTGATGGTAAGGTTCAAGTGTGGCTCCGACTCCACGAAGGTGTATGCCAAAGTAGTCAACAAGGCACTGTGCAAGCTTTTAGGTCCTCCATAATGATTTGGGCTGTGTTTACGAGGAATAAATTGGGTCCCCTGGTCCAACTGAATCGATCGTTGACTTGAAATTGTTATGTTCAGCTTCTTGAAGACCATTTACAGCCATTCATGGGCTTCATGTACCCAAACAAAAACGCACCATGTCACAGCCCATAGTTGTTCGCGACTGATTTGAAGAACATTCTGGACAATTCGAGTGAATGATTTTCCCACCCAGATCACGTGACGTGAATCCCATCGAATATTTATGTAACATAATCCAGAGGATAGTTCGCTACAAAATTAACGCACTAAAGGACGGTTATAGAGACAGCATAACTCAATATCTCTGCAGATGACTCCCAACGACTTGTTGAGTCCATGCTGCGTCGAGCTGCTGTCCTACACCGGGCAAAAGGAAGTCCTACACGACAGTGGGAGGTATCCCAGCCGGCCGGGTGGCCGAGCGTTTCTAAGCGCTACAGTCTGGAACTGCGAGACCGCTAGAGAATTCGCAGGTTCGAATTCTGCCCATACTGCTCAGAGCCATTTGAACCATTTGAGGTATCCCATTTGTCACCTTAGTGTACGGATACCCCAGGAGTTCTAATATTACGAAAAGTTCTCCGACATTTCAGTATATGGTAAATCAGCAGATCCATAGGCGTCCGCAAGAAGGGGCAAGATTGAAACATGCACCTCCGCCTCCCCTCTCCCACGTCCGCTTTGGAATCTGAGATATATAATTTTTATTCGTTACAGAATTCTCATACACTTGTATACTGGAGCGCGAAAGAAACTGATATAGGCATGCACGTTTGAATACAGAGATATTCGGTTGCTGCTACTACAATGGCAGGTTATCAAGTTTTAAGTGAGTTTGAACGTGGTGTTACAGTCGGCGCACGAGCGATGGAATACAGCAACTTCGAGATAGGATTCATGGTGTCAGTTTCCTCCAGCACTTCCTCAAGCATTAGTCTTGTACATGAGACGTAGTAATTCGGCACTTCTGCTTGCTTAGGATGTGTGGAATTTCGTTACGAAGCCTTGGAGTAATCGTCTACTTAACCTCTTTGAATCCAGTCATACTGTTATTTCCTGGAGAGCCCGCGCTTCTTCGCTGTGTCTAAGCATCGGATAGGCCCTTTACAGAACTGTGCCATGTAGCGGGAGAGATTTTATACCTTTCCTCACAGACAAGTCCTCAACATACAGAAAATCTACGAGAGTAGGAGATCGTTTAACATCTTCACATAATTTTTACTGATCGGCGCTGCAAACTTTGCCACCATTGGCCAGCGAGTTCTTGCTCTGACGAAAAATAGAAAAGTTCCAGAGCGACCAGAACACTTCGTTACAGATCTTTGGAGAGTAGTAACTTTCCAGGGAGAGAATGAAATATGAAATAGAAAAAAGGTGATGCTCTTAAGGGACCATCAGGTCAAATATGACGGACAAATGGCTCTGAGCACTATGGGACTTAACATTTGAGGTTATCAGTCCCCTAGAACTCAGAACTACTTAAACTTAACTAACCTAGGGACATCACACACATCCATAACCGAGGCAGGATTCGAACCTGCGACCGTAGCGGTCGCGTGGTTCCAGACTAAAGCGCCTGGTACCGCTCGGCTACAGCGGCCGGCCAAATATGAGGGAAGCACACGTGAATACACTGTGGACTCACACACCCTGTGTGGTATTAATCCCTGTGGTTTCATGTCTGTCTTACGTAGCACTCAAGCTGTTAGATACAGTGCATTCGAAAGTATTGTGCAGGTGCAGGTGCAGGTGCATATTTTTCTTTCACCCTCAACCATTTGATCGTAAAGTGTCTAATCAGTCGTCCTCCCCACGAATCAGCAATGTAAAGATTGCTTTTTTGTTTCACTTATGGAAATTGTAAGAGTTTAAAAACTCTTCGTGCAGCACTTTGCTGAACATTTCTGATAACGTGCAGGTCATAATTACATTTTTACTTTATGAGTCAACTCATCAACTCCTGTTTAAGCAACCCGAGCAAATTTCTTAGATAGTTCTTACATACATAATAAAACACAAGGGAATATGTTTGCTGACGCAGTTATTCTAGTGTGCTTGTTCACGTCAGTTTTTGTTCCTTGTTCTGAAAGGTATTTACTGTATGTCAGTTTTTGCTGACAGGCGGTTTGTACGGTATTAATTACATAGTCGTTGTCAAAATTAACGATAAGTACTTTCGTCTTTACGTCCAGTCGCTCTGCAGCAGGTAATGCTTCGTCTATCGATGGAGCTGTACAAATATTTGCAATTTTGACTAGGAACCACAAATGGAACACATACCTGAAGAAAGTGGGCTGTGAAGATTGATTTAGTAATGAAATTACTACGTCGAAAATGATAATTATTGAATAACTTTGCATGACATACACTATTTAATGTTATTGTTCTGTATAACGAAACAGAAAAAAAAATCCCACGGGGTGGGTTTGAACCCATGCCGCCAGCGTCGCACCTTAGCCCCTACGTAACGCTCGTTCCATCGAAAGGTAATTAACGATATATATATATATATATATATATATATATATATATATATATATATATATATATATATATATATATATATATAGGAGGTATGCATAAAACTTCATCATCAATTTTCTTGGAAACTACGGACCGTCGCATGAAAGCCTCTAGCCAAGTCCCTATAGTACGTACCTAAGACTCACAGCATAGAACATTGTTAGTCACAGCATTGAAAATTGTTTCCAGATTGAACCTTTGACTCTGCAGCAGAATCTGCGACGTTTTGAAACTTCCTGGGATGCCAGCCCAGCAGGATGTACCGGAGAGCTTATGTGACGTTTGGAAAACAGGGGACGTGTTGAAAAGCGTGAAGCTGTGAGGGCAGGTTGCGAGTGTGCCTGGGTTCATGAGTCGGCAAGAGCATTGCAATCAAAATGCCTGGTTTTAGGCTTCCAGTTTTGGTATGCCGTATACACTGACGCGCCAAAGACACTAGTATAGGCATGCGTTTTCAAATACAGAGATATGTAAACATGTAGAATACGGCTTGCGGTCGGTAACGCCTATATAAGACAACAAAGAGTCTGGTGCAGTTGTTAGATCGGTTACCGCTGCTACAGTGACAGGTTATCAAGATTTAAGTGAGTTTGAACGTGGTGTTATAGTCGGCGAACGAGTGATGGGACACGGCATCTCCGAGGTAGCGATGAACTGGGGATTTTCCCATACCACAATTTCACGACTGTACCGTGAATGTCAGGAATTCGGTAAAACATCAAATCTCCGACAAAGCTGCAGCCGGAAAAAGACCCTGCAAAAACGGGACCAACGACGACTGAAGAGGATCGTTCAACGTCACTGAAGTGCAACCCTTCCGCAAATTGCAGGGGATTTCAAGGCTGGGCCATCAACAAGCGTCAGCGTGCGAACCATTCAACAAAATATCATCGATATGGGCTTTCAGAGCCGAAGCCCACTCGTGCATCCTTGATGACTGTACGACGCAAAGCTTTACACCTCACCTGGGCCCGTCAACACCAACATTGGATTGCTGATGACTGGAAACATATTTCCTGGTCGGACGAGTCTCGTTGCAAATTGTATCGAGTGGATGGACATGTACGGGTATGAAGATAACCTCATGAATCCACGAATCCTGCATGTCTGCAGGAGATTGTTCAAGCTGATGGGGGCTCTCTGATGGTGAGGGGCGTGTTCAATTGGAGTGGTATGGGACCCCTGATACGTCCAGATACGACTTTGACAGGTGACGCGTACGTAAGCATCCTGTCTGATAACCTGCATCCATTCATGTCCATTGTGCATCCCGACTGACTTGGGCAACTCCAGCAAGACAACGTGAGACCCCACACGTCCAGAGTGGCTATAGGAACACTCTTCTGAGTTTAAACTCTTACCCTGGCCAACAAACTCCCGAGATACGAACATTATTAAGCGTATTTGGGATGCCTGCCAACGTGCTGTTCAGAAGAGGTCTCCATTCCTTCGTATTCTTACGAATTTATGGACAGCCCTGCAGGATTCATGGTGTCAATTCCCTCCAGCACTGTTTCAGACATCAGTCGAGTCCATGCGACGTGCTCGTGGAGGCAGATGTACCAGTTTCTTTGGATCTTTCGCTCTTCAGTAAGTTTTATTCTCTAACATCCGTACGAGATGATGCAATCGTTACGATACTCGGTTCCTCCTGAGAACTGCGTTCCAAGTCTCAGTCGAGCCAGACTTATTCCTTTATAACGCCGCGGACCGTTTGTCTCTACTGTCTTTTTCCAACGAGTCCTGCTCTCTCTCTGTGATGAGCAAACTATTGACGAGACATTGAACTCGTATGTTAATAATTTTCGCTTTTGGACTGTTTAGTTATGACTGAATGAAACATTATTTTGGTGCCACACGCGTTTCGCCTTTATTCAAATGGCTCTGAGCACTATGCTACTTAACTTCTGAGGTCATCAGTCCCCTAGAACTTAGAACTACTTAAACTTAACTAACCTAAGGACATCACACACATCCATGTCCGAGGCAGGATTAGAGCCTGCGACCGTAGCGGTCGCTGGGTTCCAGACTGTAGCGCCTAGAACCGCACGGCCACTCCAGCCGGCTCGCCTTTATTCTTTGCAAGGCATCATCAGTGACAGGATTCGTGGTTGTAGTTCTACATGCTGCGTTTTTTCCGTTTTTGTCATTGTTCTTTTTCTTATCATTGCCATTTGAAACTTTGTTTTTCAAACTTTACAGGACTAGGAACTGAACAATTGTTTTAATGTCGCGTTTTGATGGGTATTGTGAAAACAGTTGACAACATTTACCAAAACGCAACATAAAAACTAGTCTTCAGTTCCTAGTGCTGTGAAATTTGAAAAACAAAGTTCCAAATGGCAATTATAAGAAGAAGTACAACGCTAGAAACGTGAAAAAAACAACATCATGTAGGACTACATCCACGAAACCTGTCACTGAAGATGCCTTGCAAACAATAAAGGTGAAACGTGTATGGCACCAAAACTGTTTCATTCAGTTGTAATTAGACGGTCCAAAATAAAAATCGACATCATGCCGTAATTTTATACGCATCTAAGAATGAAGTTGAAGATGATCTGCCCTGAACTGCTAGTATCAGTAGCTCGTTGTCTTAAGAGAAGCTCCACGTTGTTCACCTCGACCAGGTTAGTTTGCAGAGCGCAGCGCAGTGTGAGCACAACGTCCGCGTCCCCCTGAGGCCTGCCCGCCGTTACCTGCGGTGCGACGGCTCGCTCTTCTCCACAGGGGTGTGTAACGGCTGCGCGGGTAGCGGTGGCCGAATCAGCAGGGGCGCGCCGTGCAGCCGTGCCGCACCGCTCTTTGCTCAGTGTGTGCGGGAAGCCGCCAGCAGCTTGCCGCTGCGCTGCAGGAGAGAGCAAGTAATCCCGGCCTTTATGCACACCGGGCGCTGGGGTTGCGCATAGCGCCGCAGAACCGTGCCACGCTATTTGCCAGAACCACCGACTCGCCTGAAACATTTCGCTAGTTTTCATTCTGTATCCACCAACGTAACATACATTCTGCAAACCTCTGTACAGTATGTGGCGGATAGCAAATTCGCTGTCCCTTACCATCTGCGTATTAAACACACTCCAGTCAATCCCATCTTATCCCCACCATCCCTATGCGTGATTAGCCATGGTGGCACCAGAGTGGTTGCACAGTCTACCTTGAACACAGCTTTTCTAAATTTACACAAAAAGATGTAACAGAAATTCAGACCTCAGGCATTGGACATTGAAATAAATACAATGCCGACAAGTGAAAATTTATGCCAGATCGGCACCCGAATCCTGATTTTCCACTTTACTTGAGCAGTCATCTTAACTGCTTCGGCTATCCGAGCACGCTTTCCATTGAGCTCAAATTCTCAACTTGTCACACGCTATGTATGTAGCCTTCACTGTTCATATCCTCATTGTTCACCTGATTTCCGCGTAAGTTCGCACATAGTGTGCATCTACACTGAAGGTATCATAATTTGCCATCAAGGCGCATATAAATTGGAAGGTGGCAACGGTCTTGCACCCTGCATGAGTCCATTTAACGTGACTGTAATCACTCTGCGAGCGCTTTAGGTCAATAAAAATGACTGACAACGGCGCAATCGCTTTGTAGATAAGTAGTTGTTGTTTGTTGGAGTAATACTCTAAATTACGATGTAGAAAATCTATGTGGAAACGCATGGGCACGCTGGCTAGGAAATATAGCGAGAATTATGCGATTTTGTAATTATAAGATTTTGCGGGGCTGTAGTATGCGAGACAGAGCTCGGCTACCTCCCCAGCTAGCCGCCGAAGGCCACAGCCTAACGGCATGAATGGTGAACTGGAGAAGTTCTGTAATCCGTTTAGAGAGGCCACAGCAGCCGCCAGCCTCTGAGGGACGTGCAGCTGCAGGTGTTCAAGTGTTTACCAAAACAGAGCAGTGGATAGCAGGACGGGCTTTCCTGTGCTTGCTCTCGCCTATGTCCCACTAATTTTACGCCTTCGAGTACCTCAAGTGGGGCAGGCCAGGAGTTCTGAATAACAAAAACTCTCAATGCAGGAGTCTGTGTTCGCTACGACGGGGAATCTTAAGGGGAAAATCTTAGGAGAAAAATTCCAGTAAACGTGTTATTGCCCACAGCTGTGGTTCTTCCCAGCCGGTGTGAGTGGAGTTTACCTGTAAAATTTTGTAGAAAGGGAAGAAATGTGGAAAAAGAGTTCTGCCGTACATTGGCCGGCACTGGCAAACTGGGTATTTCGAGAGCTTCTAGTAATGTGATTCGCTCGGTGAAAGTTTAAGTGGGAAAACAGAGGTGAAGAGCGATCTTGCTCGACTCTCTGTAGGGGTCTTTCGTTCTGGGTTCTCGTACTGAGAGGACGTTAGCCAAGTCGTCTCCCGCCTTGGTTTTTCGCTCTGAGAGGACGTTAGCCACGTCATCTCTTGGCTGCCGGGAAGATTGTTGCAAATACAGTTTATGAACAGCTGTCTGTTGTCCGAGTATTGCAGGCATGTACTTTCCGAGACGCCACACGCCAACCGCACAGCCGTGCCGTCGCCGTCGGAGACCGCCGCTGCAACAGGAATATTATGGTGAGATCGCTCCCGCTTAGGCCTGTCTTAGGAGTAGGAGTAACGTTAAATAGTCAGATAACGTGCAATTGCTGTTTCCACAGAGATTTCACAGTACTTTGGGGTGTAGTGGTTCTTCGTATTTTACGTTTTGTGTCGATGTCAGTCGGTCAGCCAAGTTATAAGAGATCGCGTTTTGGACCGATTTTAACACAGTTCACTGCCAATGCAATTTAGGTGGATAATTTGTAAATTGTTCATTGTGTTTTATTTAGCATTGATCTGGAGGTTACAATAAAATTATTGTAATTCAGTAGAGCCTTTACTTTCAGTAGTTCATCCTGAATTCACCATTTTGCTTTATTTTTGTGTATGTGTTTGATGTCACTGAATACCCTAAGTGTTCGTGATCGTTCATGTTTGAAAATAAAAGTAGGTGTGATTTATCGTCAACACTACCACCGCAGATTAATTAGGGGTGACAGGGCCACATTTAAATCTAGCGTTATCCATTTTTGCGTACAGTTCCAATCCCAATTTCTTTGTAAGTTATTTGTCAGGGGCTCAGAAATGCCGAAGGTGGCCGGCCGATCACGTGATAGCGTCGTGATCATCTACGGAAAGCGACTGAAGGACGCTGAAACCACAAATAGACCATAAGTCGTTCGACGTCCACATCTCACCACAGAGGCCTGCCCGCTCTGTGCAGTAGGACAGGTGGCGATGTGCGTTGCCTGGTCTGTTGAATACGTAAGATCGAAGGTCATATCAGGATAGGCCGTCATGTTGGTGAACGGCTGGTCGGAACACGTACCACACCACGGGCACATGTCGATGGGGGCAGTATTACGTTTTGAGGGTCATTTACTTGGACTGTCTTTGGAGCTGTGACAGTGATCGAAGACGCCACGACAGCAGTTTACTACATAAACATTATTGTGGATTACCTGCAACCGTTTATGCTTTATACCGTCCTCAATGGCAAGGCATCGTCCATCATAGTACCAGTCCGTGCCATTAGCCCAGAATAGTTCTACGATGGTTTGAAGAGCGTGGCAGTGAACTCACGTTGATGTCTTGGACACCAAATGTGTCTGATCCGAAGTCAATGGAACACATCTGGGACAGTCTCCGCGCCCACAAGCCACCATCCAGTAATTTACGAGAAATGCGTGACCTGTGGGTAGCCATCAGGCGGCACATACCTACATAGACCAATCAAGGCTTCGTCGAATCTCTGTCATGGAGAATCACTGGTGTATTGCATTCCTATTGTAGGCCAACAAGCTGTTGAGAAGGTGCTTTGAAATTACATTATGATAATAATTACAACAGATTCAGTTATATGAGGGGGCTACTTGTGGTTCCACCGTCCTTCAGTCGCGTTCCACAGATGCACACAACACTACTACGCGATCAACCGGCCACCTTCGGTATTTCCGAGGCGCTCTTTCTCAGACACGGGGCCATAACTATCTGCCCTTTATCAAAGCCGCTTTTGTCAATGGATTTCCCTATTTGCGGTCCGTATCGTCTCTAGAATAACTCCCCATTCGTTTCTGTTCCACTAATTTACGAGGGCGTGCTGAAAAGTAATGCTTTCGATTTTTATATGAAAACTCATAAAGCTTTTTAAATAAAACAGACGTTATTTCATTCTACACCTTTATTCTTATTGCTTGCACATTTATTTCTCAGCAGTTTACTACACAAAAATTATTGTGGGTTACCTGCAACCTTTTATGCTTTATGCCTTCTCCAATGGCAAAGCATGGGTGGACATCTGATGCCACATATCTAGATAGACCAACCAGGGCCGCGTCACCCGATATGTCAATTTTTATGAAACTCGAGAAAAAGCGATTTTAATGTTGGAACTGTGATTACATCAATAAACATCAAAGTTAAACATCTTGAGTGCATCGACTGTGGAACTAGCGTTACTGCCATCAGGAATGATCACAGAATGAAGTAATTTCTCAAAATGCAGTCAAACGTCACTCTACAACAGGAAAGGAATAAGTAAGTCAAGTGAAACGCACGCAATAATTTCATAATAATCACGACTAAACGAATTTCTGGTAGTGATAATACAACGATAGTATTCTTGGTACATAGATTTAGCTGTGCAGCAGCTGACTGAAGAACTTCACACCACCAGGACGAAAAAACTTAATCATTCTTTGCAGTTCTTTGTATTTTAGCCTGGATATTCGAAGGAGACCTAAAATAAAGAACGGAATTATTCGAGTTAGAATACAGCGAACAGAAGACAACTGCAAAGCTATTGTGACCTAGAAAACAAACAATACTAAAGTTAAATATACTATTATAAGTAGATATGGGCATTTCAAACGGCCCATCCACTGGGTTTCTTGAAGTTTTCCCGGAAGATCGAATATTTCATCATTTTTCTGGAGTGTCATCCGGGATATTATTAACTTTTGTTCCGAAATTTCGGCTGACAACCTTTCAGTCATTGTCAAGGTAAGTCACCTGCAAGGTTTTTAAAGCACTTTACACTGTACAAGAGTTAAGAATAATAATAATATCTCGAATGCACTCCCGAAAAATGATGGAATAGCCAATCGATTGGTTGATTTTATCATGATGTCCTTACGATGCCAGTTGCATTCCTACGCGATAAGTCATCTGATATTTCAGCACATGGCAGTGGCTGGATTCAGATGATATCATCGTAGCGTTTTGAACGGCCATTTTTCAGAGTAATTTGAGTCCAATAGCGCCCTCATTTATTGAGTAACACTGGGCAAAGTCAAAAGGTGATGTCATAAGTCTGGACGCTTTGACCATTTACTTGAAATCTGCAGGAGTTTCCATCAGTGTCATTGCGTTCCATAATCCAAAAAATTTATCTCACTCTAAATACGAATGGCCACGCACATGGAATGGAATTTCTATCTTCTTCAGGCCACTAATTTTTATTGGGAGTTACATAATGAATCAAATGGAAGACCTTGAAGTTTTTATTTTGACCACCAGCAGAATCACAAAATATACAGGGTGTCCCAGGAGGACTGGTCAGTATTCACAGATATGACAGGAACGATCATTCGAAGGAAAAAAGTCTGACAAACGTTCGCTCTAAAGTGCATACCTTAAGACATACGAGAACTTCTTCATCTTCGCTAAGTGAAACATGACTCCTCTACTGAAAAAGTTCTCATAGCTCTTAAGGTATGCACTTTAGAGCCTTTGTTTACTACACCTTTCTGCTTCAAATGATCGCTGCTGTCATATTCCTTAATATTCAATACTCCACCTCGGACGTCCTCTATAGAGCTCTTCGGCGTCCTCATCCACGACATGAGTGCTGAAGAAAAAGTAATGACGTCCCTTCATTTGCGCCCTTTTTCGCAATGCATTCAAGATAAAAATAAAAAACAGGATTCGCCTTTTATAAGTACATGGCTACTGCACGAATACATCGAAATTTGCCGCTTAAAGTAAACTTTTTTGGTGCTACATTTGGCAGAGATTCATTTTTGCAGCTACATTTGGGAGAGATTCATTTTTTGCAAAGTACATACAGATAGCAAACTTCTTTTATTCTTCCTTGCTACCACATTACTGAGGGGAGAAGTTGCATTAGAATTCTCTTTGCTCTGCCCTCTCGTGGTCGAATGAGTCAACACTGACTTTCCCGCTTCTTTGCCCTGAAAAACTGACTCAACTTGTCGTTTCTCCTTGCAGCAACACTTTGAATGCTAATATCTCTGGACCCGCTTGGATTTTTCCCAGTTTTATCCCATCAACAAATAAGTATTACGTATGAATCGGGCTGTAGCAAAACTCCGTTTCAAAAAAAAGTGAGTTACCTAGTTTTTTTCCCCTTATCCTTCATTTGATATTTTAGATACGACAGTGTCATTGACACTTAGATAAGGAATTCCCTCATTACGTTTTTGTCAAATTTGAGTAACGACACTAAACAGAAAATTTTGACAGCAGTACAGAGAGGATCAAAATTGGAGGCGAAGTTGACTGACAGAGGCAAGAGCGGGAAGTAATGTGGTAAAACTGCCATGTGAGATGGAAGAAAGGAGACAGAGATACATAGGACGGATGTAAATAGGGTTGACAACTGATTCGTGATTGGAAGGAAATTATATAACGGGAGGGAAGCTTCACCGATGATAAAAAGTAATGCTTTAATAGTCTATTGAATTGCTGTCTTAAGCAACTTAAGAAAGACACGCCAAACCTGAATGCGGGTGTGCGGACGGAAATTTGTACCACTGTTCTTCAGTGTCTAACAAACGCGTCCCCCACTCGTCACTTGCACCCGGAATACAGAGCTTCGTAGGATTGTTGGACGAGAACTTCCACCGCCTGTTTTTAGTAATCATTTCATCCCTACCATATGCAGAGTGGGCTGAAAATGATAATATTGTTATTCTTCAGAATTATATAATTTAAAACACCGAATTGTTTAACAAATTAAACAAGTATAACAGTAATTATTAGTAAACAATAAACGATTATTTCTCTTGATCAGATTTCATACTAAAGAAATGGACGACAATGATGTGGGTTCTGGAGTTACATGGATTTTTTTGATTGCTGTTTATGTATTTTCCTTCACAGTAAGAGTTCGATATTATTTTAGCACCTCCGTAACATTTTCACATTGCCTCACAGCTTGCTACATTGCAGTTTATCTCAGGCCTTGTTGTATGTCAAATGGTACCTCTAGAATATGATAAAAACATATTAAATATTGAAGAACAAGGTCTACACTTGCTTTTACTACCATGAAAAGAAAGAAGTACGTTATGTTGCTCTTTATGTCTACGTCAGAGCAGCGACTCAAAAATGTTCAAATGTGTGTGAAATCTTATGGGACTTAACTGCTAAGGTCATCAGTACCTAAGCTTACACACTACTTAACCTAAATTATCCTAAGGACAAACACACACACCCATGCCCGAGGGAGGACTCTAACCTCCGCCGGGACCAGCCGCACAGTCCGTGACTGCAGCGCCTTAGATCGCTTTTTTTTTTTTTTTTTAGTCTCATTTTGTTCGTTTTCGTTTGTTGCATCTGCTCGATGCGGACGTCGCAAGACACCCGTTTCAGTTCATCGTTGATCCATTAACTCAGTTTTTTTATTACAGAGGGCAGCTAACCCTCTGACCGAACACGCTGAGTTACCGTGGCGGCTAGACCGCTCGGCTAATCCCGCGCGGCGCAGCGACTCAACTTTCCTAGCTATATATTATCAACTGGTGGAAAAACAAGTTGTTATGAGAATTTTGTACCATGAGGCGCAATACACATTCATTTATTATCACATAATGATTAAAAAACATCCTAAAATAATACGACAAGTAGTTAATTAGAAGCAAGCTGCCTACGCAGCTAATCCTGGAGACCCATCCATATATGCTACTGCATTTCCATTGATCTTTTATTCAGCCAGTTTCGTGGAGCACTTAGGGCATGTCCTTCCTCTATCAGATCGCAGCCAAGAGCGAGATCCTGGTCAGCGGCTTTAGCGGGCTGGCATTTCCCTCGCATTAACTGCTTCACTTTGAATGGAAATAATCGGCGTTTGACAGATGCCCAACCACAAGAAAAACCACCTCCCCTTGTTGTACGATACTGCCTTATTGTGTCAAATTCATAAAATATTCGTCTCGTTTTAATAGGCGTCTTTTCATTTTTGAAACTTCTTAGTATATCAGGTCACTCCTCACGCTAATAATTCATGATTCGTTATTTTGAGCCATAGTATCTTACCACTGTTTCTCTTTTCATTCCTCCTCCTCCCGACGGTGGGGAAAAAGCGGCGCCCTTTCTGTAATGGCTTCTTCTAGGAGATGTTGAGAGCCACCCACATGCCTTGCTCATACTGTGGCATCAAGAAGTCAGGCCTGCAAGATGAGTGGTCTGCCAAGCGAGTGGATTCATTCCTATTTATCGAGTAACATGAACTCTCGTACTCACAATTAAGTTACAAATAATTCTCCTATATGAATAATACGCAACGGAAACGCACATCTGACTATCAGTAATTTACAGAACTCTGAATGTTCACTACGCACTGGCAATACCACATTTTCGTTTTTTATTTAACGGCTTTTACCAACATCTGGCCATCGCACTGAATATGAGTGGCGCACACATTATAAATTCCGGATATCATGACAACATACAATTCGAAGGAAAAGGCCACCAATCTTTTTCTTTTCACTATCTTATTTATCCCGATAAATTCTATAACCTAAACACACAAATTCTATAACCTACAACAATAACACATGAGAAATTCCGCCCAGTGGGCATGGCTTTACATTGGTGATTCTCTACCTTATGGTCTCGTAATTATTTAACGCTACAGTGCACTTTCTGCATAGGATGGTGGATCTTTTGCTATATCTCACACTTCGACTCTCACAACCATCATCACGAAACTTTCCTCCAGACCGAGCGGTACAAAAGGAACACGCACAACCCACTACCTCTGAAACTACCTTGCTACTCTCCCATGTAAACCACACATACTCAAATTACATGACATACACCACACTACAACATGAAATACAACACAGGGAATAGTCACAACATTATCACTTTCAGCTTTCCCACTTCAATTAATATTTATCCCAGTTTCACACGACACTGCCCCACTTCGTAATTCTACTTTCCTACTATGAACTCTGGAGATATATGCACGTCTTCCTGTGCAGTGCAAGCCAAGTGGCGTTGCTGGATAGACGGCTGACTCACCTTGCTTCTCTCTCAGAGTATTATAGTTTGAATCCAGCGTCACACGGAAACATATCACGCAAAGTAATATTAAGAACATATTCATTACACGCACGAGTCCTCAACTGATACCATGGACGAGTACTTCTCTTTATCCTTTGTCTCATACACAGATTGAGACTCACACAGTACTCACCACGTGGAAGTACTCGCCTCTAATTCCAAGTCCTGCACACGCTATTTCTTAAATATTTCAACTTATAGTACACACTCTAGTAATTCAGCTTAACTTAAGCACACGGAAGTATTTCAACTTATTGCTACACGTGGTTTCATTGTGACCGTTGGTCACTTCCGAAGATTACTACGATCCCATTAATATTACCTGCCTGACATTTAATTCTCCCCACAAAAGTTCCTGAAATAGAGAAATTATTATTTCAAACTACTCTTAAGTATTCCACATGCATACCATGTCTCCACTCTTTTGTCTTTACGGAGCACACCTAAGACAGGTCTTAACAGCACAGGGTCCAGCGGCAGAGTGCTGAAAAATATGGCCGTTCTTCAGGTCCTCTCGAACCTCTGCCGAAGTGGGGGAGCACCTTGCTACCGTATTGGTCAGTCACATTTCAGGCACTCAAAGCTCCGGAAAGTTTCATGTCTTAGGATCCACCAAAGGTGACCAAAAGAACGTCTCAAAGATGATCATTCACTATCTGCGGTTAGCAGACGACCATACATTCATTCATTTCACAGATCTCACCAAACTGGATGTAGGGATTTATTTTGTGGGAGTGCACATGTGATCAATTAAATAAATAAATTGTCATTCTTTCCCACACTGGTATCCGGCTTCGCTGTATTAATTGAAATTGACTTATTATTAGAAAAAATATGTTGTTCTGACAAGAATAATGAAGTATGTTGTACCTATTTTCAAGGTCGGGCGGTACTGTACCCCTACAATGTTTAAGAAAGATTGGGGAAAGAAGGCAGTTTGATTAGCTGTACAGGATACATGTGCAAGAAGGAAAACTGATGCAGCAAAGGAGATAAGCATGTGGTGTTCTCTAACCTGTAAGCAATGGTAAAAGTTTGAAGATGCAGAGAGATAAGCTATTGTGGTGCAAGATACAGTAATCCCAGTGAGCGGCCAGTTTATCTTGGATGATTACTAAATGGAATTCATGGATTAATTTGCAAGAGACAACGTGTCCAAGCAGTTTTAACATTTTGATAAAATGGTTGGGATAGTTACTGATAACCTGGAGAAACTGTCTTGTTAAAAGATACAGGAAAGGCATTTAAGTAAAGGGAGGATCGGTTGAGTATCCATGGTGCAAACAGCATAAGAATAAGAAGTCATAGACAAAATCAGAAAACCGCCAAGACCTGTAATATTAATTATTATCATTTTCGAAATGTTTTTATCTTCAGTCATCTTCAGTTCGTCAAATATTACCAACATAACGTGCGAGGACATTTCGTTGACATCAGCAGTAGCCTACTGGCGCTAAACAGGAGTCCTTTGTATCGGCATCACGGTTTTACGAAATAGCTTCGTTTGTTAGCATCAGTTGGAGAAATAATACAAGCTCATTTCCATTGTAAAGCTAAGACCTTGTTCATTTCATGTCATGAGAGTGAACTACACTGTCCAGTCACATTAATGCGACCACCTGTCTAAAGCCTGAATATCCGCCGTTTGCAGTGGGACCGCTGCGAGACGTGCAGGAAGAGAGTCACTGAGGTCCTGGAAGGTACAGACAGGGATGTGGAGCCGTGCAGACTCCAGCGTGGTGGCCAGCTGCGCTTCGTTCCTCTGCTGAGTGTCTATGGTGCAAACAGCCCGACCGAGGTGGTACCAGTTTGGTGGCCAGAGGAGTACGGTAAACTCGGCGTGCTGTTCCTCGAAGCACGAGCGTACACTGCGAGCTGTGTGACACGTTGTATTGTCTTTCTGGTAGATGCCATCGAGCCGAGGGAAAGTAAACTGCATGTAGGAGTGGACAGGGTCCTAAAATATAGATGCATACTTGTATTGATCAATGCTACGGAAACATTACCCAGACCGTAACGCTCCCTCTACGTTGTACTGTGTTTGATACAGTTCGCCACAGTCGTTTACTGAACAAAGCAAGAGCATGTAGACTATCATACCAATTGTATGATTGAAGAGTTCCTACATAACAGAAGGCAGCATGTCATTCTCAACGGAGAGAAGTCTTCCGAAGTAAGAGTGATTTAAGGTGTGCCGCAGGGGAGTGTCGTAGGACCGTTGATATTCACAATATATATAAATGATCTTGTGGATAACATCGGAAGTTCACTGAGGCTTTTTGCGGATGATGCTGTAGTATATCGAGAGGTTGTAACAATGGAAAATTGTACTGAAATGCACGAGGATCTGCAACCAATTGACGCATGGTGTAGGGAATGGCAATTGAATCTCAATGTAGACAAGTGTAATGTGCTGCGAGTACATAGAAATAAAGATCCTCTATCATTTAGCTACAATATAGCAGATCAGCCACTGGAAGCAGTTAATTGCATAAATTATCTGGGAGTTCGCATTAGGAATAATTTAAAATGGAATGATCGTATAAAGTTGATCGTCGGTAAAGCAGATGCCAGACTGAGATTCATTGGAAGAATCCTAAGGAAAAGCAATCCGAAAACAAAGGAAGTAGGTTACAGTACACATGTTCGCCCACTGCTTGAATACTGCTCACCGGTGTGGGATCCGTACCAGACAGGGTTGATAGAAGAGACAGAGAAGATCCAACGGAGAGCAGCGCGCTTCGTTAGGGGATCATTTAGTAATCGCGAAAGCGTTACGGAGATGATAGATAAACTCCAGTGGAAGACTCTGCAGGAGAGACGCTCAGTAGCTCGGTACGGGTTTTTGTTGAAGTTTCGAGAACATACCTTCACCGAGAAGTCAAGCAGTATATTGCTCCCTCTTACGTATATCTCGCGAAGAGACGATGAGGATAAAATCAGAGAGATGAGAGGCATACCGACAATCTTTCTTTCCAGGAAGAATACGAGACTGGAATAGAAGGCAAAACCGATAGAGCTACTCAAGATACCCTCCGCCACACATCGTCAGGTGGCTTGCGGAGTATGGATGTAGATGTAAATTTCACGGCTGTACACTCCAGGGGCCATCTTGCCAATCTGGCCAATGGAGCATAAAACGTGATTCGTCTGAAAACCCCTCCTGTCGCTACTCAGGGGACGTCCAGTCGTGGTGTTGGTGTAGAAATTCCAACCTTCATCGCCGATGAAGGGCAGTCAGCATGGGTGCATGAACCAGACGCCTGCTACGAAGGGCCACATGCAGCAGCATACGCTGAACGGTTGGCGAGGAGATACTGTTGGTATCCCCACGATTCATCTGGGTCGTCAGTTTCTCAACAGTTCATTCACCCATACACATCTTTGCAGCCGTGTTCAACCGTGTAATCTATAGCCCTTGGTGCATTACAGATGCCTTGGCTGCAGTTTAGGGTAGCGGCATTTTGCCTTGCAACGTATACTGTAACCATGGTGGCACGCAAACATTTCGAAAATGCTTCCACCCTTGGCCCAAAAGCGAATGATCTTGCCCTTTTGGGCGTCAGATAAACCGCTCCGTTGCCGCATCATGACGACGACTTCACTGTTTTCTGCGTCCCCCCCCCCCCCCCGTTCCCCCCCCCCTCCGATACACTTCATCACTTCATACACCTTTCACCGTTAGTGTTGCCACATGTGAGTTTTTATTGCATATTGACACTGCACTTACGATGATGGTCACGTTAATGTGACTGGACAGTGTATATTGTAAAAGCACATTTATTGATGTAGTGGACTCTTATAGTCCGCCTTCCGCCTGTACTTTTGATATCAATGAACAATTCTGGGATGTTATAATGATAATATTTGCCGGAATGAAGATGATGTAAGACGTTAACTAGTCCAAAATAATGAAAATTGAAACTTCCTGGCAGATCAAAACTGTGTGTCGGGCCGAGACTCGGGACCTCTGCCTTTTGCGGGCAAGTGCTCTACCAACTTTTTTGTTCGTTTAGAAGGGAAACCAGAGTGTAACTGAGCTACCCAAGCACGACTCACGCCCCGTCCTCACAGCTTTACTTCTGCCGATACCTCACCTCCTACCTTCCAGACAGTTTTAATCTGCCAGGAAGTTTCATATCAGCGCACACTCCACTGCAGAGTGAAAATCTCATGCTGGATAATGAAAATTATTAATACGACAGTTTTTGGCCGTTGTAATATGTGTTTGCTGAGTCATTTTAAGATCAGGATTGATGCATGCAGAAAGGTGTCGGCGGGTGCAGCGTGTCCCCCTGGGAGCTCACGGGGCTGCAGAGGACGGCCGAGGTAAGCGGCGACAGCTGCGAGGCCCGGTTAGGGCGCGTCACGCGTGCATCTCCTCTCCTCTCCTCTCCTCTCCTCTGGCCTCGGCTCGGCTCCCCCGCACTGCGCGGCGTCACGCACGTGTGCGGCAGATCACTCGAGATGAGATCGATATGCGGAGACGAGACGGCCGGAGGCAGCGGGGCGGACGGCTGCGGGGTCCCGAGGGAGCGCGGCAATTCCCGGTAATCCCGCCCGCGCTCTCGCCGCCGAAAAGAGCTCCGTGGAGTCCCTGGGGAAGGCGCCGGCAGCAGTGGCAGTGCCGGGCTGAGCCGGGCAGCCTGTCAGCCCGGGGGCGGGGAGGCGCCGGACACACGGCCTCCGCTCCCGCTGGACTCCTACACTCCTAGGCTGCTGGAGCGCTGGACCTCAGTCGCTCCCGCCAGGCGCCACGAGGCTTAGAGATCCACGCGGCAGTCGTCAGTGTTCAGTGTCGCTAACGTCCCATGTGGTTTCGTGGCTCACTGCGCTGCTAGCAAAGTCCTCCTCTTACTGCGTAAGAGAGTTCTCCACGCCATCATTCGTTATTACTGTATTAAGGAGAATCGCTGCTAACGTCTCTACTGCTCAGCAACGTAACCATTGCGACCACAGGGCGCTCACCGACCTAGACTCGTTTGCGTCGCTGCGACGTTCGTTCTGGCTTGTGTTAGCACCAGTATCGGCACTTAGTGCATCACTGTCTCCCTCAGCGGCAGTTACTGCTCTGGTAATCCTAGACTACGGCAGGGTAATGAAAAAATCCATTCAGCTTGGCCCACGGATCTTTCGTATCGGCACCTGAAGTTCTATTCTCCGCCAAGGCCAAAACCAGCACTCTCTTTGCGATATTTGGTGCACGAGACGAAGCACGCGACGAATTGCTACGCAGACCCGGATTCATTCCCCTGACTTGTACATCTACATCTACATTTATACTCCGCAAGCCGCCAAACGGTGTGTGGCGGAGGGCACTTTAGGTGCCACTGTCTTTACCTCCTTTTCCTGTTCCAGTCGCGTATGGTTCGCGGGAAGAACGACTGCCGGAAAGCCTCCGTGCGCGCTCGAATCTCTCTAATTTTACATTCGTGATCTCCTCGGGAGGTATAAGTAGGGGGGAAGCAATATATTCGATACCTCATCCAGAAACGCACCCTCTCGAAACCTGGACAGCAAGCTACACCGCGATGCAGAGCGCCTCTCTTGCAGAATCTGCCACTTGAGTTTGCTAAGCATCTCCGTAACGCTATCACGCTTACTAAATAACCCTGTGACGAAACGCGTCGCTCTTCTTTGGATCTTCTCTATCTCCTCTGTCAACCTGACCTGGTACGGATCCCACACTGATGAGCAATACTCAAGTATAGGTCGAACGAGTGTTTTGTAAGCCACCTCCTTTGTTGATGGACTACATTTCCTAAGGACTCTCCCAATGAATCTCAACCTGGCACCCGCTTTACCAACAATTAATTTTATATGATCATTCCAAAATGGTTCAAATGGCTCTGAGCACTATGCGACTTAACTTCTGGGGTCATCAGTCCCCTAGAACTTAGAACTAATTAAACCTAACTAACCTAAGGACATCACACACATCCATGCCCGAGGCAGGATTCGAACCTGCGACCGTAGCGGTCACGCGGTTCCAGACTGAAGCGCCTAGAACCGTACGGCCACAACGGCCGGCTATGATCATTCCACTTCAAATCGTTCCGTACGCATACTCCCAGATATTTTACAGAAGTAACTGCTACCAGTGTTTGTTCCGCTATCATATAATCATACAATAAAGGATCCTTCTTTCTATGTATTCGCAATACATTAGATTTGTCTATGTTAAGGGTCAGTTGCCACTCCCTGCACCAAGTGCCTATCCGCTGCAGATCTTCCTGCATTTCGCTGCAATTTTCTAATGCTGCAACTTCTCTGTATTCTACAACATCATCCGCGAAAAGCCGCATGGAGCTTCCGACACTATCTACTTGGTCATTTATATATATTGTGAAAAGTAATGGTCCCATAACACTCCCCTGTGGCACGCCAGATGTTACTTTAACGTCTGTAGACGTCTCTCCATTGATAACAACATGCTGTGTTCTGTTTGCTAAAAACTCTTCAATCCAGCCACACAGCTGGTCTGATATTCCGTAGGCTCTTAGTTTGTTTATCAGGCGACAGTGCGGAACTGCATCGAACGCCCTCCGGAAGTCAAGGAAAATGGCATCTACCTGGGAGGCTGTATCTAATATTTTCTGGGTCTCATGAACAAATAAAGCGAGTTGGGTTTCACACGAACGCTGTTTCCGGAATCCATATCGATTCCTACAGAGTAGATTCTGGATTTCCAGAAATGACATGATACGCGAGCAAAAAACATGTTCTAAAATTCTACAACAAAGCGATGTCAGAGATATAGGCCTATAGTTTTTGCGCATCTGCTCGACGACCCTTCTTGAAAACTGGAACTATCTGTGTAGAATCGAATTGGTATCCCATCAGGTCGAGTGGACTTTCCTCTGGTGAATGATTCCATTTGCTTTTCTATTCCTTGGACACTTATTTCGATGTCAGCCATTTCTTCGTTCGTGCGGGGATTTAGAGAAGGAACTGCAGTGAGGTCTTGGTACTGTGTACCAACGAAGATTCCTCCCACCATGACTATTCAGATAGGTCCACACGGGACAAAAATACGAAAACACAGCAAACAAAGTACGTTACCAAGCCAAATTCGGTGTAGGAAACTGCTGGAATTCAGAACAGCTTCCAGTCGTCTCGAAATGGATAAATACAGGACCTCTATGTTTCTCAAGGGAATCTTATGCCATTCTTCCGAGGCAAAATAATGGCAAGTTCAGATAAGGATGATGTAAGTAGGTCGCGATGAGGCACCCTTCTCTCCAAAGTAGACAGCCAGAGTGTCAATAATATTGAGATCTGGTGGTTTCATGGCCGCGGGAGATGCGACAATCCATCCTTTTGCTCACAAAACTAGTCCTGGATGATTGGAGCTTCGTGGACAGGGGCCCTGTAGTCTCGAAACACAGAGTCACCGTTGGCGAAGAAAGATTATACTATGTGATGGACCTGAATAGCCAAAATGGCTACTTTATCTATGGCATTGCATCATTGATGAATGGTTTTGGAATTATAGCTCGCTCAGCTGTTCTGTCTTTGTGGAACTCCCTTAGCGTTGTTTTGATGTTGACATGGTCCGCGAGTGCGACAATCAGAAGGAGTGACTTTTGAAGCTGTCATCCTTTTATTTTTCTCCACAATCCTCTTTAATGACTGTTGGTCGCGACCTCTCAACACACAGTTTCATCCACGTTGTGGCTTAGTGAATGATGCTTTTCCGCTTTGCCAGTAGACGGTATTATCTTCTACACGATGCCTTTTGAAACAGGAAAAACTTTGGCTTCCTTGATTATGGAAGCTCCCACCATACGACCACCACATCCGCATTCACTTAGCCCCGTCGTAATGCACTCAAAACGACACAGAACGTTGTTCTATCCACGATGACACTTAAGACGTATTGAGGACATTACACAGGTGCTGTTCATGATCAAATACAGTAGAGCAATTTGAGCACTTGGGCAGTATCTGCATTTATCGTGACACAGGGCTTTGTCGTGGTGTTTCCATATTTTTGTCCAACTCCAGTACTTCATCTGCTGTGTTCTCAGTTAGACATGGTACTCAGCTATATACACTGAGGGCGCTACATGGTGTACATAATGCCGATCATATTACGTTTCCGTCATAAATTTTACCGACAGTCCAGTCCATCCATGATAGTTTTGCTTTTCGTCGTATAGGCCACAGATAACATGCTACAGCCTGCTTCCTCATTACGTCAAACAAATAATCCGCAAACGAAAAGCTATCCTCCTATAGCGGATAAAAGCGGAAGCACAGTTTCGCTCGGCCAGCCGTCAGAAGTTCTCGCAATTTCCACCAGTTGGACTATCTGATTATTTCGTCGTCGTTCTCTAAGTATGATTTAAAGCAGTGTTTGGGACTTTAACGTCAGTGCCACGCCTTCACATCATCGTCGTACTAAAACAGGGTACGTATACAAGTTTCTTTAATAAATGATTGCTAATTTTTAGTCATTGTGTTGCCAACATTATTTTTATTGTAGTTCATTTTTTCCCGGTGACAAAATAGTTGCTGCGTGCAAACATGCCGTCTCAATACAGCAGCCGTGGTAGTGGGGTACGTCTCCTGCTATCTTAATGTTTGGCGCCAAACTTATTTGGTGAATTATTTATAAGAACTATAGTGTAACTAACGTATATGAATTGTTACGAAATGAATTTTACAAAATAAACAGAACTAAAACATGAATCTACAAATTAATGTCTATGATTGTAATCCATTCAAAGGCTGCCTCTGTAACTTCAAGGGAATCTTCTAGATTTTCAAGGCATGCTCGTGTGCTGCAGCTCGTTACAATGTGTTTGACGGTTCATTGCCACAGTCACATTGAAGACGTGTAGTCTTTCCCCATCGGTGGAGGCTTTCTGAGCAGATGCCATGGCCTCTAAGAATGCTGTTGCTGTCTTCCAAGGTCGTCGCGTTAGTTCCATGTCGACTGGCCCCTGTTGTGCCAGGGCTTATGAGAGCCTGATATTCCTCATGCGCAATGGTATTCCACGTTTCTGACCACTTCATGAGCACTTTGAAATCCACTACTTGTAGCGATTCTGCCAATATGATAGGTGGCTGCCTGGACGTCAGTGGGATCGTTCTAAGCGCAGGTAGACGATAGTGGATTGGGGACTGAGATATTTTAGTTAATTTGTCGTATTCCTTGAGAAGAGTTTTCTGGCTTCAAAGAACTGGCGGCGCAATGTGGCTTACACGTGGTAACCAGTGAAGAGGTGTAGACCTGATGCAAACTGTTATTGTCTTCATTGCTGCATTTAGCTGAACACTGTTTCTCTCACATGTGAACTATTAAGCCACAGCAGAATAGATGAGTCCCTTGGTAGAACACAGTGATGTTGTAACTCCTGCTCCCTATGAGGTACTACTCAACTTCTGCATGATATTACTGCAATCGCAATTGTTCTATGTGTCTTTATGTATTTCTTGTAGGGCAAGAGTGTATACAACAACATCTATCAAGTGCATAGTCAGCCATTTATGTAAACCTGAGCCACAATTCCTCTACGTGCTCCTCTCCAGAGCTAAATGTTTCGAGCTCCTCATTGAGATGCGGTACTGGTGCCTCTTTATATAGTTTCCTGCAAATATAAATTCTACTAATTCTCTTAGTTGTCTTTGTATTTCGGTAATCGTGGTTGATACAACTGCCTCATGGTCACTGAGTTTCTAAGCGTACATTCTCAAAGACATCAGATCTATTTATTGCTGTTAGAACTAATACAGTTTTGTAACGATTGGTCTTCTGAACAATCTGTTCTGTGTAGTTTCAGACATAGCGTCATGGGGTTGGGACGTCGAATCGAGCCTGCCACTTCCAAACCGTTACTTTCCCAATTTGTTGTTGGATAATGGAAGTCTCCTTCAGTGATTACAGTGTTGTCGTGGTATTCAGTCCGAAGACGTGTTGATTGCAGTTCTCTACGACACTGTATCCGGTGTAAGTCTCTCCAACTCTGAATAATTATTGCAACTCACATTAGTTTCAACCTCCTTGCTGAATTCATATCTTGGTGTCATTCCACAATTTCTACCCCTCACACTCCCCTCCAGATCTAAATTGTTGTTTTGTTTCATTGATCTCTCCCTAAGTACCCTCTCAGCTGATCGTTTCTTTCAGTCAAACTGTACCATGAATTTCTTTTCTCCCAACCAGTCAGCATCTCTTCTCTAGCGGCGTCATGTACACATCTAATCTTCATAATTCTTCTGCAGCACCACATTTCGGATGCTTGCATCCTCTTCTTGTCTGAACTGACTACTATCCCCGTTTCACTTTGAAACGTCCCCTTTGAACAAGTATACAAGACTGTGCTTAAACTGACACACAATATTTTTTAGCGCAACACAATCTGACTTTCAAAAATTTCTACAAAAGAATGGCCCTGACTAACATTAACCTATACCTTTCACAAACCACTTACCTCACCAAAAATCTTCGTTACTCGAACTACTGCAATACAGCGAGCGCCACTACTGCCAGCTAAATAAAAGATTCAAACTACTGAAGGCACTAACTACTGATAGGCATAGATAACAAACGAAAGATTTTGATAGAGAACAAATGATGTATTTACCTTAATAGTCATAATATATATAGCAGTTCATGACATCCAGTCTTACAAATTTCAAAACTCCGCCATCTCTCTCCCCACATCCACCACTGCTGGCGGCTCACCTCCAACTGCGCAACGCTACGCGCTGTTAACATCCAGCTGCCCAACACTACAATGGCAGACAACAACGCAAACTAGCCACAGACTGCACACAGCACAGCCAGTGATTTTCATACAGAGCGCTACGTGGCGTTACCAATATAAGAACCTAAACAGCCTACTTACAACTTCAGTACAAGACTACACTCCAGACAAATAGTTTCAGAAAATACTTCCTAACACTTAAATTTACATTACATATTAACAAATTTCTCTTTTTCAAAAATGCTTTCCTTGCTATAGCCAGTCTCCCAAGTACATCCTGTCTATTTGGGTCATCATCATTTATTTTACTGTCAAAATTATAATGCATTTCCAGATTATTATTGTTACTTTTCGTTTCCTTTACTGTTTGCTCAGTGTACGGACTGAATAACTACAAACCTGTCTTACTCCGTCCTCAACTACTGCTTCCCTTTCATGACCTTTGACTCTTATAACTGCAGCCTGGTTTCTGCACAAGTTGTGAATAAATTTTTTCTCCCTGTATTTAACCCCTCCTACTTTCAGTATTACAAAGAGTGTATTTCAGTCAACATTGTCAAAAGCTTTCTCTAGGTCTACAAACGTTATAAACGTAGGTCTGTCTTTTCGTAACCCAGCCGTAGGGTCAGTATTGATCGCGTGTTCCTAAATTTCGTCGGAGCCCAAACTGATCCTTCCCGATGACAGCTTCTACCAGTTTTCCCATAATTCGTGTCAGTATTTTGTAACCATGACTTATTAAACTGATGGTTCTGTAATATTTATATCTTTTAGTACTGCTGTCTTTGGAATTATAATTATTACATTCTACTTGACATTTGAGGTAATTCCTCTATTTTTTAGATTTTTCACACCAAATGGAATAGTTTTGTTATGTCTGGCTCTCCCAACGATATTAGTAGTTCTGAGGAATGTCAGCTACTCCAGGGGCCTTGTTTCGCCATAGGTCTTTCAATATTCTGTCAAATTAATCATGGAGAATTATAACTCTCATCTCATCTACTTCCTCTTCCCTATCTATAATATTGCCATCAAGTTAATTTCGCATGTAGGGTCCCTCTATGTATTCCTTCCACTTTTCAGTGTCTGTTCTTTGTTTAGTACTGATTTTAGATCTGAACTGCTTCTCTTTTCTTCAAAGGTCTCATTAATTTTCGAACAGACGGTATCTATCTTTCCGGTATATGCTTCAAAGCATTTGTCCTTTAGCCACTCTTCCTTAGCCACTTTGCAGTTTCTGTCAATATCATTCTTTAGACGTCTGTATTTCATTTTATCATTTGTTGTATTTTTATATTTTCTCCTTTCATCAATAAAATGCAATACCTCACTTATTGCTACTAGATCACGTGTTTTTATCTATTTTGTTCTCTACTGCGTTCACTATTTCTTCTCTCAAAGCTATCCATTTGTCTTCTAATTTATTTTTTATCCCAGTTTCACCCACTCGTTGTTATTGTTTGAAACTCTCAACAGCGTCTTCATCTCACAGTATCACTTGCAACCAACGTCCTCAGTTATTTGCTGGATGTATTCCAACCTCTCTCTTCCTCTACAGTTTTTGCCCTCTACTGCTCCCTTTAGTTCCACGGAAGTCATTCTCTGATGTCTTAACAGATGTCCTAATAATCTGTCTCTTCTCCTTGTCAGTGTTTTCCACATATTCCTTTCCTCTCCGATTCTTCACAGAACCTCCTCATTCCTTACCTTATCAGTGGCCTAATTTTCAACATTCGTCTGTAGCATCACACCTCAAATGCTCGGATTCTCTTTAGTCCTGGTTTCCCCACAGTCCCCTTTTCACTACCATGCAATGCTGTGCTCCAAACGTACATTCCCAGAAATTTCTACCTCAAATTAAGACCTATGTTTGATACTTGTAGACCTCTCTTGCCCAGGAATGTCCTTTTTGCCAGTGCCAGTCTGCTTTTGATATCCTCCTTGCTCCGTCCGTAGCCGCGCGGGGTAGCCGTGCGGTCTATGGGCGCCTTGTCACGGTTCGTGCGGCTCCCCCAGTCGGAATTTCGTGTCCTCCCTCGAGCATGGGTGTGTGTGTTGTCCTTAGCGTCAGTTATTTTAAGTTAAATTAGTGTGTAAGCCTAGGGACCGATGACCTCAGCAGCTTGGTCCCATAGTCCTTACCACAAATTTCCAATTTTTACTCCGTCCGACACTGGTTAGTTTGCTACCTAGGTAGCAGAATTCCTTAACTTCATCTACTTCGTGACCATCAATCCTGGTGTTAAGTTTCTCCCTTGCTATTCTCATTTCTGCTACTTCTCATTACTTTCGTCTTTCTTCCCTATATTCGCAGTCCGTTTTCTGTACTCACTAAACTGTTCATTCCATTCAGCAGATCATGTAATTCTTCTTCATTTTCACTCAGGATAGCAACGTCATCAGCGAATCTTATCATTGACATCCTTTCACCTTGAATTTCAATCCCACTCCGGAACCTTTCTTTTATTTCCATCATTGATTCTTCTATGAGCAGATTGAACAGTAAGGACGAAAGACTACGTCCCTGTCTTACACCGTTTTTAATCCGAGCACTTCGGTCTTGGTCAGCCACTCTTGTTATTCGTTCTTGGCTCTTCTGTATATTGTATATTACCAGTCCCTCTTTATAGCTTAGACCTATTTTTCTCAGAATTTCGAACATCTTGCACCATTTTATTTTGTCAAACGTTTTTTCCAGGTCGACAATTCCTATAAACGTGTATTGATTTTTCTTTAGTCTTGCTTCCATTATCAGCCACAACACCACAATTGATTCTCTCGTGCCTTTACCTTTCCTAAAGCCAAACTGACCGTCATCTAACACATCCACAATTTTTTTTACCGTTCTTCTGTAAACTATTCTTACAAGCAACTAGCATGCATGAGCTGTTAACTTGATTGGGCGTTAATTCTCGCACCTGTCAGCTCTTGCAGTCTTCGGAATTGTGCAGATGATATTTTACCGAAAGTCAGAAGGTATGCGCCAGATTCATACCCTTTACACACCAACGTGAATATTCGTTCTGTTGCCCCTTCCCCCATTGATTTTAGAAATTATGAAGGAATGTTATCTATCCGTTCTGCCTTTTTGCTCTTAAGTCCTCAAAGCTCTCTTAAATTCTGGTTCAATACGGAATCCCCTGTCTCTTCTAAATCGACTGCTGTTTCCTCTTCTAGCACATCAGACAAATCTTCCCCCTCAAACAGTCCTTCAATATACTCTAACCACCTACCAGCTCTCTCCTCTGCATTTAACAGTGGAATTCCAATTACGCTATTAATGTTACCACTATTGCGTTCAATTTCCCAAGGGTTCAAAAATGGCTCTGAGCACTATGGGACTTAACTGCTGTGGTCATCAGTCCCCTAGAACTTAGAACTACTTAAATCTAACTAACCTAAGGACATCACACACATCCATGCCCGAGGCAGGATTCAAACCTGCGACTGTAGCGGTCGCGCGGTTCCAGACTGTTGCGCCTAGAACCGCTCGGCCACTCCGGCTGGCGTCACCAATGGTTGTATTTACTTTCCTATATGCTGGGTCAGTCCTTCTGACAATCATTTCTTTTTCGATTTCTTCACATTCTTCATGCAACCATTTCATCTTAGCTTTTCTGCACTTTCTATTTATTTCATTCCTCGGCGACTTGTATTTCTGTTTTCCTGAATTTCCCTGAACATTATTGCCTGTGTTTTTTATTTCTTGCTTCTGTAATTGCCCTTTTTATAGATGTCCATTCCCGTTTAATTGTACTGACTACTGAGCTATTCCTTATTGCTGTATCTATAGAGTTAGAGAACTTCAAGAGTATCACCCAAGAGTATCTCGTCATTCCTTAGTAATTCCGTATCCCCCTTCTTTGTGTATTGATTCTATCTGACTAATCTCTTGAACTTCAGCCTACTCTTCATCACAAATACATAGAGATCTGAGTCTATATTTGTTCCAGGGTACGCCTTACAATCAAGTACCTGATTTCGGAATCCCCGTCTGACCACGATGTAATCTGACTGGAGTCTTCCCGTATCACCCGGACTTTTCCAAGTGTACCTCGTCCTCTTGTGATTCTTCAACGGAGTATTCTTTATCACTAACTGAAATTTATTACAGAACTCAATTAGACTTCCTCCTTTCTCATTCCTTGTCCCAAGCCCATATTCTCATGTAACCTTTTCTTCTACTCCTTCCCCAACAACTGCATTCCAATCCACCATGACTATTAGATTTTCATCTCCCTTGACGTAAAGCATTATTTCTTCAATATCCTCATATACTTTCTCTATCTCTTCATCTTCAGTTTGCGACGTCGGCATGTATACCTGAACTTCCGTTGTCGGCGTCGGTTAGCTGTCGATTCTGATAAGAACAACCCCATCGCTGAACTATTCACAGTAACACACAATCTGATCTACCTACCCGTTCATAACGAATCCTATTCCTGTTATACCTTTTTCTGCTGCTGTTGATATTACCCTATACTCATCCGAGCAGAAATCCTTGTCTTCTTTCCATTTCACTTCACTGACCCCTACTATATCTACAGTGAAGAGCCAAAGAATCTGGTACGCCTGCACGCAGAAGTGCCGCAACACGACGTCGCATGGCTTCGACTAATGTCTGAAGTAGTGCTGGAGGGAACTGGAACCATAAATCCTGCATGGCTGTCCATAAATCCGTAAGAGTGGAGGGGCTGGAGATGTTTTCTGAACAGCACGCAGCAAAGCATCCCAGATTTGCTCAATAATGTTCATGTCTGGGGAGTTTGGTGGCCAGCAGAAGTGTTTCAACTTAGAGGAGTGTTCCTGGAGCCACTTTGTAGAAATTCTGGACGTGTGGGGCGTCGCGTCGTCCTGCTGGGATTGCCCAAGTCCGTCGGAATGCACAATGGACATCAATCGGTGCAGGTGTTAAGACAGGACGCTTACGTATGTGTCACCTGTCAGAGTCGTATCTAGACGTATCAGGGGCCCCGCATCACTCCAGCTGTACACGCTTCACACCATTACAGAGCCTCCAGCAGCTTGAACAGTCATCTGCTGACAAGCAGGGTCCATAGATTCATGAAGTCATCTCCATACCCGTACACGTCCACCACTCGATAGAATTTGTAACGAGACTCGTCCGACCAGGCAACATGTTTCCAGTCATCAACAGTCCAAAGGCGGTGTTCACGGACACGGAGTCTGGCGAGGCATAAAGCATTGTGTCATGTAGTCATCAAGGGTACACGAATGGGCCTTCGGCTCCGAAATCCCATATCGATGATGTTTCGTTGAATGGTTCGCACGTTGGCACTTGTTGATGGCCCAGCATTATAATCTATAGTAATTTTCAGAAGGGGTGCAATTCTGTGACGTTGAACGAGTCTCTTCAGACGTCGTTGGTCCTGTTCTTGCAGGGTCTTTTCCCGGCCACCGTGATGTCGTAGATTTGATGTTTCTGCGGATTCTTGATATTCGCGGTACAGTAGTGAAATGGTCGTACGGGAGAACCTCCACTTCATCACTACCTCGGATATGCTGTGTCCCACTGCTCTTGCGCCGATTATAACACCACGTTCAAACTCACTTAAATCTTGATAACCTACCATTGTAGCTGCAGTAACAGATTAAACAACTGCGCCAGGCACTTGTTGTCTTGTATAGGAGTTGCCGATCGCAGCGCCAAGTTCTGCCTGTTTAAATATCTTTCTATTTGAATATGCATGCCTATACCAGTTTCTTTGGCGCTTCAGTGTATATTGAGCCTCAGCATTTCCCTTTTTCCCTTTTGAGGTTTTCTAGCTTCCCTACAACTTTGAAGCTTCTGATATTCCACGCTCCGACTCGTAGGACGTTATCCTTTCGTTGGTTATTCCATCTTTTTCTCATGGCCTCTTCCCCCTCGACAGTCCAATCCCGGAGATCCGAATGGGGGCTGTTCTGGAATTTTTTCCTAACGGAGACATCATCATGACACTCTTTTTTCGGTCTATGGGTACCGTCTTGTTTAGTACTCGAAACGTCCTCGGTACCGGGTTCGAAACCCGCCACCGGGTAAATTTTGATTAATAATCAGCATTGGCGGCCGAAGACTCCCCGCATAAGAAGTCAGCCTCATTCTGCCGACGACCTTGTCAAGGAGGGCGGAGGAGCGGACACAGGTTCAGGGCACTATCTTGTCCTTGGGGTGGAAAACTGCTTCTAAGGGCGGAAGAATCAGCTATGATCCACGATATGAGTATGCAGAAGGCAATGGAAACCACTGCATTAAAGACACGTAACATATGTCCACAATACATATGGCATGTAGGTGTAAAAAGAAGTATCCAATCCCCTATCACAATTAAATTTTTCAATATTCATCTCCAACACCTATCTGAATAATTTCTTTTACCTCATCACACATTCTTTCAATCTCTTTCTCAACTGCATAGCTAGTTAACATATAAACTGCAGGAATCGTCCGGGCTTCCTGATTTAGGATTTCCGTGATTTTCCTAACTCGCTTCGGGCAAATTCCAGGATGGTTCCTTTGAAGGATACAACCGAATTCCATCCCGAGCCTTCCCTAGCCCGATGGGACCGATGACCTCGCTGTTGGTTTCCCCCACCAACCAACCAAGAAGCGTCGGTACAACATATAGCCGGCCGGAGTGGCCGAGCGGTTCCAGGCGCTTCAGTCTGGAACCGCACGACGCTACGGTCGCAGGTTCGAATCCTGCCTCGGGCATGGATGTGTGTGATGTCCTTAGGGGACTGATGACCTCAGATGTTAAGTTCCATAGTGCTCAGAGCCATTTGAACCATTTTACAAAATATAACCAATTTGACCGGCAATAAAGTATATAGGTGACATGCTATTTATCTGGCTGGTGGTGATGCTTGGGAAGTGAATGCCATTTTTATGTATAAACTGCAAAGAGCGTATGACGTCGGGGAGAATAATTACAAGCAGCAGCAACTCTAGGAAGCATCTCAAACATACTGTTTGGCAGGTCTCAGAGGTGGCCATTAGAATGTATAGGCAGATTATCTGTTTCGTATGGTCACACCGAACTGGTAAGCGCCTGCATACAGACAGCCAAGTGAACAGATTTAAAAAGCATGCTGACCTCGTGCCTTCCCGAGCAAGTCATGTGAGCGATTTCAGTGAAATCCATGGACGTATTGACGTTTGCCGCGTAACAGTGCCTTGTGGAGGTGCTATGTCCACCGACATGTGTGTCTTTTCTGTATATATTGCAATTATTTCGCATTCATCTTCTGAAAGCCCCGAGGTACTTGTGAATATCCCTGTATGTATGGAGTCAGCAAATTTGACGTAACATTTTCATAGAATAAACGCTACCTAAATCGAATTCGTCCTTTCATGTTTGAGGGATAATCCCGTCTTTCGTTATTTGTAAAAAGAAAACGAGTTTACTGCACTTCGTTCTTTGAAGCAGGACTCATAGGCGAAAACAAGAGTCCTCGCTTGTTCTACTGACTGGCATACATGTTCATATGTGGATTGCAAATTTTCCTGCTGTAACGAACGGGCAGCGGTATGCAAATGTCTGTTCGCCTGGCATACATACCAAATTCATTTGGCGCAAACTACTCTATATCATCCGCTGTCAGTGTCCGCGTCATGAGCACGCCATATTTGGCATCGAATAGTGGCCCTATTGCTTTGTGTGCAGAGCAACAAATACTGCTCTGGGCGTACGCTGTCTGGTTTCGCCAGTCTTGGTGAACTCTCCGATGCAGGAGCTGTGGCCAATGCCAGTCTATGAACGACAGAAGGGCAATTATTTAGCCATCTCTCCGTCATTTGATAATTCTGACTTCCATCAATTTCTCTACGTTCTAGAGAGCTGTTTTCTTACTCTTTTACAGCGGCAACTTCAAAAACTCAGTTGTCTAACCTACCGATTTAACAAAAAGAAAATTGCACCGTAGGTTGGCGTTGGGTAGCTCTGTATATTGCTGTTGTATTGTTAGTAGTAACTTTTGTTTTATTCATCCATAGATAACCTTTACACTTTTACAGATATCAGTCGTGTCACAGTATTGGAGATTAAGAACATATATAAAGGGTGATAAAAAAGTTTCCGTTTTAGGGGGTTGTTGCAGTGTATAATCAACGTAGCGCGATTCGGCCGCGGGTGTATAAGCACCGACGTATAGACAAGGAATTATTGTGACATTCATGTTCTGACATTCCGCTCCTTTTCACGTTCATCAGACATCAACAAAAACACCCTGTGAGTGCGTTAGCGTCACTAGAATAACTTTTTGGGGTTAGGAGTTTACTCTATGACAGAGCACAACGGTGTTTAGCAGTACTACTGTTTTATTCCTATTTTGTTATTAATGAAGCACATGGGTTTACTTAGGTAGGGACATGACAATTTCAGGACAGTTGTCAAGACAACGCATTATGTCCTGTTTAGCAGAAATAACACTGAACACAACAATATCAAAATAGAAAGCTCTCTACAAGATTTTTCTTACATCTAGACAGTGAAGCTGGCGAACAAAACATCCGATACCGGTTCTAACTTCGGTACCATTTAGAATGACAATCAAGTTACGGAGGATGGATGGTTTCTGAGACAAGATGAGCAAAAGATTACGCAAGGTTGCTCGACTCAACAGTGGACGTAAGCTGGTGATCCAACAATTTTTTCACCTCTGCCAGCGGCATTTACTTTTATCTGCGACATGCTGTCAGCTGGATGGCTGCTCTCGCCGTCTGAAAATCCTATAAAAAGCTAATCAAAATCTTTACTGATTTTATCAGCTGAAACTGATCTATGTTTCTCATTAGCGAGGAAACATGCACTCATCCATAGTCTGTAAAATATGGCGGTATACACGTGCACAGATGGAACAGTGTGTATACTTCAATGTCCTCTCAGTTCTCGCAAGAACAATTAACTACGTGGCTGTTTCGTTTCTCTGCTGTCGGAGCTCAACGACTCTTCAGATAATTTCTAGCTGAATGTCAGCCAAAGTGAACGCAGTGTTCCTCTTTTGGCGTCATGCAGCGGGTGATGCGCCCTGTTCTACACTTAACGCTGGTTCAGAGGAGAGTCCCCGAAGTTTTCGGTATTGTGTCTTTCGTAGCAAACTGTCCCCCACCTGTGTCTTTTTGCGCTTCATATCACGGCTTTTTCAGACCAATAGGAGCGTTCCTTTCATCTTCTGGAAACTACCCCTGCCAATGGCAAAGGTCCTAGCTTTAAACTGCAACGCAACATCGCCCCTTTTTCTCTTTCGGCCTATCGGACATTTTGTGCCCACTCCTGACGCCTAAAAGTTACACGCATACATCACAAGTGTACCACAGGCCTTTCACACGATCAACTGCATTGCTGGTCTTTTTGCATCCATCTGGAAATTCCCAAATGCAGTTTTATAAAGAATTTCTCCGTTGCAAGCAGCGCTGGGCCGCTACCTGCTACCCGCCGCGTTCATTGTCTCTCTCGCTACGGCTCTTAAAATCCCTCTTAAAATCCATCCATTACATGCGGGCCGTGACGGCGCAACTTGCGTCTGCCCTCAAACTAAAACATTTCTTCAAATGGTTCAAATGGCTCCAAGCACAATGGGACTTAACATCTGAGGTCATCAGTCCCCTAGACTTAGAACTACTTAAAAGTAACTAACCCAAGGACATCACACACATCCATGCCCGATGCAGGATTCAAACCTGCGACCGTAGCAGCAGTGCGGTTCCGGATTGAAGTGGCCAGAAATTCTCAGTCAAAGCGGCTGGCAAAACGTTTCTTCCAGCGGCTTTTTTCACCTTTTGCTCACTGACATACAGTATTTGTGTTCAGTATGTTAATACCATCGAATCGAGTGTCATCCCTTGTGGCATTACCAACTGTTGGATTTGATAGGCAAATCTGCTCACTACCACCGAAGTATGTTAGGTGACACATTCATCTACTTGTTACAATGTGTAAAAATCTCTTGTAAGGTGCAAAATTAACATTCATTCATGCTGCCACCCTACAACATCTTTCCGATGTGCGTGTGCCAAATGCGGAAACATGAACTATGGTGACATTATTACCAAAGTGAATGCAGGGCCAATGTGCTGCAATTTTTTTTTGTTGGATACCAAAGGACAAACAACGGTAGACATACATCAGAGAATGAAGAAAGTTTATGGGTTAGCTTGTCTGTCGAAAACCACCATTGTAGGATGGTGCGCGACAAGAGGTGCTGCTCCTTCATGATAACGCATTTACCCATATGGCAAATGTCGTAACACACGGTCACGCGCTCTACAGTCCTGATCTCCCCCCATGTGATTATCATGCCTTCGGTCCCTTAGAAAAGGCCTTGAGGGGTCGACGATTCCTGCTGGATGAGGATGTGCAGCAGCCAGTTAGGACTTCTTCACACAGCAGGACATAATGTTTTACCAAGCGGATATGTTCAACATGGTGCGTCGGTGGGATTATGCCCCAATGCTCATGGCGTTTTCACCTGACTGGTATACCAATTCTGGACAGTAAGGTCGTGGAACGGAAACGTATTGATCACCTCTTTACATACAGGGTGGCCAGAAACTATCTGAAAAATTTGTAAGTGTGTTGCAGAGTAAACTGTGTAGAAAAACAATTTTCAGAAAAAAAATTCGGCAAGTTGCGCCGTTTCCGAGTTAATTAGCATTGAAGTTATCGAGTCAGGTCGCTGCACGCACAGATATAAGCGGTCCACCAGAGACGGCATCGCCAAAGTTGTATTTCGTTTGTTTTCCTATAATCGAACAAGAGAGCCATAAGTTGGACATGGGGCAGAAGTAAGAATCGAAGACGTATTAAAGGCTGAGTAGTCTCACGCGGTGTCATCTACGCTATGAGAACAAGTAAAGCTAATTGTATGCGAGGGGCCGCTTGAATTTGCGAGCGCAATGGCCTGATCCACTAACTTCAGTGCTCAATGTATCTAATTGTTTTCGTGACAGATTATGTCTCGCCTTAGCCTATGCTGCAATACTTTTGCATACTTTTCAGACTATTTTTGACCACCCGTCTAGGGTGTTTCAAAGGCTTTGCATCAAACATGCAGGACTGATAGATCATGTCATGGGGTACAACATTTGTAAGACGAAATGTTTACCTTAGACTCCAGGCGACGCTAGGCGAATTTCTGTTGAATTCACCGGCCCTGGGAAGACGAGATTTCACTGAACTAGAGGGCTCTACTAATCACGTGTGCTGCCTACTTCAGTAAACTGATAGAGCGGTTTTCAACGGGAAAACCAAAAGAATGACTGACTCTAGGCGGAGGAAAGTATTTTAGAAGCGTATCAGTTTCTCAGCCTGTCCCCGTTCATGGAGAAGAGATGATTGGATTACAGGCAATACACACTGCATATGCACAGCGCAGGTGCCTACATCTTACCACGTTTTAGGGGCATACCTAATAATGGAATGACGCCTAGAGTTGCCGGTAAGTGTCATCGGACGTGTTGTCTCTAACAAAAGTTGTTTCCCGCGGCCTGATCAATTTCCCGTCGACGTCGCATGCAAAGACTTTGAAACATTCTAATTTCACAAGGAAGTAACCGGTAGCATACCACTGCCTTATTGTAGGAATCATTGTGGCATTTCTCTGAAGTAATTTAGGAAGACCACACAGGACGTAAATCAGGAAGACTGGATGGGGATCACCACGCCCATCCTTCCGAATACAAGCCAATCTGTTGTACATTAATTTCATATGGTAAAAAGATAGTACTACAGTTATTTCATATCTCAATAACTACCTGTGCTTACAACACCCGCACTACACTCACACTATCAGTTACATCAGAATTACGAGGACGATTTTGTTTCGATTTTGTGTACCCCAGCTTCCCGTTCGCTTACGTGAAAAACTTAATCAGCACCTTTCATAATAAATGAGATGTTGAGATCAGAAAGAGAATAAGGCGTAAGGGTTTTCAGAAAAACAAAAACATAATGCGAAAGTGTATTGTGAAATGTCAGAGCTGTTCTGCTTTTACTTACAAGTGATAAATCTTTTACCTATTGTATGTCATATAATTAATCCTTCACTGTATAGAAAATGCGGCCTGAAAGCAACTTATACACTGCCTTTTTAAATATGTTTGTTGTACATTTCTGTGTCACCACTTTACTAAATTTATTGAATAGTTTCATTTACTCTTATTTGGTAAATGTAAATGTAGTCTGGAACAGAATTTTACAATAAGTCCGATAATTATTTTTGGTTATTATTCTGATGAATCCTTTATGTAATTTGAAAACTGTATGCTTCTTTTGTGCATTTGTTTCTCAATATAAGAACGCATAGCTAGGAACTGAGTGCACCTGTGAACAGCATGTAATAAAAGTCATTGGCTGTTACATACAGATGATAGTACCCTGAGAGCATGATACGCTGATATTCTGTTTGCCTGTATTTTTGTGTGTTTATACCACCTTAATTTGTAGGATTTTTAGTTTGTTTTTGGTATTCAAGGAATGTAATGTGAGCTCAATATTTTCAAACAGTCTTTAACACTCCACATATTAGGACACAGAGGTTGTCAGTAGAAACACTGTGATCTTTGGTATGATGGAATGTTTTAGTGGGGTTATTCTTTGTTGGTAAGGTTTAGTTAGTTTTGTTGTTCAGACTGGAATAGGGAGGATTATTTGTTCACATGGCTTGCAGCCAGAAGTTATAGATTTACCGCTCCCTTACCATTTCAATAATTAATTTCATGGCGGAACCATATTTGTAATAAGAAGTAAGTTTCGTGAAGATGGTTGTAATTGTTAAGTAAAGTATCAGCGTTTCGGAATAGTTTTTGAATGCTAGTCTCCTTTACATCATTTAGTAACTGCATATCTTACACCGCTTTTTAACGAAAATCTCGTTTTGAGAATATATGTCCCCACGTTGCACTGTGCGGAACACTTAGGATAAAGCTAAAGCATGGCCTACTTCGAATAGTTTCATGTCGTTGCATTGCACTGGTCAACGCTTTCTTTCCTTTTATTTGGTTTGCTGCTGCGCTGTGATTTTTATGTTCGTCACTTCGAACAATGCTGAGATTCCGTTCCCACAGGTAAGCCATGAAAATTTGTTACGGCTGGTTTTACACCACAGTCGTGACAGTAAAATTATTCACATTAGGTGCCGCATTTCAAAATTAATATCAGATTCAGATTATTTAAAGTTGAGTTTAAATCACGTTTCTTGTCGGACAGTTTCATTCTTACAGAGCATTGTTACATTTCCGTTTATATCACTTAGTGTTTGTGACTTTATTCAGTGAGTAGCTCATGCAGAATTACACGGTATTTTTTGAGAAACATTTTTGGCTATTCATTCTTTCAAAATTCTCTTTGTAATTTCATGAAGCAGATTTTTAAGCAGTTAGTTTTATATGTTGAAACTGGAAGTCACGTACTGCGGCGTCACGTATCGTAGCACTGTTCACTGCACTGCACAACAGAGTTTCACAGGATAGGATATTTAACCTACAGTTATATGTTTTCTGACTAATTTGATAAATGTCAATTCAAATACAGTTATACGGTTAGTTTATACAGAAGAGTTAAATACTAGTCATCAATTCTGGTACCTAGAAATATTGAATTTATTATACATTTTACAGAGCTACAACCTATATTTAATTTAATAATATCATCTTCCCTGTTCAAGGTGAAGCTGTCATTTGTTTTATTCAGTTCCAGTAAAACATTATTGCAAATTTTCCAGCCGTAAACTTCATCGAGGGTTTTATTTCCTTTGCCTGCAAGGAGTTAAAGTTTTTTTCCCTTCTTTTTCCAGCTACTGTAAAGTTGCTAAATTGACAAACGCTGTTGGGAAAGTCTTTTTGTGTATCAGGAACAGTATTGGTCCTAATATGGAACCCTGAGGAACTCCAGCTGTGGAAAGCGTTTCTCTGAGATTTTACTCTTATTTCAGGTTTTTATTAGCTGTCTTTTTATCTGGTCCACAAGACAGTTGTTGGATACCTCTACTATTCAATATGATTACAGATTATTTAATAGAATCCCAGTCATCAAGAATATCGAAAGTCTTGCACAAATCTAAAACTGGGTAACACGTAGTCAGCTTTCTTATTAGTTTCTGTTTCCCCGAATTATTGCCGTTTCAGCGATTTTCTCCATAATATACGTAAACGTGGATAGATCGCTATTCCAGGCAGCCTTGCCAACTTGCCCTGTGCCGTACACTGCGCCTCGCGGTGGCTGGTGAGGTGGGCTGAGGCGCGGCGCTCGCCGAGGGCGCGGCCCAGCCGCAGAGCTGAGGCAGCAGGCAGGACGCGGGGCGCGCGTCAAGTGGCTCTTCCCTCTCACACCAATTGCGGCCCCAGCCGGCGCCCAAACAGCCGCCGCCAGCCTCCAGTCGCTGCGGCCGTCGGACCAGCGACTCCCCTCAAGAACCCCCCGGACGGCGGCGGAGCTGTGTAGCCAAGCTCAGATTCGTTCAGACTCATCCTAACTTTGGTGTTACTGATCCGATACATCTTTAACAGCAGCTACTTGACTATCAGTCTGACGTAATGAAACGTCCTAGAGGAGCATTTATGAAGTTGCGCTTAGTAATAGGAGGAAGACAATTCAAGCTCACTAGACGGAAATGTGGTCAAGTCCAGGAGACATCACGCTGATGCCCTGTAACACTGCCTCTAGGCTTCGTAATGGCTACAGTTAGGAGAGGAAGGAAGTCTACAAGTTGCTTTAGGTATGCTACATACTCTTGCAACTGTTATTGGCTATTACTTTCCGTAAAGTACCAAATCGAGGGTATGCTGTTTACTATTCTTTACTCTCAGACGTTTTCTATGCGTTTAACAACGAGTGATCTAGAGGGTCGGTTTGGGTATGAGTGAGGACCTGAGTCCTCATCAAACCAGGAACCCATGTGTGCAAACCTGTGATTATCGTCATTGTCGTCTTGGAAGATAGGAGTATTCACTGCATCCTCAGCTTGAAGCCCCAGGAGCAAGGGCTACTCTTGATCACAGTGAATGTTGAGATAAATATCCTGATTCATGTTGAAACTTTTTAAATGGATGTATGCTTATTAGTTGTGAAACTCTGTGACTGAGAAACTTTCTGTGACCTTGCCTTTAACAAGTGATGAATATGACGGACTGAATACGCCTTTGGTTGCCCTACAACACATAAAAAATGCTGCTCCACATGGCACTGAAATAAAAAAGTTACCCGTGTAATGGAAGGTCTGCTCTGCTGTGCATCCGTACCTGAAATACATTCATCTGGAACCGAACCAGAAATAAAAGATGCTGCTAGGCAGTATGAGGGCGGTTTTTCAGTAGTAAAAGGAAAGTGTGGGTTCGTGAGGTGATATGAATCAAAAAAATACTCCACAGCAACATTTATGTTGCAACTAGAAAAGCAAATACTTTATTAAAGACCTCCGACTACATCTTAAGTTTAAGAGGTTTAACTCTTTTGATCAAGCTTGTCGGTTTTGACCACATGGAAGTAAGTATGGAAAACGGAAACTATTCTAATACAATGGCACACATCTTGTTGAAAGATTTTAATTCTCAAAAGCGTGGGAATGTTACAACAATTTCCCGAAGACGTGCTTAGATAGAAATTACTGGCCGTTTAGCAATTCAGATTACGTTAAGGCCACACCACGTGGCCGCTGCTTAAAAACATCATTTAACGTCTGTGGGTGCTTAGAATGAAATTCTCATTTCACGTAATAATCACGATAAGCTACAGGACCAAATGAATAGATCCCAGTTAACGCCAAGGTCCATATGGATACTGTGAAGTGGCTACCAAGCTAATGATTTTCTAGTCATGAACCTGACATCAAAAGAATAACTCGTGATATTAATATTCTACCCTAGCGATGTTACAAAGTGTTAGAGATTACACCATCCATAAAAATTACTATACGAACTACAACATTCATTATACAGAGGCAATCAGCACAGTAGCAGCAGCCAGTCTAATCCAAACAGCATGCAGAAAGAAAACGTACACGTGTCTGCTAAGGTTCTCTCTGCCTATTAACTTGGCCATAAGACCTGTGACATCAGCTATTGCCACCCTTATCCTGACTGCCACAGACGTACACCTTACAGTATGTTCATTGTGTTCATATACAAGGCTCTTTGGCTAGTAAACGTTAGCTATTACCGTAGTGGCTGAGATGTCGACATACAAAACTAAAGCTACCTCTCTCAACGCTCACAGTCACCTGAATGGGTGGGACAAATGTATGGTACAAAATGTCGGAGACTCACTTCTGTCCTGCGCATAAACCTGTATTCACTGTGGGTTATGTGTGTCTACACACACACACTATATATATATATATATATATATAGTGAGTGGGTCCATTCCTCTCCTCTATCCATCTCAAACTTCCACAGCCATCCCCACCTGCACGTGTAGCCCCTGCAAAACAGGTAGATAAACCTGGCTCATACTGTGATACTGCTCTAACAAATATGCCTGTCGTGCAGGGCAGCTGACATGTCAGGAGCTGGAAAACCGTTTATATCTGTACAACTGATTGCCTGGAAAGAAATATCCCATAGGGATGGCGATGGGGGTGAAAAAGGGCTGGTAATGTTTGACATCTACTGAAGGTTTCACTTGCAAGGGTTTCTGCCGTCTTGAAGTATGCTTTTACCTTATGCCAGATGGAACTTCTAATTGTTCCCGTAAAGCTACTTTCACTATTAAGAAGAGCAACCAGCGTAGTCTGGAAACAAAATGGTTTATTAGCCAAACTACAATTCATACTCAATTTACAACTCAGGTTACAACTTAACCGTTTCACAAGAACATCTCGTTTAACAGGTTTGTGTCCTTAGGTTCTTCTCTTTTCTTGTTTTTACATTTGTAAATCTGTGTTGACAAAATCATCGAACTTCGCCATAGAGGAGCTCTATGGTTCAATGCAAAGCGCAGCAGACTGAACGACTACTTGCGATGATTGAAACTCATCGAAAAGGTGTCTTCGCCGCTGCACTATGCTACAGGAGCACCTTAAACATAAAAGTCCAGTCCCATCAAACCCAGAATCGTCTCAGTACCTTAACAAATAACAATAATATAGCTTAAACTTTGCTGAACGTCAGTTATGAACAATTACTCAATTATGCTAATTGCTCTAAGGGTACAGATGTTTCACAAAACCTCTGAAATATAAACCAGCGTATCTGTACCCCTACATCCTGCACAACTTGCATGTTGTGCATGTAGTATTCGAAATTCGCTCCAGGAGGTATATATGTGGATAGGCGCAGCTGAGCAGTGATATGGTGAAGAGAGGACGGATAGTGAGAAGGGAGAGGATGTGATGGAGAGAGAAAAGGAGTTGGAGGAAATTGACAGGCAGAGGGGGAGGGTGGAGGAAGGGATTGACAGAGGACGATATGGACAGAGATAGGGGAAGGTGGGGGAAAATTCAGGAGGCAAGTGGAAGGTAGGTAATGGGTAGGTAGAAAAGAAACAAGAGGACGAGGAGATGGGCAGAGAGAGAGGGGGAAGAGGAAATCGACGGAGAGAAGGGGAGGAGAGGTAGAGAGAGGGGGATGAGGGCACAGAGACAAGTGAGACGAGGGGGAGATGGACTGAATTAGGTGGAGGAGGACTTGGTCAGAGACAGGGAGGATGAGGAGGAGATAGAAAGAGATAGGGAGAGTTGGTATGGGCAAAGAGATGTAAATGGAGAGAGGAAGGTAGAGGTAAAGCACAGAGGGAAGAGATATGTGCCATTTGCGTACATGCATGGAGATGTTGACTGATCACTGTGGTGAACATACAGCTGCAATGTGCAAGTGTGAGACAGCGTTATCAACACCTGACAGAGTTTCAAAGGGGCTTCACTGTGGGTCTTCATGTGACCTATTGGTTGAATCATGCAGTATTTAGATTTCTGGGACATTTAGATGTGACAATGGTCCTACATTTGACTGTAAAGGAACGCATGGCCATTAATATTCGTAATAAAGATTCCGGCCGATCACTATTTTGGACCAAGCACTACGTAGCCCCTTCACATCATGGATGTGAAGGGGCATGGATTGCTGATGAATGGCGTCGCACTGTGCTCGGTGATGAGTCGTGGCTCTGTACTACCCTTGATTGGTATCGAGTTCTAGTGTAATGGTGACCTTGAGGCAGGTCCTGTTCACGTCACAGCCCAATCATAGAATTTCTCTACGAAGTGCTGAAGAATGTCACAGGACAGATCAAAACAATACATTACACAAAGAGAACAGAAAACTCCCAGAAGAAAATTAAAGCGATAAGGTCAATTATGAAACAGGAATCAGGCTAGAATACTGCTGCTCAGAATATTACACCTCTTACGTGTGCGAATGAAATCATTTGTAATCCTTGAGTGCTGTGAAATATATTTAATTATCTCTTCTTGTCAATAGTCAGCAAATTAAGTAATGGTTTTGCTAGTACAGCTAAATATCCAGAACTCTTGAGAACTTGTTATTTGTAGACTGCTGTATCACACGCAGCTACAAGAAGGAAGTTACAACATTCGGGATGAAGCTTTAAGCTAGCGCTTACTCGTTGTGAGCGTGTAAACAGGCAAATGGCGTTGACGCGCGGTTTAGGAAACAAAGACTCTGTATAGTTCCGTCACAGAGTACCGGTACTAATGAGCTCAGCAAGCATTCAACAGCATACAGAATTAGAATTTCTTTTTAGCTGTCGATTTTCCATGTTTTCTCGGAGATCATGTATGCTTATACATCTAAGATTCACCAAGTATTGCCAAAGCAAATGAGTAGGACTACGAAAATGAAATTGGTCATCGAATGTAGAATGTTACTGAAGATCATTAATTTAGTTGTGGAACTGTGAATTTGTGTGAATGACTAGGTGATGAAATAATGCTCGCATTCAGTCTGCAAGTAAAATCACGCTGACACTGAGACATATTTTGGGCGGAACAAACGAAAAAGATTCATACTGAGAAGCGTGACAACTGAATATAAATTTCAACTTAGATCATAATTAACAAAAGCACTTCAGACCAGCTACACTGTAGGCTCATGTGAGTAAATTAAGAAAATGAACTAATAGGACTTGTTACAGTTGGTAATACATGTGAATAAATTTCTGTATGGATGATGTTTCGAGTAAGCAGATCATGCAGACAAATATATTCGTGGGTAAACTGCCTGTAAAATAAAGAGTAGTGTAGAATATCACCGTATTATCTTTATTTAATTCTTACACACAATTTGTAAGTAGTTTTCGTTGCCTTGGTTCAGTGCAGTTTCTATTAGACAAATAACTTATAAACGGTTTGTACAGAAACGCGCCTCGATGGCTCAGTGGATTAAGTTCCGTACTACAAAATTAAAGATTTGGGTTTGATACCCCTTTGGTCCCAGAACTTACTCTGATGCTTACCTCAGAGAACGAGAAAGCCGTCAAGATAAGTGGCACCACGCTTCGGAGTGCACGTTGAACCGTATAGTACCCTCTAACTGGCTCATAAGTATGTTCGGAGGTGGGAGGAAGTCAAAGGCACACCGCCATGCCTAGTAAGGCACTGTTTTGTTCAGACCAACCTTTGGGTTGAGCACTGCTTTACTCGCTTTACAGCGTAACAAATGCTGCGTAAAAGTACTTCATGTGTGGACTGTCTTAGCCGATTCACTACAGAAATGAACCATTTCAACTGACAGTGTACTTGCCAGTGCTTCTCATCTCTGGCAGCTTGTGGGGAGTGCTTCTGCGTGCAGCCAACAATCTGCATCATCTTCTTCCATTTTACCAAGATTTCTAAGACCATTGGAAGTCAGTGTCCCTTTGATGTGACTGAACAACCTGTTCGTGTTTGTAGTGCTACACAATGAGCGAACAAAGTAAGAACTCGGTGGTTCTTAATGACTAACTTCAACACACTTTAATTTTAAAGCCTCTTCAAAAATTTGAGGGACGCTGCTGGACATCCAGAGTCAACCGAAAGTAACTTTACGAAAGCTTCCCATTTGAAGATGGAATAGTTTCTCGATCCGACATACGTTTATGCATTTATATAGAACTTTAAGTATGGATAATTTCGAAAGAGTCATTGGATTTAATGCATGAAAGAATTCGAAATATTGCAGCACAGTGGCAACTTTGTTACCGAGAAAGCATCAAGAGACGATTGGAAATTTTTTTTCGCCTTTCTACACTAACTACAATTATTGCGACAATGTCTTACCCATGATTTAAAAACAAAAAGTTCATCAATATCGCTGTTCATAACCAGGGAGGCTTACAACAAACTACAGACATATAATAGCCAAATAAATGTCGAATTTTCACATTATTTTACGATATAAAAAGAAATTTTGTTTTGAACACGATTTTGGAGGTGTAGCTAACGTGGAATCATGACGAATTATTTGCAAAAAAAAACTGCAGCGGAATTGATAATTTGAACATTTTTGCCGAAGAAGACGAATATAAACGTCTTACTTTGTGATCCTGAAGGAGAGACGGCTTCAGGTTATCTAACACGCCGATTTCCTCTTTGGATGTGGATAATGTATTTTCTTTAGTGTGTCACAATGGTAAATATTTGAAAATCCATTAAATTTTCTTGTGGAGTGTGAAAAAAGGAAAAGAGTTATTCTGAATACAAATTTAAAAATAACAAAACTACATTTATTTAATAAAATCTTCGTGTCTACTATCCCCCAGAAGGGGCCCTATTACTGAGTATATATATATGTGGACAATAGATATCACAGGCGTATAGCCTGTGAACCCCGACAGAGATGACTGTAGCACTCTTTGTGACGTCTTCATGCAAGTGCAGACTTGAAGGGTCTCCAATTATTTTTTTCTTTTGAGATGCTCTGTACGATATCCAGTTGTCAGCAGATGTCATCGGAAGTGGATTCTACTTTTACAGCGCGTAATCTTAGGCTACTCCTAATCCGTGGACGGCACGCAAGAAGCCAGAAAGGCTGTGCGCCGAAATAAACAATATGATTTATAGCGAATCAGAGAAGGAAGAGAGAAGAAAGATTAGGTTTTAAAGTCCATTTCAGCGACGCGGTCATTAGGGAGGGAATACAAGTTCAGACTGGGGAAGGATGGAGGAGAAACTCGACTGTGCCTACTTCAAAAGATTCATCCTGGCAATTGTCTTCGCGATTTAGGTAACCAAGAGAAACCTAATTCGGGACCGCCAGACGAGAAGCGACACGCCGCTGGCCCGACTGCAAGTCTACTATCTTAGCACTGCATCCCGCTGTGTCCACACAAAGAAGAATAAAACAAATATTTATGATACTAACACATAGAATCATATACAAAACAATCCAGCGCCTGATGCATTCTAGACGGTAGGTGAAAGCAGTGAAATAAAATACGGGCATTTGGAGGCTAAGGTTGTAGTAAGGGCAGCTTTCGGATAACAGATGTCTGACATTTACCTTCCGTGAATCCGACACCGGAGTTGAATGTCGAAGAAAATTACACAGTATTGTCTGGGGGAGAACAAAAGCCCGCCTGCGCGACATCTGCGCATCGGAGCGCCACACCCAACAAAGCAGTAGACAAAGGAGCGGCGCCGTGACGCGGACGGCGATACGCCCGCGCCGCACTAGAGTGTACGCACTGCACAGGCCCGCGGCGTGGCTGATGGGCAGGGTTCCCGGACTCACGCCGACAGCTTGCTGCTGTCTTGTGGCAGCAGCCGTCCACGTCCGTTTCGGTCTCGACGTCCCTCGCAGCTTCATAACCTGTCTTGCAGCCACGTGCAAGCACAACGTTTACTTTGCCATCCATCCCGAATCGTATCAGACGAAAAACGGTTTCATAGCAATAAGTAATAATTTAGCTCGTTCTATGCAATACCATCGAAACAAATTTTTCAGATATCTGGGTCTCCTATAATTAAGGAACCTGCAGATAGATTTGTTAACATTATGAGTCAAAAATGTGAAATCATAATGGAAATACGTTCGTTACGTTAAAGGCCATGTAAATGCGTATTATTGTTACGTCACACGCAACAAACATATGTGGTAAGCATAGACTCCAGCTTCAGTAGTTCGGATGACGGCTCACTTTTTTCTCCGTTGCGGCGTGGCGGGGTTTGAAATTCTGTGTGCTGTGCAGGCTGCAAATTATAAATTCCCCTACCTCAGAACGGCGTCTGCTCGATGTCCCTTCGCTCGGCAACGTAGATACTTCAAAGACGATGTAAAAGCAGCGTTGATAAAAAACACCATCTAATATCTACAATTACTGAGGCCGCGCAACTCTAGTAATGAAATAAAGTTCTGTAGAAAATCTGTCAATAAAAATAGTTATCAGGCGGTAAGATAATGAATTGGCTTCTGGAAAATAATGTCCGAAATTTGAACACAAAAATGTTTACTTGTTCTTATAACCAAAGAAACGGTACTGTTCATTCCACATTTAAACTACTGGTTGTACACTCATTTCGCACGCACAGCAGCCAGAAATCTGTCCAAAGCCGACTCGAGTTAAACAACGTTTCCACAGTCATTAATTCCACCACTAACATGAGTTATTACATTCGGTCCTTCTGGTGGACTTCAAAAAGAAATTGCTCACCGAAACTGCTCAGTGGTTGAATACTGAAACATGCCACGCTGACACTACGAGGGCCAAATTTTCACATGCGAATATCGTTCCAACAAAACAGTTCTAAAACTTCCAAACTTCACAAACTGTCATTAACTACATCACCGTTAGTCACGACACATATCAAACGCGAGGAACTCAATATTCCTTCAATTTCCACGTTATTTTGACTCGCACTAGTAACATGACCGTCCGCGTTCAAAGTTAGCGAGAGACTCCCTTCTAGTGGCCTCACTCCTAGTATAGCTATCAGGTAACGAGTGGGAACCGTCTCAGTTCTGATTGGCCAACCATACTCGCTGCCAATCAGAATGCTCGCTCATGTTCATACTCGCGCCAAAACTGCCCTGCACCAATCCTTACATACAGACGCATCTACGTCATTCTGATACACAAATATTAAAGTAATGCTTAATAAACGAAAACGACAAGGCAATAAATCTGGAAATATCCTTTAGATACAGATAATACTACAACTGACTTTCTGGCTGCTCTGTTACAATAGCAATCACACCTAGACACATGTCATCAGCAAAGTAGGTAAATTCCCTATGAACCTTTTTCCACGACAGGCTTGCGTAACTCTTGTAGGTCACTTAAGGCGGTATATAATGCAACATTAAAATCTGACGGATATCCCACGTACACACTCTCATTCACTCACATATACACCCACAACAATTTTAGACACCAATAATAATTTTGTCTGATTTTTATATTACGAAAACAAAAAATAATTAAAGTTTTAATTTGAAAATCTCAATTAATTAATTCTGCACCCTGCGAGTTCTGTTTATGTTTTTAGATAATACCAAAGGATAAACTATTATATTTCCTAACTGAATTTAGTTTCCACAAAAGTGTCGGTTTATGACTTTTTTAGCAATTTTTTTATCTCTCAAACTATGATAGTTATAAAGCTGAAATTTTGATATAATCTTCTCCTGAATGTCAAACGGTAGTGTACCGATTTTGAAAATGACTGAATAATATTTAATATCATTTATTTAGGTTCTTATAGGTGGTGAATGTACACGTGCAGAAAGAGACATGGATAGCTTTCCCACGGCAGGTAGTGACACATGCGCGTGCGTCTCCCGGTTAGGCCGGCAGATGTCAGCCCCCGAAGTTACATGCAGCTAGCTGTCCTAAAACAAACGCTCGCTCGGAACAAACTTGCGACGCTACACCGTGAATATCATCGTATATGTATGCATGCATTCAGGATACCTCAATACGTCGCAGAAGGAGTTTTTATTGGAGTTTTTTCTTTTTTTTTTATCAAAGAGAGGCAGCAGATTGCTAGACGTCGGCTAGTCATCCTTAAGTAGTATCCAGGCAAACACCCACTGATGATGTCCATCATTTCAGTATCCTGAATGTTAGTGTGGGTTTAGTTCAAAGACTGGTTTGGTGTAGTTCTCCATGCCAGTCCTGCTCAAGACTCTTCATCTCCAGATGATTACTGCAACCTACATCCATTTGGACCTAGTTATTCTATCCGTCTCTTTATCTCTCGTATTATAATTTTTACCCCCTCAGTTTCCTCCAATATTATACTGATGACCCCTTGATGTCTCAGGATGTGGCCTGTCAACCAACCCTTCTTTTAATCAGTTTATGCCACAAATTTCTTTCACCCCCAATTCTTTTCAGTAATTTCTCATTAGGTAAGCGATCCACCATCTAATCTTCACATCTCTTCTGTAGAACTACATTTCAAAAGCTCCTACTTTCCCCTCATTTGAATTGCATATTTTCCACGTTTCACTTTCGTACAGAGCTACACTCTGCAAAAATATCTTCAGAAAAGATTTCCTAACACTTAGATGTGTATTCGATGTTTACAAATTTCTCAGAAACGCTCATTTTTCATCCTGTCTGCTTCACCGAACATCACTTACTTAGCCATAAGATGGGTGTGCTGCGAACACGACCTCGATTGGTGCTGAATATGTCACCCCAGATCAAATAAAATGAGAGATTAGACACATGGAGCTAAAAGGTTACTTGAAAAATCAGCTGCCGAGTACATCGGAAAACGTTAGTTAATGATTTCCTGTACTCGTCAGGGGCCTCGCTTATGGTTGGTGGAATTTAATGGTTGTTGAATGATCTGGTAAAGTAATAATTTATTCAAACAGTGCGTAAAAATCTCAAAGGACATATAAACGTTGTGGTTATAAACCATCATGAGAATGAATTTACAATTAAAATAGATCCATGATAACAAAAAGAATGGTTGTTAGGGTCGCCACCATCTTGATGCTGGACAGTTACGATTGTGATGGGGCCCAGGCACATGGAGGACACAAACTACGTTTTCAACGGTGATTGCAAAATACTTGCATCAGCACGGCTTTAGAAAGCATCGCTCCTGCGAAACGCAATTCGCACTTTTTTCACATGATATCTTGCGAACCATGGATGAAGAGTATCAGACGGATGCCATATTCCTTGACTTCCGGAAAGCATTTGACTCGGTGCCCCACTGCAGACTCCTAACTAAGGTACGTGCATATGGGAGTGGTTTCCAAGTATGTGAGTGGTTCGAAGACTTCTTAAGTAATAGAACCCAGTACGTTGTCCTCGATGGTGAGTGTTCATCGGAGGTGAGGGTATCATCTGGAGTGCCCCAGGGAAGTGTGGTAGGTCCGCTGTTGTTTTCTATCTACATAAATGATCTTTTGGATTGGGTAGATAGCAATGTGCGGCTGTTTGCTGATGATGCTGTGATGTACGGGAAGGTGTGATCGTTGAGTGACTGTAGAAGGATACAAGATGACTAGGGCAGGATTTGTGATTGGTGTAAAGAATGGCAGCTAACTATAAATATAGATAAATGTAAATTAATGCAGATGAATAGGAAAAAGAATCCTATAATGTTTGAATACTCCATTAGTAGTGTAGCTCTTGACAAAGTCACGTCGATTAAACATTTGGGCGTAACATTGCAGAGCGATATGATGTGGGACAAGCATGTAATGTCTGTTGTGGGGAAGGCGGATAGTCGTCTTCGGTTCATTGGTAGAACATTGGAAAGATGTGGTTCATCTGTAAAGGAGACTGCTCATAAAACACTAATACGACCTATTCTTGAGTACTGCTCGAGCGTTTGGGATCCCTATCAGGTCGGATTGAGAGAGGAGACAGAAGCAATTCAGGGGCGGGGTGCTAGATTTGTTACTGGTAGGTTTGACCATCATGCGAGTGTTACAGAAATGCTTCAGGAACTCGGGTGGGAGTCTCTAGAGGAAAGGAGGCGTTTTTTTCGTGAATCGCTACTGAGGAAATTTAGAGAACCAGCATTTGAGGCTGACTTCATTACAATTTTACTGCCGCCAACTTACATTTCGCGGAAAGACCACGAAGATGAGATAAGAGAGATTAGGGCTCGTACGGAGGCATATAGGCTATCATTTTTCCCTCGTTCTGTTTGGGAGTGGAACAGGGAGAGAAGATGCTAGTTGCGGTACGAGGTACCCTCCGCCACGCACCGTATGGTGGATTGCGGAGTATGTATGTAGATGTAGATTAGATGTAATCATATAAAAAAGATACGAATTCGAACAGAAACACACAATAGATCAATGAATAAACCAAGAATCGGAAAGAAACGCCACTAGGCGGTTGAGCCCTAATGAGTTAACTCAATTACAAAACAAAACAAGAGTGCATACGGAAAGAATCCCCTTTGAAGCAAGAATCAGATTGTAGGGAAACGTGCGTACCAGTGTGTCAAGCGTGTGGATCAAGTTAGGGAGACTAGAAGGTACAGAAATGAACTCCTCTCCCTCAATATATCGCTATTTCCGAAGTCGGGAGTGTGCATTGCAAATGTGATCATACCGTGACTGCCACTGAGGCGATTACTGGAAAGTAGGGGTACGTTGAACTGCGTTCGCTGATAACTGTTGCTGGGCTGCGCCGATATGATGTGATTGCGAATCGCAGATATCATCATCCTCCTGATAACTCGCCACTAGTGTGCGTTAAGTTCAAAGCGGAACTTCGAAGACTTGGCAGAGGCCGAAGTCAAGAAAACATGTACGGGAGCAGATTGCAGAGTAGCATCACCAGGTAGAAGCTCGAATCAGAAAATACATACCAATCCGAATACGAGTATGAATATCTCTCTTTCAAATTTTGGTAGCCTTCCTCCAGCCTGGAAAGGTACACCGCACAATGTTTTCTAGCCAATCCCAGAAAGGGCCTAAGCGCTTCTGTAATCGGGAACCAGGAAGTCCGTTACCTAGCTCTCACCATTAAGTTAAAGATGTATCTGCCAGTGAGATACATGCACAAGAAAATGGGTAACGAACGTCGCCCCGTTCCCACGTACAGACTTGTTTATCAGAAATTCTGGAAACTTCGTCGGACTTCACACAGCATTCCCAAGGGAAGGGCAAAGTCAGGAAATTTGCAGACACATGAGTAGCTGTTTATTTTGCTTGAAGAAACATGTCTGGAGACCAGACATTGCAGGACAACGGCAAATGGACAGCTAAGGACTCCACCCAAAGGTTACTAACAAACAGAGTTCTCATCCCTTCCAACAGCGGTTTTCTGTTCTGCTATAGTGCCAGCAGTCCTCCATTCCGCCGCTCTTTGTCTGCGGGGACTTAGCTAGGAGGGTAATCCCTGAAAGTGCAGTCTGATAGCGTAGGAGCAGCCGTCTGAGTGAATGGCTGTTTTTCCTGAGCGTGTGAAATCTCCGCCTGTTTTCACCCGAACGAAAATGAGTTTCCCTCGTCAAGACCAGATGCATTTAAAGGGAAGAAACTAATATATGAATGAAATGTTAGGAACAGAGAGGTTGGTACCCCACGTTGCTACAAGCTACATCTAACCACTCACGCCGGCCGGAGTGGCCGAGCGGTTCTAGGCGCTACGGTCGCAGGTCCGAATCCTGCCTCGGGCATGGATATGTTTGATGTCCTTAGATTAGTTAGGTTTAAGTAGCTCTAAGTTCTAGGGGACTGATGACCTCAGATGTTAAGTCCCACTGTGCTCAGAGCCATTTTTTAACCACTCACATAATCAGCGGGCAATACCAGTGACAAGTTGAGAAGTAAAAACTAAACTGGAAGTCGGTGAAGCAAGAGAGTCTCGTATGAAAATGCAATATGAAAATAGGATAAAATGTGAGATGATAAGCCTGAAACAGGCCACCGCCTCACAGCTTTACTGTCAAAATAGCGAATTTCACCAGCTACTTTCACTGTCTCATTTCCTAATCTCTTTCGCCAATGTCCCGTGATTTAATTCGACCATACTCCTTTGCCCTTGTTTTGCCTTTGTTGATGTTCATCTTATATCCTCCCTTCAAGACTCTATCCAACTCTATCCATTCCGTTCAACTACTCTTCCAAGTTCTTTGGTGTCTCCGATGGAATTGCAATGTGATTGACAAAACTCAAATTTTTGGTTTCTTCTCCCTGAGGTTTAGGTACTTCCGCAAATTTTTCTTTGGATACCTTTACTGCTTAATCATTGCGCAGATTGTATAACAGAGGAGTTGGCTACAACACTGTCTCACTCCCTTCTCAACCACTGCTTTCCTTTCATTCCTGTCGACTCTTATAACTGCCATCTGATTTCTGTACAAGATGTATTGCTGTAACCTTCTAGTCCATGTATTTTACCGCTGCTACAGTCAGAATTTCAAAGAGTGTGTTCCATTCAACGTTGTCAAAAAGTTTGTTTTTTTTTAACTTCACATGTGCTGGAACGTATGTATGCCTTTCTTTAACCCAAGTCGTGGAGTCAGTATTGCTTCGTATGTTCCTACATTTCTCTGAAATCCAAACTGATCTTCCCCGAGGTCGGCTTCTACCAGTTATTCCTTTCTCCTACAAATAATTGGTGTAGGTGTTTTGCAAACACAACATATTACATTGATTGTTTGGCTATATTAATTCACACCCGTCAGCACCTGTTTACTTTGGAATGGAAATTATTGCATTCTGCATAATTTCTGAGGATATTTCCCCTGTCTCGTACATCCTGCGCACCAGATGGAAGAGTTTATCACAGCTGGTCCTAATAAATGTATCAGTATTTTTCAGGAAATGTCGCCTACATCAGGGCCCCTGTTTCGTTTTAAGTGTTTCTGTCCTCTGTCAGGTTCTTCACACAGTATCATATCTATTATCTCATCTTCATCTACTTCCTATTCCCTTTCTGTAATATTGCCTTGATGTTCATTTCCTTTGAACAGCCCTTCTCTATATTCCTTCAATTCTTTCCTTGTTTGCTTGGCACTAGTTTTCCATCCGAGCACTGAATATTTTGCAGTTACTTCTCTTTTCTGCAAGGTCTCTTTAACTTTCATGTAGATGATATAACAGTCTCGTAGTTACACATGCTTCTTTAGAGTAAAAGTTACCTAGAAAATATATAATGTACAGGTAATATACATCCAGAATATTTTACCCAAGAGGGTGCCATCGCCATTTAATCACAAATAGAGGTGTAGGACCTGGGAAAAAGTAACAGCTGTAGTTTCCTCTTGTTCTCAGTCGTTTGCCGTACCAGCACAGAAGACAATGTTGGCTGATGTTAGAGGCCAGATCAGTCACTCACTCAGACTGTTCTCTGCTGCAACTATTGAAAAGGTTGCTGCCAGTTCTCAGGCACCACAAGTTTGTTTGGCCTCATCAGAGATACCCTCCATTGTGGTTACATCTGTCTCTATCACTGAGACACTCAGGCCAGCTCACCTCGGGAAGATCTGTGGTTCCTGGGGGATTGACACAATATAACCTACACATAGGGAAGTATTTTTTTATTTTCTGTTGACTATCACGAATAAGATGTTCTGCCTACCAGCAATTATCTTAGAAATTTTTTCTTAGCTAGCTGAATCAGTTTCTTCCCTCTACACGTAAATCTTCCTCTTACTCTTTTTGAAGATAAAGCAGATTAATCACTGCCTCGACAAACAACACAAATCACTGCTGTACTGGTCACCCACGAAATCACTTATGGATTAAAATCATTCTGCTTGTATAAATATCTGAAAAAGATGTATTTAAGTGTACAAGCAGAAGTATTAAGTGAACTTCCTTCTTTTTTCTGAACACAAAATGTGTCAAATGTATTGCGAAGGTTTGATGGCAACTTAACTACAAAAATGACGGTCTTAGTTAATTTTCCAGTGCACAGAACATTCTTACTTGTAGTTGTTGCTATCAGTAACTCATTTTTCGCATTTTTGGGTTTAATACGTTTTCCTCGTAAACCTGCAATGAAACATGTTTAGGAATGAAATAAGGAAGATTAGTTGTAGTAGTTCACGTTTTACAGGATAGGTACTTTCTGCAGCTAGTATTCCAATAACTAGATAGTGAAAGCTTAAGCAGCTGGCAGTGTAATATAGTGTAAAGCTAATTCTAGTACTTTGATACAGTAGACGCACCAATGAAAGAAACTTACCTTAAAAATAAATATCCTACTGAAATATTAAAATCACATAGATTACGATCTTATTGATTTAGTGAAGTTGATACTTCCGCGCAACTACTTCATGTTCCAGGCAATAGTTTACCAACAGAAAGACGGATGATCCATGGTAAGTTACTTCGGAGGAACAATGGTCTGTTTATCTTGTAGTTAATTTGAAAATAAAGTCTTCAACGAATGTGGACAACTAGCCGACACTTGTTGATGACATTTCATCAGAAAACCGCATGAAATTAATTCCAGGAATTAATGTCTCAGTATATATGTAGTATAAGTTACAACTAAGATTGAAGCAAAATAGAGTACAAACATTTTATCTAACTTTAACAAACAGGAATTCAGCGCCAAGGTTCGATGTATATTACAGAAATATAAATAAAGTTGTCATAATACATAATTCCTCTTCCTAGGGGCTCCAGTCACTCGATCTTCGTGGACCTCCACCGGTCCTGGAACATTCACTGAATTTTTCTTCTTAAGAAAAAAGTTTAACGTCCATGATCGTTGCTTCTATTACAGTAACAAATCTTTTTTTGGCCCTAGAACAAAGAAGCATGGACCATAGGCAGGAGAAGTTCCCAGAAGATCATCAAACTGTCAATGCGGTTCGTATCAAAGAATAACGATGTACTACAATCTGTCAATATGGATCCTATCAAAGAACAACTATGTACTACTGCAAGCTATAATGGTTATAGCAAAAGTTCAAGATAACAAGATAGCACTCTATGCCCATCAAACAAATCATAAACCAGCGACGCATTTTAGAGTACTTTGAGGTTCAGAGTACTGTTCCCTCTGAATCTCAAACTACTCCAAGACGTGGCAGTAACATATTATTTCCCTATCCACACTCATTTCCGGAAATAATCTTGCGTAACACTGTAACCTGAATAAAAATGTAACATATTTTACAACATATTATGTAATATGTTGTAAAATTTGTGGCTGGTATTTTACAGTTTATTGGTGCAACCTCCATTCAGATTAGATGTCTGGTTGGAGGGCTATGTGATATTTAATCGAGCAGAGCGTCAGAGTACACGGAGGTGAGCGGCAGCCAGGTTTAGCCATTGCTACTCAAGGTGATGCAGGACGGCTGCGGGAGAAACGAATTTGCTAAAGTGGATGGATGCCAGGTGCCAGAAAGGGGATTAGGAGACGTATTGAAGGTTCTAGAAGGCTGAAGTAGCATTTCTTCTTAAGATGGAAGTTAGAGGAAATTCACTCGTTCGCAACAGCAGAATGGACGTGTCCATGTCCCTGCTGGTTTAATGTAAATAAATAATCAACCAGTAAAAATACAATTTGAGAGAAAAAGGTACAGAGTGAACCAGAGTAAACATAAACATACTAATAAAAGTAGTTTAACTGTGGGTGTTACGAAAAGTGATATATCTGATCTCACACGGCGAGGAACGTTTGTAAGTAGGAGTAGCGCCCACTTGTTTTTGGCAGACCATGATGGAGATTGGCAGAGCGCATATCATGTAGCTACAGGCAGTCTAATCTCAGAGGCGTAATAAGCTTTACTGATAGCCATCGGATGTTCCAAACAAAACACATGAACAGGGAGCTAGAAAGTGACTGCTGCGCAAAAATTTTATTTTGAGTGGTGACAATAGCTACAGATTTAGGCTCGGTTAGATCAGACGAACAAATCTAACACCGTATTGCTGTATTATGTCTCACAATTGCACTCGTAAGTAGAGCTATGTTCACTGTCTTGCTGTGTATGTCCTCAGTGTTGCGGTAGATAATCACGGATGTCTCGATGGTCACGGTTGAGTGGGTAAACTTAAGAGTAGTGGAATAGTGCTTCACAGTATCAGAATTATTCTGGTATTTCGTGTATAAGGTGCCGGGTGATTATTCTGTACAGCCTCATGGAAGATGTGTATAAAGATCACCCGTTCAATTACCACCCAATGCGGTCGTTAGTTCATAAAGAGTTCATTGGGAAGGTGATTACTTGGAATTAGTGGCTATTGCGAAAATCCTTGAATTCCGGCGTGGTGCACGTCTATATTTGATCTGAATATGATACTAATGTAAGCCAATTTAACTGAAGAACACAGGGCCTCAGCGAAATGGTCTGTTTCTGCTAGTCACGTTGGTTACTCACTTTCTGGCTAACCTCTTCGGTGGCCCGTAATTTCATTCAAAGTTTTTACATGTGCCACCAGCAGTTGCACAACGTCAGAACTCGGCAGTTACGGTAAGATAGATGAGTTTACAGGCTGTAGCGTCGCTGATGTGGGCTGACTGTTAGCAACAAACAGGTGCGTCCACTTTAGCGTAACAAGTACGCGTTTCTGGAAGTCATCCAGTAGACAGAGCGGCGAGGTGTTGCATTTGTTGTGCTTGCCACCTAACTTGTAGAGATTTGTGCACTTTTATTAGATAGATGTATAGATTACACTCGTTTCCACAAAACGGAACATGGAACAGTGATTCTTTCTCACCCATGTGCACACTTTCCTTTGTCGAGCCGAACTGAACGAGGAAACGTGCTACGCCAGTTCGATAAAATTTGTTTAATACCGTCGTTTTTTGCCCGTAATTTACACAGAAACTATAAAAGTACAGACTTTCTCCCCTGACTTTCGTCTAATTGTAACTCCACTAGGATATACGAGACTTACACTGTTGTCTCCACAAATGAAGACAGAATCCAACTCTATCTAACTCTACACTAAGACTCCGTGTGTTATAAAGAAACCTCCAACGTGTTTATAGTGCTGACACTTCTTCCACATCGGCACAGTCACACCGTAGCTCTTGTCCTTCACCAGAGACACAGCCAGCGGCACACAACTTTTTCCCATTCATTCGGAGTGAAAAATGAACACTACATATTTTCTTAGTTCACAAGCAGGTGACAAGGGCTAGTTTCATCTAGATTCCGTTTCACAAAATGAGTCAAGTTTCATTCTTTTCTCCAACAGTATCCTGGCAGCCTTATAGTTTTGAATCCTAATGGACGTAACACCATGTCGCGGAAAGTCACGTAAAACAACCCACAATCTGTTTCAAAAGATGGCAGTCACACTAACTGGCAACGAATTGAACATCAAGGAGCATTACATCACATCACGTGAAGACGGGTATTCCCTACGAACATTGTGATGTAAAGAAGAAAACAAAGGAAGACTCTTCGTGTAGATTTCTATTAACAGTAAGGAAGACTCTTTGTGTACATTTCTATTGACAGTATATGTTGAATAAATGTGAGACAAGAAACACTGAATTGTATTACACAGAAACAGACATATACAAGGTGGTCCATTGATAGTGACCGGGCCAAATATCTCACGAAATAAGCGTCAAACGAAAAAACTACAAAGAACGTAACTCGTCTATCTTGAAGGGGGAAAGCAGATGACGCTATGGTTGGTCCGCTAGATAGCGCTGCCATAGGTTCAAAATGGTTCAAATGGCTCTGAGCACTGTGGTACTCAACTGCTGAGGTCATTAGTCCCCTAGAACTTAGAACTACTTAAACCTAACTAACCTAAGGACATCACAAACATCCATGCCCGAGGCAGGATTCGAACCTGCGACCGTAGCGGTCTTGCGGTTCCAGACTGCAGCGCCTTTAACCGCACGGCCACTTCGGCCGGCGCTGCCATAGGTCAAACGGATATCAACTGCGTTTTGTTAAATAGGAACCCCCATTTTTTATTACATATTCGTGTAGACGTAAAGAAATATGAATGTTTTAGTTAGACCACTCTTTTCGCTTTGTGATAGACGGTGCTGTAATAGTCACAAACGTATAACTACGTGGTATCTCGTAACATTCCGCCAGTGCGGACGGTATTTGCTTCGTGATACATTACCCGTGTTAAAATGGACTATTTACCAATTGCGGATGGACCATTTACCAATAGCGAAAAGGTCAATATCGTGTTGATGTATCGCTATTGTGATCAAATTGCCCAACGGGCGTTTGGTATGTATGTTGCTCGGTATCCTGGACAACATCATCCAAGTGTCCGGACCATTCGCCGGATAGTTACGTTATTTAAGGAAACAGGAAGTGATCAGTCACATGTGAAACGTCAACCACGACGTGCAACAAATGATGATGCCCAAGTAGGTGTTTTAGCTGCTGTCGCGGCTAATCCGCACATCAATAGCAGACACATCGCGTGAGAATCGGGAATCTCAAAAACGTCGGTGGTGAGTGTGCTATATCAGCATCGATTGCACCTGTACCATATTTCTATGCACCAGGAATTGCAAGGCGACGACTTTGAACGTCGTGTAGAGTTCTGCCACTGGGCACGAGAGAAATTACGGGAGAATGACGGATTTTTTGCACGCATTCTATTTAGCGACGAAGCGTCATTCACCAACAGCGGTAACGTAAACCGGCATAATATGCACTACTGGGCAACGGAAATTCCACGATGGCTGCTACAAGTGAAACATCAGCGACCTTGGCGGGTTAATGTATGGTGCGGCATTATGGGAGGAAGGATAATTGGCTCCCATTTTATCGATGGCAATCTACATTGTGCAATGTATGCTGATTTCCGACGTAATGTTCTACCGATGTTACTACAAGATGTTTCACTGCATGACAGAATCCCGAGGTACTTCCGAAATGATGGATGCCCGGCACATAGATCGCGTGCGGTTGAAGCGGTATTGAATAGCATATTTCATGAGAGGTGGATTGGTCGTCGAAGCACCATACCATGGCCCGTACGTGCACCGGATCCGACGTCCTCGGATTTATTTCTGTGGGGAAAGTTGAATGATATTTGCTATCGTGATCCACCGACAACGCCTGACAACGTGCGTCAGCACATTGTCAATGCATGTGCGAACATTACGGAAGGCGAACTACTCGCTGTTGAGAGGAATGTCGTTACACGTATTGTCAAATGCATTGAGGTTGACGGGCATCATTTTGAGCATTTATTGCATTAATGTGGTATTTACAGGTAATCACGCTGTAACAGCATGCGTTCTCAGAAATGATAACTTCACAAACGTGCATGTATCATACTGGAACAACCGAAATAAAATGTTCAAACGTTCCTACTTTCTGTATTTTAATTTAAAAAACCTACCTGTTACCTACTGTTCGTCTAAAATTGTGAGCCACACGTTTGTGACTATTACAGCGCCATCTATCACAAAGCGAAAAAAGTGGTCCAACTAAAACATTCATATTTCCTTACGTACTACACGAATATGTAATTAAAAAATGGGGGTTCCTATCTAAAAAAAAAAGCAGTTTATATCCATCTGACCTATGGCAGCGCCGTCTAGCGGGACAACCATAGCGCCATCTGGTTTCCCCCTTCAACCTAGACAAGTTTCATTCTTTGTAGTTTTTTCGTTTGATGCTTGTTTCGTGAGATATTTGGCCCAGTCACGATCAGTGGACCACCCTGTATAGCTCAATAAATATTTATGATGTTATTAAAAGTGATGTGAATAGGTGGTTTGAATCTTCTGGTTATCATGATAAACAAGCGCCAATAAAAAAGTGGGTTTAATGAAGGATAAATCATCAGCGGTCCTTATTACAGAACTTATAGGACTGAGAACAAAAATGCGATTCCTCAAAACTGACACGCAATGGATAACGCGGGGACCTAAGGCCGTGAAACGTTCATCGGCTACAGAATGAAGCATTGATGATTACCGCATGTGTGTATTAAATACTACTGATAAATCTACTGGTCAGTGTAAAGTTCGAACCAAGTTACTAACAGCTTCCACTATAAAGCAGTGTAAAGTGGTATTACCGGCAGAATATGATAAACGCTTCGTACTTGGTCAAGTGAGTACTGTTCCGGGGGGAGGGGGGGGGGTCGTTTTCGAAAAGACTTTGCTGCTCAGCAACATCATGAACAACAAGAGATGGAATTTAAAACTGATTAGCACTAAAATGTTGGTTGTGGATGTTCAAATGTGTATGAATTCCTAAGAGACCAAACTGCTGAGGTCATCGGTCCCTAAACTTATACACTACTTAAACTAACTCACGCTAAGGACAGCACACACACCCATGCAAGAGGAAGGACTCGAACCTCCAGCGGGAGGGGCCGCACAGTCAGTGGCATGGCGCCTCTAACTGCGCGCCCACTCCGCGCGGCGGTTGTGGATGAAAATGAAACTTTAACCTACTGGTTGTGTACCTAATGTACTGAAATTGTTGCTTACATGTTATATATATATATTATGTTGAAGAACATCCTGACTATTCTACCTCGGTTTCATCTCATCTGTTGTTTACACTGATTTACTTTATTTAATGTTACTTGGACGACCAATTTGGGCATAGACCATTCTCAAGTACTACATAAAAAAGACCGCTGCAAGTTTGTTGGGATAGCCCTATTTCGGCCACAATTACCATTGTCCAAGTTTCTGCGAGTACTGCAAAGAATTTTGTCATTATTTGGTTAAATATTTTGTAGTGTCATGTTACGGATATAGCATGTTTCTACTCACGTTGCACTGTTTTCGAATTCTATCACATCATTGGCTACTGTCGCTTGTTAAAGTGCTACTGCAATTTCATGATCTATGTCGGTGACATATTGTTGGCTCTTTTATGATATGATGTTCAAGAATAACTAGACGTAAGTACCAACAAATGCACATACCATATAGTCGCAACCTGTAAATACGTAAAATTTATGCAAAATTCTATGTATTATTCGCTGAGAGTTTGTCAATGACAAGTATAGCCGAAACAGCCGTATCACAAGAAAGAAATACAAGTACACACATATTTTAGCATTCGCGGCCGAAGACTTCCCGCATAAGAAGTCACCCTCGTTCTGCCAACGGCCTTGTCAAAGAGGGCGGAGGAGCGGACACAGGTTCAGGGCACTCTCTTGTCCTAGGGGTGGGAAACTGCCCCTAAAGGAGGAAGAATCAGCAATGATCAACGGCATGAGGATGCAGAAGGCAGTGGAAACCACTGCATTAAAGACACTTAGCGTGTATCCACAGGACTGTGACCTGTAATTGAAGAAGTGTCATGATGATCTCTCTATTGGCAAAAGATTCCGGAATAGTCCCCCTTTCGGATCTCCGGGAGGGGACTGCCAAGGGGCAGAATAGGATTGAGTAGTCAACGAAAGAATAATCTTCTACGAGTCGGGGCGTGGAATGTCAGAAGTCTGAACGCGGTAGGGAAACTATAAAATCTGAAAAGAGAAATGCAAAGGCTCAATCTAGACATAGCAGGGATCAGTGAAGTGAAATGAAGTTGAAGAAGACAAGGATTTCTGGTCAGATGAGTATAGGGTAATATCAACAGTAGCAGAAAATCGTATAACGGGAGTAGGATTCGTTATGAATAGGAAGGTACGGCAGAGAGTGTGTTACTGTGAATAGTTCAGTAACAAGGTTATTCTTATCAGAATCGGCAGTAAACCAACACAGACAACGATAGTTCAGGTATACATACCGACGCCGCAAGCCGAAGATGAAGAGACAGAGAAAATGTATGAGGATATTGAAAGGGTAGTACAGTATGTAAATGGAAACGAAAATCTAATAGTCATGGGGAACTAGAACTTAGAACTACTTATACCTAACTAACCTAAGGACACCACACACATCCATGCCCGGGGCAGGATTCAAACCTGCGACCGTAGCGGTCGCGCGGTTCCAGACTGAAGCGCCTAGAACCGCTCGGCCACACCGGCAGGCCAGGGACAGGATGTTAGGACTTCTGTTAAGACATGGAGGAATGACTTCCATGGTACTAGCGGGAACTGTAGAGGTCAAAAACAGTAGAGGAATACATCCTGAAGACGTCGGTTGCATGTGCTATTCCAAGATGAAGAGGTTGGCACTTCCCATCTCATTCAATGTCCTTCCTTCAACGCGAAACCAGGGCTTGTATGCCCTGTGGGTACCAATCCCTGTCATGTTGGCGGAGCCAGTACTTCATTGCGTGAATCACCTTCTCATCGCCCTCAAAATGTCTTCCTCGAATGGCATCCTTTAACGGCTCAAACAAGTGGAAGCTCGCTGCAACATGTCATGTGTGACACCCATGCATGATCTCCCCGACTGCTGCAAATCGTGGAGCTCCGCCGAACGCCCTTCTGATGACCTCGCCCTTCGTGCCCAGCGGCTACCTACAATTCTGTCGACAGCAGATGCTCCATAGACTTTGCACAAGCGTTTGTGAATATTTCCCACAGTTTATTTCTCTGCAGTGAGAAGTTCAATGAGGGCCCGTTGCTTGTAACGTATATCACCTACAGACGCCATTTTGAAATTGTCCTGCAGCTACGATGTCTGTTGGAAGTAACGGAAACTTGGCGCGCTCACTTAGGAGATTTCAGATAACACATACGTTGTTTTCCGCTGAGAAAAAAAATGCGGTGCATTACTTTCTGGGCAACCCTTGTAGATATGAAACTCCAGCTTAAAACTGAAACAGGATACATTCATAGGCTTGACAGACTCTGCCAGATAAAGCAGTAAGAAAAAACAACATAACAAGCGACAACATGAAGAAACATACATTGAAATGCGATAATAGTAGTTTAGTGCATCAAGTGTAAAAAATTTTTATGACTGTACAGAATAAAATAAAACAATTATCAGTTCACAATCTTGCACCATGGACCTAAAGTCGTCCAACGTAAAAACACTGTATGTTACCAGCCGCTAAAAGGAGGAAGAGTGGGGAGGGAGGGGGTGATGGGAGCGACTAGTCATCTTATAATGGTTAAAGGAAAGATAATACACAATTGTGGTTATTAGAAATTAAAATGCAGAACTGAGTTATTCAGCTGATAAAAAATTGTATGCATGACCTTGATAATCATGGTAATTTGATTTGATTAATATTACCTAACGGTGGTTAACACTGAATTACTTATGACATAGCCGGCCGAAGTGGCCGTGCGGTTAAAGGCGCTGCAGTCTGGAACCGCAAGACCGCTACGGTCGCAGGTTCGAATCCTGCCTCGGGCATGGATGTTTGTGATGTCCTTAGGTTAGTTAGGTTTAACTAGTTCTAAGTTCTAGGGGACTAATGACCTCAGCAGTTGAGTCCCATAGTGCTCAGAGCCATTTGAACCATTTGAACTTATGACATACAAAGTTAAGAAAAGCAAAACTAATAACGACCCTAAAAAAATTAAAAAAATAAACACTCTAAATGTCTAGACTAACCTTAAAATGTGGGAATTGTTTTACACAGCAAAATAACCTAGGTTTATAAACGTAAGGGGCAAGTGCACTACATAACCATAGGTGGTACTAAGGAGAAATGGGTGAGGGTGAGTGCTTGGGAAACAAGCCTACCCGTGGAAAGAAAACGCAGTGCCTGGCTACAGTGCCATGAGTGAGTTATGCATACCTCTGCATGTTTCTTGAATGATCATTACAATGATAAATAATGGTTTACTTAACCACTTGAGCACAGACGATGTTCAATTATATTTATATTTGATTAAAATGTTTGGAAAATGTTGCTAAATTTGTCCAAAAACTCGTTGTTGTGCAGATCAGTCTGTTTGTTAATTAATTGGTCAAGTTGTTTAATGAAACTGTTCTGGTTCCCATTCTTTTCATGGTGTGAAACGTTTATAGATTAGTATCTAAAGCGTAGTACTTACTATTTCTGAGCATGATGCGAAATCGGAGGGGTTATTTTTACTAGGCTTTCTGTGTTCTTTGAACCGAGTCCGAACTGTTATCATTCTGAATCGTTACGCACAGTTACATATTTTCATTATTTACATCCAAATGCAATGAAAAACTTCCCTCAATTCTACCTAAGTCTGATGATGCATTTTCTGTTATGTCATGCTGTCTGCAATGGACTAGTTTTTGTCAAAATTTCGAGCCGCTGGTTCGCCAATAGTTATATAGATATGTATACACCACTGACACTTGACAGCTTTTCAACAACGAAAGCGCGCACGTGCAGTGTCTACGAACGTGGCAATAGTTTCTATAATAACTACTACATAATCGGTAAAAATTAAATTTAACGTTTACATGTAAATGTGTTTGCTTTTAGAACTACCAGCTGTAGTGCTGCTTATCTAGATATATAACGAGGGGAAATCAGAAACTCTTTGTTCCTATTTTTCCTAGTCAATTTACGGCTGCAAATGCAGCCTATTCCTAGTGGTTGATTTTTCTTGGAGCGGCACAGTCTTATTCGCCAGTACCAGTACCCACGCCTCACGGTGCTGCTGACAGTTGCTGAAGATGGCTGTTGTGCCTCACACGTCTACGGCATATGAGCAAGAACGAGTGACTCGTTTCGTACGGAACTGCGGACGAGTGTCCATCCAAATCCACAGGGAACTACAGCCCATATGTGGCAAAAAGTGTCTCGCTTTGAGAAGAGTGAGGAGGGGGAGGAGGAGGAGGAGGAAGAGGAGGAAGAGGTGTTATGAGTTCACAAAGGGCCTTGAAGATTTGCATGCCAATGAGCGTTCGGGGAGGCCACGTTCTTCGCTGTCTGAAATTTCCAACGTGGGTGGGATGGTAAAAGCGGATCGGCGTGTGGACCTCAGCGAATTTACCAGGGCCTTGGCATTTCGTATGGGAGTGTCTACATCATTCATGGGCACTTAGGACAACGGAAGGTTTCATGCTGGTGGGTGCCTAAACAACTGGCAAGCGAATGGCAACCGAATGATTGCTTCGTTGAATCATCTGCAACGACTTGCAGAGGAGGACGGCCGTTTCCTAGACAGCACTTTTACTGCTGTTGAAACCTGGATAATGCAGCTTTAGCTAGAGGTTATTCTGTGATGTTTTGGGGGTGTATCTCGTACTATGATTTGCGCGCACTCATTCATGTTAATGTGATCAGGTAGAAGGATGTTGATTTAAACCTTTCTGGTGATAGGGTGTTGCCTGTTGTTCTTCAGGTAAATCTGAAGTCAACATACTCATCGAAAAGCTTTTCTTGCAGGAACCTCTCACTGGAATATCGTTCTATTTTTGTCCAGCATGCCACTAATTTTATTTGTTTGGTGGGGGTTTTTGTGGTGTATTTGCTGAGGGAAACACACACACACACACACACACACACACACACACACACTCACACACACACACACACGCACACAATACAAGTCAAATAAAAATTCCTGCTGAAGATACACTACAAAATCTCACCCGAAGCACTCTAAATTAGCGTTGCACTGAACAAAAACAGAATGGTAAACAAATGAATGGTGGGAAAAGCAGCCTCTTGAAGATCACTATCACATAAAACTAAACTAAACTAAAGTCCGTCCGAACAGGAGGGCCCAACGGTACCGACCAGCCGCCGTCATCCTCAGGCCACAGGCGTCACTGGATGCGAATATGGAGGGGCATGTGGTAAGCACAAAGCTCTCCCAGCCGTATGTCAGTTTACGAGACCAGAGCCACTAATTCTCAATTAAGTAGCTCCTCAGTTTGCCTCACAAGGGCTGAGTGCACCCTACTTGCCAACAGCGCTCAGCAGACCGGATGGTCACCTATCAAAGTGCTAGCCCAACCGACAGCGTGTGTGCAGTCTGTGTCTAGTTTGCATTGTTGTCTGCCATTGTAGTGTTGGGCAGCGGCAGCTGGATGTTAACAGCGCGTAGCGTTGAGCAGTTGGAGGTGAGCCGCCAGCAGTGGTGGATGTGGGGAGAGAGATGGCGGAGGTTTGTAATTTGTCATGAACTGCTATATTTATATAAGATGATATCAAGGTAAATACATTGTTTGTTCTCTATTAATATCTTTAATTTGCTAACTATCCCTGTCAGTAATTAGTGCCTTCCATAGTTTGAATCTTTTATTTAGCTGGCAGTAGTGGCGCTCGCTGTATTGCAGTAGCTTGAGCAGCGAAGATTTTTGTGAGGTAAGTGATTTGTGAAAGGTATAGTTTAATGTTAGTCAGGGCCATTCTTTTGTAGGAAATTTTGAAAGTCAGATTGCGTTGCGCTAACAAAATATTGTGTGTCAGTTTAAGCACAGTCATGTAAAATTGTTCAAAGGGGACGTTTCAAGCGCTTAACTTCGGTGATCTGACGGGAACTGATGTTACCACCGAGGCCGTCGGTATTAAGACATAAGCTTTATCTAAATCTCGGTTTTGGCTATGGAAACGTATGACACTAGGTGGTTGGAAAGGTGTTAGAAACGGTGCATATAAGTGCAATCAGCTGCGGAGGCCAAGGGTGATAGTCCTCTATGGATGGTTGTCAAAGGTCAGGAAGCCAGCAGTTCACCACCCAGGGCAGAATAACGCCAGAGCAACGAGTGGATGCCTGGTTGTCGTTCGACGTTTTCTCATGAAAACCGCACTGATAAATCGTTTATTTATTGTACAGTCAACTACAAACGTGACGAAGCTTGGAGAAACCAGTACTCCCAAGGCTCAAGGACAACGACTCAGCAAGGACGCTGACTCCATCAGCGGGTGGCAGCTCGGGACGGCAGCCACACAGATTACTGGCAGCCCTTCGGCTCAGGGCAGGGCGCATGGGGGCGCGCAGAATCACGCTGTGTACCCAATGTGGAGGAGGCGGCTCTCAGCAGCAGTACCTGCCCACGAAGGCACGCAAAGGGTTTGCTCGCACAGGCGATGCCAGCTGAGCGGCTGCACAGCTCCGAGATCGAACTGTAGTCCTGTAGACCACAGGAGTAGGATACTGGTAGCGGCTGAAGTAGACCCATATGTGGTGCAGTGGTAGGAGAGAGCTCAGTCACCAGCACTAACAGCGGGACCGAAGCTGGCAGCGGCAGAGTCCAGGCGTGGCTGCTGGAAAATGGGTGTCAACTTGACGACTCCCCTCGATGCTAGCAGCAATCAGACTTCATACTTCTCTCTAGAAGTGAGTAGTATTTATATGGGCTTGACCATTTCTTGGCCTGCCAAGGCATCGATTCCCGTCACATAAGCCACAACAGATCGATGGCTCGAATGTGAAGCTGTTAGGTTGCCCATGCCACAGCGGATGTGCCTTTCTGCTGAATCAATGGTCCCTCTGCTGAGACAGATTATGTGGTAACTGCTCGATGCCGCGGTGAATATACAGTACCTGAAGTAAGCGTCTGACCAACTGTGTTCTGATCTGCTTCTATTAAGCTCTTGCAGTAACTGTGGTGGCATGTTTATTTTATTCATCTGTGTCAAGTAAATTAGTTGTTGTGCAACACAACATAGAAAATACATCGAAAAATTACTAGCACCATTCTTACTGTCGAAAAGGTATTCCAAAATACCTGTTGCCTGTTTAGGCAACTTTCTTCACCTATTATGGTTATTAACCGCCGTCAACGCATAAAAACGCATAGAAGCAAGCCACTCTGTAGACTTCTATCCTCACAAGAGCAATGTAGTGACAGGCAAGTAATCAAAACAGAATAAAAGTACACATATCGTAGTTTTTAGACCTAAGATAAACGCCAAGCACAAGCTTTGCTTTCACAGAAGTAAAATTAGACTCACTATGGATATCACACATGTACGTCACGGCATATTTGGAAAAATAATGTCAAAAAGAATATATTGTGTTTAACAAAATACAGAGAGTTAACTCTAATTTACCGTCTTAATTTGTTTATGTAAAGTAGAACAATATAGGGGAATTGCCAACAAGTGGATTTAATTACAAACACTGGCAGAAATAAACTTGAGAGAAGAACTGGGACAGTAAGAGGCGGAGGAACGTAGCAGAGCATGACTAACACTGCTAAGAGTCATATGGAATTAAAGTGGTCTGGCTGTCTGAGAAACGATAAAAGAAGTAAGTGCGAGTGGGAGAAGATGCGAGAACGTGCTTCACTGTCAGATACAGAGAAAGCATCATACATATTTGTCACCTTGCCAACTTTCTTTGAATTGCGACAGGACGTTGAATTGTGCATAGATGGCTGGGTAGCTTCTTTCTTTCCGCAGCTCGTGCTCTAGTGGCTAGCGTTGCTACCTCTGGATCACGGGGTTCCGGGTTCGATTCCCGACCTGGTTGGCGATTTTCTCTGCCTGGGGACTCGGTATTTGTGTTGCCCTCACCATTTCATCATAATCCTCATCGTTTGTGACGGTGGCTGGATTTTACTGTGAAAAAAATTGGGACTTTGTACGGGCGCTGTTGACCGCGCAGTTGAGCCCCCCCACATACCAAAGATCATCATCATTGTAGCTTCTTCCAGAGGCCACGGATGCACAGGTAAAGTAGTTCGCTGATGTGTTTATTTTACTGACGAGCACAGCTACGATACTAGCTACATGAGGAGTTGCTATATGACGAGATACTCAGTATATGATGCAAGGTACTGGCTTGTAGGTGCACTAAGATGCCGTGTGTATGGTAGTCATGTAACTTCTATGGTCGAGACCATCCAAACTGATCATACGAGGCACTGATGTGATGAAATATATGGATATCACAGATGTAACACATTTGTGGCTCACTGTGACTACGTACACGTCCTCTCCCACCCCCTACACAAATTTTCACATTTGTTTCATAAACAACAGTGTATTTTTACAGAAACATCATTTACACAGTTGCCCCCTTGCCCTCTGCCCCAGTGGCAACTAGAAAGGCATGGCCGGAAAAAACTAAGTTCTCTAAGGGGTGAAGGGAATGAAAGGTGAAAAGAAAAATTACGATAGAGAACAGTGAGTGCCAGGCCGCTATCAGAACAAAAGTGGGACACAATATGTGTATCCCTCCTCTAGAGTTTCCGTTAATTCTGCCCTGTTAGATTACATCACAATAGTGGAGATTAAGCAGAATGATTGACTGCACGAGCTGATGTTTCACATCCATTTGAAATACCGCTTAAGAGAAAAAAAGCCGGCTCACCTTGAAGGAAGTACCCAATGGGAAGAAAATCGGTAAATGCTCAGAAAAACAAATAGTTTCTGAAGCAAAAATAGATGGAGTTTCACAAATTGAGCAAGTTAATAATACGTTGGTCCACCTCTGGCTGTTATGTAATCAGCTACTTGGCTTGTCACTGATTGATGGAGTGGCTGGACGTTATCCTGAGGCGTATCGTCCCAGATTCTGTCGAATTGGCGCGTTAGATCTTCACAATTCCGAGCTCGTTGGAGGCCCTGCTCATAATGCGCCAGACGTTCTTAATTGGGGAGACATCTGGCGACTTTGCTGCCCAAAGTAGGATTTGGCACACACCAAGACAAGAAACTCTCGGTGTGTGTGGGCAAATGTAAGTCCAGGATGGTTTACCATAAAGGATAACAAAATGGGGCGTAGAATAACGCCGACGTATCACTTTGCTGTAAGGGTGCCACAGATGACAACCAAAAAGGGATCCTGCTGTGAAAAGAAGTGGCACTCCATTCAGGCTGTCAGACTGCATGGCGAGCAACTGTCAGGTTGGTAGCCCACCGCTCTCTAGACCGTATCCAGATACCGCTTCGACCTGCATTGATTGAAGTAGAATTGTCTTCTGTGATGAGCGCTGCTTCGAACTGAGCGAAGAAGTGTCTGGAGATGGTCCAGGCAGCAGTGGGTTACCTACCTGACCATCGCCTGCCATATGACCCCACAACCGAGAGTGTTGGTCTGGAGTGCCGTTTTTTTGACAGCAGCGCAGCCCTACGTCAGTATTATCCTAAGCCCCTTTCTGTTATCCTTCGTGGCGAGCGACCCCGGGATTACAATTCAGCAACATAATGCCCACCCGCACACGGGGAAAATTTTACTGCTTGTCTTAGTGCTTGCCAAAGCCTACCTCGGTCAGCAAGGTCGCCGGATCTCTCGCAAACTGACAACGTTTGGAATATTATGAACAGAGTCTAGCAACCAGCTCGGGATTTTGACGATCTAACGCGTCAACTGGACAGAATCTGGCACGAGACGTATCATGATTCGTCAGTAACGCTGTGACTTGACAGTACGTCCCCCTCCTTCTACATTCTGTTAAGTAACCTCTTCACAGCCGCCGAGACGTGTGCGCCTACGGAGCCGGGCGCCCACAGCGTCGGCGGCGGCCGGAATGCGGATCGGTGGCGAGGCGGGCCGCCTTCCGGCGCAGTTGAGCGCGTTAGCGGCGGCTTTGTGCCGCCCCGGACAAAGGCGGCAATTGGCCGGGACTGGGGCGCCGCACGCGCTCCCACCGGCCGCCGCTGCCGCCATTAGCACCGCATTCACGCAATTAGCGCGGCGCTCCGCCGGAAGAGCCGGCCGGCCGTTCCGCCTGAGTCAGTGGCGAGCTGCTCCGCCCTGCTCTGTTTACACCCTGGCGACGGCTGCGGGCGAGGAGCCGCCAGGTGCAGCTTCCAGCCGCTCCGAGAGACAGTGCTCCACCGTCCCTGCTGGATGACTGCCACGAAAGCGTCAGAACGAGCTGTGCACGCGCGTAGTGCTCTCAGTCCCATTGTAGTGAAGCGATGTGGAATTTTGACGGTGAGGAACTGAGTAGAGGACACAATTAAAGAGAGTCGCATCTACATCCACAGCTACATCCGTAGCTACATGAGTCGTGGAGGGTACTTTGTGTATCACTGTCCATTCCCCTCCTTTCATGGTGATTCACAAATGGTGCGTGGGGTCAGCGACTGCCGGTAAGTCTCCATGTGACCTGGATCCGCCGGCCGAAGTGGCCGTGCGGTTAAAGGCGCTGCAGTCTGGAACCGCAAGACCGCTACGGTCGCAGGTTCGAATCCTGCCTCGGGCATGGATATTTGTGATGTCCTTAGGTTAGTTAGGTTTAACTAGTTCTAAGTTCTAGGGGACTAATGACCTCAGCAGTTGAGTCCCATAGTGCTCAGAGCCATTTGAACCATTTTTTTGACCTGGATCCCCTATGAAGTTCGAGGCTGAGTAAGTGTTTAAGGATTTATTGGACCGGAACCTGTCCTGACAATCACCAAGGCTATGATCAAATTAGAACTACGGAACTGGCTTAGGAAACAGCAAGTAGGATATTGGACCAAGGTCCATAAACAAAAATATGGTAAGGAAATGATGCCCAAGCCATGCTTTAAAATAAGCTCTGTAATCCTGGAATTGAGCAGGAAAGAGATCAAATTCATGAGTGGACTGACGACCGGCCATGAGAATTTTAAAAACCACCTACAAACAGTGGGTATAACGGAAGAGGACTCTAAATGTAGGATCTGTGATGAGGGTGAAGGAACTGCATCACACCTAATCTTTGAATGCATGGCATTGGAGAGTAAAAGGTACAGAATCTTCGAGACAACTAGACCTGAAGAAATTGTGTCTAACAAAAAACTGGTAGGGTGACTCCTTGCACTAATTAAGGGCATTGGTTGGCTTTACTAGATATACAGAGAGCGATAACGATCAATAAACTTAGTTTCGGTGCGGGCAGTGGTGGGTTAGACCTAAGCTGTTTTAGCTTCCCTGTTAAAATCAAATCAAATCAAAGTGTTTAAGGAAATCAAACAGATAAAATCATCAGTCCCCTATCTATCCCTCCTTCCCCTCTCCCTTCCAAGGACAGAATCAGTGTACGCAGTCGGTCTGCGTATAGATCAAATACTATACGCAAGTGTGAGAAAGCGTCCTGAATGTTTGCATAGTGTGTAACTGCGGTAGAACATTGGAGCCAGTCTGGTATTCACCTGGTAGGATGTGGGAAGTCGCCTATAAACCATATCCAGGCTGGCCTACACGCTGACCTGGGCAGGTATCGAGTCTGATGACCAGCTTCTTGAGGCTTACTAAATGAATCCATGACGAATCAAGCTATTCTTGTTTCAGTTTTGCCTGTTTCCCAAATGAGTCTCATTTCCTACAAGTCCCAGGCTGAGAAGCATTACAGTAGTGAGGATTTTGTGTGGCACCTCCTTTGTATATGGATTATACATTCCGATATGTTCTACCAGTGGACCTTAGTCTCAATAATGTGTTTTTTAAGATTAGTTTTAGATCGTCATTCCACTTTAAATAGCTCCTTAGGCCTATTCCCATGTATTTCGCTAAAGTTACTATTTCCAGGGACTGTTCGACAATCGTTTAATCAATAAATAATCGCTTGCTCCTCTCATTTATCCTCAATGCATTACATTTGCTTATATTGTCAGTGAACTGACAATCCCTGACCTAAGCGTTTCAATTTGGAGACACGGATTGATCAGCATGACAACACACCCTGGCATTAAGCAAAATCTGGGAGGCAATGGTCTGTGGACAATAACATCCTTGAAATGAACTGGCTTGCACACAGTCTCGACCTGAACCCAAGGAATGCCTTTGCGATGAGTTAGAAGATCGACTTTGTTACAGACCCCAATGACCGAAATCACTGTCTTCCCTGGTTTCAGCTCTGTAGGAAGAATGGGCTGCCACTCCTCGACAACCATCTCGTCCACCTCGTTGAAAGCGTTCCCAGATCACTTCAAGCCATTGCAAAGGCGAAGGATGGACGTGCCTAGTATTAATGTCCACAAAGAGAATTACGCCGTTCGGATATTTGTGATCATATAGAAACTTTGACATTTCCGGATCATCTGAGCAAGTTTACATTAGCCAACCAGTTAGAAAGACATGATTCCGATACAGCGGCGAAAAAATTTATAGATGAAACTGTATAGAGGTTTGGCGTTCCATGAGTAATGTCAACAGATCAATGCTCTAATTTGCTAAGTAAAATACTTAGAACAGTGCGTAAATTATTAAGAACTGAGAAGATAGAGACGAGAACCTTTCGTCCCCAGACAAATGGAGCATCGGAAAAACTCAATATGTGTAAATCGAATATATGAGGCACTTCATAAATTATGATCAAAGCAAATGAGATTTATAGGTACTATACAGTGATTTTGTTGTCAGTACTACATAACATAGTAGCATGAGATACACGTTTTTTGAATTAATGTTCAGTAGAACTGTAAACCTACCAGGAGTATTATAAAAGGAGGCAGCTACAATAGCATGAAATTCTGGTGATAATGTGTATCAATTAAAACGAAGGTGAAAGAAGCACATAGAGTGGCGAGAAACAAAATAAAAGAGGCCAGGAAAGCCGTCAAAGGTCATTACGATAAGACAGAGCAACCAAGAGTATCTCAAATAGAAGATACTGTATTGCTGCACGATGAGGCAGTGAGACTAGGAATATCGAAGAAGCTTGACTTCCAATTTAGGCGATGTAACGTTACGAGTACGTGGGCGGCTTATTTGTCCACCTAGAGCCGAATTTGCTTGCTTGGCTGGGTATGAGTTGGCGAGGCGAATCTGTCATGCAGCCACTCCAGGTGAGTTCAGATGCAGAGACACGGAGCATGTCGCTGGAAATAGCTAAATCCCAAAGATGGGAATTTGGACAGCTGTTGCTCGCGTGGCCTTTGTATAGGACACACCATGCTCCAAGAAGTGACGGAGTGTCATAAATGTTGGAAGATGGATTCTTACAGCTCTGCATGAATCTATAATAATGAACAGTCCAGTATTAAAGCAAATCTGAATACATCTGCGATCTCGGAAAAATGAGCCGTATCCAGTGACACAACAATATTTCAATACACTTAAGAATACAGAAGTTAATATTTCACAGCGAATAAACGTTTTCCCGATGAACCTCTGAATTAACGACTTTTAAACGCTTCATGAATTTCCAACATACCATATCAGATGATAGCTTTATATGATAGCTATCATCCCAGAAAGCCTCTCGTTTGTATCAATTTCGTTTATAGACTTATTAAATTCTTTATATCTGTCTTATTACAGAAATGTTTGTCAGAATATCGTATTTTCCACATTTACACAGCAAATGAATACCTCATATTTTGTCATACTTGTGTATTTATTGAATGCACAGTTTACTGTTATACCAGTAACTTTATTTAAATATTACAATTGTAAATATTTTGTCATACTTGTGTATTTATTGAATGCACAGTTTACTGTTATACCAGTAACTTTATTTAAATATTACAATCCTAAATACAAAATCATGATGATTTAAGAAGTAGTCAGTCGCGTATGATACACGTCATCTTTGTAAAAGAGTACCAAAAGATGCTTCAGACAAGCAGGCCTAAATAATTGTATTTAATGGCAAACTGTGGTCATTTATCATGATGGCACTTGTATAAGAATACTGACTTATTTATTTAGGGACAAACCCTTCATTTATAGTGAATGGTCTGAGTGTGACCAAATGTTTATAATATTTCTTAATTTAAATACTGCTGCAATACATTAGTTTAGTCTGGAAAGTGCTCTATATGAGTCCAATAATGTCTGTAGAACGATGTATTTCTGGTAGAGATGGCTTTGAGCCAATGAAGAAGCAGACAGTAATGGAACACTACGGGTGTCAAGTGGAGACTGGGACTTTTCGAATGAGAAGCTCAAGGGAGTGATTTGGGACACCTGAATGTTGTCCTGGAAGGCGGCAGACATGCCAGCAGTAATGAAAGGCATTGATTCTGCGCAGTGAATGACCACTACCACAATTTAACTTCTGAAGGGTCTTTATATTTCGAGAAATATGAATGTACCAGAACAGGACTCTAATTCCTTCTGCTTCTGTTATGGAACTGAGGATGGACAAAGTATGAGTTACTATTCTTTGTATAGTGGGTGTCAGTTTATGAATAATCATATTGTATGGTGAACTGTTTTGAGCTGACGAATATTACGTATATTGTGATCACAAATAGACTTACTTTTCATGTATCTTTGATAACAATTTAGGTTGGGGATTTTTCTACCATTCTCTTAATACTGTCAACATAACTTTACTGCATTTCAGAAGAGTATTTCTGCCTGCATTACACTTTCCATTTGTTTAGATGTACTTTCTTGAATAAACACTATTCAACACCATTCTTTCTCGTCTACATCAATTATTGATGTTAGAATAGAACCTTTTTTAAATTATTAATTTATATTTTATTTTGAATTCTGTATATTTTATTAATTCGCAATTCTAGCCAATGCATACACTTTTTGACTGCAGGAACACAGCTACAGGTTATTATTTACAGTGAGTTAGTACTGGGCCAGACGTATGTAGCTCAACCCTACATCTACATCGAACTATTCCTTTTAAATAGAGCCATGCATATCACAACTACCGGAGGTACGAGCAATGTCAAGTGAATTCTCAACTGGTTTGCTGTTTACAAGAGCAAGTACCCAGCACTAACGATTAGGTACAGTCGCTACGGCCATGAGAAGAGAGGCTAATGTAACAGTAAAAATGAATAGGAAACAACAAGTGAAGCCACATGCCAACAGACTAGAACAACCTTATTAAAATACAGTTAAACAAACATGTTCCTGTAACATTGTCATAATGGGGAATTAGTGGGGATAAAGATGGTACACCGACGTGGCATATCCCAGATGACGGATATGACGGTCCTCGTTGGCTTGCCCGCAGACTTCAGTGAAATAAAATAGCTCTTGCGGACCTAACACAACTTCGGTGGAGAACATCTAGAGGTATCTCTTGATCTCAAGAAATGAGCTGTAATTTTCTTATCCTAAAATCAACCCTTCAGTTTGTCAAATTCGTTTTGTTCCCTTCATGGTAAGCTATCCTGGGCTTACATTTCAGCAAGATAATGCGTGCCCACACGTGGCGAGAGTTTTTATTCCTTGTCTTCGTACTGGCTGTGGCGTCTCCTTGAACGCCCAATAAAATTAAACTAAACCTCTACCAGACGTGTAAATGTGAAGTCTAAAAAAGGTGCAAAACTAAATAAATTTCTGTCTATAAAAACCGTAGCTGATACGACCGGTAGCTATAAAAGCTACAACTCGTTAATAAGATTTTTTTGGTTGAATATGTAAATAAAATATGTATTTCAGCATCAAAGAGCAACTATACAATGGAAAGACTTTCTTTGTAACCATGGACATCTTATCTCAAGAAGGTTAAAAAAGGCATGCTTCAAACCACTTTTGTCTCTGCGTTGAAGAATTAGCTCGTTTAGCTGTTCTGATGCACTAAGTGTTTGATGGAGTTTTACATTTTATAATATGCGGTAAAAAGTGAATTTCTCCTGTTCTTATTCAAAACCTCTCCCTCCTTGTGGAAAAACTTACGTGAAAAATAATTATTTAAAGTGAGTTGTGTTGAATATTGCCCATCTGGCTTTCTTTAGTCGTGATGGCGACAGGTGGCCATTACATAATATTTAATTAAGTATTAAATATTGGGGTTCACCCTCAAGCTAACATTACAAATACTTTCAATATTGACAGTAAACAGCAAGTATTAGTATTTAATGATCATTTTATCAGAATTTTTACGGAAGTGCGTAGATAGATTGAAGTGCAGTAGGCAACAAGACTTAGGTTTGCCTTACGATATCTTTGAGTTTGCAGTTAAAGTTATTTCTGTTAAGGAAATGCTTAACCTAAAATGTAGCTAACTCGCTCTCAATGAAAATTATACATCGTTAGTAAAAATCCTTACGCTACGAAGATGGTTATATCGTCTCTCTCTTCGCGTCAATTATCAGGCAATAACAGCAATAATTTCATGCTACTTCTGATTATCTTCGAGCTAGCCGTGAGTTTAGATAACGCGATTAAACCATTACAAGCAAAGCTGTACATATTCTTACTAAAATTTGTGTCTGCATAGCAACCTTGATTTTCGTCGGCGTACATGTAAGCAGCATTTACCCTTACGTGACACCAACAGTATAGTAAGTATTCCTTACCTTTTTTCCTAACAGTCCCAGCCACCTCTTATATTAAAAAATCAAAATATTTTTATACCAAAAAGGAAGAGAGAGAGAGAGAGAGAGAGAGACGGTATATAGCCAAACTCTGCCTTGGGCCAGGCCGCTAGATCACTCACCAAATGAGATAGGTTGGAGCATTATGGGCAGTGACCACCAACAAGCTCAGGCTTTTGACCATCTAACGCGCCAATTGGGCAGAATTTCGAACGATATCCGCAGGAGGACACTCAACAACTCTATCAAGCATTGCTAAGCAGAATAATTGCTGCACACGAGCAAGAACCAGAAGGGAACCAACGTGTATTGGCTCGTTTGATTTGTGAATCTCTTTCTCTTGAACGAATCATCCAATTTTTCTGAAGTTGTATTTGTTTGTCTGAACGTCTAAGTCTCATCTATCTATTTCCGTCCAATTCTGATAATTCCTTCGTGGTGCATTGCTTTCTTTCTTAGAATGTATTTCCAAATGATGGTCCAGACAAATCACTCTGTAAGAGAAATAATACCAAATGTATATACGAATACACCTTGTTTTGACGAAAAGGAATCGAATACTAATGCCCCAGAGATATGATTAGATTTACCCCTAAAGCATGGCATATCAGATTTAAATGGCTTAAAAATAGCTTTCAAGAGGTTAGAGTAAGTTGCCACTAAGTATTGGGGCACGCCACTGAGACTCACGGGCATCAGGTGGAGTCAGTTAGTCTTGTTCATTGGAGGTTCTCCAGGCTGCAGGTTTTAGGTCCCAGCCACTGGGATATGTTGGGATCTGGCACATAGCATTGTTCATAGTCCTCTGATCTTGAAACGCTGAACACATCTAGATTGAAGGTCATTACTCTCATAAGATGTTGTTACTTTTGTCCCATTTATTTGCGACATTTTTGATGGCAGTGATTCTACTTGTCACTTCACATTAGCGTGTCTAGCTTTCTAATGTGACTGGTACATGCCTCTTGGATGTAGGTTCGCGTATATATTGACATTTCTGTAGTGGGTGTCTATTTAGTAGACTGGATTTTTAATTTTACCACCCGACCTACCTATTTATTTTATGGGGGAATTTTAAAAACGTAGTACCTGAAGCTTTTGACACTTGAGCTATTGCGCACAACCTACCCTGAAGATGGTGTGCATCATTCTAATTTTGAATTTCCCTCTGGAACACTTGAAACAACGTGTTGCTGCAGAACGTATGTGGGGATCATTGACTGATTAGACATGCAACAATATTGAATTTTCCTCCACTATTCAATACAGGTTAAAGCGTGAATGTGCTTCTTGCATTTTTAAATTTACTTAGGAGATGTGTGAGTAAGAATATATCTGTTACATGTAGCAGTTGCCTACAGGTTGGGCTAATACATTGGTTAATGCTTTAAAATATTCAGATAGATGTACAACTTGTGCTAGCAGTTGATGTACATATAGTTTTAAGCTGATAGGAAGTACAAGTTGTTGGTGTCAAGATATATTTGTAAATGAGGTGAATCGATTGCACATTTGGATGATGTCATTTTAATGAAACTGAATAGTTATTGCAAATATTAAGGAGTGTGTGCATTGCAAATTTAATAATATAGACAGCTGCTGAAAGCAGAGATGATACTATTGTAAATATTGTCTTTTTTGTCATTGAAGATGGATTCAGGTTGGTTTGTTTGGTACTTGTATAATTGGAGTGTTTCAAGGATATCTAGTTTTTTGCCTTTAGGTTGGATGTGTAGGACGCTGATCCATGTGTTGTTAACATGGAGCTTTGTTTCATACAGGTGGATGGTTATTGTAGATGTGTGGTATTTTTCATTTTTTCGTGCTGACATGTGTCCTTTGAATCAAATCTCAAATGACCTGCCTGTCAGGCCTTATAGAAGCAATCACAGCCCAAACGTTCAATTTTGTACACGCCTGTGTAATGAAGTGGGTTTGTGTGCTGATGTTGTGGGGTAGCTTCTGTCCAATCTTGTTGTCTGTGGTAAAGACTATGCTTATGGCTTTTCGTCTGAAGACATTGACAATCTGATATGAAATGTTTTCTAGAAAGGGGACTCTGAGAAAGATGTTTTCGTTTTATTTTTTTAATGTTTTTTATTTATTTATTTATTTATTTGATGTGGTTGCTTTGCCGCTACTGAGTGTTGTAGGTTATCTACTATGGAGCTGTTATAACCATTTGCAATATCTGTTTGTTTTATTATTTCAGTTTTTTGTTCATTTTTGTCTTCAGAGAGTGGCAGCTAGATAGCTGAATAGCTTTATTGATCATTTACCGGAATGCTGCCACTTTGTGGGTTGTAGGGTGACAAGAGGAGGTATGGATTGCATTATGTGTTGTGAATTTAATGTTTTCATGTGAGCTGCTGAATAATTGGTTCAACTTATTGAAGTAAACTTTTGTGCCATTGATTAAAATGATGGTATTATCTTCATATCTGTAGTAGTATATGATGCTTTTGAGGAAATGGTGGCTGGAATTCAGGATTTTGTCTCTAAATAAGTATTTCAGCCCGCTATCCGGAAAGGTTGCATTACACTGGCAGGGCATCTGTTTGTTTGTAGATTTTATTGTTAAATCTAAAATCGTTGTGTGAAAGTGTGAATTCGAGAAGGTCAGTTAGGTCAGTAACGTGAGTTGAAGCGATTTCTCGTGCTTTTGTAGGCTCGCATTAATTATCTGTAGTGTGGGATCTAGTGAAACAGAAGAATGAAGATTTTGTATGTCAAATGAGTAAAAGTGTGACTCCGTCATGTACTTGTATGTTTTATTGTAAATTCTACTGTGTTTTTAATTGTTCTCTCATTGTTGAATGTTGGGCTGTTCCTACAGTTCGCAACAGTCATGATGGGGCTCCCATTTTTGTACATCTTTGGTTGCGATCTAAGGCAAGGCGCCTGTAGGCTCATTGTTACAATGTTTTTCGATTCTCGGTCGGTAAGGTGGAACTTGATGTAATTTGAAATGTGTTAAATCTCTTTTTATGTATTCTGGCTGTTGGATATGTATAGTTTTCTCTAACGTTGTTGGTTTGGAAGAAGTTTAAAGTTTTTCTATGTATGTTGCTCTGTTCATTATAACAGTTGTATTGCCCTTGTCAGCTCTTGTAATTATTTCATTATTCATGTTTAATTTATTTTTAATGGTAAGTGGAAAAGCTTCTTCTTTCTTCTTGTACGCTGGGAATGGTTTTGCAATTTCCTTCTTACTAATATCGTTAATTTTGTGGAAAGGTGCTATTCTGTCATTTAGCTTCTTGAAGGCGATGTTAAAATCTATGTGACACTAGTGATGACCTCTTGGTCCTTTTGGTTGTGTTTTGCAGGATAGTGCCTCTTCTTCTACAGCGAATATTATGTTGGTATTGTTTAGGAAAGGTGTGCAGAATGTGTGTTTCCTTCAGCTCAGTTTGGGAGGTAACTGTTGATTTATAAGATAGCCCAGTCATTTTTTTCTTCTGTTTGGCTTTTGCTTTTTGTACGTCGAACTCCGCGTACTTTCTAACTTTTTCCGTTATGGAGTCGTATTTTAGTCTATGGACCAATTTTTCCAACTGAATTCTTCATTATACGAACGTTCTAAGTTAGGTTTTACCGTGACTGTTATTGAAATTAATTGAAACAACAAGTATACTGTTACCAATCACTATTTATTTATCTCCATGAAGCGTTTCAAAGGTTTAAACCTCCATCACCAGGTGGATTTACATTTGCTAGTATGACGTGTGTCAGTGTCGTGTTACGATTTTTTTTTTGGGGGGGGGGGGGGGGGGCTTGTGACTCTGTATAGTGGAGAAACAAAACATTACTTCATAACATAATTTCGGGTTTCTTTTGACAAAAAACTAAACGTGTATCTAATGGTAAAAATAAAATATGTAAAATACAGTACCTCCAGTGGTCACAGTTTCTTTTCAGTATCCTAACACCTCACATGTATACTGTTATATTTTGTAATCGAATATGGCGTCTGGAAACTGTTAAGTACAAGAATCATATAGGAGAAGAGAAACATTATCACAAAGCACAAGAAATATACATCGTAACACCATTATTACAGAATAAATTCTAAAGGATTTTGGAGTCTACATAACAGAAATCCATCAACATCTTACTGTCTAAGAATCAAGTAGCATAGTAACAATGAGCCCACAAGCACCTTGCCTTAGATCACAATCAAAGATACACAAAAATGGGACTGCCATCAGGCCTACAGTGAACTGTAGGAACAGCCCAACATTCAAACTCAACAAAATATTCTTCAAAATTCTCAAAGAAACATACACACCCAACAATCAGAGAACAATTAAAAATACAGCAGAATTTACGATAAAATATAGAAGTACGTGATGGAGCCACACTTGTCTCATTTGACCTACAAAATCTTTATTCCTTTGTGCCACTAGATCCCACACTACAGATAATTAATGCCAGCCTACAAAAGCACAAAAAATCCCTTCAACTCACATTACTGACCTATTAGACCTCGAATTCACACTTTCACACAACGATTTTAGATTTAACAATAAAATCTGAAAAAAACAGATGCCCTGCCAACGTAATGAAACCTTTCTAGATTGTGGGCATAAATATTTATTTAGGAGACAAAATCCTGAGTTCCAGTCACCACCTCCTCAAAATTATCATCTAGTTTTACAGGTATGTAGATAATATCATCATTTTAGTCAAAGGCACAAAAGATGATTTCAATAAGTTGAACCAATTATTCAACAACTCCCATGATAAACATAAAATTGACTATATAATAACATACATCAGTTTGAAATTTATTGGAAGAGCATGATAACACATACTACAATCCATACCTCTTTTTGTCTCTCTACAAGCCACAAAATGGCAGCATTCCGGTAAATGATCAATAAAGCTATCCAGCTACCACTCTCTGAAGACAAAAATGAACAAGAAACTGAAATAATAAAACTAACACCTATTTGAAAATGGTTATAACAGCTCCATAGCAGACACCCTAAATCTCTCAATAGTGGGAAAGCAATCATGACACAAAAAAACAAAAACAAAACAACTTCCATACAATCCTCTTTCTAGGTAACATTTCATATCAGATTGCTAATGTCTTCAAACGAGAAGGCATAAGCATAGCCTTTACCACAGACAACAAGATTGGACAGAAGTTACCTGACAACATCAGCACCCAAAACCCACTTCATTACCCATTCATGTACAAAAATCAATGTTTGGACTGTGACTGCTTCTGAATAGGCCAGACAGGCAGGTCATTTGAGGTTAGATTCAAAGGACACATGGCAGCACTAAAATCAAAACATACCACACATCTGCAATAGCCACCCACCTGCATGAAACACAATACCATACGCACACTAACCTTAATATTCTCCATAAATATTTAGTTATGTTACCATGACATCTCCAAATGTACAAGGGTTTCACCTTATTTACAAATAAATCATCACACCAGCAGCTTGTACCTCCTGTCTGCTTTAAACTATATCTACATCAACTACTGGCAGTAGTTCTACATCCATCAGCATATTTTAAAGCATTAACGAATGTATTAGCCCAACCTGTAGACAGTTACTACATGTAACACATATAATCTTAAGAAACATGCTTTGAAAAGTTTTCTCTCATCCAATCACTCCTTCTCTCCCTCTTATTTTCTCTTTCTCTTCCTCTCACTCTGCCTCCAGCTTTTCATATGTATCTCAGAATCTCATCCAAAATTGTTATTTGTGTATAATTTTACCACTGTAGCCAACATAATTAATTTGTTTAAAATTTGTAACATGTCATCTGATTACATAAACGAGTATGAAGTTTAAGCTATATTAACTTGAAAAAATCGGAATGTGAAATATTTATTTTAACACATGTATTCAACACCTCAAAACAAAGCTCTCCAAAATTCAGTAGAATGTATTCTGTTACAGTGTATATTCGTTGTCCTTTGTGATAATGTTTCTCTTCTGCTGTATGATCCTTGCACCTAACATTTTCCAAACGCAATGTTTGTTTACAGAATATGACAGTATACGTGTGATGTGTGACGACAGTGAAAGGAACGCTTGACCACTGGAGGAACCAGTTTTACTTATTTTATTTTTACCGTTAGATGTATGTTTTGTTTTTTTTATATCTAAACCCAAAACCATGTTCTGAAATAGGGTTTTGTTCCCTCACTAGATAGTGCCACAAGTTCCTCAAAAAGAATCTTAACACAACACAAATACACATGTCATAGTAACAAATATAAATTCACCTGATGATGGAGTTTTAAACCTTTGAAACGCGGCCTGGAGATAAATAAACAGTGACTGGTAACAGAAAACTTGTTTCATTTAATATCAATAACAGTCATGGTAAAGCCTAACCTAAAAGTACGCTTTTAAAGAATATTGTTTTCCTAAGACCCACGGAAAACCTCATAAATTAATCATAGAGAATTAATTATAAGGGAAACATACTGTAAAATACTGCATTTGACTGGTGTTCATAGGACCACAGAAAGTCATAGCAACAGGAAATATAAAACCATTATAGAACCAATACGTGATGGTGAAAACACAACAGCAGCAGCGGTGATGGTATTTACATTGATCACAATGCAATAATGAATCGAATTCCGCAGTATACATATTATGGTGACCCCAACGAGTTAATAGATCAACTATGGCTGCTCATGGCAGCAGCTGCTGCATGTAATACAGCTGTTTCGAATGAGGATGTTTCAATAACCTCTGAGCTTAGAGAGAGGAGTATCATCGGATAAGTATGGAGACAGTAGCTCGAGAACTGCACAAACCAGCAAGCAAAACGTACCCCTGTAGGCATTTTATGATTGAAGGTTTGGATGACTTATGGCAGGTTGACCTTGTAGATGTGAGGGAATATTGACATAAGTATAATAGATTAAAATATATTTTAATGGTTACCGATACATTCTCCTAACTTTCCCGAGCATTACCTGTTAAAACAAAAACGGGAAAAAATGTTGTGGATGTATGAGAGTTTGCTGAGGACAGGGATAAATCGACGCCCAGACAACCTCCAAACGTATCATGTTGGAGAGATCCTGGAACTTACATCTTGAAGAATAGTAAAGGCGAAGAAACTGCAGGTTACTTCTACACCGAGGGGCTGCAGAAAAGCTCTGAACCGGATGTGTTTCTCGTGGAGAGAGTCATAAGACATCGGTGAAATAAAGTGCTAGACCAGGGCCGCACAAGGTGCATGTACCGGTGCATCGCACAGTGCAGAGTGCAGAAGACGGCTGCGCTATGTTGACGACGGTGCAGACCCCCCACTCCTCGGCTTTGCGCAACAGCGCTGCCTCCCACTTCCTTAGCTTGTGTCGCTCGCGCCGCCTGTTGCTACCTGTTTCAAAGCTTTTACCCTGTTGTCTTCGTCATTGCAAAATACTAATGTACACTAGGTGGAGAGCTTAGTTTGGTGTACCTGTACGAAATAGATTTATATAATAACTGTAATGGTAACAATTTTAAATTTGGTTTCAACACAAATGTATCTTCCTATGTGCTCTTTATTTTATTTGCAATTATGCTACTAAGATCTGGAACAAGAGATTGGCTGACAGCAATTCTGAGAGAATTTTTTAAATTACGATTAGAAATACTCGCACGCAATCTTGTTTTTGTACAAGACAAAACAGAAAAATACCTTTCACATGCACAAGTGGAACCAAACATAGAAATAATCTTTGCTGCTTCTCTGTGTAACTTGAGAAATTCTTCCTACGGCAAATTCTGGTAGAATTGGAGCAAACTTTTTGTAATGTAAAACACATCCTTTCGGTGAACATCGCTTTGTAAATCAGTTAGTTCGAAATGTAAATCTGAAGGCGCACTTTCAATACCCATCGAAAAAGGTTTTACAAAAACATCGAGAATTGGCTGCAGGTAGGTAATGTAAGCCTTTGTTTCGAAGTACTAAAATAAGATAGATTTTAATAAACATGTAATGTGTACTATTGGTTTTAATGTAATGTTACACTTGCATGTGTAACGCAATCTTCTTTATTTAGCTGTATGTCATATACCGGCACATTACCTGGAATCGGCCGTTAAACGCATTTTCAAGGGATTGTAGCACCTCGACGTATTTTTCAAAGCGCGCTCCTTCCTGCACAGATGCTGTCAAACAAAAACATAGTACCGTTTTGATTAGAGCGGTTATAAAAATCAGGCTATTTTAATAAAGGTACAATTTATATCTCGCTTACCTAGTTCAGGAAACTGTTGCGTATTTTTCTCTGAAAGTTTGTTTTTGAGGAGCTTCAGTTTATACTGGAAAGCGTCCTCTTGGTGTGCAAAACAATGAACGGAAGGTAAATTCGGCATGTTAAGTTTTTTCCGCAGTAAGCCAATAAACCCTTTTGCTTTACCGCACATTGCTGGTACCCCGTCCGTGGTTACGGAAAACAGCTTTCCCCAAGGGAGTCCTATTCCTTCAGCTGCCATTTCTACAGCTGCTAAAATATCCGCCCCTGTAACAGTGTCCTTCAACGAAATCATATCCAGGAGCTCTTCCGTTACATGTAGGTCGTCGTCCACGCCACGCAAAAATATTGCTAACTGAGCCGTGTCGTTAATATCCGTGCACTCATCAAGTGCGATGGAGTACGCTAGGAAGTTTTCAATTTTGGCTGCCAGTTGTTCATGCAAATTCTCAGCAATGTCGTTGATTCTCCGATGTATTGTCATTCTGGAAAGTGGTATTCTGCTGTACGCGGGAGCTAATGTGAGATTCATTGTCTCTACTACGTCCAACATAATGTTTTTTATTAATGGCCCGTCCATAAATGGCCTCCCAGCTCTTGCTAAACGTAGAGCAACTTTGTAACTAGCTCTGAGAGTCCTTTCGCAACACCCCTCATCTTCTTCACCCTAAAGTAGAGAAAAAAAGATACGTTGGAAATAATTTATGCGAAAACGACAACTAAGGAATCTAAACAAATGTTATTTCGTTTCGCATGACCTTTAACCAAAATATACATGCTAAAGTACTTGCAACAAACCTCGTTTGTAGATACAGAATTCTCTTCTGCAACAGTTTACAACTTCCGTAATTCTTCCTCTCTGGCATCCCCTGTTATATCACTATACTTTTCTGAATGCAATTTGCTGTAGTGCCTTTCAATAGACGATTTTCTGACACACGTAATTAGTGTACCGCAGATTAGACATTTGGCTTTATCGTCACAGCGCACAAAAAAGTAGGAGAGTTCCCATTCCGGTTTAAATTGACCTTCGGCAATTTTCCCTTTTTTTGGATCAGATGGTTCCATTACTCCGGTAATTGTGTTGCGCTTACGTATTCCAATGTTGACTAAGCCGTCTGGCAGCGCATTCGGCAGCGCACAGCGTCGGCCTCACCTAGCAAGCCGAGTTGAGGCGAAGTATGCCGAGTTGAACCGATGCACTGTGCAGGCACTCGCTGCACCTCGCTTTGCACGCGTGCGGTTTCCCGTGTTTGTGCGGCCCTGTGCTAGACAAATGGCTTGATTTTCCTGCAGCAAAAAAACAGCTGGACTGATGCCGACGATTTGTTATATAATGGGCGTGCATACCCCACAAGCACAGCAGTCACATAACATGCGTGCTAGGAGACGCATTAGAGGAGGTGGTGGTCTTCTAGGCAAACTGCCAGTGGGATTACATGTTCTGGATTATAACTACTGTGCACCTGGAAGGAAACTTCACAAACCCTTGGCAGGAGGTGATAAAGGGGTTAATCGGCTCGACGAACCGTGTGTGAAACACGATATTGCATATGCTGCAAATAAAGATTTTGCAAGTCGTCACATTGCAGCTGGGATTTTAGCTGAGAAGGCTAAAGCGATATGCAGAAGAAAGGTTATTAGTATAGGTCAAGGCATTGCAGCATTTGCAGTCGATGAAACCATGCGTGGAAAAATTAAGTTGGGTTTGAGAGTGACGAATTTCAAGCGAGTTATGAGTGCTGCATTAATGAATGCACTGAAGAAGAGGAAGACAATGATGAACAACAAGAAGGGGTATTTAAAAAAATGTATCCTAAAGCGATGTGTGTAGCTAAGAGAGCTCGAAGCAGAAAGGCGCAGGAAGGAGAAAAAGGGGATCGGTTAAAGCATCTCGAGTTCTACCAATACCCACACATCACGTGATTTTCTTCCATTCCTCGTCCCAGCCCTCTCCGCTTTCTCAGCGTTTGATTCACTGGTTGGTGGTGGTGCGGCTATTGCTCGAACATTCAAGAACGCGTAAAAATCGAAGCGCAGTTAGAAGAAGCAAGAAGATATAACCGCATGATGGAAGCAGCAGTCATTGGAAAAGGACTATGCTTGAAACCATACAGGAAAGGGCTTGGTATATTCATAAATAAAAAAGCCCATTAGCAATCCTACCAGATCGGCCACTCACAAATACTGATATTTTTAGGTTTGTCAGAAAAAATTCAACATTCCAAGATTCCGTGGTGTGTTTGTGCGGGATACATTACCGAAGACTATGTGGAAAACCGGTGAACGTGGTATTGTGAATTTAGATGTTGCTGGAGGTCCCGGCACTCACTGGATGTCATATGTTATGAAAACTGCAAATGCCGTCTACAATATCGACTCACTGGATGATCTGCAACCCCCAGAACAACTACAACAATACGAGAGGCGTTTGAAAAGTCCGCGGAAAGTCCAAGAGATGGCAACACCGGCGCACATCGAGGTCATGTTTGGTTAGTAGCATCTTTAGAAAGAACGCACACCAAGTTTCAGCCATATTGGTCTATTTCTTTGTGTTTGGCATTGGTGTGAATCAAGGAAGTCGAGTGATTGTCAAAAAATGGACGAAAAGAGTTTCGTGTGGTGATTAAACATTACATTATGAAAGACAAAACGCCTCGGTAGACTAAAGAGAAGCTTGATAAACTTTATGGTGACTCTGCACCTTCTATTAGAACATTTTATAAGCGGTTTCAACATTTTCGGTGTGGCCACATGGGCACATGTGATGCTGAACGTTCTGGACGCTCTGTGGAGGTTCCGACTCCAGAAATCATTGGTAAAATCCATGATATGGTGACGGATGACAGAAGAGTTAAGGTGCATGAGATTGCTAGTTCTGTGGGCATCTCGAATGAACGGGTACATAATATTTTGCATAAACATTTGGACATGAGAAAGCTATCTGCAACATGGGTTCCGCGATTGCTCACGCTTGGCCAAAACCGGAATCGTATGAAGTGTTGCAAGGTTGGTTTGCAGCTGTTCAGGAAGAATCCAGAGGACTTTAAACGTCGTTTCGTCACTGTGGATGAAACATGGATACATTATTATACTCCTGAGACCAAAGAACAATCTAAACAATGGGATACCAAGGGAGAATCTGCACCAAAAGAGGCGAAGACCATTCCTTCGGCCAGGCGACTGTCTTTTAGGATTCTCAAGGGATAATCCTCATAGACTGTATGGAAAAGGGTAAAACTATTGCAGGTGCATATTATTCATGGTTATTGGACCGTTTGAAAAGCAAACTGCAAGAAAAACGCTGGCGATTGGACCGCAAAAAAGTCCTTTTCCACCACGACAATGCACCAGCACACACCCCAGCAGTTGTGGTCGCAAATTTAATGGAAATAGGATTCCAACTCGTTTCACATCCCCCCCCCCCTAATCTCCAAAAAAATGGTTCAAATGGCTCTGAGCACTATGGGACTCAACTGCTGTGGTCATAAGTCCCCTAGAACTTAGAACTACTTAAACCTAACTAACCTAAGGACAGCACACAACACCCAGCCATCACGAGGCAGAGAAAATCCCTGACCCCGCCGGGAATCGAACCCGGGAACCCGGGCGTGGGAAGCGAGAACGCTACCGCACCCTATTCTACAGACTTGGCTCCCTCGGACTACTATATGTTCCTCAATTTGAAGAAATGGCTAGTGGGACAAAGATTTTCTTCAAACGAGGGGGTGATTGCAGCAACTAATAGCTATTTTGCAGACTTGGACAATTCCTGTTATTCGGAAGGGATCAACAAATTAGAACAGCGTTGGACGAAGTGTATAAGTCTCTAAGGAGACTATGTCGATGAATAAAAAAGGTTTACCCCAAACACGTAAGTAGTTTTTATTTTTGCACGGACTTTTCAAACGCCCCTCGTACTTCACTGCAGAAGGCGTGTGCTCTACAGTTAGCGACGCAATCATGACTTTATACACACCTCTGCGAACATTTATGCATTAGGTTTCTCTTGACGTTTACAAAGAATGAAGAAGAAGAAGAACAAGGACATATAAGGAAGAGGTGTAAACATTCCTTCATCAGTTGACGTTCAGATGCAGTGTCGTACACTTTGGTTTTAAAAGTACTATCATCTGTATAACGTGCAAGTTACTTCCCACCAGAATGAGATTTTCACTCTGCACCGGAGTGTGCGCTGATATGAGACTTCCTGGTAGATTAAAATTGTGTGCCCGACCGAGATTCGAACTCGTGACCTTTGCCTTTCGCGGGCAAGTTCTCTACCATCTGAGCTACCGAAGCACGACTGACGCCCGGTACTCACAGCTGCAGAAGTAAAGCTGTGAGTACCGGGCGTGAGTCGCAGTCCGCTGTTAGCAGCGGTGGGGCAAGGTCGTCGTGCCTGTGTCCCCCCGTTAGCGCACCGCGCGCGCTAGTGTTTACTGTTTACCTCCCGCTGCGGCGAGTGTCACGCGTCCGTGTCTCGGTAGTGCCATGGCGCACTCGTATCGCAAGTCCACAATTAAGATCACATTTCAGGCGGACTACGCAAGACCTCGAGCACTTGACATTGAACGTTTCATCCGGGACGAACTTCATATTGCACCTCAAGACATCATTGGGATCCACTTTTCCATAACACAAAGTGTCGTCTACATAAAAATGGTCAATGAAAAGGTGTGCACTGGTGCTGTGTGCCGACACGCTCATGGACTTAAATTTAAGCATTCTGATGGTCACATAGGAATTGTCACGATCGACCACGCTGGATTAGGCCTTCGCACTCCGAGGGTCTTCGAGCTGCCATTCGAAGTCCCGCCAGATGTTGTGATGACAGCTTTCAAACCGTACGGCAACGTGCTAAGCCACTTGGCTGAAAAATGGCAAACGTTTGAGACGTATCCTGTCTTAAATGGAGTGCGACAAATTAAGATTGAACTGACGAAGCATGTGCCATCCTATTTAGTAATTGGCGGCTGCAGAGCCATTGTCATGTACGACGGACAACCGCGTACTTGCGCCGGCTGTGGCCAGGAAGGACTTGTCCGATCGGCCTGCATTCAACGCCGACTGACTCAGACACCGGTTGGTGAAGTTTCATCCCCGGCGACGCCTACTTCACTTCCCATCACGTATGCAGCGGCTGCAACCACAACAGCTGCTCCTGCCCAGGATCGCAACACCTTATTGCAGTCAGTGGTCGATGACAGTGTGGCGGACAGCAGATCCCCCTCTACGACGTCATCGGCAGACTTGCCTCAAGACGGTGATCAATTGTGCCACCAAGACGAGCCTAAAGAGAAGATGGAAGTAGAAACTGAAATTGTCCCGACCTCTGCCTTCCTACCAACGGAGAACGCATCAGATGATTGTCGCCCGCACTCTGACACGGAACAACATGTCCGGAAACAACGGTCCCCTCGAAAACGCAAGAAACGGCGCCATACGCCATCCGTTGATTGCCTGGTTCGGATGTGTGACCCGGACGAACATACGGCGTCGGACGACACTCAGGACTCTACCACCACAACTCACCCTTCCCATCACGATGCTACGGCGGATACAATTTCTGAGCCTCGGTCTGACAACATCACTTCTGCTACTGAACATACGCGCAAGCGCTCTACTGACGGCACTAATCAACAGTTACCAATTGCTGCATCTGATTCTTGGGCGGATGATGTCGAGGATGAGCCACAGCACCAGGAGGATGCCGAAGGCAGAAATGCTCTCTCGGCTGTACCCAGCACCAACCAACAACAGTGACTACGGCTGTATCGTCAGCCTCTGTGGGGCCGCCTCTGCCGCCCACACCTGGCCTCCTACACAACCCAGTTGCCGACCTGGCTGACCAAACATACCGTCTATCGACGATTAACATCAACAACATACGTGCCCGACATAAACTAGCGATGCTACAGGATCTACTCAACGCAGCAGACATTGCGCTCCCTCAAGAGGTGTATGTCGCAGACTTCAAGGGACCCTATGGCTACAAGACTTGGATCTCACATGCGTCTGCCAATGGCAGTGGTGTGGCGATCCTCCTCCGCGAAGGTATATCCGCAGAAGACGTCGAGTATCTCCCTGACGCCAGAGGGATCGCTCTTACTATCCAAGGAGTCAAACTTACTAACATCTATGCACCGTCAGAATCTGCTCGGCATCGCGAACGATCCACCTTTTTCGCTCATACAATCACGCCCCTCTTTATGGGCCGTCAGGACGCCTTGATAATGGGAGGGGACTTCAACTGTAGCCAAGCACCTAAGGATCAGCACATCATTCTCTCTGCACAGAACTTACGGCAATTATAAATAATCTTCAATTGGTGGACTCGTGGGAACATGTTTGTGGCGATCGGCCCTGATTTACTCACCGCACCAGCCATTCCTCCAGCCGCATCGAGCGGATTTACATCTCGCGCTCCATAGCTGTGGGGACAAGAGCTGCCGAAGTTTGGCCCACAGATTTTTCTGACCACGAGGCCTACATCTGCGCTGTTACCCTCGGCCGCCAGAAGGTATGGCACAGCCGTGGTCCTTGGAAGTTGAACGTCGCCCACCTAGCTTCTCAGGAATGCCGCCGCCTTATACAGAACACGTGGAACTCTTGTAGCCGCCGGCGTGGCACCTACCGGTCTACACTGTCGTGGCGGTTACTCTGCGCCAAACCAGCCCTCCGGAAGACCTTGACAGGCTACGGCCGAGATGTTGCAGCATGGAAGAGACATCCCATGGACTTTTACCACAGCATCTTAAGGGAATGTACAACACTGCTGTACTCACCTACACGGCAGGTGACGGTGAACCGTGCCAAGGCACAGATCATCAGATTGACACGTTGCCACCTGGAGGGTGCGATCGTCAGAGCGCGCACTCAAGACAGAGTGGCCCAGGAGGAACCGTCTATGTACCACGTCATTGCAGAACGACGGCGCCGATGCAGGACACTGATGCAAGCTATCACGACGGAAGACGGACGACGCCTTGATACCCAGCGCGACATAGGAAACGCCCTTCATGCTCACTACACTAGGCTGTACTCGGAACATCGACATCCCCCAGAGGTGATCGCCGAAGTCTCTCAACTCACTTATGGCTCGATCTCTCCGACAGCGGCGGCGGATTTGACTGCAGATGTAACGGAAGAGGAAATCATTGAAGCAATACAGGCTGGGGCTGCTCATAAGTCCCCGGGACCTGATGGCCTTCCTCTGGAATTTTACCGGACGTATCAACAATTGCTAGCACCAGCATGGACTGATATTTGCCGCGACCTTATGTCTCCCATGACGCAGATACCTGGGGCCTTCCTAGAAGGACTGATTGTGCCCATACACAAACCACTAGGGGAATACAGGATCAGTGACTATCGGCCCTTGACCTTACTCAACAGCGACTTGAAGATTTTCACCCGGCTTCTGGCGGCACGCCTAAAGCTATCAGTACGATGTGTTGTGTCGCAGGACCAGGCATCGTTAGGTGGTGACCATAATATTCGCACTGCATTGTGCCGATATAGAGATATGATCGCGCTAGCTAAAGCTCACCAACTGCCAGGAGTTTTGGCCTCACTCGAGCTTAGCCAGGCCTTTGACAGAGTCGACCACACATTTTTGATGGAGGCACTGCGACACATGGGGTATCCGGACGTCATAGTTAATGTACTGATGCGTCTCCTACGCGGCGCGACGTCCAAGGTGTTATATAATGGCCGTCTTACGACGCCGATACAGATCCAGCGATCGGTGCGACAAGGCTGTCCTCTTTCGGCGATATTGTACGGCCTCGTCTTGGAACCACTCCTCTGCGGCCTCCGACAACGCCTGACTGGGATGTCCCTTGGTGGACACACTTTTTCCTGCACTGCTTATGCGGATGATCTGGTACTCCTTCTTCGCAATAGTGACGATGTTCGTGCAGCACTGGCGTGGGTGGCGACCTACGGCGCGGCATCGGGGAGCCATCTCAATCTCCACAAATCACACGCCCTGTCAATAGGCAGAGGCCTACCCGACGGGAGCGTCGCACCGCTACGAATCAGTGACACAATCCGCTGTCTTGGCATTGATTTCACATCTGACATGAAACGTTCAACAGCCCTTAACTACAGGCGTTTATTGAATCAGATGAGAGCAGGAATAAGTGACCACCGTCTGAGACATCTAGACCTCCTGCAACGGACACGATATGCTAACGTCTATTTGGCGTCACGTATCCCCCATTTCGCACAGATACTCCCCATACCATCTACCCTGGCTCACTGCATGTTGGCGGTTTTGGGATCCTTTGTTAATACGGGCATGTTATTTAAGATTCGTTACGAGTCCCTAACCCTCCCGAGGAGCAGAGGGGGTTTAGGCCTCTGTCATGTTCAGAACAGAGCGAAGGCCCTGTTCGTCAGCTGTCACCTGCAACTGTGGCGAAGAAGTCCGACGTGCCTCACAAGTCTCTTACTGGAAGCCTTACGACCAATCTCACTCGCACCCCCTGTGATGATATCGGACATCCCAGCACCTTTCTTCTACATTAGCCAATTCTTCCTTGAATTAAGCTACATCCGCACCGCACTACTACCCACACGCTTGATGATGACGAGGGCGATGTATGCTGCCATGCAAATGAACAGTACGCCGAATGTGATTGAAAGCAAACACCCAAATACAAATTGGCGCGCTGTGTGGCAGGCAGTGAATGCCACCACCCTTGATACTGACGTGCAATCTGCATGGTACGTAACTGTTAACGGGAAACAGTTGTGCCAGTCCCGCCTACATCACATCCACCTCGCTGGTTCACCCTTGTGTGCCACATGCCAAGTGATTGACACGGATGAGCAGCGTTCCGAATGCGAGTCGGCAAAGGACGTTTGGTATTTGGTGCGTCAGATATTGGCTTTTCTCACACGCACGACTCCCGACAGGATAACTACCCGATCACTTCTTTTCCCCGATAAGATTTATTTCCCAAGAGCAAAAACGAACTCTGTGACGTGGATCAGCGGCCACGCTGTTCACTACCTCTTCGGTAATGGCGAAAAGACAGTACCCCATTTTTGATATTACCTCAACGAACGACATTGTGCGATCGTCAAGAACCCTAAATATAGGCAATATTTTTCTAATTTCCTTTGGAGTGCATTCCACAATCCGCCTCGCAGCTGGATTATTGATGACATGACAAGATAACCATAGCACCTCTTCCCAGTTCCTTTTTTTTAAGAGATTGAACAAACAACGGAAACAACACAGCAACGAGAAGACAGTCATCGAAAAATTCGCAGCGGGCTATAGTATGGAGCATCCTTTGTCGTAACGGGACGACTTCCTATTATGCTGTTTATGTAGCCGAAGAGGAACGGCCTTCCTTTTATCCATTTGTATAAAAATAAAATAAAATAAAAATAAAAAAAGCAGAAAAACAAACCTTCCAAAATCCTTTTTCCTTTTTTTTCATTTTTGTTAAAAAAAGTGGCTAGGATAGCTGGCTATTAAAAAAATGCCCATTTGTGTTACGTACGCATTTTCTTTTTTAAGTAGTGTAGAAAAAAAATGGATAAGTAAAAAAAAAAAAGATGGTAGAGCACTTGCCCGCGAAAGGCAAAGGCCCCGAGTTCGAGTCTCGGTCAGGCACACAGTATTAATCTGCCAGGAAGTTTCAGTTTTACATCCCACCAATTGATTTGAGCATTGATGAATGGAGTATTGTATTGATTGGACTGGAGACGAACAACAGCGTCCCAAATTTCACCGAGGCTAACAACAAACTGCATGTGGATATTATTGGTGAAACAGAAATTTGGGAAATAGAACCTGGTGCATAAGATATCGACGATTTAAACGAAGTCTTAAAAAAGTATGTAAAGGGTATTAAGCTACGTCCAAACATTAATGCACTTAAATCTGAAATAAGGACTGTGAATGCAACGATTGACTTTAAGCAGAGAGTTTCAATAGGGCACCTACTGGGTTTCACAAAAGGACACGTTTTGAAAAAAGATCCTAATAAATTTTACAGTTCAGATCAGACTGTGGACGTACTGCCTGTCAGCACAATCGCTCCCGAACCGGAAAGTGTTAACATGTGCGAGTTTCTGAAATCAGTTGGTTTGAAACCTCGCAATGACGTGCTCACTCAGGAAACCAGTCCAGTAGAGAACGATGAGCGAATTATATATCAGGAATACTTCTCTCATAAACCTTTTGCTTCAACCACATTTAACAAGAATGATGAAATTAGGATTGTCATCCGGCTCCAAGATGTGTTGATGCTTCCATGCAAGAGTTTCATATATTTGGAGGAATCATTCAAGAAAATCGACGGCAGCGCTACGGTGGGATCCCAGCTCATATGTGACGCCTTAGCATTCTTGTTCCAACACATATGTTATGAACTCAATGGGTTTGAGATCGACTGCACAAGCAATGTCAGCACAACATCAACTTTTAAAACTTACATCCCTGCATCACCCACGGATTTGAATGGTTCAGAAAATGCGGGATGGTTCATAGACGATCTGGTGGATAGAACAGTTGCAGAGTACAAACGATTTACTGTATACATAACTCTAAAAATGTCTATGGGCTACTTTAAGGACATGAAGCAGATTATTATGAATGCTAAACAGGAACTTATTCTGGTATGGAGTGCGACGGGTAACAACTCATACATTCAAGGAGCTTAAGATGAGAATAGGATCACAATTAGCAAATTAATGTGGAAAATCCCTCACATCATTGTATTAGACGAGGAGCCTTTGAAGCTTTTGAAAGTTGTGAGTTCCATTACATATCTGCGATTACCATTCCGCTCTTGAGAGAATTTCGAGTACCCAGTGCTACTGACTGCAAGCAGACAAAACAACTTCTCAGCTAGTGACGTCCAGATTCATTATACTTGCGTTTCAGACTGATAAAAGAGGAACTGTAGCAAATTATTCCACTGTATTCCATAACTGCGCATTAACTAACGGCAGAGTCTAGCTGAATTCCGAATTCTACCCATGCGACAATTTATACCTACAGTGGGATGAAAATGCATAAGTCTAGCATATGACATATATATGAGGTTTTGTGCTTCTTACTGTCAAAGTGCTGAAGAAGAAGAGGAAGCAGGGTGTCTACCTAGTCCACGGAATTTCTAGGAGCTATCACTGATGATCGTAATAGACTGCTTGAAACAGAATGAGATAATTCAATCTGGACCCATAGATGTACGAATTTAATTTGGATCTTCAAATTTCCCAGAATACATTACAGCATATTCTTTAGTTTTGCATGAACTAGACCGCTCACTGCTGTTGTGCAACGAGCTGTACTGTATAAATGAACAGGTGCTGCGCCATACTCATAGCATTCTACATTGCATCTCAAGGTGTGAATGTCATTGCAGACACTCAGGATTTCTATGCTGATGAGCATACACAGTTCATATTTAAAGACGTTGCATTCTTAGCACACTCAGCAAATGCCGGAATTATAGAGACATTCTTAGCACACTATTGCATCACTGAGGTTGTTCAAGGATTAGAAGTTCACTAAAACATGGAAGAGTGCGAAGGGGTTAACACATTTCTACCATGGAATTCACTAGGATGATCCTGGCATATCCTATGAAGGTATGGTGACGTCACCCTTGTTATCCGACCCCACGGATACCATCATCTAAGTGAATGGGAAGGTGATGATCTCATGGATGCGTCGAATCTTCAGATTTGCTGCCATTAAGAACCTGGATTTCTACGGGTGTCCTGCTCTTCATCGACTCAAGAAGAAGATGTGTGAAAATACTATTGCTGTGTCTGCTTATGAAAGTGTAAAATTACTTTAAAGGTGGGTGAAAAATAAATGAATTTTTACCTCACAATATGTGTATGATTTCTCTTCACCCTGTTCAGTTCTTGAGATTACAATTCAATTCTTGAGCTACAATTCAGTTCTTGAGGTACGATGTAGTTCTTGATGTACAATTTGTATTTGCTATTCCAATTCACAGATACTTTTAACGTACGTGATACAACAGTAACACTGGTTGAGAATTTTTTTTACAATCTTTTCCCAGTGGCACTGAATGAAAATATTTCCAATTTTTTCCAGATATATAAATCTACGCTAAAAGCTAATGCGGAGATACATTTTTTACTACTACAACTAAATTACATAGCCTCAGTAGCATAGCCTTTACAACAATTCTGATGGACTGTTTACACTTAGAAACTAATTTCCACAGCCCCAATAGCAAAGGTTTTTATAATAATTCTGATGGACTATGAGCCATATGGATATATGAAGCTAAAAACTAATTTGACTGGGATAATTAGCTGTAGGTGAAAACTTAAAAACTATTCTAAATATATATACATGTAGTGTACACCTACATTGCGTATAAATAAATAAATATACAAATATTTTTTCTGTTTATAATTTTTACTAAAAGTAAGTAAATTTTTTGTTTATGCTTTTTTAACTACTTTCACTTTTTTCGTGCATGGTGTGCATGTATAAACATAACATTTTTTCTTTACCTTCTTTCGACACATGGTGTGTGTGTGTGTGTGTGTGTGTGTGTGTGTGTGTGTGTGTGTACATTTGTAAACAGCACGCATAAATAAATAAGTATTTACACAGCACATGCACACAAAAATCCTTCACTATGATAAAAGGGTCATACTACTACACTGCAGATTCTCTCCACTCTGCTTGGAGCTCGCTGGGCGAGTGAAGAGAAACAGAGCAACCACGCCATGAAGGACGTTCCTGCACCGGAGACACGCAGCGACCAGAAAACGTGCAGCCGGTGCCGACTTCTGCTCTCCTGATCGCGCTGTCGGTGCCGGTTTATCCGGAGGACGAATCCTCGCTGCTCCTGGACTTATTAAGAAGCACCGTTATCCTTAAATGCGGGTACGCAACTCTCGTACGCTGACGCTAATCAAGTCGCTAACGAACCTATATACAAAGGGGACATTATCCGAAAAGCTTCCTGCCAGGGAATGTTAAAAACACTGATTTGCGTTTCCAGGTCGACAGAAAACGATAAAAACTTTACCAAACAAGGAACAGCATCGATTGCTAAGTAACATACTTATTGTATCACGCAGCAAAAGGGATTCGCTAGGTTGGCGTAATCACAACCCGTTCGGGCCCCTGACGGACCTTGGTCCTGATCGGAGTTTTCTATCGACGAACTGTCTTCAGCGATCCCGCTTAACCCCTTCCCCCATTCTAACACTGTTATTCCAGCGAGTGATTCGCTAACCTTGCCTTTTAAAGAAGGACCAATCGTTAACAATTAAAACTGACTTCTACAACACACCAAAACTCTTTAGGACAAGTGAGGAGACGCGTATTACAACTGTCCTTTTTAAGGTAACTAAAGTAAAGGAGGGCCTCAAGAGCGGTGAAACTTATAACAAATTGGAACGTGAAATACCAAAAAGTGACTCGAATAGCCAAACACGCTTCAAAAAACTTTACAGCGGATACACTAACCCAAATTTAGTATCACATAAAGGCCATTCATCAGGTGAACACAACACAACAGAAACTCTGGCCTACAGAAGCCTAAAGGGAAGACAAATTACCTCCAAGAGGGACGCTGAGCATGGCGTTGCTAGATCGATATGAACACGCCAAAGGCGCGTATCGAAATAAAGAAGAAGCAATAGGGCAAACTGGCAAACTGCCGAACAATATTCCAAAAACTGTGCTAAACACTGCACTATCTGGATCTGAGGTTAACCACCACTGCTCGAGGATAAGTAAGGCACTCGACCAGTCTTAGTAAGTCCAGGAGCAGCGAGCAGTCGTCCTCCGGATGAACCATCACCACCAGTCTGGAAAGCAGATGTTGCCACAGGCCACACGTCTTCTGGTTGCTACGCGTCTCCGATGCAGGAACGTTCATCTTGGCGTGTTTACTCTGTTTCTCTTCACTCGCCCAACAAGCTCCAAGTAGAGTGGTTTCGTACCGAGCGCCTCGCACCCATAAAAGACCGCCAGTGACCTCTTTCAACGGCAACCACCAGAAATCTCTCCCTGCGCGTTGTCCCAGCCTGCTCCGTCCAAGGAAACTAAAGGAACCTCACATCGCAGCCCCACAGAGATACTCGCGAGTCGGGTGCGAGGTATCCACTTCGCAGCGTGGGTCAGTACTATTTAAAAAAGACGTATAGCTATTCATATCTTCGTAACGAACGAAGTTTCAGGAGGGGAACCATGCTGGTTAAGGTCGCGCTGGTAGCAGTACAGCAACTGCTCCTGACATTTTTATTTTGCCTCAGGAGAAGAAATTGTTGTGTTTGGTAAAGATTAATGGGACTGCGTGTCGACTTATTGTCAACACTTCCACGTTGATATAGTATGTAGATGCCAGTACTCGTGAACTGGCTAAAGTATCTGTTTTTTTTTTTTTCGTTCTCTTTTTTTAAGTTATAACTTCTGTGTACAAATATGTAGTTAGATTTGCAAAACATTTTCAGGTTTATTAGACTTTCAATTCTAAACACACGTACTTTTATATTAGTGTTATGTCTTGAACACGTCGATGAAGCTTCAATTTAACAATAATCATCGCATTAAAAAAGTGAAAAGAAATTCTAGTTTCCAAATTTATAAGTGAACTATACACATATGTATTACACCCAACTGACATCTTAAAAAAAAGAGACAAAGCAAAAGATCAACCAAAATTTTGCATTCAGATACACAGTCCAGGATTTCAGGCACAGGAATCTTGTGCTTAGCATTCACAACCTGATGTATCTGAAGGAGAATCCTTTATAACAACACACTATGTAAAAATAATACGATTTAACGTTTGCAGCAACTCATCTTTAAAGAAGCCTAAATTTACTCCAATTTTCAGATGACATATAATCTGAATCGTCATCAAATACTTCGTTTTCATTACCAACAGGCTCTTCAAGGGCTCTGTAAATCATTTTCTGCAAACGTTTCTGCTCTTCGCTTCAAATTTTGTATACAGAATGATCATAAAAGCCCAAAAAAAGCACGAAATAGAGAGAACTCGAATGTCACCTAATGCCTACGAAGAAAGAGACAGTAATTGTTTCAAGTGATACTACTCAGCTACAGAGCCGGTAGACTTCAGGAATGATTCCCGGAGTCTTCAAAATACGTTTGACACTGCGCAAAATCGTCGTAACTTGCGTGACGTGATGTTACGTCCGCCACACATTCCCATTTCCCGCAAGCGTCGTAATATAAGTCAGTCACAAGCTGAGTGTTAAATTATATCTTCTAAATCATCTTCATTACTACATTACTAGTGGTAGAGGATATTTATCATATCGCATGTCGAGATTTTTCATAAAAAGAACAAGTTTTGAGAAAGTAATAAATGGATCAGTATTCTCCAGGGTTTGAGAAAAATGAGAATGAGCTAACATCATGGCTTTTTTATTCGGAAAGTGTCTTCTTACGCAGTCATGTTAGGCTACATTCGAAGAATATGGGTCGGCCGCGGTGGCCGAGCGGTTCTAGGCGCTTCAATCCGGGACCACACGACTGCTATGGTCGCAGGTTCGAATCGTGCCTCGGGTATGGATGTGTGTGATGCCCTTAGGTTAATTAGGTTTAAGTAGTTCTAAGTTCTAGGGGATTGATGAGCTCAGATGTTAAGTCTCATAGTGCTCAGAGCCATTTGAACCATTTGAAGAATACGGTAATGGAAAGTTCAAAGTTTTACTAGGAGAAAGCCGTAGAAAACACAAAGAACAGCCTCGGTCCTCTCGTGTTTCTCAGCTGTTTAGTTCTGTTGCGGAGAGAATGTATCCGATGGCGTCGTTCCAGACGCTGTCGTCGATACTCCCTCTAGGTGCCAAGGCGGTCTTCTAGCGTGTAGCATTACCAACGTAATTGTTTCCCCCAATAAAACACCGGCTTCATTCGCATTAATTTCACTTTCCCTTTTATAAAAATAGCGTGTAATCGTACGAGGGAGTTGACCGAGTTGAGCGCCACAGAGCAAGTGCGCCGCTTCCCGTACCTGTGGGAACCCAGCGCCTCCGCTATAAAAACCTCCCGTGGGTGAGCGCCACCCGCGACAACGGCGCGATACGATAATAACGGAGTGCGCGCCCCGGCACGTCCACATTTCATGCAAATTAGCCGCGCAAGGTGCGCGGGTCTCTGGGGCTAACCAGTACTTTGTCCTGTACCATTTACTTAACGCGCGGCTCCCCAGTATTAGAAGTAATGAGAAAAAATGTACTGAGGGAGGCTGAGACGGCGTCTCTGGCGGGCGGCGCGGGTGGTCGCCGTCGCCCCCACACAATGGGTTGGGCGAGGGGTTGGCGGGAGAGGGTTGGCGCGGAGCCGGCGTGTCTTGTGCTCAGCGCGGCTCGGCGCAGCGCAGCACGCGCCCTGCCCGGGCATTACCTGCGGCAGGAGGCAGGAGGCAGGAGGCGGCAGCCGCACAAAGCCCTCATTGTGGCCGACACATCTTGATTACTGCGAGCCAGCCGTGCCGCGCCTCCCCTGATTAAAGTCAAGTCTTCGGCGGCCGCACGCCGCAAGCCCACGCTCTTTCGGTGCTCCGCAGGCGTTCTTTCCAGTTTATCACCCGATACACGTTCTGCCTTCTCAGCGAAATGGTTGTAAGTAAACACGTGCTGGCAAAAGTTTCTTCCCTCCACTCATGCCTAAGACCTGACACAGACACAATATAGAATGGAAGACAGGTCCAAATATCTCTCAAATTTTTTTATTCTAGTCTTTGATCACAATATCAATTCTTTAGACGATGACCACTTTCAGTCAGTAACGACCATCCTAAGATCTACAATGTAAAATACACTCCTGGAAATGGAAAAAAGAACACATTGACACCGGTGTGTCAGACCCACCATACTTGCTCCGGACACTGCGAGAGGGCTGTACAAGCAATGATCACACGCACGGCACAGCGGACACACCAGGAACCGCGGTGTTGGCCGTCGAATGGCGCTAGCTGCGAAGCATTTGTGCACCGCCGCCGTCAGTGTCAGCCAGTTTGCCGTGGCATACGGAGCTCCATCGCAGTCTTTAACACTGGTAGCATGCCGCGACAGCGTGGACGTGAACCGTATGTCCAGTTGACGGACTTTGAGCGAGGGCGTGTAGTGGGCATGCGGGAGGCCGGCTGGACGTACCGCCGAATTGCTCAACACGTGGGGCGTGAGGTCTCCACAGTACATCGATGTTGTCGCCAGTGGTCGGCGGAAGGTGCACGTGCCCATCGGCCTGGGACCGGACCGCAGCGACGCACGGATGCACGCCAAGACCGTAGGATCCTACGCAGTGCCGTAGGGGACCGCACCGCCACTTCCCAGCAAATTAGGGACACTGTTGCTCCTGGGGTGTCGGCGAGGACCATTCGCAACCGTCTCCATGAAGCTGGGCTACGGTCCCGCACACCGTTAGGCCGTCTTCCGCTCACGCCCCAACATCGTGCAGCCCGCCTCCAGTGGTGTCGCGACAGGCGTGAATGGAGGAACGAATGGAGACGTGTCGTCTTCAGCGATGAGAGTCGCTTCTGCCTTGGTGCCAATGATGGTCGTATGCGTGTTTGGCGCCGAGCAGGTGAGCGCCACAATCAGGACTGCATACGACAGAGGCACACAGGGCCAACACCCGGCATCATGGTGTGGGGAGCGATCTCCTACACTGGCCGTACACCACTGGTGATCGTCGAGGGGACACTGAATAGTGCACGGTACATCCAAACCGTCATCGAACTCATCATTCTACCATTCCTAGACCGGCAAGGGAACTTGCTGTTCCAACAGGACAATGCACGTTCGCATGTATCCCGTGCTACCCAACGTGCTCTAGAAGGTGTAAGTCAACTACCCTGGCCAGCAAGATCTCCGGATCTGTCTCCCATTGAGCATGTTTGGGACTGGATGAAGCGTCATCTCACGCGGTCTGCACGTCCAGCACGAACGCTGGTCCAACTGAGGCGCCAGGTGGAAATGGCAAGCCGTTCCACAGGACTACATCCAGCATCTCTACGATCGTCTCCATGGGAGAATAGCAGCCTGCACTGCTGCGAAAGGTGGATATACACTGTACTAGTGCCGACATTGTGCATGCTCTGTTGCCTGTGTCTATGTGCCTGTGGTTCTGTCAGTGTGATCATGTGATGTATCTGACCCCAGGAATGTGTCAATAAAGTTTCCCCTTCCTGGGACAATGAATTCACGGTGTTCTTATTTCAATTTCCAGGAGTGTATATACACCTAGTGAGCAGTGCGTCTTTCAACACAATACAGCATTAAGTATCACAATATACTCTCATCGTCGTCGTCGTCGGCTGATACTCGTATCCGAGTTTTCATTTCTCTCCTGAGATTTCCTTTGTCACGGTTCAGGCGTGGAAGTGTCGTTGATGGCTTAGCAATCCAATCCTAGCGTGGGAAAGGCGGCCACAGACACTACAGCTGATGAAAGGTGGAGGACGTGGCTGAGCCTGGAGGAGTTTACGTCTCCGGCGTTTGTCATTCTCCATTCTTCGACGTTCCAGCTCAAAGTTTTGAAGAGCATTTGAGGTAACTGAGCGCCAGCGACTTCGGTCTTCTGCTATTGTGGACCAGTTACTCGGATCGATGCTCAAGTTTTTCAGATTTTTCTTGTACTGATCCTTATAACGTTTGAGAGCGGCACCTCGCGGCCTTTTACCTGTGCCCACTTCGCTGTACAGCATTTGGCGTGGAAGTCTGTCATTTTTCATCCGCTGGACATGTCCGACCCATCTGAGTTGATGCCCAATGATAAGAGCTTCCATGCTATACATTTTTTGCTTTCTCAAGAACAGCCGTGTTGGATATGAAGTCATCTAAAAAAAAATGGCTCTGAGCACTATGGGACTTAACATCTTAGGTCATTAGTCCCCTAGAACTTAGAACTACTTTAACCTAACTAACCTAAGGACATCACACACATCCATGCCCGAGGCAGGATTCGAACCTGCGACCGTAGCCGTCCCACGGTTCCGGACTGCAGCGCCTAGACCGCAAGACCACCGCGGCCGGCTGAAGTCATCTCATTTCAGGTTCATGATATATTTTAGATTCTGTTGGTTGAAGCGTTCTAGTTTCTTCAGATCACAGCGATATAACGTCCAGGTTTCGCAACCATATAGCAGGGTGGAAATGACTACAGCTTTGTACACCATCAGTTTGGTGTACAGTGTTAGGTCCTTATTCAGGAAGACACGCTTTGTAAGACGTCCAAATGCTACATGGGCAGCACGTAATCTATTCTCCACATCTTTTCCAGATGAGCAGTTACATGACAGTATGCTTCCCAGGTAGAGGAAATGGTCCACTTGTTCCAAGGGATACTCTCATACAACCAGGGAAAAGTACAGATAAAATACGGTAAAACGTCCCTTTTCTACACCTTGTCCTAAAGCGATAAGGTTGTAATGGCATGGTCAAAATATATAAATATACTCAGCATAGAATCGTCACATAAATCTAAAATGAGGTGTCGCAGCTGGTGAAACCAGCTAGTTTCCAGAGCTCTGATAGAATTACATTTTCCTGGAGACACATCAGTCTCAACGTTATCTTCAATAAGGAAAGAAGCTAAAGATATGAATTAAAATTAATGCAACAGCTGGGCCTTAAACTAACACCAACTCAAAAGGAGGCCTCGGCGCTTGTTGGTGACGTCACGTCAGCTAGGCACGGCGAACGCCAGGTCTGTTGCAGGCGGAAACGCCTGGGCGTGCTTATCACTATAAATCTCTTATTTTTGGACAAAATGTTTGGTGTTGTTTTGGAGTCTACAGTTTTATTTAGATGAAAGATTTTCTTACTATCGTAAAGCTACAAATGAAGATCATAGTTCTGTTATTACTGAATCCTGTCGATACAAACGTAGATCAATATGAGAAGACGCTTTGTGCCATTGCAAGCTTCGGAAATTTTACATTCAAGTAACTATATTTACTTGATCCATTTTGTTATCGAAATGTACCCCAACCGCCTTACAATGAACTCGTTTCTTTTATTTATTTATTTATTTTCGTTTGACATCGTCTCTGGAAATGTGAACTAATTTACATGTGTAAACGTCCAACTGTTGCCAGTCATTAGATTACAGTCGTTTTCAACGAAAGGAATTCTAAACAGGAAACAAAAAACTTCATACATCGAAAATACTGCTGAGCTTAAGCTTTCTTAAACATGCACATTAGAAAAGATAAATATTCCCCTCTTGCAACTGAAAGGAGAAACTTTATAAGATAAAAAAAAATTATTTAATAATGCAAGTATCCCTCTTTTGCTTCTTCTTCTGTCCCCCACCCCCTCCCCCAACATGTACAATCGCGAGATATTTCATTAACATTCAGTGCTCCTCACCCCATAGTCTACCACAATACCTAAGGAAGAGCACCTATGTGTTCACAGTTTCTTGTAAAACCAACCCAGTACAAACGTAACTTCCTCAGATTTACAAATAAGGTAAAGAAGCATGAATTCTGTCGCTGCTGGACCATAAAGTTTTTTTTTGTATGTCAATCCCTAAAACAGGTGGAAATTTAAGTTCAGGAGTACACTATTTGTTAAGAAGTGTAATGAATTGCACAATTAATTGATTGCAGAAATCTCTCAGAACAATGTGTGTTGGTCAACTACCGCCAATAGTTTCACATTTTCCTCTGTCAGGGAGGGAGACACCACCATTATGAGTATGCCTGCAACAGGCCTGGCGTTCGCCGTGTCTAGCTGACGTGACGTCTCGAACAAGCGCCGAGGGCTTCCTTTGAGTCGGTGTTGCTTATACCCAGGACTCCTGCTCACTAGACAGGTGTAGTAACCACTAAACCAACCAAGCACACACTACCCCATTTCAGTTGCCTCCTTAACAAGCTGCAATTCGCACTTTCGGTTTATATCGTTATTGAAGATAAAGTTGAGACTCACATGTCTCCAGGAAAATTTAATTCCCTGACATCAATAAATTACCTATGCCTGAGGTACTGGTAGGATTTCCCTGTTATCTACAAAGCTGGGGTGCTGCTCCAGTATCAGAGAGCTTCTGCAATACTGACTATTTAAGAAGCAGAAAACGCGCTGAAAGCGTGAATTAAAGTTTGTGTTAGGGAGGGCATTGAACGAGGGTAGTCCGTACAGCTGTAGTACCACAATGCTGTGGTCATGTAGTGGTGAGCACATCTGCCTAGCAAATACGAGACGCAGGCTCAAGTTCTGGCTGTGGCACAGACTTCAGCAACTCTCCATAGTGAAGATATTTCCAAAGTTTCATCATCGTCTGGTTCAACCCAACATCCTGATCCAAAATGTGCACAAAATGTATTTAACTGGCAACACCCAACCAGTTATAAAGAAATCTGATTGTAATTCAGTCATAGGGTGAGACACGAATCATTGAACACTGCTAGCATTTGTAAATCTAGATACGTTCGTAAATCATGTAGCTTAATAATTTAACATGTGAAATAAACTCAAGAGATAAACTTCAAAAAGCCAAAACTGCAAGTAAAGCATTTACTATATATCAATATAGTTTCAGTAAGACTATGTTACCATTTTCACATCTGTGATAGATAGAACCAAATTGACTGGGTAACAGATTTACAAGCCTAGTATAACAATATATAAAATTAATTTTCCATATGCTTGGGAAAGTAACATATCCTGTGCTCTACAAATTCACTGTATCAGCTCCGTCTCTGCTGTGTATCATGTCACATCATGAACATTTGGTTAAGGTCATGAAAATCGATGGATATTGGCACGTCAGATTTAAAATAAAGAATATGTACGGACATTAGGATAATGCTGATGCTCAGACAACAGACTGCGATGCAGAATAAACACATCATGTGGCACTGAGTAATAGTTTTGTATAAAGCAAAGGCGTGAATATACAGCACCAAGTAATTGTTAATATGCTAATTGAAAAAAGAGCTTTCAAGAAATGGTTATTTTTATACAAAGCATAAAGCAAATCAAAACCCATAATGATATTAAAGCAAAAGAATTATTTAAATTCTTAGGGAGTTCATAATAGATTTCATTCTATTAATATGTAAAATTGGTTTATATAATTAATTTATAAAGTAATTCAGTACGAAATCAAGCCAAACATTCTTCATACTCTGTAGCATACAAGAATAAAATAGGTTCCAAATTGTCAAATCTGTATTTAAGGGCCGTGCGGTTCTAGTCGCTACAGTCTGGAACCGAGCGGCCGTTACGGTCGCAGGTTCGAATCCTGCCTCGGGCATGGATGTGTGGGATGTCCTTAGTTTAGTCAGGTTTAATTAGTTCTAAGTTCTAGGCGACTGATGACCTCAGAAGTTAAGTCGCATAGTGCTCAGAGCCATTTTTTGTATTTAGGAAAGCAAACTCAGAAACTAAATCTACTAGTTCTTCAGATTCCATAACAAGAAACGGCAGTATATACACTTATTATGGTATCTTACATATTACCTGACTTTCAACAGTATATCATAATGTGAAACAATGTCATGTACTCCCCATTCACCTGCGTTATTCAGATAGCCCGGTAATAATATGAAGTTTGTCAGTTTTACAGTAAACATGTTCATAATTAAGACACGCTTGTATGTTGCAGTGTACGTGAAAGTACAGACACCGTTCGACACCACATAAAAATTGCAATTTCGCACTTCATTAACAAGTGGTGTCAAAAATGATCTAAAGTACACAATTAAAAATATAATTTATGACAAAATTAAAAATTGAAAGACTATATCACACTCTCATAGTTTTCGAATTTGAATTTTTGTTTAGGTATTTTTAACACTGTTGGTGCAATACCCACGATCTCATTTGCTAGTACTGTAGGTTATCTTTTCTAATTCTCTTTGTTCTGTAGCGACAAACTGTGTGTATTGTACTGTGCACACTGCAGCATATAAATCTCTCTTAAACATTTAATGAGCAACATGTTCACTTTGAATTATAAGGGGCAGTCTAATGAAGGCAAGACAGATGGAAAAAAGTAAGTAAACTGATTGTTATTTCTAAAGTAATCACCCTACGTGTTAATACATTTATCCACCCGTCAAGGAAGGCATCGAACGCCTTGATAGGAAAATGTTCGCGGTTGCCTACGAAACTACGATTGTACCCATGCATACGCCTCTTCGTCCGAAGCAAATCGATAATCACGAATGTGTTTCTCCAGTGCTCTATAAATATGGGAATTGTATGGGGAGAGATCTGAGCTGTACGGAGGATGTGTAAGGGCTTCCCAATCATACTTATGCAGCCTAGGCTTAGTGATGGTCCGTCCGTACGTTGCCAAGGTTGTTTAGAGTATGCCGCACAAGTTTCGCTGGGGAGACCTTTACACATCCTCCATATAGTCCCGACTTCCATATTTTTGGAGTCCTGAAGCGACATTCGGGGACATCGATTTGCTTCGGACGAAGAAATGCACGCTTGGGTAAAGTCATGGTTTTGTAGGAAACCTTCATTTGTCCATGAAGGAACTGACCGTCTTGTCTCAGAATGGATAAATGCATTAACAGTTATGACGATTTCTTTCGAAACAATAAAGTTTATTTACTTTTTCCATCTGCCTCATTGTCATTTGACTGCCCCTTGTATTTAACTTCTTTCAGTCTGAAACCCAGACTTTATTGTAACAGGTGTGAGATAGACCACTCATACTACATTACTGGCCATTAAAACTGCTACACCAAGAAAAAATGCAGATGATAAACGGGTATTCATTGGACAAATATACTATACTAGAACTTACATGTGATTATATTTTCACGCAATTTGCGTACATAGATCCTGAGAAATCAGTAACTAGAACAACGATCTCTGGCCGTAATAACGGCCTTGATACGCCTGGGCATTGAGTCAAACAGAACTTGGATGGCGTGTACAGGTACAGCTGCCCATGCAGCTTCAACACGATACCACAGTTCATCAAAAGTAGTGGCTGGCGTATTGTGACGAGCCAGTTGCTCGGTCACCATTGACCAGACGTTTTCAATTGATGAGAGATCTGGAGAATGTGCTGGCCAGGGCAGCAATCGAACATTTTCTGTATCCAGAAAGGCCTGTACAGTACCTGCAACATGCGGTCGGGCATTATCCTGCTGAAATGTAGGGTTTCGCAGGGATCGAATGAAGGGTAGAGCCACAGGTTGTAACACATCTGTAATGTAACGTCCACTGTTCAAAGTGCCGTCAATTCGAACAAGAGGTGACCGAGACGTGTAACCAATGGCACGCCATACAATCAAGGCGGCTGATACGCCAGTATGGAGATGACGAATACACGCTTCCAATGTGCGTTCAGCGCAACGTCGCCAAACACGGATGCGACCATCATGATGCTGTAAACAGAACCTGGATTCATCCGAAAAAATGACGTTTTGCCATTCGTGCACCCAGGTTCGTCGTTGAGTACACCATCGCAGGCGCCCCTGTCTGTGATGCAGCGTCAAGGGTAACCGCAGCCATGGTCTCCTAGCTGATAGTCCATGCTGCTGCAAACGTCGTCGAACTGTTCGTGGAGATGGTTGTTGTCTTGCAAACGTCCCCATCTGTTGACCCAGGGGTCGAGACGTGGCTGCACGATCCGTTACAGCCATGAGGATAAGATGCCTGTCGTATCGACTGCTAGTGATACGAGGCCTTTGGGATCCAGCACGGCGTTCCGTATTACCCTCCTGAACCCACCGACTCCATATTCTGGTAACCGTCATTGGATCTCGACCAACGCAAGCAGCAATGTCGCGATACGACAAACCGCAATCGCGATAGGCTACAATCTGACCTTTATCAAAGTCGGAAACGTGATGGTACGCATTTCTCCTCCTTACACGAGGCATCACAACAACGTTTCACCAGGCAACGCCGGTCAACTGCTGTTTGTGTATGAGAAATCGGTTGGAAACTTTCCTCATGTCAACACGTTGTAGGTGTCGCCACCGGCGCCAACCTTGTGTGAATGCTCTGTAAAGCTAATAATTTGCAAATCACAGCATCTTCTTCTTGTCGGTTAAATTTCGTGTTTGTAGCACGTCATCTTCGTGGTATAGCAATTTTAATGGCCAGTAGTGTAATATTCACTGCTAACAATTGCTGCAGAATAACGGAACCGCCACCTCCATCGGCGCCGGCCGATGTGGCCGAGCGCTTCTAGGCGCTTCAGTCGGGAACCGGGCCGCTGCTCCGGTCGCAGGTTCTAATCCTGCCTCGGGCATGGATGTGTGTGTTGTTCTTAGGTTAGGTTAGGTTTAAGTAGTTCTAAGTCTAGGGGACTGATGACCTCAGATGTTAAATCCCATAGTGCTTGGAGCCATTTGAACCATTTTATTTGAACCTCCATCGGCGTGTCGCAACGGTTTTTCTGTGTACAGTATACGTGAAGGTACCTGGGGTGTGGCTTGGCGTAGCGGCTCACGCAGTTTCGCTGTCACTACTCACTACCCACGGAAAACCTGTTACAGATAATCTGTTGGCCTTGATGCCAGAAAGCCGTCGAAGGTGGCAGAAATCTGCTGTAAAATATTGCGCTATTCGTCCGTAAAGCGATTTATCTTTCTGTATCACTTCATGACGTCATCTTAGTAGTTTAACTGTTTCTGCACAAACTACATCAGATCTTGCTACTTCTTGAGGAAGCACGCCGCAGTGTCCGAAGTGCACAGCAACGTGAGATATACGAGGGACGCTGGGTCGCGTACTGGGAGGGTACGGACTGAGGCGGAACAGCACATTCGACAACAGGAAAAATCACTAGAAGTGTCTCAAGTTTAAGTGCAACACTGACCCCTGACTTAAGCGCTGTTGAGGAAACCAATCGGCTCTCCAAATCTCCATGACTGCGGAAATATTGCAGGCGGTAGCGCGAATGGAGCAAGATACTGATTTGTTGAAACTGGTTACTCCGAAGACTTGTAGGAATTGCTCTTGGAATGTTGTACCAGGAATGATACCTCCTCGCCTTCTTGATTTGCATATTGGATTGCAGGAAGAATAGGGAAGCAACAAAAGAACATATTAAGAGATTAGCGGGGATACTCTGAAAGTTTTGTGCTTATGCTTAGTTTCTTACTGACAATTAGCAGTGGACCTTACTCAAAATAGACGCTACCCCAACTGTCAAGAAATATTTGCACAGCGGAATATCTCTGCTCAGCTGTCGCACATCATGTAGACTCATACAGTGGCAAAATCACATACGCTGAAAAAGAAAACATTTACGTACCTTGTGTGCTATGTACATAGCTGAAGCCACGAAAAGGCGAGACTGTGTACGTGAAAAACGTAGAGTGAGGAATACATAAGATTACATAGATTATGTGTAAGATATGTAACAACAATTTTGAAAAAAATTGTTATTGAATTGAAAATAACGAAAACAATGTGGGTTCCAATCATAATGTATGCTTACTTATGAGCAAATACTTTAGTCAAATAAAGCGTGTCCATGTGTTTATGAAACTGTAGGCCTCGTGAACTCTTGCACTAATAACAGCTCGAAAAAGGCATTAAGAAACTCAATGAGATAGAGTGCAATAATACAAAAAAATACGGGAAGCAAGGAAGTTCATGAGGCTCGGAACACATATCGAATTACCGACTGGCTGTTACGTACCTTAAGATTCACGAAAACCAACTAATCGAAATCCCACAATCATAATATTTCCAGAATATGGCTTTAATTTAATGATCGAAGGCTTTTGAAACATGAGGAAAAATAATGACGTCTTTATTACCCAGAGCTTGCAGTGCAGTCCATCAGCAGTTAGTCTTCCCTATCTTGCGACTACTAGCTAAGTGCTGGCGTACACAAAAGCTTATACCTGTGATTCTGGGCAACGAGAAGTTGTAGCCGCGTTCCCTGACCAACTTAAGAAAACATAGTAAAGCAAATTGGTCTCATGCTCGAGGAGTTTCCTGCTTCAAATATATCCTTTCTGCTAAGGTATCTTTGCTTCAGTAGGTATTAGGAGCGTGCTGAAAGTTAACTGTGATGAATGTTTATTGTCGTACATACAGATAACACAGCAAACTTTCATCACCTCCTGACTCGCTGGACAACGTTACACAAAATCTTCTTCATTAAACAAGGTAACTACGGACATTAAAGAATTTTTTACGGAATCGGAGAAGTCGAACGGTCTCGGAAGCGTAAATACAAACAAAGACACATTCAAGAAAATTGTTATAGAAAAGTAAGAAACGGAACAGCTGACATAATAAGCGTAGAAACAAGTATAACGTAAATTAATTTTGGAAATCAGCTCTATTCTGGGGCAAGTGGGCAAATAAAACAACCCATTAAGAAAGTAAAAACACCAAGAAATGAAATATCTAATGAGTGAACTGAAAACTAACTGGACGTATGAACTCAGCCCAGCAAAAATACTAATGGAGTATGTGCTTATAATACGAATGAAGTGGTTAAGTACTATACTAATCAGTAAGACAATCATAACAGACACAAAAACCTTAAGTACAAGGAAGAATAACAAATTATCTTTACACAGTCCTGATGAATAGAGAGGGAAAAAACAAAGAAATACATTGCAGACATGGGACACTGTCTCTCCAGGCGAGTTGTAACAGCTTAACTCACTGGTGTTGTCACATGTAAAACACACACTTCTACCAATGGGACTCCGCAGTATTCCGATTTGTGGTACATTCGGTTATTAGAGTGGCTCTATGTTGGACTATGTAGAATAGTGAGGGCAGATATATTCGTCCTCACTGTTCTGGTTGACCAGGGAGGATCACTGTAATGTTCTCTGAGCACATCATAAAACCTTCACGTCTATGCCTTTCATCTGAGGCTCCGTGGAATACTGTGTCGTCGTGCACCATCGGTCAGCAACGAATTATCGATTTATGGACAGCCTGCACTTTTGCCTGGTTGCTGATGACAGCACAGATGGTGTCAAGCAACACAGCCAGTTTCCTCTCCATTCTCCCACCATTCATTTGATGTCACAATCCAAGATAGTGGATCTAAGGACCTAGGTCAATTGTCCTAAGTTAAAAATGAAATGAAATTCAAACAATGATAAATAAATTTAAAAACCAGTTTCAGAATGGTGGGAAATCCAAGATGGCCACTTGTCCTAAGTGTAAAATGAATGGATATGCAATCGTGCGCTTTCCCCACTCCTACAATCTCACAAAGAAAGTAGGCTACACGCGCTAAATTTGGAATTCTGTCGTAAATTTAAAGTCATGGGAACCCAAACAATCCAAGCTGGTTGAAGCAGCGCAGTTTCGCTAAGTTTAAATGATATATATAGCAGTCAAGAAAGTCAATTATAAATAGTGCAGCGCAGGAAATAACCCAAAATGCCACAAACTGCGGATGGGAAATGAAGCCTGTCAACATCAACCACTGCTAGCAATAGGGGAAGGTGCAGGCTATGTAAAGAAACACCGTAAGTAGCTTACAGACTATAAAGAAAACGCTGTTTTAACCTAAAAGAATCAAAAAACAAATGTACAAACGTACGTATCCAATTTGCAGAATGCCACAGAAGATGCTTGATAAATAAAAGCGAAACGCGTCTGGTGTAATTCTTTTTGACTGCATTGCAGTCATGTCAAGACAAATAACCTATAATAACAGATGTTAACCGCTTCTGCGGGAGATGGCCCCCAAAAACATACGATTTTCATATTAGCTGCATTTTTCTGCCACCTACTGCCAGGTACTCCATATCAGCGACCTGAGTAGTCATATTAGACATCGTGAGAGAACAGAATGGGGCGTTCCGCGGAAGTCACGGATTTCGAACGTGGTCCGGTGATTGGATGTCACTTGTGTCATACGTCTGTACGCGAGATTTCCACACTCCTAAATATCCCTAGCTCCACTGTTTTCGATGTGGTAGTGAAGTGGAAACGTGAAGGGACCCGTACAGCACAAAAGCGTACAGGCCGACCTCGTAGTCTATTGACTGTCAGAGACTGCCCACAGTTGAAGAGGGTCATAATATGTAATAGGCAATCACACAGAGTTCCAAACTGCATTAGGATCCACTGCAAGTACTATGACAGCTAGGCGGTAGGTGAGAAAACTTTGATTTGATGGTCGAGCGGCTGTTCATAAGCCACACAACACCCCGGTAAATGCCAAACCAGTCTGGAACCGCGAGACTGCTACGGTCGCAGGTTCGAATCCTGCCTCGGGCATGGATGTGTGTGATGCCCGTAGGTTAGTTAGGTTTAACTACTTCTAAGTTCTAGGGGACTAATGACCTCAGAAGTTGAGTCCCATAGTGCTCAGAGCCATTTGAACCATTTTAAATGCCAAACGACGCCTCGCTTGGTGTAAGGAGCGTAAACATTGGACGATTGAACAGTGGTAAAATGTTGTGTGGAGTGACGCATCACAGTATACAATGTGGCGATGCGATGGCAGGGTATTGGTATTGCGAATGTCCGGTGAACGTCATCTGCCAGCGTGTTTAGTGCCAACAGTAAAATTCGGAGGCGGTGGTGTTATGGTGTGGTCGTGTTTTTAATGGAGAGGGCTTGCACCGCTTATTGTTTTGCGTGGCACTATCACAGCACAGGCCTACATTGACGTTTTCCCGCACCTTCTTGTTTCCCACATTTGAAGATCAGTTCGGAGATGGCGATTGCATCTTTCAACACGATCATAATGCGCGGCTGTGACGGAGTGGTTACTCGACACGCATACGTTAGTGCAGGAAAGGTTGCCTCGTCACTGCTGTCCAAAGGGGAAATGCACGTACAAACGAACCTCCACCGAGCAGCGCCGCCATCTGCGTGCGTTTTCCTCCTGGTTCCGCTCTGATAAGGTTGAGTGGCCGCCTGTTTGTAGTTGGAGTCAGGTCTTACAGTCAAACAGGTAACAACAGCAATGTACCCCAGTAAATGCTGCACTGATATGATACTGTTCTATGGAAAGACGCAGTGCAAAGCAGCTGGAGCACAATGGTGGATTCACAATGTTTTCTAACGCGACGTCTACCTTCTGCGCATATTTTTACTCGTACAGAGATGCGTTTAAGAACCGAGGGAGCTCTCCAAGTACGATGATAATAATAATAATAATTTTAATAATATGGTCATTATTATTAATATTATAAAAGACTTTAGTTCTCGGGCAGTGACACCTATTTCTCACCGTAATTAGGACAGAGAGGAGCTGCAGCAGACCTGGGGATATCGAGGTCTTCGGTGTAAAGGATTCTGTACCTACACCAAGCAATTTTCAAGTAATTTTCAAACTCGGGGATCGTTCTGCAGATGTCTCGTAAATGAAGCAGCCGTAAATTCGGATCTCAGAAGGCAGATTTTATGGGGAGTTGAAGGCTATTTTGCCAATGATATCACTGTCAATAGACACGATCTGCATTACTGGGCTCCTGCAAATCCTCACTGGTTACGAGAAACGAGAGAGGTGGCGTAGTGGTCAGCACACTGGACTCGCAATCTGGAGGACGAAGTTTCAAAGAAGCGTCCGGCCATCCAGATTTGAAGTTTTCCTGATTTCCCTACATCGTTTCAGGCAAATACCGGGATGGTTCCTTAGGAAGGGTACAGCCGATTTCCTGCCCCATCCTTCCCTAACCCGAGCTTCCATTCCGTCGCTAATGACCTCGTTGTCGACGAGCCGTTAAACAGAAATCTCCTCATCCTCATTTACTGGTTACAGCCACATCAGATCCAAGTACACTCGGGTGTTAACGTATGGTGCGGAATTGTAGGAGATATCGTTGGACCATTTTACTTGGCTCCCAGACTACAGAATGAACTGAATCCAGATCTACATCTACATCCATACTCCACAAGCCACCTGAGAGTGTGTGGCGGAGGGTACCTTGAGTAACTCAATCGGTTCTGCCTTCTATTCCAGTATCGTATTGTTCGTGGAAAGAAAGATTGGCGGTATACCTCTGTGTGGGCTCTAATGTCTCTGATTTTATCCTCATGGTCTCTTCGCGAGATATACGTAAGAGGGACCAATATACTGCTTGAGTCCTCGGTGAAGGTATGTTCTCGAAACTTCAACAAAAGCGCGTACCGAGTTACTGAGGTCTCTCTTGCAGAATCTTCCACTGGAGTTTATCTGTCATCTCTGTAATGCTTTCGCCATTACTAAATGATCCTGTAACGAAACGCGCTGCTCTCCGTTGGATATTCTCTATCTCTTCTATCAACCCTATCTCGTACAGATCCCACACCGGTGAGCAGTACTCAAGCAGTGGGCGAACAAGTGTACTGTAACCTACTTCCTCTGTTTTCGGACTGCATCTCCTTTGGATTCTTCCAAGGAATCTCAGTCTAGCATCTGCTTTTCCGAAGATTAATTTTATATGGTGATTCCAATTTAAATCACTCCTAATGCCTACTCCCAGATAATTTATGGAATTAACTGCTTCCAGTTGGTGACCTGCTATATTGTAGCTAAATGATGAAGGATCTATCTTTCTGTGTATTCGCAGCCATTACACTTGTGTACATTGAGATTCAATTGCCATTCCCTGCACCATGCGTGAATTCGTTGCAGATCCTCCTGCATTTCAGTACAATTTTCCATTGTTACAACCTCTCGATATACTACAGCATCATTCCCAAAAAGCCTCAGTGAAATGCCGATGTTATCCACAAGATCATTTATGTATATTGTGAATACCAACGGTCCCTACGACACTCCCTTGTGGCACACCTGAAATCATTCTTACTTCGGAAGACTTCTCTCCACTGAGAATGACATGCTGCGTTGTACATCTCCTAGAAGACATCTCATTTCAGTTAGCTATGCGGCACTGGCTTCAGCACTATGGTGCATCACAATTATTGTAGAACTCAAATTTAAACAGCCCGCTAGGGGCGATGCTACCCGACGAGTGATTTGTTTGCTTAGATGAATCTTGAATTTGTGTGCGCGACGATCTGATTGGCTAATTTCAACACTAAATAACTCGGAAACGGCGCAAAGTATCGCATTTTTTCTTAATACTTATGTCTGAGTACAACCTGCCCTGCACCATCCATACAAGCGTTTCAAACATTGTCTGACCACTTTGTGTATAGTTTCAAGTCACTCCACACATGCACCCCACAATGAACAAAGTTTGGTTGCAATTGGCACAAGGTAATTTACCTATCTTTCCCAGTAATAAATGAATCTATATGCTTTGAATTTAAAACACTGGTGTAGCAACAAAACCAACAGGTGCTGCAATGAAATAATATATTGACTGAAAAGTGATGGACGAAAGTAGTAGAGTCAGTGAGTAAATGTAGCAAATCGAAGCTGATAACCGCACACTAAATGCATTGCTCTTAGATCACTGCCCACCTAAATACCGCAATAAACATTCATAATTACGTATGGTCATTGTCGCACAAGATGTTTTGGCAAACAATCGTTGCCATTTTCAGACGGTATATACACCGCACAACAAAATTAAAGTCTCATTTCTGTCTCCCTTTCCGACGCATAACTTTGAAATTTGGCTCAAAGCCGACAAAAAATTTAGTGTGTAATTGTGCGAAAACGTATCACGCTGTCATGTTGCCCGCGTGCTCGACTACGCGTGAAACAACAGGGTGTCGACACACGCAAAGGAAAAAAGAGCCCCCAGCTTACACGTTGATGTGAGATGTAAGGTGGGCTGATGATGTCACATAGGCACCAAATTTCACGAGAATTCTACCCGACGCCACTGTGGACGTATCACGCTAGAAGGTCGTCACACCCCCTCTTACCCACGCTTCACTTCTTTTGACGCCTCTGCGGTGAAGATCAGAACCGTGACACTTCGCGTTGAAATCACTCTGTTTTGTTATGTGTGGCCGAGGAAAACATTTGAGAAACACCGCAGCTCAGAATAGGCACGAAGAGGCCTCAGGGGTTGGATAAAGAGCGCCAATGAAACCACCCTTTCAGTTGGGGCGTAGGTTAACATATATTTTGTGTTGGAAAACGACAGCTGGCAGTGCGATGAACAACAGCGCGACATTCTTGTGAACTACTGCCACCCTATGAGTGTTCAACCCTACTCTAAGGACATAGTGGGGCTGCAACCCTACTGAATATGATCTGACCCATTGCGGGTGCAGTGCGACCGCAATTTTTGCTCCAGTATACAGGGACCGTTTAAAACCATACGACGAAATCTGAAAGTTATCAGAAGCAGAGAGGGCGTTTCTGCTTTTACACCACCCATTCTTTTTCGCACGCTTCTGTGACGTGATCTCAGGGGACGGAGGAGGGGGGGGGGGGGCGGGTAGAACATTAACATATGCGTGAATAGTACGGCGAAGTTTCCATGTAAGTTCGGTAACACCCTTGATGCCATTAACGCACTGTTGTTGAGTACGTAACAAATGTACCTGTCAGGAACTTCGACACACACTGAGCCTCGCGGTTGCTCTATCGCCTGATACCATGCAAACCGCACCTGAGGGGTATCGAAAAGTTTGTGTCACACACAGCGCTAGAACAGTTGTCTAAGTTCCTGACAGGTACATCACACCACTCTTATCGCTAACTGTGCGGCCGCTGCGGTGGTGGGGGTAGCGGCGCCTGGCTCTGAACTGTAGTATCCAATGTTCGCGCTGTCGCTATCGTGTGCCAATCTCACTGTATGGAAACGCTTTTCTTTTTCTAGGCTCAGTGCAGGGTTCCAAGTTCGACTGAGTTGTTGACAACGATCTTTATTCACTATCTTGGACCCTAATTTAAGTGACGTGTGTAATCATTGAATCCCAGAAGTAGGAACATTGCCTAAATTTTTTGGTCTTGTACTCCATGGTATAGCCAGTTTTTATACAATGGTCGGCTACAGTTGATTTGGTAGTCTGGCATAATTAATTGTGGCGCTGAAAAAATGGTTGGCTCTGAGCACTATGGGACTTAACTTCTGAGGTCATCAGTCCCCTAGAACTTAGAACGACTTAAACCTAACTAACCTAAGGACATCACACACATCCATGCCCGAGGCAGGATTCGAACCTGCGACCGTAGCGGTCGCGCGGCTCCAGACTGTAGCGCGTAGAACCGCTCGGCCACTCCGGCTGGCTGTGGCGTTGATAATCACGACAGCGCTCTTCTACCATGCGTACAGTTTCCCCATGTATGCCTTCCTCACTGGCAGCGTATTTCGTGGACCCTTCGTTTGCGATTGCCTATTTAATCCTTCACTGAGCTGGGCAGTGTCATGGGCTCAAGGGCTGAAGGCTGTAAATTCAACTAAATACTTAGGGATTACAATTACAAATAACCTAAATTGGAGCGATCACATAGATAATATTGTGGATAGAGCAAACCAAAGACTGCGATTCATTGGCAGAACACTTAGAAGTTGCAACAGGTCTACTAAAGAGACTACTTACATCACGCTTGTCCGCCCTATTCTGGAGTATTGCAGTGCGGTGTGGGACCCGCATCAGGTGGGACTGACGGAAGACATCGAAAAAGTACAAAGAAGGGCAGCTCGTTTGTATTATCGCGAAATAGGGGAGATACTGTCACAGACCTAATACGTGAATTGGAGTGCAATCATTAAAACAAAGACGTTTTTCGTTGCGACGGGATCTTCTCATGAAATTTCAATCACCAGTTTTCTCCTCCGATTGCGAAAACATTCTGTTTGCACCCACATACATAGGGAGGAATGATCATCACGATAAAATAAGAGAAATCAGGGCCCGCACAGAAAAATTTCAGTGCTCGTTTTTCCTACGTACCGTTCGAGAGTGGAACGGTAGAGAGACAGTTTGAAGGTGGTTCATTGAAACCTCTGCCAGGCACTGTATTGTGAATAGGAGAGTAATCACGTAGATGTAGATGGACGAAATTCACATTTAATATTACGTTGTTCCAAGATCCTGCCGATTTCTGTGCACTAAACGGGATACGCTGTGGTGCTATGTCTTCTTCTTTTCTTCTTGTTGTTATGTAGGAGCAGCGTGTGTGAACGTATGCATTATCTGCTTGCTGCTGTATCTATTTCGAAGTCTGTCTTGTTCGTAAATGGATCGCGCTCTGTGAACAAGTGTGCACAAAACGCTTTCTTGTTAGCAGATGTGGTGACTAGACTACTTTCCACTAGTAGTCTCTGCGGAAACGAAAGAGAGAGAGAGAAGGAATCGCTGGCATTGGGATACACATTGTACACTTTAAGCAGCGCCTTAAGAAGTAAGTTAGCCTAAGTGGATCAATTCTGGGCACACGAAATCGGAGGGCTATGAAACCGTTACTCCAGGAGGAACAGAGAGGAAAAGATTATTTGGTGAGAACTTTATGTTAAAATTGTCTCCGCAGGTATCACCGAAAATTGGCACTGAACATTCACTTATTGCTGCTAGCAGTGGTTAATGTTTAATGTGTGTGTTTATCAGTTTTTATTTATTTTGAGTGATGACATTTTCCTTATCTCACTGTATTAACGCTTTTAAATTCTTACCTCTGTTGCGGATCTTTTATAATCATTTTATGTGATACGCTGCTGCACTCACGTATCAATAGCTTTATTATGCTGCGTGATGGTGAGTAAGCAATCTAGTAATTTATAAATGTCTGTGTAGATAGTGGTGTAGAGACCAATGTATTGAAAAAATGTATACAGAGCCAGTAGGAAGATACGTAATAAATGTGCTTCTGTTATTTTGCTGTATGTCGAAACTGAAAAAATACATTAATTTTAGTATTATAGTAAAACGATGTCTCGATTCATTACATACGTACAGACTTAGAGTTTATAGAGGTTCCTCAGGCTCACTTAGTTCTGGATGAGAGATTTTGCCACCAGAGCAATACATACCAACCGTTTCTTTCTTCCATTTCAATGCGTTACAGCGCCACCATTTTTCAGCTGTCCCTTAAGGTGACTAATTCATGATTAACACAGTAAATTAACAGATTACAATCGAATTCAGCCTTACCAAAAACCTCATATGTTCCATATGTAAAGGTATGACGTATTTCTGTTTAGCGTACAGCCTTTAAGTGAGATGGTCGTTGTGAGTCTTCAAGCGTCTCTGATCTTATGAGAGACACTTGAAGCTCAGCCTTTAAAATGCGACGGATATGTGATTGTTCTATTGCCTCTGTACCTCTTAAGGTCGCCTGACGTTATGCATCCAAGTTGCGGTAGACGTGAGATTGCTCCGACGTTTGTTCGATTCCAGTAACTTCAGTAGCTCGAGCTCTCTTAGAACCCAGTATGCGCTAAACCAATTTTATGTTTGCGAGGTTTACCGTAAGACTTTTAAATATGGTTCTTGGGTTTACCCTCGGATTTCATTGTTGTATCTTCGCAAAAACTTTCCAATTACGCCAGGTGATACATATCGAAAACTGCGTGCACAATAACACTGGATTTGACATTCACAGTATAATATATAGACACTAGGAGTCGCCGACCATCGCGCCAGCGTAGTCTGCATGCCACTCACGTCTACCATATTTAAAAAGTTAATAATACTCAAAAAGGTACAAGTTTCTGAAGTAGCCTCTGGCCTTCCTCGGGGTTCACCCTACCTCCATACCAAATGTGCTGCGCGGAGTGGCCGGGCGGTTTGAGGCAGCGTTATTGGCAGGAAAACGGGGTCGGCATATTTGGGCGGTTGGAGCAAGTCTTTTTGACGCCACTTAGGTGACTTGCGAGTCGATGATAATAAGGGGCTAAAATGCGGCGGGTTTGTGACTGATATTGGTATGGAAGCATGGATTAAACAGGTAGAAGATTGTATAAGCATTGCATTCATTACGTTTAATCATGTTGTGTAAAACATATTAAACAATAGAAGCAATTTCACAAATATGCTAAAGTTCAAAGGTCGAAGAATATACAGTTTTTCCAGAGAGTAATTATTGTTTCATATTTTGCGTTATATTCTTCAAATCAATAAATATGTTTTAATGCACATTTTATAAAGTAGCCTGTGATATTTCTCAGTGTTCAAGCTATCTCCATACCAAATTCACGGTTTACTCGTGAAAGCGTAACAGACAGAGTTACGTTTGCATTTGTAATATTGATAAGGAAGTACGTATGTTTGGCAGTGCCATTGCATAAAATTGTTTGTGAAGCGCTTAACCATTTTTTTTTTTTTTAGAATCCATAAATGCTTCAAAGTATACAAGGCGAGTTTTCCTCTATGTACAAACTCTGAGGACTGATCAATGAGAGGATATGGAACAAAAAAGGTCTAACGAACTTACGTCCGGAAATGCATGGTTTCCATGCTGGAGATCAATTATTCATTCATACTTTGTTACAGAGACTGGGGTCCAATATGCGCTGTACCATGCAGCCCCAGTTATAGTATGGATGGTTCCTCCAAGAAGGTGGTACTGTTCCTCATACGTCCTGCCCTAGCACCCTCTCCTGCCATAGTAATTGGTAATGTTGTATCCAGTTCACTGCTCTTGCTGACTCACCTTATAGTGGGTGTAATACAGTGTAGTACACAATGGTACCATATTCGAATCGAGAGCTTGCCGACATGGGCGGCCGGCAGCAAGGTTGTATTAGCAGACCTATTCTCGTCGACAACAACCACAACATTCAATGTTTGCAACAGTGTTTCGCCGTTTGTCTCAGACAGCGTCGTTTCACGAAGCAGGAAATCATGAAGGCTGTATCCGAAACGTTTGGACCCCAGACTTGGAGGAAAATGTGATGATGTTTGGTTTGTGGGGTGCTCAACTGCACGGTCATCAGCGCCCGTAAAAAGTCCCAATTTCTTCACAGTCTAATTTTTACACAGTCCAATCTAGCCACTGACACGATGATGATATGATGAAGACAACACAAACACCCTGTCCCCAGGCAGAGAAAATCCCCAGCCCGACTGAGAATCAAACCCGTGACCTTGTGATCCAGAGGCAGCAACGTTAGGCACTAGACCACGAGCTGCGGATGGAGGAAAATGAGATTAATACTGTGGAACGTGACCACTGTGCCAGTACTAGGAAGGTAGCCTGTCAGTACAGGGTAAGCCAGATGACTGTGTAGAGCAACTATTGTTGGAGCCTTTATCCCGCAGTTTGCTCAGGGTCGGTACTGTTAAAATCGGATTTGGCATGGTTGATTCGAAGGGGTGGCCAGATGCCCTCCCTGCCACCACCCCGTAACCCCTGGGACAGAATCAGTGTACCCCTAGCTGTCTGCACCTAGTGTGAATCATGAAAGATTGCGAATGTGTCTCAGACGTCTGCGAGCCATGTAACTGCGGTGGGACGTGGGGACCAGCCCATTATTCACATAATGGAATGTGGAAATCCGCCTAAAAACCACATCCAGGCTGGCTGGCACACTGTCCCTCGTCGTTAATCCGCCAGGTAGATTCGATCTGGAGCTGGAGCACATACCCGAGTCCAGGAAGCAGTGCATTAGCGCTCTTGGCTAACCTGGTGGGTAGACGACTGTGTAGAACAATCTCTATAATATAGCGTATGCAGGGCTTACTAGCGACAGGCTTTCCACATCAGAATCAGTTTTGTCTCTCGTTTCTTCACCAGGCAATCAAGATTCAGGGACTTGTGCTCTCCATCCTATTTACAGATGCAGCTACTTTTACGGGGAGTGGTATCTTCAACTTTCATAATAGTTACCTGTGGTATAATATGCAGAATCTCCTTGGTATGGTGACAGCAAATCATCAGCATAGATGCTGAATGTGTAGGCCGTGATAACAGGTGACCGTATTTTGTTACCAGTCTTCCTTCCATGTCGCCTCATAGGCCGGAACTATCGGCGTTTCTTGCAGGTGAATTTGCCTCCCCTGCTGGAAGAAGTGCCATTGATGACTCGAAGGTACATGCGGTGCTCCAGCCCACTTCGCCGTTACCGTCTGGATGCATGTCAATTGTGTCTTCCCTGTCGATGGATCAGACAAGGGGGTCCAGTTGCATGGCTTGCTCGTTCACCAGATCTCAACCTATGTGATTTATGGTTATGGAGTCATCTGAAAAGAATTGTATGTGCAGAGCCCATTCCAGATGTGGAGACACTGGACCAGTTGAGCAGTTTATTCATGCTGTCTTTGACACTGTTCGGGTGCAGCCTGGCTGATGTGAACATGGGAACAGAATATGCTATGGCACGTAGACGCATGCATTGAGGAACATGGAAATGATTTTCAACTCATACTGTAACTGTGGCTGCATGGTACAGAGCGTATTAGACAGCAGTCTCCGTAACAATGTGTGATTGAATAAATGGCCTCTAGCACGGAAACCACATTTTTCTGGACATAAGTTATTAGACCTTTTTTGTTCGATATCCTCTCACTGATCAATTCCTAAAGTATGTACATGGTGGATAAAAATCACACTGTATAATTTGCATCTCCCAAGTTTTGGTAGCCAGATTTTATCAGTCGTTTACACTGGTATTTTAAAGTTCTAGATTCTCATTTTTAGCATGCTCTATTACAGCCCCCATTATTTGTTATCCTAATTGTTATTACTATTTCAAGGATCCAGTGGTCTGATTCTGTCAGTATCAGTGTGCCAGGAGTATATTGTTAATATCTTGAAATAAAAGTTATTTAATTTATTCACTTAGCAGAAAACTTATATTGTTCATTAATCTTACAGAAGTTGTTTAACTTGAATCAAGTAAAGGTTATTTTATGATTAAATGTAGATGCGTATTTTGTTTAACTTTCACCGTCATTACTTAGGGGCAGGTGCCCAACTTACTGTGTCCTTATTATAGCTACCCCCCCCCCCCCCCGCCCCCATGAACCATGGACCTTGCCGTTGGTGGGCAGGCTTGCGTGTCTCAACGATACAGATAGCCGTACCGTAGGTGCAACCACAACGGAGGGGTATCTGTTGAGAGGCCAGACAAACGTGTGGTTCCTCAAGAGGGGCAGCAGCCTTTTCAGTAGTTGCAGGGGCAAACAGTCTGGATGACTGACTGTCTGGCCTTGTAAAAATAACCAAAATGGCCTTGCTGTTCTGGTATTGCGAACGGCTGAAAGCAAGGGGAAACTACAGCCGTAATTTTTCCTGAGGGCATGCAGTTTACTGTATGATTAAATGATGATGGCGTCCTCTTGGGTAAAATATTCCGGAGGTAAAATAGTCCCCATTCGGATCTCTGGGCGGGAACTACTCAAGAGGACGTCGTTATCAGGAGACAGAATACTGGCGTTCTACGAATCGGAGCGTGGAATGTCAGATCCCTTAATCGGGCAGGTAGGTTAGAAAATTTAAAAAGGGAAATGGGTAGGTTAAAGTTAGATACAGTGGGAATTAGTGAAGTTCGGTGGCAGGAGGAAGAAGACTTTTGATCAGGTGAATACAAGGTTATAAATACAAAATCAAATAGGGGTAATGCAGGAGTAGGTTTAATAATGAATAAAAAAAATAGGAGTACGGGTAAGCTACTACAAACAGCATAGTGAACGTATTATTGTGGCCAAGATAGACATGAAGCCCACGGCTACTACAGTAGTACAATTTTATATGCCAACTAGCTCTGCAGGTGACGAAGAAATTGATGAAATGTATGAGGAGATAAAAGAAATTATTCAGGTAGTGAAGGGAGACGAAAATTTAATAGTCATGGGTGACTGGAATTCGAGAGTAGGAAAAGGGAGAGAAGGAAACATAGTAGGTGAATATGGATTGGGGCTAAGAAATGAAAGAGAAAGCTGCCTTGTAGAATTTTGCACAGAGCATAACTTAATCATAGCTAACACTTGGCTCACGAATCATGAAAGAAGGTTGTATACATGGAAGAACCCTGGAGATACTAAAAAGTTAGATTATATAATTGTAAGACAGAGATTTAGGAACCAGATTTTAAATTGTATGACATTTCCGGGGGCAGATGTGGACGCTGAACACAATCTATTGGTTATGAACTGTCGATTAAAACTTAAGAAACTGCAAAAAGGTGGGAATTTAAGGAGATGGGACTTGGATAAACTGAAAGAACCAGAGGTTGTACAGAGTTTCAGGGAGAGAATAAGGGAACAATTGACAGGAATAGGGGAAATAAATACAGTAGAAGAAGAATGGGTAGCTTTGAGGGATGAAATAGTGAAGGCAGCAGAGGATCAAATAGGTAAAAAGACGAGGGCTAGTAGAAACCCTTGGGTAACAGAAGAAATATTGAATTTAACTGATGAAAGAAGAAAATGTAAAAATGCAGTAAATGAAGCAGGCAAAAAGGAATACAAACGTCTCAAAAATGAGATCGACAGGAAGTGCAAAATGGCTAAGCAGGGATGGCTAGAGGACAAATGTAAGGATGTAGAGGCTTATCTCACTAGGGGTAAGATAGATATTGCCTACAGGAAAATTAGAGAGACCTTTGGAGAAAGGAGAACAACTTGCATGAATATCAAGAGCTTTGATGGAAACCCAGTTGTAAGCAAAGAAGGGAAAACAGCCACACCGTTGGGTGGCTTGCGGAGTATAAATGTAGATGTAGATGTGGAGTATGTAGAGGGTCTATACAAGGGCGATGTACTTGAGAACAATATTATGGAAATGGAAGAGGATGTAGATGAAGATGAAATGGGAGATATGATACTGCGTGAAGAGTTTGACAGAGCACTGAAAGACCTGAGTCGAAACAAGGCCCCCGGAGTAGACAACGTTCCATTAGAACTAGTGACAGCCTTGGGAGAGCCAGTCCTGACAAAAATCTACCGTCTGGTGAGCAAGATGTATGAGACAGGTGAAATACCCTCAGACTTCAAGAAGAATATAATAATTCCAATCCCAAAGATATCAGGTGTTGACAGATGTGAAAATTACCGAACTATCGGTTTAATAAGTCACAGCTGCAGAATACTAACTCGAATTCTTCGCAGACGAATGGAAAAACTGATAGAAGCCGACCTCGGGGAAGATCAGATCGGATTCCGTAGAAATGTTGGAACACGTGAGGCAATACTGACCCTACGACTTATCTCAGAAGAAAGACTAAGGAAAGGCAAACCTACGTTTCTAGCATTTGTAGACTTAGAGAAAGCTTTTGACAATGTTGATTGGAATACTCTCTTTCAAATTCTGAAGGTGGCAGGGGTAAAATACAGCGAGCGAAATGCTATTTACAATTTGTACAGAAAGCAGATGGCAGTTATGAGAGTCGAGGGGTATGAAAGGGAAGCAGTGGTTGGGAAGGGAGTGAGACAGGGTTGTAGCCTATCCCCGTTGTTATTCAATCTGTATGTTGAGCAAGGAATAAAGGAAACAAAAGAAAAGTTCGGAGTAGGTATTAAAATCCATGGAGAAGAAATAAAAACTTTGAGGTTCGGCGATGACATTGTAATTCTGTCAGAGACAGCAAAGGACTTGGAAGAGCAGCTGAACGGAATGGACAGTGTCTTGAAAGGAGAGTATGAGATGAACATCAACAAAAGCAAAACGAGGACAATGGAATGTATTCGAATTAAATCGGGTGATGCTGAGGGAATTAGATTAGGAAATGAGACACTTAAAGTAATAAAGGAGGTTTGATATTTGGGGAGCAAAATAACTGATGATGGTCGAAGTAGAGAGGATATAAAATGTAGACTGGCAACGGCAAGGAAAGCGTTTCTGAAGAAGAGAAATTTGTTAATATCGAGTATAGATTTAAGTGTCAGGAAGTCGTTTCTGAAAGTATTTGCATGGAGTGTAGCCGTGTATGGAAGTGAAACATGAACGATAAATAGTTTAGACAAGAGGAGAATAGAGGCTTTCGAAATGTGGTGCTACAGAAGAATGCTGAAGATTAGATGGGTAGATCACATAACTAATGAGGAGGTATTGAATAGAATTGGGGAGAAGAGGAGCTTGTGGCACAACTTGACTAGAAGAAGGGATCGGTTGGTAGGACATGTTCTGAGACATCGAGGGATCACCAATTTAGTATTGGAGGGCAGCGCGGAGGGTAAAAATCGTAGAGGGAGCCCAAGAGATGAATACACTAAGCAGATTCAGAAGGGTGTAGGCTGCAGTAGGTACTGGGAGATGAAGAAGCTTGCACAGGATAGAGTAGCATGGAGAGCTGCATCAAACCAGTCTCAGGACTGAAGACCACAACAACAACAACAACAACAACACATTATAGCTATTCCACTGGGGGCTCATAATGCAGTAATATATATAAGTTACCAGTTAGTAATAATATCGGTACATATGCAGCCACAGATGCCACACCACAGTAGTAGTAGTGGCTCTTCAGCAGGAAAGTTTGACGACCACTAATCTTGAACATACAGCAAAGAACGATGCAACCTGGAGCCCTCTTACCATCTATGTCTTTGGTTGTTTATGTTCAGTGTTATTGTCAGCTGGTTATCATGACGCGACATACTGTACACAGTTGAACTGAACAGAGTGTAAATGCGTAGTGGTACTTGGTGGCAGTGCTGCTACACGTGTGCCTGTGATTGTGTGAGAACAGTGTTGACATTTTAGCGACACAGTTTTGTTCGGCTTCAAGTTGATTTGAGTTTCCAAAATAATTATGTCTACAGTTTCCAAATTCTTTTCAAAATATGGCAACAATGAAACCGTTTCCTGAAACTTGTGTGGTAAATCTTACATAACTTGCGGTAACACGACCACCTTGCCAATTCATCCTAAATTTAATCATTTTGTCTACTTACAATTGGTGAAATAAGCAAAATCTGCGTCGGTCGGCCGTTGTGGCCGAGCGGTTCTAGGCACTTCAGTCTGGAACCGCGCGACCGCTACGGTCGCAGGTTCGAATCCTGCCTCGGGCATGGATGTGTGTGATGTCCTTAGATTAGTTAGGTTTAAGTAGTTCTAAGTTCTAGGGGACTGATGACCTTAGATGTTATTTCCCATAGTGCTCAGTGTCATTTGAACCATTTTTTTGAAAATCTGTGTCTCCAATGCCAAGCACATCAACAATTACAAACAGGCAAATGACTTCTACTGAAGATGACGTCGATTGTGCGACTTAAGATGTTTCAGTGATGGGACACATGGACAATTCTATTGGTATTATCTAATAGTCCTTCTAAATTAATGTAAATAGGTTATTTACACCAACAGCCCGTATTTTCATCATGAAAATTTTATGTTGCTTTCCTAACACGTCAAGGCACATTGTAATCTTCAGACACCCAGTACTAATTATGACATTTTTGAATTATTGACTACTGTATGTAATTTAAAAATATCTGTACATGTTATTGCTCTAATAGTGTTGGGGTGGAGGGGGGAGGGGGGGGGGGTTGGGAACGGAATGCTATAGCCAGTAGTACCTAGTAATCTTGCCACTGGGGTACCTGTGAAAAGGAGCTCACATTTAGAAGTGTATCCATAATGAAAACATGTGATTGGTAACACACTTTTGTCGTTGATTCGACACGTAAATGTCCTGTGCAATTTCTTGTTACGTGTTGGTCAGCACAACACTTCTGCATTTAGTGAACAAACACTTTCAGCTGGCTTTTACACACCAGCAGCTTGTGTATGGATAACACCTACTGTGTAAAAGTCAATCAAAATTTTGAGTACTTTTTCGAAATATCAACTGCCGTACTGAAAATCGTGAAATTAGCTACCGTTTTGTTATACAACAAACTGTGTGAAACACTGTAGTACACTCAATCAAATTTTCATTGGTATCTGTGCTCGCAGGTTGTGGGAAGCGTTGGAGGCAGCCATTTACTGTCATCTGATGAAGGATAACGGGGGTGTGTGGGGGGGAGGAATTCTGTCCATCTGACCCAGTGCTGACACCTTATTTGGAGTCCTGCTTTGCGTCGATAATGCGCTGTGCTGGAAATAACCCACGGAAGGAGCTACAACATTTGGTGAAAGTGCATTATAGAGAATCACGTTCAAATACGGTGAACATGAAATTAGATTAATGCTGTTGCAACATTTATGATTTCTGTTATACTGCAAGGCAGGCAACAGCTGGAAACACCAAGAGGTCTATCAACATGTATCAGTCATAACTATGGTACCAAGGTTATTACATCGTGCACAAACTGTAGCAGATAAATCATTTCACCTTTCTCTCCCTCACCCTTCACACGTGAAGATCATGATTAATGAACCTTACAAAATGATATTGGCTATTTTCTCTAATTGATGTATTTATAAGTTGTTAGGGAATGAATTAACACTTTCAACCTACACCTTTTTGTTTTTAGATTATGCTGTGCAGTAATAATGATTCATGTCAAGTCACAGCGAATCCTGGGTTAGGGATCTCTATGGTACAACGCTCTGATGCCCAAGAAAGATAGCACCTGACCCTAAGAGATTATCTGGAGAGACGTACAAGCAAGGAAGGTAAATTGAGAGTACCATACTTTTTTTTATTTTAAGTCTCGAATCTTTGGAAATATCAGAAGTATCACTAATTTGTGATTGCAATATGTCTTGTTCAGTAGTGATTTTATTCATAATTAAAATTCAATTGTAACAAAAAATTAACTGAACAATTTATTTAGGGTGATAAAGTTTCTATTTTATTTTATTATCGTCCCACTAAAATTAATAAATCATAGTATCAAATAGTAAGTTTTAGTGAGGCCTGTTCCCAGCTTTAAAATTATCTATAGTTCTAGTATCACTAATTTGTGTTCGTAATATATCTCGTACCATACTGATTTTCACATCTGAGAAGGTGGCCAGAAGCATAGCGACAATTACATTAGCCTTGACATACTTTATTTGTAAAGATAATTTGCCAGTTTCATGTGTAGAAAATGCTGGAGTGAAAATAGTTGTGCACATTGCTCAACATCTCTATAAAGTTCCCTCTGGAAAAAAGATTTTTAAGTTATATATTCAAAATTCTATTTTAACGAGATGCACATTATAATGAACAATAATTATATAACCATTCTGTAACTAATGCTGATATTTACTTCTAAACTGTAAATAACACAATTATTAGAAATGAGATACAATAAAACAAAGGCAATTCTTTTAAAAAAAGAAAAAAGTGATTGAAACAAAATTTGTATTTTTTTAAAAAAATATTCTGTCTTCAACTCCGTATGTAGTTTCCAGGTATTGACAATTCAATTACTTGACAACTTGGGTGGCTCTTTCATGCTCCAAAATATGAGTCTATTTGTACATGAACTGTCTGAGATAAATTCTGTTTAGTGAATAGGCTCTTTCTAAATTATTATATAAAATAGATCAAGGTGGCTAAGGTATGAACAAATAAAATATTTATATCGTAATCGTATCTAATACTCTTTCATGATGGGCAATTGTGTTCAGGCACACACAGGACAGTACATGGAAGATCACTGGGAGGGAATCATTGAATAATTTGACGTAGAAAAAAAAATATTGCCTGTTACTAATGATGGCGGTAAATATTTAGTGGCAGCGGCACGATTGTTTTCATGCAACAAAAAGAAGATTCCTTGCATGCCGCACCTACTAAATATTGTAGCTGATGGCGCATTACAGGAGGAAAATGTGCCTTCAGTGCTTAATGATAATGTCAAAATCATTGTGACAAACTTTACACAGTCAATTAATCCTACTGATTTGCTAAGAGCTGATCAGTTATCATGTGGAAAAAAGAAGGCGAAGTGTCATCTTTAACACAAGCTGTCAGTAGGAAGGGTAAAGCCGCTACGAGCGCAGTCTGCGTTGTCGCCAAATTTCCTCCTCCTCCCCAGCCTTGTACAGGGTTATAGCCGTAGTTATGGCAATGTTGCAATTTAATTATACAGATTAATCAATCTAAGTATGGAAATTAGCCCTCACCACCCCGTACCATCCCGTCCCCTCCCCTCTCACCTCCCCCACCAGCCTTATTGGTGGGAATTTCGATATTTCAAGGGAAGTTAAAAAATGGCGAAAATTTCGAAAATGACAGAAATTTCTTTGCCCCATGGCTGTGCTGATATCACAGCCCCAACCCCTCCCCCAGAAATCGGCGGGAAATTAAAATTTGGGTGGAAATTTTTTTCTCCACTCACATGACCAGAATTGGTGGGAGAGGTTCAGTCTTTGCTAACCTGTCATTGTGGAAGCATGTGTTTGATCAATGAGACGAATATGAAGAATAGAGTGGCTTTGAGGGAGGACTGTAGCCATAACTCACCACATAGGGCATGGAAGATTAGGATAAGTGAAGAGTGTAGGAGAAAGAAGCAGAAGAATCTGGTTGAACAGATTGTGGTGATGCAGAGGGATGGATGCAAGATGCATGTCGCTACCAATACCTGCTCATGTGCATGCATGAACTGCTGAGATATCCCACATGAAGCATTCAGTCATCCAAAAAGGAAGATGTGGGCAGTTGATGCTAATTGATTTCGTGGGAGCATATTTGTATATTTAATATACACTACTGAAGAGCAATGAACTGCTCATCAACATCCACTTTCCCATCCACCCATCCATTCTCTCAACCCTTAATGAATCACACGCCATCCTCAGTGCTATGCAGACTGTGCTCTATTGAAAAGCTGCTGGTGTCTGACCGAGAGGAGTTTAACAGCCATGTCGCCTGTAAACACACAGTCAAGGACGGCGTCCATAGCCTCCTACATGCAGAATGGAAAGGAATTATGTTAGATGAGAGCCTGAAGAAGAATAGGAATACTTTCCACTAGATAATGGCTATACAGCAGAACGGTATCAAGCTGCATTCTGTAAGTGTGCAGATCAATGCCGTTGATATAATTACTTGCCGTTTTTGAAATTCACAGCGAGTTTTGCACTCACAAGAGATGTCTGCCTCCGATCCAGAGGACCAAGCGACTGGTCTACTTCATAATTATGCTACCAGAGAAGCTCGAAATTGACAGTGGCCAATAGGAACACAGCATCCAATCACATCGGGAATATGAGACACGTCCAGCAGCTCAGCAGCTCTCAGTTGCAATCAGTCAGTCAGCCTGAAGCACCAGCCGAGACTGTCCAGCGCTGCCCAGCCACAGCAGCAGCAGAATAGGAAGATGCCACGCAAGAGTAAGTATCCCTTGCTTAATGTCTGCATTTTGCCTTTTTGAGGAAGATGAAGTAGTCATGTTACTATTATCGCTTGTAATGGTTTTTCTTCTTAGCTCCTCATTGGCTGCGGCATCCTCCAGCCTCTGGGACCTGCAGCAGTGGCAGCAAACTGTGGTTCTGTTGTGCAAATACTTAGCTTGTTGGAGCAGGACAATGAATTATTATTATCGCTTGAAGACACCCAGGCGGCACATCCATTTATCTACAGCGTTCCACCATTCCTAACTTGTTCGGACTACATCCATCCATTGTGTTGGAAAGACTGAACAGATGGCTGCCATGTGTTATAGGGACATGGGGGAGTATCTCCACATGTACAGTATGTATGTAGACGATTTCGTGGATCAGTATGGTGCCAACGGAAACTAATGCACTGCCAATAAGTTTGAGAGAAATACATGCTGAATTCTGTGTTCAGAAGAAAGCTTTGTTTTCTATGTTCTGTACTGGTGTTAGGATAACGAAAGAACCTGTTGATGTAGTGAACCCAGTGCATGATTACTGCTTAAAATTGTGTGTAACCATATATGTGTTATATTTCTTACCTCTCATTATATTGCAAGTATTAAAGCAATTGCAACCCTTATTTTCACTGCAGTCACATGACAGTACAAAATTGTGTCATAACTAAGTTCTCTATAAAAGCACATTGCACACGGGTGTCACGGAAAGGCATGGTGTTCATTATTTTTCTACAAAAAGCCATTGCACACCACTGCCTGACGTAGTCGGTATCGTGGCATGATGGACCTTGTTGTGAGCGACTAGAGCTATGATGGGATGCAAGAAGACTGGAAGAAGAATTGTGTTCTCCTTCCTCGTACACATGTGCAATAATAGTAGGTCCATCCAACTGCAACTAGACAAATGTTCTCATGTCGCTGCTAACACACTCGGATGGAGTCCACTTTGAGCAGATGGAGTCCACTTTGAACATGTATGTGTATTTTAAAAAATACTGTTTCAGTCTAAATACCAACTATTACAGCAGTTTTTGCAGGGTGTAGATCGTGTGACTGAGCTCTGTGCAAAAATCAGTTCATTTAAATATGAAATAAGGACGGTGAATGTAGTGAATGCATGAATGTCGTGTGACTAGAGCTTCCCGTCGGGTAGGCCGTTCGCCGGGTGCAAGTCTTTCGATTTGACGCCACTTCGGCGACTTTCGCAACTGACTTTAACCAGGAAGACACAGTAGGACGACTGCTGGGTTTCACAAAAGGACATGTTATGCAGAAGAATTCTAATAAATTTCACAAATCTGATGAGACAGTGGATATTCTCCATGTCAGTACAATCTGTGTTAAGTGTACCGCTGCATGTCTAAACGATAGATCGCTTTATTCAATTTACGGATTATTCCCGTCAGTTGGAACAGGATATACGATTGTTGACACCCCTACGAACGCTGTGTATCTTCCAGAGACTGTTCAGACCTTGGATTACATGGGGCTGCGTAATGTGGACCAGAATAACCAACCTGTTGACTTTCGTGGTGAGGAAATCATTGTACGACTACATCTACGACAAGATGGACGTAAGGTATAAAACCAGCGCACACAGTGCACAGCACAGAACTTCGCAGCAAAACCGCAAGGTGATAACACGTGCGAATTACGAATTTCTTAAATCAGTAGGCTTGATACTTCGCAATGACGTCGTCGCTCATATCTCACCCAGCGCTCGTGTGATGAGCGAATCATACTCCAGGAATACTTCATGCATAAACCTTATATTTCAACGATATACAACAAGCACGATGAAATTATTGTTGTCATCCAGCACCAAGGCACTTTAGCTTTTCCATGCAAGAGTTTCATATGTATGGGTGGATCATTTAAGAAAAAGGATGGTAGTCATAGAGAGGGATCAAAGTTTACATGTAATACTTTGGCATTCCTGTTCCAGGAAATATAATATGAACTAAACGGGGCTAGACTGAACATACACATAAAGTGTGCATAGCATCAACCCTTCAAATATATGTCTCATCATCACCCTCGGATTTGAATAGTTCAGAAAATGCAGGATTGTTCGTAGATGAGCCTGTGAGTAGAACAGCAGAAGATTACCGCCGATTTACTGCATGTATACCTCTAAAAATGCTTATGGAGTACTTTGATGACATGCAGCGAATTATTATGAATGCTAAACAGGAACTTATTCTGGTATGGAGTGCAACGGACAGCAAATCGTACATTCAAGGAGCTCAAGAGGAGAATCAGATCATCAATAAAATTATATGGAAAATGACACACATCACCGTGCCAGACGAGGAGTGTTTGAGGCTTTTAAAAGTTCGGAATACCGGTACATATCTGCCATTAACTGCCCGCTCAGGTAGCTTCTTGAGTATCCAGTGCTACCGACAGCGAGCATGGGCTATTAAAACCTCCGTGCAGCTGGATACACAGGTTTATCACACTTGCATTTCAGACCAATAGAAGGGGAAATTTAGCAAATGATTCCACCGTATTTGACAACTATAATTTAACTAATGCCAGAATCTATTTGCATTCAGAATTCTATTCATGTGACAGTTTACTGTAACAGTGGGACCAGAATCTATACAGTCTAGCATTTGACAAATATGCTAAGTTCCATGCTTCTTCCTGTGAAGGCATTTAAGAAGAAGGATGCCTACTCAGTATATGTAAATACAAGGAGCTGGCACCAATCATAGTAATAAACTATTCTAAGCAGAATAAGATAATTAAATGAGGACCAATAGATGTACAAATTGAATTTGAGCTCTCATCAAATTTCCCAGGACACACTGCATCGTATGCAGTATGCTCTAGTTCTACATCACTGTGTGACTGACTATTAGCCGCATACTGGTGTTGTGTGACGTGCTGTATAAATGACAGTGTGTCATACCCTTAGCAATTCACAATGGCAACTTGGAGTGCGAACATAGTTGCTGACATGCAAGGTTTCTGTGAAGATGAGTGTAGACAATTCATATTTCAAGATGTTGCATTCATAGCATACATAGAAGATGCTGGTATAATAGAGACATTCTCAGCAAGCATTTCATTGCCAAGGCCTTTCAGGGATGTGAATTAGGCTAAATCACGGAGGAGTGCAAAGCAGTTAACACGTTTCTTCCATGGACTCGACTGGAATGATTTTGGTAAATCTCATAAAGATGTGATGACGTCGCTTCAAATATTCGATGATCCTGATCCAACATCTACGTCAAAGGCGAGGAGAAGATCACTTATGCATGCATCGAATCTTCAAGTTTCCATCTATTCAAGACCTGGAATTCTACAGGTGCCCTGCTTTCTGTCAGCTCAAGAAGAAGTGTGAAAATATTGTTGTGTCTGTTCATGAAATGTAAGATTGCTTTGTTGTTGGATTAATCAAAATAAATGAAATTTTTACCTGACATTCTGTGTTATTCTTTTTTCTACCTAGCTCTCATTTAGGTAGTATGTAGATTTGCCCAGAGTCTACGTCTGTGGCTTTGTTCAAACACAGGTGATATAATTTCAGATATGTTTACTATACGTTTTTGAAGCAGACATGATCACGTGCCGCCTGTTCCCAAAAACCTATACGTTCAGTACGATAGGTGAAATCCCATGTAATCATTACATGTACTTTGTTTCCCTCTGTCTTAAAAGCTCCTCTTTCTTATTCATTTCCTTCTCCTCTGCATTCATGTTCAACTGTCCTTCGCGATAGTTCAAGGTAGTCTGTATAAATTTCAGAAAGTGTAAATGTGACCATTTTTATAGAAAGGACACGTGTAATGCTCGCTGTAAGAAAGACATTTGCTTATTTAAAAAATAGTCATAAATGTTTTGTTGTAAAACAACAAAGACGTACGGTAACAGATTTCATTTGTTCATATCTTACAAATATAAACGTTACATTTAACTCACAATTACGGTGGCGCAATTTTTGGTTATAATTTCAGTTACACAATTTGATTCACAATTTCAGCAGAGATATTTTAAATCCACAGTTACACTGTTCTTACAATTGGCTAAAACTAACGCAGATAAATTTTTTTAACACTATTACCAGAATTTTATGAAACATACATTAAATCCACAGTTCACCTAGCACTTTCACAATATTCAGTTGATGCAGTAGCACTGGTTTAGTGTATTTACCGCTTACAATTGACAAAGTAACACTTCCACAGCTGTCAGTGGACTGGGAACTATATCTACACTAAAACCTAATATGACTGTGCGGTTAGCAACAGACGAAACTTAAAAACTAGAATCTGTGTACTAATATGTAAGGTTTACAGGTGTATGTGATACACGTATGTAAACGCATATACATATTTACACACACACACACACACACACACACACACACACACACACACACACAAACACATACACACAATATTTTACACTATGATAAATGGGTCATACTATTCCAGATACATACACTACTTACAGTCTTTGTGTTTCTATCTCTATTTCTCTCTCTCTCTCTCACTCGGAGCCCCCCCCCCCCCACAAGAGAATAGTGCAAGTATGGTCGAGTTTGAAGCCCATCATGAGCCGACAAGCAGACTTCAGACTGCAGGTCAGTGTACAACTCAGGTCCTCGAGATTGAATACTTGCTTTTTCAGCACCATGTGTGGCGGTTGCAGTGGAGCACTGGGAACACCGCCATACAGGCACTGCAATTTATCTTCGATTTCGATGACCATTGATGCCGGACGACGAACGCTCTTTGCCTGCGCCTGGGCGTCATTTTCCAATGGGCGATATGCCCACATCTTGCAACGTAGACCTACAAATTCCACAGTTGGAAGTCCATCTGTCTCATCTTTCATTAGACTGATAGCCTTCTTATTCTGCAGAACAATACCGTAAGGATTATCGGCCGTGTATGAGGACGTGTCGAATTCTTCACCATAGTACCTCATTACTTCAAATGGATCGCAGTTCTTCAGGCAATAGATGAAGCTATCTGTAGGCTATCCATATAAAGTAACTTCTGGTCTGCAAAATGAGTTTCTGTAAACTCATAGTAGAATCGGTTCATGTGGAGTTTGGATAGGTCTAGAATGTACATCTCCACATGGATAGGTTTCGCGAATTCTGATGCAGACTTCATCATCTCCACAGCAACAAAGCTCTTATTGAAAATGATAAGCTGTTCTAAATTTGGTCTGGCCTGTATAGCTCCTTACGGCATAGTACCTGTCTCATTCGCCTCTAATTATAATTTCGCGGTGTTTCCGCAAATTTTGCATTCTTTTGCAGATAATTACATTATTGATTAATTTAAAAAATCTTTATCAAAGTCACACGTCGTCAAAGCCCTCTTGGCGGTACTCAGATCAACGCACGCCTTCGACCAGGGGGGCTGCTTGAAGGAGATAGGCCAGGTGATTCTATCCAGATTCATCCCCAAACTGAGACACTGCTGGAGATTATGGTAATGAATTACGTATCTCCGCTTATTCTCCAGCGTTGTCAGCAGCCTTGCGGAACTAGTTGCTGTCGACAAAACAGCAAGTCGCTGTGCACGTCACGCACACTAATTGGGTATGTGACGTCTGCCTCAACAACATATCCTACTTTAGTGAGCTGAGTTACTGCTCTGTTACAAGCTAGAAAAACCAAAATTGCAATTTAACCACAGCTACTCAAAGGAGATAGGAAGCTAGGGATCTTTGCCGATGGACAATCTCGTGGTTGGTAATTAGATCTGATTTCAAGAGAATCACAGGCAGTCACCACCATAAGCACACTATTAAGTTTATTGCTTATATAACCAAAGTTACACAACACCAACGATTCACCTTGAGTCACTTATGAAAAGATCTCGTTCGTCACGGCGGACAGGCCGGATATTTAGCTAAAGGATGGAAGTGCGGCTTATACGCGGTGGTACTCGGAACAAACTAGTAGAAAGCAACCTCCAAAGAATTTAGAAGATGATCAGGCTGGAAGCCAGGGCAGAAAACACGCCGAACACACACTCACGATCTCAGCCTGACCGCCAAGGCGACAAACCCCATCTGTCTCACATACTAGACCATTTCTGTAGCAGCAAATAATTCACGTGCAGACAAATTCAACTCTTGATTCGCCTCTTTCAAGACCATGCCAGGCTTACTAACAACGTGACTATCTGTAACATAGCTGAAAACCAGACATTTACCGAATAAAAGAACAATTAAAATTACACTGAATTAACAAAAGCTCTGCCCTTCATATTAAAAGAAAGTCTAAAACCAAAAGTGGGAGAAGAGCACACTAACTAACTTACTACATCAAATTAACACTGCTAGGAACCTTTACAACAAGCAGTCAAACTCTACTTCCTTTTGCATTTAGCAAAATAATTAGACTCCGCTCCTCGGAAACAACACTTCAAAGCCTTAGGCTTCTTAACTTCAGTATAACACTCTCTTATACCGAACCATGCTTAACTGATCTCCGGCAGATACAACATGCCCCAATAAGTTTCACAAATCTTCACAGGTTAACAGCAGAATATGAATCATACGTAACTTCATGCTTCCAGTTACGCGACGAGAAGATGTCCAGCGTGAGATGACGGACCCGCCACCGTTTCGCACGCAAACGTGTCGGCTGATCAGCGCCGTACACCCGGCGCGCGGCAAAACGGCGAGGACGGCGGAGTCCAGGCACAGCGGATGGAGACGAAGGCCTGCCTTCAAAACATGTATCCCCGTTGAACGCCGACCGGAGAGAGTCCTCGGCCGGAAAACCCAAGGCCGAACGGTCAGAAATACAAGACCAGGCGAGTGTCGACGTCAGCTACGCAAGTGGAGCCTAAATAGCGCCAGTTGCCACGGCTCAATTATAACCGTCAGCAACACATTGGATTTTACCACCTAATCCCGCGAAATTCAGGCTCAGGCAGCCATCGAAATTTCCAGTCGGCAGTGACTATTACACGGCATACCCTTATATTCATGTCTAAGTAGGCTACATGATATAACTATAATCGAGGGATAGTCGAACCTCGCACCCATCCATGAATTATTCACCCTGGTGTGCCTATGGATACTTTGCCAAAGTACTCCACGGAGCCCGTGCTCAAAGAAAAGAAGCACATCAACGCTAGTCACTAGTTCAATGCTGCAGTTTGTTTTCTTGTCATAGCGTCCCAAGAGATCCTAGGTGCTGTGTAATAAGAGGAGGAGTCCAGAGTGCAGGTGATCATGCATACACTCTGGAACTTTTTGAATACATCAGCAAGCAAGCGCACTTCAGTCTCCATGTAAAGTCTTGCATACTCTACATATGTTTTGGATGGGGTCCACCTTTAGCAAAAGACATTTTTTTTAATCGCAAAGATGTTTCACTGCAGTTGCAACATCATCAGTGGGCTTTTATTTTATGGCTGTTAAAAAATTTTCTTTACTGTTTGTGTACATGTAAATACTAGTTTTTAAATTTTAACTACAGATTTTTCCGGAATACATAAAGTTATGTATTCATACATTTTTACCACATGGTGTGGTTTTCCTGGTGTTCTATGTTTTTATAGTGTCTTTTTTTTTACAATCTGTCATCTGCAACCATATACAACTTAATGTAAACAAATCATATAAGAAAAAATTACAATTTGGAAAAGTTTTTTGGCTATGCCTGAAATTAAGTTTATGTGGAAGGTTGTGTGTTTGTGTTTGTGTGTATGTGTGTGTCTATTTACATTATGTTTCACTTACATTTTCTGGTTTCCTCATCTTCTTCACTGTGAAGTTCAGTTTATTGAGTTGTCACAGTCACTGTTTCACTGTTTACCAGTTGTAAAAACAAGATGGCGGACATTGGAACAGTTGAAGGTGTAAAGACAAGATGGCCGACAATAGAACTGTTGTGAAGCAGGGACAGTGACAGCTCACTAAACAGAACTTCACAGTGAAGAGCTTGAGGCAAAAAGAAAACTTAAGTGAAAGATAATGTAAATACACACACACACACACACACACAATATTTTGCATAGAATTAATTAATTTCAGGCATAGTCATAAAAGTTTTCCAAATCGTACATTTTGCTTAAATAATTTGTCTACATTAAGTTGTGTATAGTGACAAACTGTGAAAAAAATACACTGTGGAAACATGAAACATCAGGAAAACCACACCATGTGGTAAAAATGTATGAATAAATAATTTTATGTGTTACTCAAAAAGGTGTAATTCCAATTTAAAAACTAATATTTACATGTATACAAACAGTAAAGAACATTCTTTTTGTTTAACAGCCATAAAATAAAAGCCCACTGATGATGCTGCAACTGCAGCGAAACATCTTTGGGATAAAAAAGAAAATTGTGTTTTGCTAAAGGCAGACCCTATCCAAAAACATATATATTATTAAAGCAAATACGGAAAAAAGAGCTTCAACCTTAAGATGATCAGCTTGCATACTAGCCCAAATTTGGGTTGACCTCCCGCCAGACAGTCACAGCATGCTCATGCTCTACACTCGTAATGGCTTCACCTGTGAGGATATTTGAGAATGCAGTTATGTCGGGTAGACTGGTTTCGTCGAGTTTTCCCATATTATTCAGATACTCACATGGGAAAACACCCTTCCTAGTTACAGACTGAAACTGTACCTCGAGTGATGTGCGTGTTCACCTAAGATAGAGATTCAACAAGTTGAATGGTTCGTCTGTAAAAAAATAGCGAGTCCAGAGAGGAGAGAGTAATTCTAGGCGTCATTAGTTTGAAGAAGGAGGTGTATTTGTCGAATTTGTCAGGCAAGACACTATCAGATTTTTCTCTCTACCGATTTTTCTCGATAAGGAAGTGAGTATCATACTCGCTTAAATTACAGGAGAAAACGGATATATGTCTTGGTATCAGATATTTCAAATTGCTCATGTTGTGAGCTGCACCATAGAACTTCCCCATAAGACGACAGTGGCCCCTAAGAGAAGTTTCCGCTTTTCTGTATAACGGCAGCCTATGCATATGTTAGTGAACTCTCTTATTGTACAAATAATCATTCCCCCTGGATCTGGTCATGAGAATGCTGCCATTGTAAAACCCATCAACCTCCCATTAAAGTTTTTTGCCTTCAGTAAGCAGACTAATCACAGGCCGTGACAAATGATTTGTGGTTGTTAAGACTCGAATCAGACGAGCACATTGCCTGGTAAGAAGGCACATATGGTACGTGTCTCTCTGTGAAAGCTGTATGTGAGGCAGTGGGGTTGCCTTCACAGTGTGTCACATGAGCGAGGAGGCACTCGAAGTCAGTGTACACTGCAAAGTGACGTCACTCCTGGTGGTGGACGTTCTTGAACATTAGGAATTTATTATCCTTGGTGGGCATCTCAACATGTACCGCGCCCTGGGCAGAGCAATCGACAAAATTCTTTGCTAGTAATCCATTAGTGGAGAAAGCATTGAGCCATCTGAACCAAAAGTGCTGTTTACGTCCATGTTTAGTCGGCTGAGATGAACGGAGTTGAGAGAAATCCTTGATCCAGACATAATGAAGATTATCTCCATTGCAGAATAACAGGATGTTCACATGCAAATTACGCTGACCTGCAAATTTTGATAAATGGAGGGTCCAACAACTTTATCATCATCAGACTTGTTCTTCTTCAAGCCATAAACGTTAATCGAAATGCCCTCACTCAGCCTCTCAAATTTGAGTATGTCCTAAAGTTTCATGGGGAATTCGATACTGTCAAGGTTATAAAATCCACGAACATCAATACCTCTGCCATATTGAGACGGCGCTGCAGATATTCTCATAATTTCTTCCACAAGTCAGGATAGACCACACGAAGCAAATGGTGTTGGTTTCATTTTTGACATTAATACATGACTGCTTGGCAGCTATATCGTCAGGAAGTTTGATATAGCTAGACCCTCCATTTGCAGAATCGAAGATGTGTGTGGAGATCCAGGTGTGGTACATGGCTGAGTGTTTTTCTTGAGACTCTAACTTCCATCTCAGAAAACTGACCCAATATAACACACATGATGGATTCATTATATCACAAACCAATTGATGTCCTCCCTGATACACAAGCCACTATCCATCCACATACAGACAACACTTATCTCCTCAACACGACCGTCTTGTTTGGAGGGATGAGTGAGCTCACAGCAGAGTACTGTGCTACACCTAATGGTGGAGTACTGTGGATCACTTATGATTTTGAGGAGCTTGTCTCTATGACAGAAAGGCAGGCTTCCAGAAACCTGACTAGGTGCCAATACCCACCCACTGGGTTCTCTATATGAGAAAAAAGGATGTGATTGCCAAAGTCATTCTCAATCATTTTGTAGTTTAGTTGAGGCACGACCTGATGTCCATCACTAAAAGGACAGGGGAGGAACTGCCACTAATCACAGGTTCTTCACTATCACTAATACTACTGCTACAACTAGCTGAAGGGGCCGATCCAGTCAATGATGGTGTTGCGGATGATGGGGACAGGGGCACACACTGAGGCTCATGTACCTTGCATCAGTGAGGGCGATCTGCCTGAGGAGGAGGAGGCCAGTATGAGCAGCCTGGTTCTTGATGCTCCAGACCTGAACCGCTAGGCTGAGGAATGGGAGTTCATTGCTCCTTTAGCTGACTCATGGACGCCAGAGCAATCGTGCTGGGGCCAGTTGTGTGGCGGCGGCTGCAGGTGTGCCTTCCTGTGCAGCCACTAGTGTGGCATTACATGGTGGTGTGTGCCAGCGTAGAGTTTTCTTCACACCCTCCACAGACCTTGTCAGTCATACCACAGCAGCCTGTGGCATCACCTCTGCGAAAGAACAACAACAATTAAGTACAACATATAATCAGAGCGAGTAAAACAAAAAAAATACCTTTCATGCTTTGGGTCCATGGCATTAGCAGATCATCAACGTTGTCAAGAATTTGCCCCACCCTCTCAGGTAAGTCCTCCACCTCCTCCTCTGAAGGGCCAAGTCACAATGCTGTTGTGCCTCTTCCTCAGAGGTTAATTCCTTGGTGCACTCAGGCATTTTACCCTTGACAGTATTGCTGTGGAGCTATTTATCCATCACACTGAAGTCGACTACAACAAGATATTGATTATAAGAAACAATACAAATAAAAAATTGGTACTGAAATTGTATACAACGAGATACTGATTATACATAACTACGAAAGAAAAGTTCATACCAGATGGAAATGATGTCTGCTGGTTATCATTCTCGGCACATACCCCAGGTAGATTCTCATATTGCTCCATAGCAACATGTACAACGAAGAATATGTCTCACGCAACAGTATGTGATTAAAAAAGATTGTCCAAGAGCAATATATTACAAATGTACTCACAATCTTGATACCTATGCCCTTCAGTCTCCAGGAGCTGCTGAGGTTTGGTCAGATGCCACTCTAATGTTGCAACAGCGAGATTAAAACTTTTATAAACACTTGTTACGACTTGAATACATCAAGAGCTGTTTTTTGAACATGTAAACTCTCACACAGAGAGAATTTTTAGTTATAGGATGGTACCACAGCCTCCTCGACTTGGTGACGTAGACTTTCAGCATCCAGATGCCACTCTAATGCTAATATAACAATAGAAATGTCATAAGCACTTGTTTCAATTTGAATACTTCAAGAGATGCTTTGTGAACATGTAAACTATCACACAAAATTTGGAAATGCACTAATATGGATACTTCTCAGCTTCCAGCTGATGCTCTAGGTTGGCCAGAATTTCAGGAATGAATGCTACAACAGCAAGAAAAAGAAGATTTATGATCACTTGTTACGAAAATGTCGCACAGTCTCCAAGAATTAGAGCATTTCACTATGAAGTTTTATAAGTGTCGCAATTTGAACTCATAATTTTTTTATAAGCACTTACACAGCAATTGCTCCAAGTTTGCCTGTTTCTTATCACCACTGCTGTTGGTGCTGCTGCTCACTGTACATTTCAACTGGCGTGTACTCAACTACACAATGCCAAAGACAGACTGATGATGCTGTGGAGAATTAGGGCTTTATATACGTTTGGGCTCCACCCTCTATTTTGCAGAGGACCGATAGGAATTCAGAATGCCACACCAGCAAGTTAGAACACGCCTTCTCTTTGTTCAATCAAGCCAGAGCAGGCTTGGTGCAGGTTGCTGAGAAAACAAAACACTGCTGTGAGTGGAGAGCTATATTTAAAAAAATTCTGCGACAGACAGACAGACAGAGGGAGCTTTTGGAAACATTCATTGTTTTTCAGCAAGTGACTGCATGTGGCTGGAAAATGGGACACACCTCCTATCTTTCAAAAAAACACTCTTTGTTCATTCTGGGACAAACAGAAGGCATGGTACCTCCTTTTGTCCTGTTGAGGGTGGCTGCAGGAATCATCTTTTGTTTGTAGGATCTTTGTCTCGCTCGAAATCAGGCTTTGGCATCGGAAAATCGAAACTGAAGCAGCTGCATTCCTAGAAATATTTGATGTTGTTCATCAGGGTACAGCTGTGGGTGGAAGGCGCAAACTTTTGAAAAAACTTCTATTGTCAATATATAAAACTGCCAATGTTTCAGTCCCTGTTGCAAAGCAACCTTCTTCAGGTTACTTGCAACAGGGCCCAAGGAATATATTGAGAATGCAGTAACAAACCCAAAAATATTTTATTAAGTGTGACAATGGCCGTGGAAGCCTATGTTTATAATTCTATTATTCGTTCTATAGGGAGCAGTCACCCACCGAAACACGCGTCAGGAGCAGTGGCTCACATTACAATCGCCTGCCACTTCGCTGGTAGGGTACGGGGCAGCTACTGCCCCGTGCAGGGTTGGTAACGCAGTGCTGAGTAGCAGGAGTAGGTGGGTGGGAGGCGGCCCACCACAGGCATTCTCAGCCTTCAACGTCGCCCAAGGAATCTGAGGCCCAGTGAAGGGTGCATCCCAAGGTTCTGCACCTAGTGGCGTGTGTGGTGCAGCATGTGCAGCTGCTTATTCAGTCACAGAACACCACGCGAGCAACACTACCCAGAAGGAAGCCAAGGAGCACATGATGCTCAGCGAGCGCTCACCGTGCTGTGCTCTTCATTAAACATGTGATCATGAGCATCGTGTGTAGCAGCTTCAACTGCTCTGCTAGCACCTGGTGACGCACCATGGAGCATCTTAAACGCATTGTGACCACAGTATACAATAGGATCAGAGGTTAAACAAGAGTATCCCAGTCTTATGAAACACAAATTATGTCCTCTGAAACTTATATGGTTCAAATGGCTATAAGCACTATGGGACTTAACATCTCAGGTCATCAATCCACTAGACTTAGAACTACTTAAACCTAACTAACCTAAGGATATCACCCACATCCATGCTCGAGGTAGGATTCGAACCTGCACCCTAGCAGCAGCGCGGTTCTGGACTGAAGCGCCTAGAAGTGTATAATTTCCTGATTTCCGTCCTCCGAATTTTTTCGATTTATACCCTCTATCCCCATTTTAAAACCATCTCTATCAGCAATTTCCGTCACCACTACGCCCTCTGAACTGATAATTGAACTTAACCTCGAAAATTCGAAATTACCGTGAAAGTCGATGTTACAGCGAAAATTCGGCATTTCTGCTAAAATTAGAAATTATCTCCAATAGGGCTGGCGGAGGAGGGGGAGGAAGAGATAAGGGGAGGGGAGTGGAGAGGAGAGGAGGGGATGCGAGAGCGCTAACTTGCATAATTAAACTGACTTATTTGATAACTACATGACGATGTTGCCACATCTACCACTACAGCCCTGTACCAGGCTGGGGAGAGGGAGGAAATCTGGCAACAATGCAGACTGCCCTAGCAGCGACTTTACCCTCTTTCTGCAGTCAGAACAAGATGGAACTCCTAAGTTGGCACTGTATAGGGATTTATTAGATTATCAGAAATTGTAGCTGAAATCTTGACTACAAAAACTCAGTCAAGTAGCACTAAACCTGATATGGTTGCTGCATTGCAACTTAATGGTTCAAATGGCTCTGAGCACTATGCGACTTAACTTCTGAGGTCATCAGTCGCCTAGAACTTAGAACTAATTAAACCTAACTAACCTAAGGACAGCACACACATCCATGCCCGATGCAGGATTCGAACCTGCGACCGTAGCGGGCGCTCGGCTCCAGACTGCAGCGCCCAGAACCGCACGGCCACTCCGGCCGGCTGCAACTTAATGTGACAAGAGATTTTGTTGAGCTTCTTGCCCCCTTCAACAACCTATTGAAAAGGTTAGGGGCGCTAACTGTGTGACTGGCAGACATAGGCATCCCTATAACAGACATACTTCGACGAGAAATGGAGCATGTAACCCCATTAACAAACTGAGGAGCGTCTGTAAAAAAATTCTCTGTCCACACAAGTATTAGACAGACTACTCTGGAAAGAAATAACTTTTCTTACAACTGCCTTCAATTTGATCACGACATGAGAAAATGTTGATCCAAAGCTTGGTCACATAAGAAATGCCAATTCCTGATTGTGAGTCCAGCGAACTGAAGCAATACCTTAATCAACCACATTTAATACGGCATTGTGATCCTGTTAACTTCTGGATTGATAGTTGTCGTTCCTCAGCCATTTTGTCAGAAATTGCTCAAAAACACTTAAGATGCCAAGCCTCTTCAGTTTCGTCTGAAAGAGTGACTTCTTTAATATCCTTGGTTGTGCCAGATAGCAGAATCAGACTGACAGGGAAACAGTTCAAATAAAGAGCTCTATTAATGTCTATCGCTGATGAGTATTGGTTTTATTAATTAATTTTTTTGTAAATAAGTGATTTTGTACTACATTATGTGGCTCTTACTTTGTGGCTTTGATCATTTTTTTTAATTCCTGTGAATATTAAAAATATCTACCGATATATCAAAACTACCGATACTTTCGCCTCAAAAATATCGGTATCTTTTTGGTGGGTATCAGTACAATATACATCGATATTTTAAAAAGGTTTGCCCATCCCTGTGTCTGTTAATTTGGAAATAGCATTCGACAAATCTTGCAGACCGTATAGCATTACAGTATCACCTATCATTTCATAGAGATAGCGAAAACACCGTAAGAAACAATGTTGATTAACTAATTTTGAAGTGCCATGTCTTGATTGTCATACACAATCACTTTTCGTAGTTGTCTACTGTCACAAAGCATTATAGAAATAAGGATCGCAATTATGTTTTTATTTTCTTAATAGCTTGCTTATGTCTAATTTTTATTTAACTGCACTTTAATGCTGTGATATATTTTTGGAATATTTTAGCATATAGTATGACAGAGAGAGTGTGTATTTGTTATGTAAGGGTGCCAGCTACGCTTCTTTATGGAGAAATAGGAGTGAATCCAGCAGTCTGGTAGAAAATCAGTGGGGACAATGGCGTTTCTGGCAGTCGCTAACAAGCTGTTATGTACGATTCATGCTTTTTACAGGTGCAGACTAGTTGTAGTATCCTTTACTCCAGATGGTAAGGAAACAGTAGAGTTTTAGTTTGTGCAGAATAGTGCAGTGTAGTGTGTGTTTGTTTGTTTATAGTGTGAGTAGTGACCAGTGATTTGATATAAGTTAAGAGTACTGACGTAGTTTTTGGTCAGAAAATATTATCGTGTATAAAAATCAGAAAATTTTAAAGATTGTTTGCTTTTGCAGTGAAGATGACATGACTGTTATCATTTTGTAAATGATCTATGGATGAATAAACAAGTAACTGAAAATTATTTGGCGAGTGCAGTATGGGCTAGCTTGCTTTTTTTTTCTAAAATAAAATAGGCAAGGCGTTGACCGTTTGAATACAGATTGTTTCACGTGGCAATGTTAATTTCATGCGTGTACGGGAGCATGAAACTTCATTCTTTAATGTGCCGTTTGTAACGACTGGTGTGCGTATTGCACAGTGACAATGGACAATTAGAAAGTCTGTTGCGGAATAGTACAGTTGTCGCGGAGTTGGATTTAAGCCAGCCCTTTCATTTCTAAAGGGCACTTGACGTTCATTAAACCCAGCGACGATTAAATCTCAAGTTGATGCAACTTGTGCAGTAAAAACTAATCGGAGATACTGGTGTGTGTGACTACTACTTCTGATGCAATTACGCAATTCGCCCCACCACCGGCTACATTGTTTTCTGAAGTGTGTGTTGACAATCCCATCCTGATAGTAATGTTTTATTTTTGAGGGTGTGATACATGCTTCACTTGATTTCGTATGTTATACGCCAGAGAATTTATTAATACAGATTATGCAGGAAAAATGGTCTCATGTAAGAAACTCATTACCGCTCTAGACCTAGGTATCAGATGATTGCTATAGAGCATTAACAAAGCATGAATAACGCCAATTTTCAGTCTTTGTATGATGATGGCATTTACCAACTATATGCTGTGTTTGTCAGTTGCTACTATAGAGCGTTAACAAACCATGAATAACGCCAATTTTCAGTCTCTGTATGATGATGGCATTTAGCAATTATATGCTATGTTTGTCAGTTGCTACTGCAGACAAGGAGTTCGAACATCAGCTAGAGTAACGCTTTATCACACATACGGCGACAAAATTCACAAAACGCGTGGATGGCAAAACGACAGACATTCTTGCATTCTTACGAGCGTAGAATCTAAGAAGAAGTACAACTGGAGGCTTAGGTAAAGCCTGCCAATGTGTTAGCAGTATGAAGGATGGCAGTGTGCAATATGCTGAAATAATTGTATACACAATTGAAGACGAAACAGCGGAGAGGTATAGCGGGCGGAAAAAAGCTCGGTGATCGGAACGTCCGAACAGATCACACAACAATAGTCCGGGTTCATCACAAACAAATTTTGACTACTACACAAACACTCCTGATATGAAATTGACATATTACTTCTCATTGAACAGTCCCTTAACATACATCGAGGTTGTCGATCACTTTCGTGTGCATGAGTATCAGCACGGATACCTCATGAGAGGATTCCACAGGCTCTTTGAATAATTCTGCTTCACAACTTAGTAATTCTTTTCATGAAAGAAATTACAAGGAGCTTCTACTTATTGCCCAAGGCTAGGCAATCCACGTAAGCTACAGTGAATGTGAGTCGAGTTCAGAGTCTTCTGGCCAAAATACGCGATATTTGATAAATTCCTATTATTGAAAACACATTCAGGCATACAAGGTTTCGTTGTATTGAGGATAAATTGCTGTATCGAAATGTTCTCAACAGAAAAACACTGCTTGCATTAGATGGGGTGAACAGTCGGCACAAAGGACCGGTATGTAATACGGGGAAAACAGTTGTCAAATCATGACAAAATGTTTAATAACACACACAAATTCTACTAATAAATCACTGAGGGCGACTGCTTACAGAAAAGAAAAGGACTTTCCACAATTTGAGCAGATACCGGGGACCATCACACGAATCTGATGATATTAAAGAAACTGCACTACAGGTATAATATACTCTGATGAAATTAATATTTCGTGAACTGGTGCATACTAATTAAGAGGCTCGGGAGAAATTAATGAAGCTAACAGATGTGCTGAACACAAATTGTCAGGTCTGGCCGAGAGACAAAGCATGATTACGAGCCCATGCATTACACTGACATTTAACAAAATAATATGGCGATTTAAACGAAGAAATCTGAACTTGTAATGGAGGTAAGCGAATAATTCCCTAACAGTAATCTTCACAACGCAACCTGATTTCACACATAAACTATGTTCCGCCGACAGATATACTCAGCGATCAGTCGCAACCACAAGGGTGTTTCAAAAAATAGTCAACTGTCGTCCGCTGGGTCGAACTATAAAGGTGGGCGATAAAGGCGGCCGATGTTACTCGATATATATGGAATGTCCAGTGAAATTGGTACTACCTGACCCCGAGTTAACGAAAGTACTGGTACTACTACCGGCGCATTCAAAATTTATTCATCCATGTATTCACAATTTACAGTAATTATTTAAAGGTAGATGGGGGAAAGAAAGACATTGATGATATCAAGTTGAAACAAAAAATTGCTCCAAGCTCACTTCTTTTCGAAATACATTATCAGACAACAGAAAAACTCTATAAGTCGTTTTAGTAAGCTAGCGGTAAATGATAATGGCATTAAATATAAAAGACCCTTTCAAAATGAATGGCGATTCCTGGTACACGCCGATGAAATCAAAGGTGCCAACTTATTATTTATGATCCTAACTAAGCCTGTAAAGAAATATAGTACAAGTACAAGGTACAAATTACAAGAACAAGAATGAACAGAGCTACAGGGACAGCACAAGTTATTAACATCTGTTTAACGAAAAATACAGAAATGCTAGAGAGACTGACGTAAATTCTATCTACTTTAAAATGTGCACCAGGTACGGTACTCTTTTTGTGTGCAAAATATAATGTCAACCTAAAACGGTAGTTAATTGTCACATTCCATAGTGACACAATCTAAATATTAGGGGACCCAGAAAATAATATAATTTATGAATATATCGATATTCGTTTGTTGTTCATCAGCTTATTGCGTACTTCAGAGCTATACCAAAGACATTTTAAGGCTAGGATGACTTGTTTATTCGAAAATAATTTAATCTTAATTTCTTTTAATTTACGGTGAAACATCTGAAGAGATACATGTCTGGTATAGTACGTATGCTTTTTGAGTTTCGCAAGGGCAGTTACGCAACAGTTGCTAGCAAATACATTTGCGACGTTTATCCAACTGCATTTGATTTTCTTAAACGCCAAAGGTGGCTTTCTAAGTTAAAGTCCGATAAGTTTGATCTTTGCGACTTGTATCTACCAGGAAGACCAAAAACTGCTGAGGGCAGAAGTGGAAGCAAATCCATGTCAGAGAATCGAGAAGCTGTCAGTCACTCTTAACCAACCTTGATCATCCTAGAACATTTTCAGCAGGTTGGTAAAAACAAACAAAGCTAATTAATCCGTCACATTCTTCTTACTGATTTAGCGGCGATTTTTGATCGTTTGATCACTGGAGATGAAAAAGGGTCCTCTATGATAACCCAAAACGCAAAAGGCAGTGGCCCTCACCGAATGAATCACCACAAAGTACAGCTAAGCCACGTTTACACCCCAAAAGGCGCTTATCTGTGTTTGGTGGAATACTCACGGGATCGATCATTTTGAAGTGCTGAAACCTAGACAAACTGCGAATGGAGACCTTTACTGAGAACGACTGGATCGCGTAAATCAATATTTAACTGAAAAGCGCCTACCGATCGCTAACAGAAAAGGCGTTATTGTGTAACACAATAACACAAGATCGCACTTCGCAAAATGGACTCTGGTAAAAATGAAAGGGTGCAGCCAACTGCAGGTGGTTGTTCAAGTCGGTACCAATGATGTGTGTCGCTTTGGATCATAAGAGATTCTCTCTGGTTTCGAGCGGCTAACGGACGTGGTAAAGGCTGCCAGTCTTGCTTGCAAGATGAAAGCAGAGCTGACTGTTTGCAGCATAGTCGACAGCACCGATTGCGGACCTCTGGTACAGAGCCGAGTGGAGGGTCTGAATCAGAGGCTCAGACGGTTCTGCGACCGTGTAGGCTGCAGATTCCTCGACTTGCTCCAAGGGGTGGTTGGGTTTCGGGCTCCGCTGAATTGGTCAGGTGTCCACTATACGCAGGAGGCGGCTACACGGGTAGCAGGGGCTGTGTGGCGTGGACTGGTCGGTTTTTTAGGTTAAAGGGTCTCGGGAAAACCCAAGATGGGCTTCAGTCACAATGGGTGCAGGCTGAACACAGGAAGAACATAGATACGGGAACCATTGGTATAACAGTTGTAAATTGTCGTAGCTGTGTTGGGAAAGTACCAGAGCTCCTAGCGCTAATATAAAGCACTGATGCTCAAATCGTTAAAGGCACTGAAAGCTGGCTAAAGCCGGATATAAGTTCAGCCGAAATTTTTGCGAAGAACCTAACGGTGTTCCGAAAAGATAGGCTAAACACGGTTGGCGGTGGCGTGTTTGTTGCTGTTAGAAGTGGTATAACTTGTCGCGAAATTGAAGTAGATACTTACTGTGAGTTAGTATGGGCAGAGGTCATTGTTGGCAACCGGAATAAAATAATAATTGGATCCTTTTATCGACCTCCCAGTTTAGATGATACAGCTGCTGAAAAGTTCAAAGAAAACTTGAGTTTGATTTCAAACACGTACCCGACTCATACGATAATAGTTGGTGGTGAGTTTAATTTACCCTCGATATGTTGGCGAAAATACATATTAAATTCCGGAGGTACGCATAAAATATCATCCGAAATTGTGTTAAACGCTTTCTCTGAAAACTATTTCGAGCAGTTAGTTTATGAGGCCATGCGAATAGTAAACAGTTGTGAAAACACACTTGACCTCTTAGCAACAAATAATCCTGAGTTAATAATCAGCATCAAAATCGATATAGGGATTAGTGAACACAGCGTTGTCGTAGCGAGATTGAATATTGTAATCCCAAAAACCTCGAAAAATAGCGAAAAATATAACTACTCAATAAAGCAGATAAAAATTCACTTGACGACTTCCTGAGAGACAATCCACTCATTCCAAATTAATAATATAAGTGTAGACCATATGTGGCTCAAATTCAAAGTAGTATCGGCAGCAATTGAGAGGTTTATACGTATCGGCAGCAATTGAGACGTTTATACCAAATAAACTAACAAACGACCGAGCTGATCCTCCTTGGTACACAAAACGGGTTAGAACACTGTTGCAGAAACAACGAAACAAACAAGCCAAATTTAAACAGACGCAAAACCCTCAAGATTGGTGATTCTTTACAGAGGCTCGAAATTTAGCGCGGTGTTCAATGCGAGACGCCTATAACAGTTACCACAACGAAACTTTGTCTCGAAACCTGGCAGAAAATCCAAAGAGATTCTGGTCGTATGTGAAGTATGTTAGCGGCAAGAAACAATCAATGCCTTCTCTGCGCGATAACAATGGAGATACTATCGAAGACAGTGCTGCCAAAGCAGATTTACTAAACACAGCCTTCCGAAATGCCTTCGCAAAAGAAGACGAAGTAAATATTCCAGTATTCGAATAGAGAACTGCTGCCAACATGAGTAACGTAGAAGTAAATATCCTCGGAGTAGTGAAGCAACTCAAATAGCTTAATAAAAGCAAGTCTTCTGGTCCAGACTGTATACCAATTAGGTTCCTTTCGGAGTATGCTGATGCATTAGCTCCATTCTTAACAATCATATACCCAAAGACTGGAAAGTTGCACAGGTCACACCAACATTCAAGAAAGGTAGTAGGAGTAATCCACTAAATTACAGGCCCATATCGTTAACGTCGATATGCAGCAGGATTTTAGAACATATATTGTGTCCGAAAATTATGAATTACCTCGAAGGAAACGGTCTATTGACACACAGTCAACATGGGTTTAGAAAACATCGTTCCTGTGAAACACAACTAGCTCTTTATTCACATGAAGTGCTGAGTGCTATTGACAAGGGATTTCAGATCGATTCCGTATTTCTGGATTTCCGGAAGGCTTTTGAGACTGTACCACACAGGCGGCCCGTAGTGAAACGCGTGCTTATGGAATATCGTCTCAGTTATGTGACTGGATTTGCGATTTCCTGTCAGAGAGGTCACAGTTCGTAGTAACAGACGAAAAGTCATCGAGTAAAACAGAAGTGATTTCAGGCGTTCCCCAAGGTGGTGTTATAGGCCCTTTGCTGTTCCTCATCTATATAAACGATTTGGGAGACAATCTGAGCAGCCGTGTTCGGTTGTTTGCAGATGACGTTGTAGTTTATCGACTAATAAAGTCATCAGAAGATCAAAACAAAGTGCAAAACGATATAGAAAAGATATCTGAATGGTGCGAAAAATGGCAGTTGGCTCTAAATATAGAAAAGTGTGATGTCATCCACATGAGTGCTAAAAGGAACTCGTTATACTTCTGTTACAAGATAAATCAGTCTAATCTAAAAGCCGTAAATTCAACTAAATACCTAGGTATTACAATTACGAACAACTTAAATTGGAAGGAACACATAGAAAACGTTGTGGGGAAGGCTAACCAAAGGCTGCGTTTTATTGGCAGGACACTTAGAAAATGTAACAGACTTACTAAGGAGATTGCCTACACTACGCTTGTCCGTCCTCTTTTAGAATACTGCTGCGCGGTGTGGGATCCTTACCAGATAGGACAGACGGAGTACATCGAAAAAGTTCAAAGATAGGTAGCACGTTTTGTATTATCGCGAAATATGGGAGAGAGTGTCACAAAAATGATACAGGATTTGGGCTGGAAATCATTAAAAGAAAGGTGTTTATCGTTGCGACGGGATCTTCTCACGAAATTCCAATCAACAACTTTCTCCTCCGAATGCGAAAATATTTTGTTGACACCGACCAACATAGGGAGAAGCGATCACCACGATGAAATAAGAGAAATCAGAGCTCTTACGGGAAGATACAGGTGTTCATTCTTTCCACGCGCTATACGAGAGCGGAATAATAGAGAATTGTGAAGGTGGTCCGATGAACCCTCTGCCAGGCACTTACATGTGATTTCAGAGTATCCATGTAGACGTAGATGTAGATGTAGATTCGAGTGAGGTACTGTCTCACCCACCATACTCTACAGATATTATGTCCTCGAATATTCATTTATTCCGATCGCTACTACATTTTCTTAATGGCAAATAATTTAAAATGTAACTTATGACCAGAATGAGTTCCCAGAGATTCCACTCAGATGCAATTAATTTTTATCGATCTGGCATTGAATATTTGCACACTAAATGGCAAAATGTTGTTGATAAAGGGAATGATAACATCACTGATTAAAAATAAACAATTTAATGTCAAAAACTGACATTACTTTCTGGTCTCCCTGATACACACACCTCAGAGATAAATCATCAATTTCAAATTTTTAATTTGATAGCTAACGTAGTTACGTAAGGAAGACGTTTATTTCTACTGTGACACCGTGTAAAAACATACTATATTGTTTCTGACACTGAATTACTTACTACGATGGAGGCACAGGCAATTGTACCAGATTATAGTAAATGCGAAACACTACCTGATCGGTATCGATAGTAAACATTGTTTTGTAAATACTTATGTATTTTGTTCTCTGTTCTCTATCTGGTTAAGTTGGTCTAGTATTGTCGTTATTAACTGTGTTAAAAAATTGTCAGGGTTTTTAAGACCTCTGAGTTAAATGCCATTCTTACTGTGACAAAATTACATTCGGAGAGAACACATAATACAGTTGTTTGCGTTCTACAGTTATTTACGATCATATTCTTGTACGTCATTAATTACAAATAACTTTGACATATATTATGGGGAAGTACTACAACAGTACAAGGCTCTGAGCAAATATATTGTCTGACATCGATTAAAATTTTGGCACTCCAACTACAGAGCTAGTAGTAGGCTAGTGGGGTTATGAGCGCGATTTTGAAATCAAATTGATATGCAAATTAATTAAATTGAGCAATTAATCACCCCAACCCCCCCCCCCCCCTCCTCATGACACCACGTGTTTTTCTCAGCTTGCACATGTGCCCCAGCCCCTACTCTTCCCCTTCCCCACCCCTCCCCATCCCATCCCGCCAACCTACCCTGTTGGCGGAAGTTTCGAATTTTGGTGGGAATTTCGAATTTTGGTGGGAAGTTCGCATTTTGGTGGTAATTTATTTGCCCTAGTGTCGTTCTGGCATCTCACCCCACCCCCACCCAGGAATTGGTGGAAAATTGAAATTGGCAGTTCCCTTTCTGGGACTCGAACCCTGATCCTCCTGGACGGAAAGCCCAATTGCACGCCCTAACACAATTATACCACCAGAAGCATTTGTACTTGAAGAGAAATTAAAAATGGCGGTGCCAGGACTCGAACCATGATTCTACTGGATGGAAAGCCCAAGATCACCCCGTAACCCATGGAAACCGTCCAGATGCGGAAGAGGAAGGTTAGCTTAGGGTACTTCATTTATTTTAGTCAGGAATTGACACAAAGGTCGATCCCAATTACATAATTGAATCACAAAGATTGGGCCTAATAACAAAACCATATGCAAAGTGCTACACAAGGATCGCATAAAATCGCAATACAACTCCAAAACTGACGATGCCATACAACTGGTGCTACCCTTCTGGGAAAAAAATTCGCAATACCACTCCTACCACACCTATCACACGAAACTAGCGACAAACACACTCAAACTTTACCCTACATGTACATGCTGGCGGCAAAAGGCAGGGTGTAAGGTACTACCTTTATTCTTTTTGCCAGGAAATATGTTCAACTGAAGAGATGCTGGTGTTGGACAAAGAGGAGTTTAAAAAGTGTATTACCTGTAAGTATACAGCGTCTATCGCTGTTTGACGTCAGAATTCGCTACAGACGCCTGCTCAAAAACCACCTATAGCCCAGGTAATCGAAGCCAATACACTATAGCACAACTGATGAAAAAATGTGTCGCAGTTATAATTACACTCAGAACTTGTTCCGCAAAAACCAACATTCGTAATGAATGGGTCATAATGCAACATGTATTGTAGTGAAAATCGTCATCCTAAGAGACTGCAAAGGGGGTGGTAGTTGAACAACAAGCGTTCTCCTCGATAGGAGGAAATCGAGGCTCCCTTCCTCCCTCCCTCGACCCCCCACCAACCACCTATGTGGAGGGGGGGGGGGGGGACACAGGCTTCTTGAAACAGTCAAATGCTCTGCCTAGCGCCATGTGCCCCCGCTACCACGCTCTAAGGTAGCTTTCCACCATTTGGCCGCCATCTTGGAGTGAAGCTCCTCCACTAATACAGTAGTGTGCATAGTCAACTAAACAATAGGAGATAAAAGGACGGCTACCTCAAGTGCAACCTATTCATCTAAAATATAGCGACATAAATTCCACATGCTGCCCCTGGACAGAGAGCAGCTGAACTCCAAAGAAAAACAAAAAGCTATATTAAGCAATTTCTTCCAGCTTTTTGAACAAATTACACGACCCGAGAGTGTCTCTTGCGTTCAATGTCTGTAAATAAACTGTCATGCATGTGAAATAACATTAGAGAGTACTGAAACCTCCATTGTTTGAGATCTCGCTGTTGTTTGCGTGTTGCTGCTCCCAGGGTCGGTGAGACCAGCTGCAACAAGTGGAGTAAGTCTGGTTGGCAGAAGCTATTAGCTGCCTTCTGCTCCTTGATGTTAGTTTGGATTTAGTATTATTCTTATTAGTGAAGTGCAACCAGCGGCCGGCCGGTGTGGCCGTGCGGTTCTAGGCGCTTCAGTCTGGAACCGCGTGACCGCTACGGTCGCAGGTTCGAATCCTGCCTCGGGCTTGGATGTGTGTGATGTCCTTAGGTTAGTTAGGTTTAAGTAGTTCTAAGTTCTAGGGGACTGATGACCATATATGTTAACTCCCATAGTGCTCAGAGCCATTTGAACCATTTTTGCAACTAGCGGTATTTTCTGCCCCAGTTACCTGGGCTAATGTCCCAGTTACCTGGCCTGGAGGTTAGCATACTTTTCCAGCAGTGTACCTTTCCTCATCGTGTTGATGCTGTCCGACATGGCGTGTAGTTCGACAGCCTCTTGAATTGTACTGTGCGTATGTTTTTGGGAGGTTTACCTTGGTTCTAGTATCTCCTTCAGCCTTGGGTGTGTTTCTGAATACGTGGTGCTATCCGTCTATTCGCCCTTGTCTAAAGATATTCCATCGTTGTACCGATGATCGCACGTTAGGCGGATTGGTTAGTCGGTCGGTCGCCGCTTAAGCTGCCCCCTAGTGTGAGGTACCATTCCGTTACGTGAGTACAACACTTGGCTGCCTGTCTCACCGCTTACACAGCTGTAGTCACCTTCCTCAAGTCGATCCATGGAGCAGCATCTGTGGATCACTGCATCTTATTTTGACAGGTTGTCATAATTGTTTAAAATTTACACTAATGTTTTAACATGTTATTGCCTTCTCCACTTGTAATTCCGGCCTTCAGCCGTTAATTGTCTGTAACACTGCTTGTGGCCTTCAGCTGACAAATTATTTTCAATTTTCTCTTAATAATGCCTGCAGCCGTCACTATAGCCTGTTACAGGTTATTAAGATTATTAGAAAGAGTTTTAGTATTTTTAGGGTGAAATTGTCCACCTTATTTGTAATTCAGGCCTTCAGCCATTGTGTACTTTTGAAACTGCTTCTGGCCTTCAGCCAACGAATAATTTTGAACCTTCTTAATTAGGCCTTCAGTTGTTGATTGTGTTTAACATTGCTTGTGGCCTTCAGCCGACAATAACTAGAAACTTCAGCAGCCAGTGTAATAAAATCCTTTAAAAATGATTGTTGAGAGTTTGTTTTTTAAAAATAAAGTGTATGTGTTTTTTGTGCAACCAACGGTAGCTGATTAGGCCCCGTCCACACCTTTCCTGATTTCCCTAAGTCCCACGTTATAATGTGGCAAGGATATAATGTTGCCAGGTCGTGTCATAAGGCTTTTCGGATGGCAGACTCGAGGGACACAAGATTATCAGTGGTAGAGCGACCCTGGCGGAAGCCGCCCTGACATAGAGCCAGTAGGCCACGTGATTCCAGGACCTAACCCAACCGCCAGCACAGTTCCAGCAGCTCACAAAGGATGTTGGTGAGGCTGATGTGTCCATTTCTATTGGCATCAGGAGAGTTTTTACCAGGTTTGAGCACCAGAAGAATGGGGCTCTCTCGCCTTGCGATGGAAAGACGCCATCGCACCATATCCTGTTGAAGATGTCTAGGAGATGTCGCTTGTAGTCAGATGAGAGATGCTTAATTATCTGACTGTGGATCCAATATGGCCCAGGAGCTGTGTCGGGGCAATGTGCAAGGGGACTGAGGAGCTCCCACTCTGTTAATGGGATCGTTATAGGATTCACTGTGGCGTGTAGTGAATGAGAGAACTTTCCCTTGTAGCCACCGTTTGAGAGTGCAAAAGGCTGAGGGGATAATTCTCTGATGCGGAGGCTCAAGCATAGTGCTCAGCAAAGTGCTCGGCAATCGCGATTGCATCGGTAGATAACACGCCATTTATGTTAACATCGGGAACACCTGTAGCGGTCTGGCACCCGAACACACGTTTAATCCTTGCCCAGACTTGCGGGGGTGATGTATGGCACCCAATAGTCAAGACATATCTCTCTCAACACCCCTGATTCCGTCGTTTGATAGGTTGGCGAACGCGGGCAAGGAGTCGTTTAAAGGCTATGAAATGCTCCAGGGAAGGGTACCACTTATGCAGCTGTAGAGCTCGCCGACGTTCCTTAATTGCTTCAGCGACTTCCGGCGACCACCAAGGGACTGCCTTTCGCCAGGGGCATCCTAAAGAACGAGGGATGAGGGATCGCGTTTTCTGCCACAGAAAGGATTGTAGTAGTCACCTGCTCAACCATTACATCAATGTTCCCATGATTCGGAGATTCAGCAGTGACTGCAGAGATGAAAGTTTTCCAGCTCGCCTTGTTTTAACCCATCTGGGTAGGCATCCATGCGTCTGACGCTGGGGCAGTGACAGGAAGATGGTGAAGTGGTCACTACCACACAGGTCGTCATGTGCTCTCCAGTGGATAGGTGGGAGAAGTCCCTATCTGCAATTTGATAAATCAATTGCCGAGTAACTACCATGAGCCACACTGAATTGTGTGGCGGTCCCAGTATCTAGGAGGTAGAGATCTAAATGAGACAGTAAAGTTTCGACATCTCTGCCTCGGCCAGTAAGCACAGTGCCACCCCACAAGGGGCTATGCGAGTTATAACCACCCAAAAGTAGGAAAGGTTTAGGGAGTTGATCAATCAGTGCAGCTAATACATTTAGGGGTACTGCACTATCTGGAGGAAGATATACGTTGCAGAGAGTTATTTCCTGCGTCGTCCTTATCCTGACAACCACAGCTTCAAGAAGGGTTTGAAGGGGCACAGGTTCACTACAGACTGAGTTTAGGACATAAACACAAATTCCATCTGACACTCAATTATAGTCGCTATGGTTTCTGTAATATCCCTTATAGCCATGGAGGGCAGGGGTCCACATAGTCGGAAACTAGGTTTCTTGGAGGGCAATGCAGAAAACAGGTGTAAAGCTTAACTGTTGCCATAGTTCAGCCAGGCGGTGGAAAAACCCGCCGCAATTCCTCCAGAGGATGATGTCATCGTGAGACTGGGAAGGCATGGAACATTCAATGAGGCATGGGACATTCTGGCTTGGAGAACTTCACTGATTCAGTCTCCAGGACTGAGGATGAGCATGAAGCCCTACGACCAGCTCCTTTTGGACTCTTCAGTCACTGGCAGGTGTCATCTTTCCCACTAGCAGAAACCTGAGAAGGGAGTGACCCAAGGGACCCCTTCAAAGCAACAGGAGCCGAAGAAGACTTACACTTCTCTGGATGAGAAGTGGGGACTGATGTCCCCGATGGTTGGGGGGACAGTGCTCCCAAAGTAGGTGGTGCTGGAGCAACAAGGAGGGAAGTGGCTCCCACCATCAAGGTGGCAAGTGTAGTCTTCTGGCTCTGAGAGGTGACTGGAATTGGCACAGCTGATGGGGCTAGAACTGTTGCAGCATAAGACGATGTTATACATACAGGATGTAGGTGTTCAAATTTATTCTTAGCCTCAGTGTATGTCAGTCGGTCCAGGGTCTTGTACTCCACGATTTTGCTTTCTTTCTGGAGAATCGTGCAGTCAGGCAAGCAAGGCGAATGATACTCTCTGCAGTTGACACAGATGGGAGGTGGGGCATGTGGAGCATTGTGATGGGATGGGCGTCCGGTATCTCGACATGTGATGTTGAAAGTACAGATGGAAAACATATGGCCGAACTTCCAGCATTTAGAGCACTGCATTGGTGGAGGGATGTAAGGCTTTACATCATAGCAGTAGATCATCACCTTGACCTTCTCGGGTAATGTATCATCCTCGAAGGTCAAGATGAAGGCACTGATGGCTACCTGATTATCTCTCGGAACCCAGCGGACACTCCGAACGAAATGTACACCTCGCTACTGTAAATTGGCGCGAAACTCAATGTCAGACTGCAAAAGACGGTCCCTGTGAAATATGATACCCTGGAACATATTTAATGCCTTATGGGGCGTGATGGTTACAGAAACATCCCCCAGCTTGTCACAAGAGAGTAACGCCTGTGACTGGGCAGAGGATGCTGTCTTGATCAAGACTGACCCAGATCTCATTTTGGACAAGCCCTCCACCTCCCCAAACATGTCCTCTAAATGCTGAACAGAAAACTGAGGTTTCATCATCATTAAAGATTGCCCATCAGCTCTCGAACATACAAGGTATTGGGGCGAATAAAAGCCACTGCCATTCTTAGCCTGACATTTTTCCCACACTGTGGCCAGGGAGGGGAACGATTTGGGGTTGTACTTCTGCGCATTGAATTGAGCCCGTAAAAGCTTTGAGACTGCTGGTGTTTGACCACCAGCAAGAGATGATGTACTATGTTTCATCGCATGTCATTCAGCCTGATGCCACCCACTCCGACCAGAGGCGCTCCCCATGGCTGCCACCCAGCTGCAGCTGTAGCCACCTGGCAGGATGGCCATTGCTGGGAGTCCCAATGCCCCAGGGTGACAGGCATCTACTCCTCGTCATATGTGGTAGTTAATGGCGCAGTCATCAACAGAGCAATCCCTGTGTGGTCAGGCGGCTACAACCAACAGGCTACATGGTGGCCCCACCACAATGGACTGGTTTCCATGCTGGATATCTGGTGCAACCAAGCAAACAAGTCCATTATCATCGTCAGCACAGAAAACGATACTGCACAGTTGATGGAAAACTACGCACCTAGGAGGGTGACCTCGCCCAACAGTTGGAGAGTGAGCAGAAGTGGAGTCCACGTCGACGAAGGATGTGATAGGTCTTAATGCATGATGGGCACGATGCACCAATGTAAGGTGCCCTTCCCCAACTGGCTTGTTCTTCATGAAAATTTTGAAAAATGGAGGTCAAGCCTTACAGGCGACCATCATATAAAGGCGAAAACGTGTGGGACTCCTCTTAGGCAGCTCTTACGACAGGCAGGAATACCTCGGTCCTATTCTAATCGCCGGACCCTCAGGTGGTCTAGTGTCTGGGGTCATTACCAAGAAGGCACTGGTAAAAGAGAACATAAACACATGCACTCCTAAGACAACAATGTTCTACACTTAAAACACGCTATAATGTCACATCGTTGCGGTTTCCGGCCTATTAGTCCTATGGAATGCGACACTGTTACTATCCCAATGTAAGAAGTATATTTCAAGCGCATGACATACATTCTCCTTGCAGATTTCTCTACGATAAACTATGGTGATAAACTATAATATGAAGAACTACTTCCTTAAAACATCCATTCCTTGTGATAAACGTACAATACAGCTTTCCCGAGGTGTATAGCTCTCCACTATGCACATACGATGACGGTGCAGAAATTATATTATGCTCACATCAGTCCTATATGAAATGATCTTTAGTAACGGAGAATGCCTCTTACACGGAAAGAGACAAACATGCAGAAGCGGTGTTTGACATGTGAAATTACACACCATGCCACCATTAACTCCGAAAACAGGCCATCTGTAAAGCAGATGTATACACGGAGATTGTAGTACCTTACAAACACCTGCCGCATATTTAGAATCACCGTAGTTATGAAACTGAAGACTATTTTATGCCCAAGACACGGCAGGGGAATGGAGTACGTCGCGTAAATCTTTGTTTGTCTAGAGGAATGTGTCGAAACAGGATGGAAGTCCTCTGATGACCGAGAGGTTTGTTAACGATCGCACGTGGACAGTGCTCTAAACCACACACAGGACACGCAGTTGTATGCTAGTCGAACGGATGCACCCCAACAGAAAAACGGAAAAAATGGTAAATGGTCAAATGACATACAGCGACATTTCCCTCTCTTTCTAGAATGCATCATCAGTCTACCATTAAATCCTACCTCATTAGAACTCCATTGCAACCGTTCACTCCATCCACTCTCTGTCATACTTTAACGCAGAAACAAGTAAGTTTAGAGGCAGATGGTTCTCTTTTTTCCAGGAAAGGATCAAAGACATCAGTCAACTCGCCCGCATCACTATCACCTCAATAGACATACAGTAGAATGTTGCCTCGACGAAAAATGAAAGATTGTATCTCAGGTTCACGGTGCTTCCATCTCGCCGTTTTCCCGTACCCCTCTTGCTGTCGCAACTCGTTCCCATGTACAAGAATTGATTTTCACCAGTCAGAAGACATGCAAGTACGCCCTCAATTTCCCCGCATTTCGGCGAATTTTCCCTTTATTTTTACATATTTTCTGTCATTATATCGATTTTATGTTACTTCTAAACATGCGAACACGACATCACTTCTCGTTCATGTTCCAGAGTTACTTGCAAATGTAGTACAGGTGCCAACACCTAGAGCAAATGCACTATTTTTCTGATCGGACGGCATAGTGTAACACTGTATTCGAATCCGGCCAGTCAGCTCCAACTGCATATTCTACAGTTGCAGCACGTTTGCTCTGTTTTCTGTGTCTGTGCATATGTCGCAGAAGGCTCCCATGACGCGCCTTTCCCGCTGGTGGATCCAACTTCGAACATAGAACATCCGTACGTAACGCGTGATTGCTACACCTTCGAGCCCTGTCCCACATGTGACATTTTCTGGATCCGGTTGGATGGTTGATTTGAAAGAGGGGGGGGGGGGAGGGACCAAAATGCTACGTCATCGGTCCCTCGTTCCGATTAAAATAATTCCATAATTCCACAAGGGTGGGAGTAAAATAATCGAGACATACAAAACACAGCTGGAAGAAAGGAGAAAACTACAAGAATGACAAAAAAAAAGAGCAGATTACCATGGTTGACTGACCACGAGAATAAAAAGGAAAAGCCCGCCACTCTGGAACACATTAAAAGCTCCATCCTAAAAGCACTTGAGTGGAGGACACAGAGGGACAGAGGACATGCTCTTCAACTTAGATCAAATGATAAAACCAACCCTCACGAATAAAACGTAAAACTAAAGCTGTATTGAGGCACTGTCGCCCAATACCGAAGGTAGGATGCTGGGGAAGTTAAATGTCACCCGCAGAGCAGCTAAAAGTGTCAGTCCAGCAAGAGGTAGAAGACCATCATTTGTGAGCCACAGCAACGCCAAAGTGGGTCCTCGCGACGGAGGACGTAACCATGCATCACTCACTTATGGCCAATGTGGAGCCGACAGAGGATAACTAATTCCCTGTGAGAGGACAGCATGGAAGCACTCCACACATTTGTAGTCTCCTTAATGACACGCAGTTTGTTGTGTGTACTGTTATGCCATTCCATTTCCCAAAGCCGAAGGATCCTGCGGCGTAAGACAGAACGCAGGTCAGTTTCGGAGATGCCCATCTCCAGAAGCAGTTTCCGCGTAGACTGTCTGGCCAGCTTGTCAGCAAGTTCATTGCCTGGGATTCCGAAGTGTTGTGGGGTTCACACAAACATCATTAAGCGACTGGACCGTTCCAGGGCAAAGATGAACCCCTGAATGGACGCTACCAAAGGATGACGACGGTAGCACTGGTCGATAAGTTGTAGGCTGCTCAAGGAGTCAGTACACAGGAGAAATGACTCTTCAGGGAACGAGCAGGTTAGCTCAAGAGCACGAAATATGGCTGTCAGCTCTGCTGTGAAAACACTGCAGTCATCTGGCAAGGAGTGCTGTTTAATATGTCCTCCATGAACAAACGCAAAGCCTACGTGAGCATCAGCCATCGAGCCGGTGTAAACCACTTCATGGCCCCGGTACATATCGAGAATAGAGAGGAAGTGATAGCAGAGAGCCTCTGGGTTAACAGAGTCCTAAGAGCCATGTGAAAGGCCCAGAAGAATCTGCGGCCTATGTGTACACCATGGAGGTGTACGTGAATGGACCATGAGGAGAAGTGGTAACGGGAAGAACCCCAGTTCGGACAGAACGGACTAGACGTGAACCGCAATCTTAAGCCCTGACCTGGGCCGCTGATGCGGGAAATGAACGGCCGTGGGTGGGAAAAGGAGATGGTAATTCGGATGCACAGGAGAAAATGCGAACATGTGCAACATAACTGGCGAGCAGTTGTGCACGCCTAGCCTTCAATGGATGGACTCCGGCCTCCACCAGGCACTGGTTACTGGACTTGTTCTAAAAGCTCCTGTCACTGGCGAAGGCCATAGTGGTGCACTGGGTCGAGTAAATGGAACGCTGAGGGCGCCAGCAAACCGTAAACGAGACTACCATAGTCAAGATGGGATTGAACAAGGGCTCTGTAGAGCTGCAGCAGCGTAGAGCAATCTGCACCCCAGTTGGTGTTGCTCAGACAGCGGAGGGCACTGAGGTGCTGCCAGCACTTCTGCTTAAGCTGATGAAGGTGAGGTAGCCAAGTTAATCGGACGTAGAAAACCATCCTAAGAATCGATATCTCTCCACTATAGTGAGTGGATCGTCATTAAGATAAAGTTCTGGTTCTGAATGAACGGTACGACGCCAACAGAAGCGCATGACACACGACATCGCGGCTGAAAACTCTAAACCGTGGGCTAGAGTCCATGACTATGACTTGTGACTGGCTCCCTGTAGGCGTCGCTCTGCAATACCAGTACTGGAGGAGCAGTAGAAAATGCAGAAGTCATATGTATACAGAGAAAGTGAGACTGACAGCCCTACAGCTGCTGCTAGACCGTTAATTGCCACTAAAAATGGACACTCAATAAGGAGCCCTGCAGAATGCCATTTTCCTGAACACAGGGGGAACTATTGGAGACACTGACTTGGACACGGAGAGTACGGAGCAACAGGAAGTTTTGGATAAAAATCGGGAACGGGCCCCAGAGACCACACTCATACAATGTGGCAAGGATATGATGTCGCCAGGTCGTGTCATACACTTTTCGTAAATCAAAAAACACAGGAACCAGATGTTGGCGTCTGGAAAAGGCTGTTCAGATGGCAGAATCGAGGGACACAAAATTATCAGTGGTAGCGGGACCCTGGCAGAAGCTGGCCTGACATGGAGCCAGTATGCCACGTGACTCCAGGACCCAACCCAACCGCCAACACGCCATATGTGCAGGCAGTTCACAAAGATAGTTGATGAGGCTGATGGGCCCATATATATCCACATCAAGCGGGTTTAAACTGGGTTTGAGCACCGGAATTATGATGCTCTCTCGCTATTGCGATGGAAAGACGCCATCACACCACATCCGGTTGAAGATGACAAAGAGATATCGCTTGTAGTCTGATGAGACATGTACAATCATCTGACTGTGGATCTGATCTGGCCCAGGAGCTGTGTCGGGGCAATGAGCAAGGGTGCTGAGGAGCACCCACTCTGTAAATGGGGCGTTGTAGGGTTCACTGTGGCGTGTAGTGAACGAGAGAACTTTCCTTTCCATCCTCCTTTGAGGGGCGAAAGGCTCGGGGGGGGGGGGGGGGGATTCTCTGACGCAAAGGCTCGAGCACAGTGCTCAGCGAAGTGCTCGGAAATCGCCTTTGCGTCGAACGATAACACGCCATTGATGTTAATGCCAGGGACACCTGTTGGGGTCTGGCACCTGGCAAATGCTAGCATGGAGCCGCTTAAGCGTCAAGCAGGGGTAGAACTCAGACAGTAAAGTTTCGACATCTCTGCCTTGGCCAGTAAGCACAGTGCCACCCCACAAGAGGTTATGGGCGTTATAATCACCCAAAAGTAGGAAAGGTTTAGGGAGTTGATCAATCAGTGCAGCTAATGCATTCAGGGGTACTGCACCACCTGGAGGAAGATATACATTGCAGAGAGTTATTTCCTGCATCTCCTTATACTGACAGCCAGAGCTTCAAGAGGGGTTTGAAGGGGCATGGGTTCACTACAGACTGACTTTAGGACATAAATACAAACTCAACCTGACACTCAATTATAGTTACTATGGTTCCTGTAATATCCCTTATAGCCACGGAGGGCAGGGGTCTGTGTTGATGGGAAACTGGTTTCCTGGAGGGCAATGCAGAAAGCAGGTGTAAAGCTTAACAGTTGCCGTAGCTCAGCCAGGTGGTGAAAAAAACTGCCACAATTCCAATGGAGGAGAACTTGATCGTAAGGCTGGATATGCATTAAACACTCAGTGAAGCAGTCTATGCCTTAGGGTCACCTGCTGCCACCAGATGAATACCAGTGCGATTGACATAAATTGGGTCTGAGGGCCCAGCGAGATCTAGGTCTTCAACAGATGCCAGAATCTCCACCTCATCCTCAGACACAGAGCTTGTACGTAGTGGTGGTTTGGGTGCCACTGCAGTGCCTTGGATCTTTGGGGTCTTTTTCTTTTTAGGTTTCTCTCATTGCTCCTTAGGTTTTTCCAGCTGGGAGGGCTTTACTGATTCAGTCTCAGGGACTGAGGAGGACTGTGAAACCCTATGACCAGCTACCTGAAGTTCCTTCAGACACTAGTGGGTGTCAGCTTTGACACTGGTAGGAACCTAGGAAGGGAGTGCCACCCACTCTGACAATGGGCCCTCCCCATGGGCGTCACCCAGCCGCAGCAAAGGCCACCTGGCAGGATGGCCATTACTGGGAAACCAGATGACCCAGGGTGACGGGCATCTAGTCCTCGGCTTACGTGTTGAGTTAATGGCGCAGGCATCAGCAGAGTGATCCCTGTGTGGTCAGGGGGCTACAACCAACAGGGTACACGATGGCCCCACCGCAAAGGACTGGCTACCATGCTGAATATCAGGTGCAAATGAGCTAAAAAGTCCATTATTATCGACAGGGCAGGAAGCGATACTGCACAGAGGGATAGAGGAAAATGCACCCAGGAGGGTGACCTCGTCCCACAGCTGGAGACTGAGCGGAAGTGCAGATCCACATCGACAAAGCATGCGAGAGGTCTCAGCGCAAGATGGACACTATGCACCATGTAAGGCACCCTCCCCCAACTGGCTCGCTCTTCGTGAAAACTTTGAAAACTGGGGGACAAGCCCTACAGGCGACCATCATATAAAGACCAAAGCGTGTGGGACTCCTTTAAGTCGGCTCTGAAGACAAGCAGGAGTACCTCAGGTCTATTCTAAGCCCCATACCCACAGGGAGGGTTGGATCTGAATCTCTACAACGTCCGGATATGACACTCGGTTGATCTGCACTCGAACGCTAACTTGGGTCTACGGTGGGACCTGGGAGCCATCCACGGCACATGCACAATAGGTACTAGAAATCCGAAAAAAAAAAACAATTCAGAGAATGGGAAATCTGAGAATTATGTTCTGAGAAGGACATAATTTGCGTTTCGTAGGACATGGATACTCTTGTTTAATCTCTGATCACTTCATTGCTTCGTACATTTGGTATTGCAAAGTCGTTATGATGCACCGCAGTGCGCTGCGGGGCTCGTACATAACCGCCATCGCATCGTGTAGGGACTTCACCACTGAAGCTTCCGCATGGTCGCCAGCCGCCTTGCATCAACTAGCATCTTGCCAGCCCAGCGGCATTCACAACGGCAGCCTCGTGCCTCCCGGGACGCGCCTACCTGACGCCCCTCTGGCCTTCTGAGGGCCTTTTGACATGAAAGGCGCCACAACATGCTAGCACGTTACCTCTCAGGCGGCTTAACGACACAACTGTGACACATGCGATGTTCGGCCACGTGCCCGACGGTCTACTGGCTTAGTGTCTTCCCCAACAGCTCTGTCCTAAGGAAAAGTCAGATTATCCATCCATCTCAGACTGAACAAAGAGCGCTTTTCTAAAGCTAGCAGCTGCATCCAAATTTTCCATTCAATTGCTGGCAAGCACAGGGTGTTTTCGGAAAGGGGCCTCTACTTGTTTCACAGAATTTTTTTTTGTCTCCCACTGTAACTGCCTGCACAGACAAGAAAAAGAACGCAAGGTTAGCGCCTTCCTCCCCAGCTCCGTCCTAAAGAGAACAGCAACATATATTTTGAGGGATGCAGCTGACATTGGGTGTGTGAGACTATCCGTCTGTTTCAGAATGAACGAAGCTAAACCGCCCGGCCAGAAATATTGTGCATTTGTGAACACGGAAACTGGGGATACAATTTTTCATTTTTCGTCGAGGCCACATGTTTATTGAGGTAGTAGTAATGCGCGCGAGTTGACTGCTGTCTTTGATGCTTTCCTGGAAAAAAGAGAACCATCTGCCACTAAACTTACTTGCATATGTGTTAAAGGATGACAGAGAGTGGATGGAGTGATCGGTCGCAATGGCGTTCTAACGAGGTAGGATTTAATGGTAGACTGATGATGCATTCTAGAGAGAGAGGGAAATGTTCCTCTGGCCATTTGACCATTTTTTTCCGTTTTTCTGTCGGTGTTTTGTGTGTGGCTTAGAGCACTGTCTCCTTGCGAACATTAACACCAAACCTCACGGTCATCAGATGACTTCCATCCTGTTTCGAAACATTCCTCTAGACGAACTAAGATTTATGCGGCATACTTCATCCTCCTGTGGCATTTTGGGCATAAAATCGAGTCTTCAGTCTCATAATTGCGGTGATTCTAAGTTAGCGACAGGTATTGGTGTGGTACTACAATCCCCATGTATACATTTGCTTCACAGATGTCCTGTTTACAGAGTTAGTGATGGCATGATGTGTAGCTTCACATGTCGAACACCGCTGCTACACGTTTGTCTCTTTCCTTGTAATAGGCATTTATGTAGGACTGATGTGAGCATAGTATAATTTCTGAACCGTTATCGAATTTGAATAGTGGGGAGCTATGTACCTCTGGAAAGCTATATTGTACGCGTTTCACAAGGAATCTATGTTTTAAGGAAGTAGTTTTTCATATTACAGTTTATCACCATAGTTTATCGTAGAGAAACCTGCAGGGGAATTTATGTCATGCGCTTGAAATATGCTTCTTACATTGTGATAGTAACAGTGTCGCATTCCATGCGACTAATAGGTCGGAAATAGCAACGATGTATGATGATTACTTTTTTTCATGATAAGAAACACAACCGTAACTGTTCATATTGTCGCTGTGTTGCAGGAGCAGGCTTCGTTTGGAGCTGACCTTACACATCGTACATAGGTGATGGAGCAACGACAACATGTTCCCATTTCCACCAAGTGGCCAAACTCAGCTATCTCTGTTTCCACACAGGTTGCAGAATGTGGTACATATTGCTCTCTCTGATTTGTGGCTGAAATTGATCTCGCTATCAACTGTGGTGTGTATTACTCCACAGAGATGGGAGGAGGCTTGGCGGAACGCTGGATATCTGCTGCTTGTCGCTGTGGAACAAGGGATTAAATGTAGAGGTCATCACCTTAATATAGTTATTTTAAGTGTTCCTCATTGCTAAAGATTCGTTCTATGCCCATATGCTGCGATGCCCTACACATGCTTTTATTTTTATTGTTTTTATATTTTTCACCAATAAGATAACAGTGCCCCTTTTTATTTGTGCTACCTCGAGCGTGTTGTGAACAACACCTTCCGGTGATGGTCAACACCGGATCAGTAAGCATGCACATGACTGCAAAATGAAGGAACAACGCTTTTCGAAACAGAGCACCGATACACCCGCTACCTTGTCGATGGGAAGATGAGATTAACTGTACGGGTGATTACCTTCGAATAGCTATTGGAAGCGCTCTATAATATCGCAAACTCGTCCAGTTTCCATATGTTGCGATGTCTTCCACATTTTTGTCAATGAGTAGCACCACGTCTGTGATTTATTTCTACCAGCTTGTGTTGAGGTAGCTGTATAGTTTATGCCATGTGATGTTCTGTTTTCTGTGAGAGCCAGAGTATTGAAACATGTTAATGTCGTTTTAACAGCAGCTGACACCGATCCCTCAGTCATTATAGAAAAAACATAGTTTAGGCGGTGTACACTGATTGGGTGTGTTACAACCGAAAAAAATGTATTAAACTGTTTATGAAGGGTTAATACAGGAACCCTTTCGTGTGATTAATAGTCTGTTGGATAAGATCATCCTACAGAACAGGCGAAAAAACTTTACACCTGTCTGTGAAGCGACTTCGATCACAAAGCACCTGCTCCAGTGAACCAATACCTGTAGATTTAATAAGGTCGCACATATGTTTGGGAGATAGACATGTTGCACCCTGAGAGGCACAGATCTCCTTCGGACTACATGTATGTAATTTGGAGATGTGTCGCAATGCAGGCTATTTTCCCAGCAAGAAACACCATCGTAACTGCTCGTATTATCTGTTCTACTACCTTGTGTTGCTCGGTTTGGCGCTGGCCTTACACAATGTACTCGTTTGGCAGGGCTATGACTCCATGTTTCCATTTCCACCGAGTGGTAAAAACGCGCTCCCGATGCATTGACTCAACTCGTCCTGTTTTCCCACAGGATGCAGAAGGTCTTAGACATAGCACTGTACGACTTCCGTGCAGGTCAGACTTAAATTGGAACGATCACATGAATTAAGCTGCAGGGCGGGTTGGGCGGAGACTTAGGAGATGCAAAGGGACTGTCTAAAAAACAGTGATGTAGTTCTTGGTGTATGGGATCCTTAGCAGACAAGTTCGAAAAAAAGATGACTCACTTCGAGATACGAGAGTGGCACGAATTTCACCAGTGGCTGTAATCATTAAAAGACGTCTCTACGGGATCCAACGTAAATATGTGGTTGAATGGATAGACTTGATTCCAAATTGCAGACAGCATTTGAGACAACATTTCTGCCTGAAAGCGTAACACTACCAGCAACCCTGTGAGCCTGTAGACTCAAGACTGCTTTTTATGCAGGGTGATGATTACATAGGCGTTATGATTGTGTTTTTAATAGCTTAGTCCTTATGCGAAATGTATGTTGTGAGCTGTAGAATCCCTCTATGGTCAGCTTCAGATGTCATTTCCCAATAGTGTTCCCCGAAAAGAACATCGTGTTCCTTCCATGGGTTTCCAGTTGTCCTACTTGGCGTGTGTATCCCGATTGCTAGAATAAAAATTACTCGGCATGCAAAGTTCTCATAATCAATTTAATTAATTAGCCTGTCAAATTGATATCAATCATATGTCACCTGGTGGGTGGCAGAGATGCCTAAGGCACCACAGAATGATTCTTCACAAGCGTTTCTTTTTTTTATCGTTGCGGCGACATTTTTTAACAAAATTTCAATCTCCCATCTACACAGGGCGAGACAGGCTCTCACGATTTGTTTCGTAAAAGGGGGCCTGTCATAGTGTACAAAACAGCTACGTTCTTTTGAATTATGGCTTGTTGTTGTCAAACGTAAAATGAATGTGTCTCTTCCGGCATGTGAGCCAGTGGCACGAGCTATAATATTCTCTAATGTTATTTCACATACCTGACAGTTTATTTACAGACACTGAACTCAAGAGACGCTTTCAGGTCGTGTAATTTGTTCAACAGGCTGGAAGAAATTGCTTAATATAGTTTTTTGTTTTTCTTTGGACTTCAGCAGCTCTCCATCCAGGGGGCGGCATGTGGGGGCTCTGTCGCTATATTTTAGACAAACAAGTTGCTCTTGAGGTGGCCGTCCTTTTATCTCCTATTGTTTAGTTGACTATACACGCTATTGTGTTGGCGTAGGAGCATCGCCCCAAGGTGGTGGCCAGATGGTAGAATGCTGCCTTAGAGGGTGGTAGCGGGGGTGCGAGATTTATTTGGCTGTTTCAAGACGCCTGTGTCCCCCAGTCGGTGGATGGCGGGAGGGGGGTGGAGGTAGGGAGGAAGAGAGCCTCGATTTTCGGCAGTTTGTGGATACCTATCGAGGAGATTGATAATCAACTAAAACCCCCATTGCAGTTTTATTAGGACAACGATTTACCCCAGAACACGTGCTGCATTGTGACCCGTTCATTACGAGTGTTGCTTGTTTCACAACAATTTCGAAGTGTAATTAGACCTGTGACGCATTTTTTCCCATCAGTTGTGATACCGTGTATTGGCTTCAATTACTTGGGCTGTAGGTTGTTTTGAGCAGGCGTCTGTTGTGAATTCTGACATCAAACATAGATGCTGTATGCTTACAGGTAATGCACTTTTTAAACTCCTCCATGTCCAACACCAGCATTTTGTCAGTTGAACGTACTTCCCACTAAAAAGAATAAAGATAGTACTTTACACATCTGCCTTTTTCCCGAAAGCTTGTAGGTGTAGGGTAAAGTTGGAGCGTGTCTGTCGCTAGTTTCGAGTGGTATTGCGAAATTTTTTCCCAGCAGGATAGCACCAGTTCTATGGTATTGTAAGTTTTTTTATGCTGTATTGCTATTTTGTGCCATCCTTGTGTAGCACTATGCATATGGTTGTGTAATAAGGCCTAATCTTTGTGGTTCAGTTATGTAATTAGGATTGATTGTTGCATCAATTTCCCGACCAAAATAAAGTGCACTAACCTAACCTTCCTCTGCTGCATCTGGACAGTTTCGACGTGTTAGGAGTTGCACTTGAGCGTCCATCCAGTAGAATCATGGTTCGAGTCCCGAAAAGGGCACTGCCTTTTTTTAATTTGTCATCAATTCCAAGCACCTCTTGTGGTATAATTGTGTTAGGGGGATTGAATTAGGATTTCCGACCAGGAGGAACATTGTTCCAGTACTGGAATGGGAACTGCCAATATTAATTTCCCACCCATTCCTGGGTGGGTGTGGGGTGAGACGTCAGTACAACCCTAGGACAAAGAAATTCCCGCCAAAATTCGAAATTCCTACCAAAATTCGAAATTCTCGCCAAAACGCGTGATCTCATCCGGTGGCGGGGTTGCTCAGGAGCGGGGGTTGGCGAGGGGTGGGTGGGGTTGATTAATTGGTCGATTTAATAAATCTGAATATCAATTTGATATCAAAATGGCGCTCGTTACCCCAGTAGCCTACTACTAGAATTACGTGACATTAGCTTGACGTCGTTGCTAATTATGCACCATGCTACCATATATACCGACTCTAAGTTTTCTATATTAGCTGAAAGTACGTATCTCAGTCGGCTAGCATAGGGCCGTTCTGTGAAGGTCTCTGTAGAAATTCAGTACTCTAATCATTTACAATTATTTGATTTATCTCGAGAGGAGTTGGGGTGTACATCATTCCACTAGCACCGCCTTGTAGCAAGTTTGATTCGAATCTTATAAAGCGTGTGGCCTTGCCTACGTAAACATCACTGTTTCGCTCATACCCATGTGTAATTGATACTACGACGTTAAATTAATACCCTGCCCCATTAACAACCCATCATCTTTAATAGAAACTAATGGGGCAGTGGGAACTATGAGCAGGGATTCCAGCTCTCTGAAAATCTCTCAACAGTGTCTCTTCGAGACAGTCTAGCAGATGAATTAGACGAAGCAGCCGGCGTTGTCAATCATCTGGAGTGCATCAGGCAAATCAGTGTCATACCAAGGAATACCAAGGATGTCACCACAACCGATCGATCCCAAGCAAGACAGCGCAAGGTACAAGAGAAGGGAAACTTTTCCAAGCAACACAGTGCAAAATGAAGAAACTAAAGCTAAGAGAGGATTCAAAAATTGTTTCCAGCAATACTTTGTACCTTACCCAATAATCGAAGTGTAATAACGATCAAGTGGTCCCCTAGCAGGTACTGACCCTGTAGATGAGATTCATAAGCACAACTACAGAGTCACGAACACTGAGGAATTGAAGGATTTATGGAAGTAAACAAGTCAGCGTGTACCAGGAAAGCAGAAGAACACAGAGAAGTTTCAGCCCGTGATTATCGCCAAATTACATAACTACTTAGAGTTGACATTAACGACAAGAACAGTATTCATATACATCTACATTTATACTCCGCAAGCCACCCAACGGTGTGTGGCGGAGGGCACTTTATGTGCCACTGTCATTACCTCCCTTTCCTGTTCCAGTCGCCTATGGTTCGCGGGAAGAGCGACTGTCTGAAAGCCTCTGTGCGCGCTCTAATCTCTCTAATTTTACATTCGTGATCTCCTCGGGAGGTATAAGTATGGGGAAGCAATATATTCGATACCTCATCCAGAAACGCACCCTCTCGAAACCTGGCGAGCAAGCTACACCGCGATGCAGAGCGCCTCTCTTGCAGAGTCTGTCACTTGAGTTTGTTAAACATCTTCGTAACGCTATCACGGTTACCAAATAACCCTGTGACGAAACGCGCCGCTCTTCTTTGGATCTTCTCTATCTCAGATAGAACTGAAAAATCTCAGATAGAACTGAAAAATACGCAAGTGCCATCTTGTTAGTGAACGCTAACACATAGCGGTAAAAATAATTTTGATGTTTACATACTTGTGCATAGGATCCGTAGCCAAGGAGTCATGCGGGACATTGATACTCTTCACGAAATTAAATCTGTTGTACAATCGCATGAGCATGTTCATGCGATTCAACAAGAAGGTGGTGCAAGATAGGCAAACGCGTGTTACTAAACTGTTTGCTGACGTTCGGTTTCTTAATATTTACCAACTGGTGTTACTGTTCATGTGATGCGATGCCATATGTCACCATATATGCCTGCTACAGGTGCCTCCGCTTGGGGCATATTAACAAACTACATAAAAGCCAAACCAAATGTTCTAATTTTGGTGGTTTCCATCCACAACAGTGTAACTGAGACAGTCTATCCTATGCAATGCATACCAATCATCCACAGATTCTCGAAACTGCAGAGACATGGTTCACATCTGAACACACATTATATTCTGCATATGTACCAGGTGTTCCACAATTCCTACTACAGGCTTCCTCTGCAGCGGTGACTTAATAGAAATAGTCTTGATAAGGTAGCCATACCTGTAAATAAACCGTTTGGTTACAAAATAGGTTTTGCAGATATGATCGTTTTCACGTCTTACACTTCACGATACGATTCGTAGCTGCAAAGTTGCACATGCATGTATCGAGATCGTCTTCCTTATTGCCTCAGTCGATCACATACAGTTGTCGTCCCACTACAGCAACGTCGGGAAACCGGTACGTTCACAGCTAGGGTGGGGGGGGGGGGGGGGGTCGACACCCCTCGTGCAACAAACAGAAGGGTCGCCACGTGGAGCAGCTCCTGCAGAGCACACAGATCAGAATTCATTGTCTCCGCTGTCTGCATTCCTTGAAGTGGAAGATTTGAACGTTATCACACCTTCAAAACTCATTTTACATCCAAACGGTACGTTTCCGCATGTGGATCTCTAATGAGAACTGTATCTACTAACTCCCATCTACAAGTAGTAGAAACCTGTACAATGATTTGTAACTGGAATAGACTGTTATGATGAGAGAGGTAGCGCAGCCCCCATCACACGTGATGCTATAGAATTACAGTTATTAATTTTATCACATACACTACAATGTCCACTCCAGCTCGTGGCACCACATATAAAACTACCACGTTCTCATGTTCAAACATATCAGTGTCACGCCCGGCCAGATGACTCATACTAAATGAAGTGGGGTAGGAAGTTTTCTCACCGAATCAGCCATTTTACGTTACGTTATTTCTCTTCGAACCCTATCCATAAAGTTGTTTGTCCGAGTAGATACCCACTGAGGAGGTAGAATTTGTACATTATTCTTGATTATTCCCTTTTAGACAAGCGTGCAAACTTGAGCCACTCACAGCCTTACTTCATTTTCTTCTTTTCTACCCAAAATCTCTTCATTAATTCGCTATTTTCTTTTTTTCCTTTCGGCTGTTCATTTTTACCTGTTGTTTCTTTCGTTGGGACTTGTTCAAGTTTCTTGTTTTTGATTTTACTTGTGAACTTTTTCTTTCCTCAGTTTCTTCTTCTGAAAGTTTCAGTTGTTTCAGATCATCTTGTGTTTCGTCTACCAAATTCTCTTTAATTTGCATGCATTAACGATGTTAAAAATTTCCTTTGTGACTCTGGTTTCATCGATCTTACATAGGTGTCCATAGAACTGAAGGCGTCTTCTCCTAAATGTATGTCACATGTTGTCTCTGTGTTCGTAGAGCTCCTTTGTAGATCGTCTGACCTAAAATACGTCTCGGAGAACGGCGTCATAGATTTTACTAAGAATTTTTTGTTCTCATTTCTCTGTGTCCTGAATTTGTGTCAGTCCTCTAATAACTGCGTGTTCTGCCGCATACAATGCTTCTGGTAAAACAATCATGACCTGTGAGATTTTTCCATACTTTGTTTTCAGTGGAAGTTTCCCAGTTTTTTTGGTGTCCGTATACTGAGTTTTTCATTGCAAATTTTAGAATCCAGTTCTACAGGAGGTTTCATGCAGTTTATCCAGCGCTAGATGGGGTCCATCTTTATTGCTTGTTGATGTAGATAGTTCATCACCAAAGACCAGGCATTTCGAAAGTGACTGTTTTTCCTTCGTGTTTTCGAATTTGGATACCTTTGACATGCTTTCCTATTCTCCGATTACATTCCAGTACGATGTTGAACAAGAGTGGCGATAAGCCGTCAGTTTCCCATGAATTTCCCCATGAATTTCACTTTTGAGGTCGTTCCTGATACAATTTCCTGAATGCCGACTGTGGTCTTTCTATCATCTCTTAATTCTTCTAGGCTATTAAACACCGTTTGTCGGTTAAGAGAATAGGAAGCTTTTCTGAAAGCTACAAACGTGACTATAGTGTTCAGGCATTGTCTGACGAGAAGTATGGTTTTGAGGCTCCAGATCTGTTAGGTACAGAATCTCCATTTCCTGAATCCCGATTGATACTCGCCAATCTGTGGAGTGATTTTATTAGTTACTTAAAGGAGTGAGATTTCTCTGTAATTGTTCAAATCTGTTTTGTCTCCTTTCTGATGGGGAGGATGTATCAAGGCGCCCTTAAGTCTCTCCTGGTTTTTACATTGAGGACTTCTTAGGTGTTCCTTCTGGAGACAGCAATATGATCAATCGAATGCTCCGAATGTTTTATTGGGGTATTAATCTCTATTTAGTTTTTTGTGTGCGTTTCTTGAATTTTGTTGACATAATTTTGTGATTAAAATTTTTCCAGTATCTTGTGAGCGCTTAATCAGTTTCATTGGCTCTGCTATATGCGGTGTACGGTCCTATGATTCTCTTGCGTTTCTTTTGCCAACCGCTCACTGAAGGCACCTATCTTGATGTGATGTTTAGGGATCTTGTTCTTGATTTCCTCCAGAAGTTCCCAGAAGCCATCTAACACCCGTGGGTCTTTTTTGTTGTACTGATTTGTTGGTGCGTGCACGTAGATCACAGTGTGTACGCCTTGTTTCCTGATTTCATTGAAAATATTGAGAGTCTTTCTTCAGGTGACGTAAAGTGAATGACTGATTCTGTGATGTATTTGTGTACTGAAAATACTGCTCTAAACTGTTTCGGTCCTGTGTTGATATCCACTGCACCTTTCGTTTAAATAACCTGTGATTCTCAGACTCGAAGTGATTTTAAACCGGGTTCCTTGCAATGTTATAACTCTGATTCTGTATCTGTCCACGGTATTCGTCAGCTGTTTCAGTTTCCCTGGTTTCAGTGAAGTATTTACGTTCTGTGAACCTGTGAAAAACCGTTTTTTCGAAGAATATTGAGAAACTCCTATCCTTCTCTGCATGGGATGTCTGGTCCCTCAGAATCCTATGACCAGAACGGGAATCCAGTTTATTACCCCTGAGGCCTGGGGTAATGGAATTATTTCCTGCTGTTCTACCGCGGTTGCTTCAAGATCAAGAACGTTTTTGTTAAAATGCAAGGGACATCATGAGAACGTAAGACTTCATTGTTAAGATCAAACCGAATGTCTAACAACCGCAACAACTGAGTGAACAATCGCTAACCAACGGCCGCTGGATGCCAGATTAGACGCTGATGGGTTTTGTTATAGTGTTTGGTCCACCCTGAATATTTCGTTTTCTCAGTACTACCCCTATCTGAGAGGCTTTCCTCCTATCCGCCTCCCGGGAAGGCGCTCGATGGGGGATCTGCCAACCTCAGTCAGGAAATGTGGTGTCTCTCGTAAGAGTCACCAAGCGCACAATGGGCGTCGCATGAAAGACTTGATGAGCGCTATTTGTTAGCGCTGACTCCAGCTGCTCAATGTGAAAACGAATTTATAAATATCTGCTGGAACGACAGAGAAAATGAGCCTGACAATTCTTAGGAGAGACACCATACATATATGCTTTGCTGTCTGTGCCTACGAGAATAGTGTCTTTTCCTCTCTTATACTTCCGGAAAATGATTAGTACATCTGGAAAGAAGATATCAATCTTGATATAATGACGGCATATGCCACCTTGAGGTAGAAGATATACTGCTAGTAGTTTCATCGTCGTCAACCAACACATAGCGTAGTGGCATCACTACTATAGCGACATCTGTGTCTACCCTTTAATAGGGAATTCTCACAGCCAGAAAGCTCAGTCTGCTGCAAATGTGTGAAGCAAGAAGGCAGCCATGCCATGGAGACGCACTCATGCTTACTGCAGCCAAGCGAGCTAGTTGAAAGGGGTCAAACTGTGGCCTCCCGAGAGGCGGGATGGCCGTTTCGGAGGACTGCCACATAAGATATGTGCAACACTGCTGGTATCAGTGGTCACGTGAACATTCTCACACCTGTAGATGCGGTTCTGGACATCCACGTAGCACAGATGCCTGTCAGGATCATTGTATTGTAAGGGCATCAGTGGCAGATTGTGCAGCTACCACAGCAGAGATAAGAAGGTTTGTGAGCCCAGACGTGTCAACATCAACTGCTGAAAACCGGTTATTAGCAGTGGGTTAATACGGGCAAGCACACCTCTAACCTGCCTTCACTCACGCCACAGCATCGACGCGCACGGCTCGACTGGTGCCACGGGAGGATCACTTAGAAGATGGACTGGCGCGCCATGGTCTTCAGCGATGAAAGCAGATTCTGCCTGCACACAAGCGATGGTCGTCTGCTCGTACGACGTAAACCTAGTGAGTGCTGTACGAATGCATTCGCCCAACACACACTGGCCCGTGGGACCCATCACAAGCCTTATAATCTGGCGTGCGGTAAGCTGCAACACACGTTCACCTTAAATTATTTTGGATGGAACGCTAGCCAACGCTCGGTGCATACTGGATGTTGTTAGACACATTCTTTTGCCATTGTTACAACAGAAAGGTGATCTGATGTTCCAGTAGAATAATTTTATTTATTTTTATTTACACCTCAAGTTCAGTAGGACCAAATTGAGGAGTAAATGTCCAAGGTCATGGAACGTGTCAGAACATGAAATTACAACATAAAAGTAATAAAAGATAAAAATAAAATGTTTATGAACCCGAAAAAAGTCAAGCCATCAATAATACAACAAGAATCGGCTTAGTTTTTCAAACAACTACTCGACAGAATAGAAGGAGTGACCCATGAGGAAACAGTAAGGAATATATATATTGAGAGGCCAATGTCAAAAATAACCAGATTCGTGAACAGGGGTTGACAAGAGGTTCGTGAACTTACACCACTTATTGCCCAAACCGCCCGTTTCTGAGCCAAAAATATCCTTTTAGAATTGGAAGAGTTACCCCAAAATATAATACCATACGACATAAATGAATGAAAATAAGCGAAGTAGACTAACTTTCGTGTCGAACGATCACTCACTTCAGATAAAATTTGAATCGTTAAAATTGCAGCATTAAGTCTTTGAGCAGGATCCTGAATGTGGGCTTTCCACGACAGTTTACTATCTGTCTGATGCTGCTACGGTCGCAGGTCCGAATCTTGCCTCGGGCATGGATGTGTGTGATGTCCTTAGGTTAGTTAGGTTTGAGTAGTTCTAAATCTAGGGGACTGATGACCTCAGATGTTAAGTCCCTTAAGGCTTAGAGCCATTTTATCCATTTGAACTATCTATCTGAACACCTAAAAATTTGATCTGTTCAGTTTCACTAACCATATGCCCATTCTGTGAAATTATAACGTCAGGTTTTGTTGAATTGTGTGTTAGAAACTGTAAGAACTGAGTCTTACTGTGATTTAGCTTTAGTTTATTTTCTACTAGCCAGGAACTTAGTTAATGAACTGCACTGTTTGAAACTAAGCCAGTGTTGCACACAACATGCTTTACTACCAAGCTAGTGTCATCAGTAAATAGAAATATTTTAGAGTTACTCGTAATACTAGAGGGCATATCATTTATATAAATAAGGAACAGAAGTGGCCCCAACACTGAGCCCTGGGGCACCCCTGCACTTGACTATATCCCACTAAGAACCCACATCACAGCCATTCTCAACATTGTGAATAATGACCTTTACTGTCTGTTGCTGAAGTAAGAGGTGAACCAATTCTGAGCCACTCCCAGTATTCCGAAATGGTCCAACTTCTGGAGCAATATTTTGTGATAAACACAATCAAATGCCTTAGTTAAAAAATGCCTTAGTTAAAAAAATATGCCTAGCGTTCGAAACCTTTTGTTTAACCCATCCAGTACCTCACAGTCAAAAGAGAATATAGCATTTCCAGTTGTTAAACGGCTTCTAAAGCCGAACTGTACATTTGATATCAAATCGTGTGATATAAAATGATCAATTATCCTTACATACACAGCCTTTTCAATAACTTTAGCAAACACTAAAGGCATAGAAATAGATCTAAAATTTTCTACATTATCCGTTTCTCCCTTTTCATAAAGCGACTCTACTACTGAGTACTTCAATCGTTCAGGAAACTGACCATTCCTAAAGGAAAAATTACAAATACAGCCAAATACAGGTCTAATATGTGCAGCACAGTAATATTCTGCTAGGCACTCCATCACAACCATGAAAGTCCTTAGTCTTCAGTGATTTAATTATTAACTCAATCTCCTCCTTGTCTGTATCACAGAGGAGTATTTCAGACATCAACCTCAGAAAGGCATTTTCCAAGAAAGTTATATCATTCCCTGTAGAAACTAAATTTTTATTTAATTCACCAGCAATGCTCAGAAAATGACTCTTAAATACTGTACTATATCTGATTTACCAGTAACAGAAATATTTTTACTACGAACTGACTTTATATCGTCGACCTTGTGCTGCTGACCAGGTACTTACTTCACAAATGACCATATGGTTTTAATTTTATCCTCTGAATTAGCTTTTCTATTTGCATACCACATACTCTTTGCCTTCCTAATAACATTTTAAGCACCTTACAGTACTGTTTGTAGTGGGCTACTGTAGCTTGATTGTGACTACTTCTAAAATTTTGATATAATTCCCACTTTGTTCTACATGATATCCTTATTCCATTAGTCAGCCACCTGGGCTGCCTACTACTGATAGTACACCGTTTAGAGCGTTCTAATGGAAAGCAACTCTCAAAGAGCATGAGAAATGTGTTAAGGAAAGCATTATATTTATGATCTATGTTATCGGCGCTATAAACATACTGTCACTCTGGTTCCTTGACAAGGTTTAAAAAAACTATCTATTGCTATTGGATTAACTTTCCTACATAGTTTGTAGTTATATGTGACATTTTTTAAAGTGCAAAAGCCTTTTAGTGTTAAAATTTGTGTGTCGTGGTCTGAAAGGCCATTCACTCTTTTACTAACAGAATGCCCATCCAGTAATGAAGGATGAATAAAAATATTGTCTATGGCTGGGTTACTGTTCCCCGGCACCCTAGTTGGATAAAACACAGTCTGCATCAGATCATATAAATTTAGGAGATCTACCAACATCCTTTTTCTTGCACTATCATATACAAAATTTATATTGAAGTCACCACAAATAACTAATTTCTGGTACTTCCTACAAGGTGAATCAAGAACTCTCTCTAGCTCGAGCAGAAATACTCTGAAGTCAGAATTATGGGACCTATAAACTAGAGTTCTGCATGACCGAGTAAGTGAGCACAAAATACGAGGTGGGGCGAGCACACCCTAACTGGATAGGCTGTCCGCACTACTTCTAGTGACCGAGCATAGAAGCCGTGACCGAATACATAGCACGTAACTTCAAACACATTACACGGGTCATTATCCGTGTGAGACTGCAGCCAGTACGGGCTTGTCATTTGTGGTGTATCTCTGTAATCATCCACCGCGAGGAAGCCAGTGCAGTAAGACGCAAGACTGAAACCAATGTTTACACATTGAGGAAACGGGAAGCTCTAAAAAGCCAAGTATGGAATGCATTTCTGTTGGTTGTTGACGAAAACAGTGCGTCTACTGGGTACGTATAGTGCATAAACTGCTCCACATTATTATGTTTCCAGTCGGGAACCACTCGTTTAAAGAAACACAGGTGCAAGAAACCTCACAAAGATACATCTCCTTAAGGGATACCGGCAGTAATAAAAAAAATAGTATTACAGCATAGTGTGTTGCAATTTTTGCTAAAGATATGAGACCTTTTCATGCTGTTTCCGGTGAAGGTTTTAGAGAACTAGGAAAAGAATTAATACATCTAGGTGCGTATTATGGAGAAGTTAACGTGGCAAATGTCATGCCACATCCCTCTACTATAAGCAGACATGTAAAAGAACAAGTTGGTGCCATACGGAACAGCATAATGCCTTCTGTTATTGCGGAAGTTATTAATAAAACATGTGCTGCGACAGTTGATATGTGGACTGATTCGCATAATCAGGTGCACTTTTTGACACTTACAACACATTACATTAACACAGATTGGTCTCTTGTGAACAATGTTTTATTTACAACAAAACTCCCGGACGTTAAGAAGACGGCCGGCCGAAGTGGCCGTGCGGTTAAAGGCGCTGCAGTCTGGAACCGCAAGACTGCTACGGTCGCAGGTTCGAATCCTGCCTCGGGCATGGATGTTTGTGATGTCCTTAGGTTAGTTAGGTTTAACTAGTTCTAAGTTCTAGGGGACTAATGACCTCAGCAGTTGAGTCCCATAGTGCTCAGAGCCATTAAGAAGACGGGAGTAAATATTATGAAAGAAACTGAAAAGAGGATCGCTGATTGGGACATTTCGCCGGACATGTTGCACAGTTTTGCTTTTGTCTCCGACGAGGGTGCCAATGTAATAAAGGCTTTGGAAAATCACGAAAGGATTTCTTGTGCTGCTCGTTGTATAAACACAGCACTTAGTCATACTTTCGATGAAGATAACTTCTTGTTAAATCATGCCCCGAACATCGCATCAATTGCATTGTAAGGCACATTAAGAAAAGTGGCCTCAGCTCGTCTTCGAAATCATCGTTGAAATAACAGCTGGAACAGCTTGTACACTTTGCTGGAATACTTACACACTCAGTATAACGAAGTTGCTGCTTTTCTGTCGGAAAAGGACTCCGCTTACAGATTGCAAGGATATGATAATGAGCTTGCAGGACAAATTGAGCATTTTCTGAGACGATTTAAAGAGTCCGCAGATGAATTAGTAGGCGAAAAAGAACCGACAATCCAGTTAGTTCTTCTTTGGTTTCACAAACTGCAACAAATTTGCAGTGTCAATGACAATGACTGTCAGGTGAGTAATTACTGCAGTTAAAAGCACTGTTCCATTATAATATGCGATATATTTATAATTAACTAGCGTAATTGATGTGTACTAACAGATATGTATTTTTGAACAGTAGGTACAAAGGTTAAAAATCGAGCCTTGACTTTCGTTTGCGAGAAGATTGTGATCACTTCCAGACATAAAATTGCTACGTTTCTTTGGCCGCCTTTCCTTGATATTAATATGCTTGAAATAGATGAAAAGCAGGAAATTCTTAGAAATGTGCGACAAATGTGTGCTGCTTACGCAGGTACAACATGCAATCATTAACATAATTGTTTTTGCACAGTTAGTGGATAATGTATGATAGAGAAACGGGAATGTTATAATTCGTATAATATTTCATTAACGTAAAACATCAAGTTTTTTACGGGAACGTTTCGATGATTTCCACATCAGTTCTGTATTACTTGTCTCTTTTGTTTATTATCATAGATCCCTCAAGTACTGTGTCATCACCATCCAGAAAGAGAGATCGTTTCAGGGAATGGAGGAACAACAGATCATCCGCAGCAGATGAAGTAGATCTCTACATTTTGATGCACCCCGGAGATGATGATGACATCTTAAAGTGGTGGAGCAGACATGAAACAGAGTTACCAGACCCGGCTGCAGTTGCAAGACGTATTTTATGCATCCCAGCAACAAGCGCACCTAGTGAAAGATGGTTTAGTAAAAACGGCATGTTACTAACAAATCGCCGCAGCTAATTAAATCCGGAACGCTTTAGTGATTTACGGCTGATCAACGATAACTATAATTTTGTTTCTGTTGCAAACAAGTGAAAAGTATGACAAGTATAAGTAAATGTATAATGTTCTTTGTATGCTTTCTTTATGAAGATGGTTGTCTTCTAGATTACAGGGACAGCACTTATTTAATGTTTCCTGTTAATGAAAGGAAAAATATATCATCTGTTTGGAAATGAGACTCGTCTTCTATCCGCGATTGTATTGAAATATTTTACTTTCCAAGTGCTTTATGAATTTAGCTGTGTCACGTACCCGTTCTTGGAAACGTTACTTTTGTATTTAAAGAGAGAAAGACACAGATAAATACATAAATACATTGTGTGTGTGTGTGTGTGTGTGTGTGACAGAGAGGCGTTGGGTTTGTACAGCGCAGTGCAGCGAGCCGGCCGGACACGAGCGGCTCGCTCCTCCCCCCCCCCCCCCCCCCCTCCCCGTCAACAGGCAAGCCGTGACCGGTCAAACATTGCAAACATTGAGCGTTGCAGCACTCTACTATAAACAAGAACAATTAGAATTTAGTTTCACTAAATTCAACTGACCTTGCACAACATTCAAATATCTGTTCAGTGCAGTGCCGTGATACGTCTATGGACTCAAATAGAATACTGTTTTTTACGAACATACCCACAGCCCACTCCGTCCCCACCCCGCAAGGAACTCCTTGAAAAACAGCCAGCTAATCTCTATCCTGGTAAAGGAAGCCTCTGAATTGTTAAATTATATATGTGGTGCTCCGACATACCAATAATTTTAGAGTCAACATCTATAAGCAGTTCACTAACTTTAATGCCTCCTATATTTTGATGAAATATGCTAATTCCTTCTCTACTTGGAAACATGATGTCCTCTGAAGGTGAGTCCTTAGTTAGAGGGACTTCCTTTAAGCAGGTGTACCTATCAGCTGACTTCAATCTAAAAAAGTTGCAGATGAGTATAGAGTAATATCAACAGCAGCAGAAAATGGTATAACGGGAGAAGGATTCGTTATTAATAGGAAGGTAAAGTAGAGAGTATGTTACTGTGAACAATTCAGTGACAGGGTTGTTCTTCTCAGAATCGACAGCAAACCAACACCGACAACAAGGGTTCACGTATACATGCCGAGGATAATACAGTGTACAAAGGGGATGAAAATCTAATATTCATGGGGGACTGCTATATAGTTGTAGGGGAAGGAGTAGAAGAAAAGGTTACAGGAGAGCCGGCCGCGGTGGATGAGCGGTTCTAGGCGCTTCAGTCCGGAACCGCGCGACTGCTAAGGTCGCAGGTTCGAATCCTGCCTTGGGCATGGATGTGTGTAGTGTCCTTAGGTTAGTTAGGCTTAAGTAGTTCTAGGGGACTGATGACCTCAAATGTTAAGTCCCATAGTGTTCAGAGCCATTTGAACCATGAGAACCATATTGCTGAACATTTCCTTGACACCGGTCACCCTATGGAATACAACAACACGGAGATTCTGGCTTGCACGTCCAGCTATTGGGATAGCGTTATTAAGGAAGCTGTTGAAATCAGACTATCAAGTAACCTTATTAACAGAGATGGTGGATTTTGTTTAAATACTGCTTGGAATCCGGCTCTGTCTCTCATGAAAAAACAGAGGGACAGAATCAGTGCTACCTGACCTGTTGATTAATAGCAACTATCGATATTTCTGATGTTGGTTATCTTTGGTTGTGTTGAAACTTGTTCTGTGTGTAGTGTCTTCCTTGTTTCTCCTCTGTGAACCGAGGTATTAAATTTGCTTGCACATTTTTTCTTCCTTGCATTTGTGCCTTGAGAATGGCAGGGTGTGCTCCTGTCGAAATATCGGCGGTGTTCGACGACGTCACCCGGCAGCGAACCCGTAAGTTATTTGAACATTTGAACCATTTTTGTTACAGGAGCATATGGGACTGGGACACAAGGAATGAGAGAGGAGAAAGATTAATTGAATTCTGTGACAGTTTTCAGCTAGTAACAGCGAATACTCTGTTCAAGAATCACAAGAGGAGGAGGTATACTTGGAAAAGGCCGGATGAGACGCGAAGATTTCAGTTAGATTACGTCATGGTCAGACAGAGATTCCGAAATCAGATACTCGATTGTAAGGCATACCCAGGAGCAGATATAGACTAAGATCACAAAGTAGTAGTGATGAAGAGTAGGCTGAAGTTTAAGACATTTGTCAGGAAGAATCAACACCCTCAGAAGTGGGATACGGAAGTACTAACGAATGACTAGATACGGTTGAACTTCTCTAAGGCTCTAGATACAGCAATAAGGAATAGCTCAGAAGGCAGTACAGTTGAAGAGGAATGGACATGTCTAAAAAGGGTCATCATAGAAGTTGGGAAAGAAAACATAGGTACAAAGAGGGTAACTGCGAAGAAACCATGGGTAACAAAAGGAAATACTTCAATTGACGGATGAAAGGAGGAAGTACAAAAACGTTCCGGGAAATTCACGAATACAGAAATACAAGTCGCTGAGGAATGAAATAAATAGGAAGTGCAGGAAAGCTAAGACGAAGTGGCTGCAGGAAGAATGCGAAGCCATCGAAAAAGAAATGACTGTCGGAAGGACAGTCTCAACATAAAGGAAAGTCAAAACAACATTCGGTGACATTAAAATCAAGCATGATAACATTTAGAGCGCAACGGGAATTCCACTGCTAAATGCAGAGGAGAGCCGATAGGTGGAAAGAATACATTGAAAGCCTCTATGAGGGGGAAGATTTGTTTGATGTGATAGAAGAAGAAACAGGAGTCGATTTACAAGAGATAGGGGATCCACTATTAGAATCAGAATTTAAAAGAGTTTTGGAGGACTTAAGATCGAATAAGGCAGAAGGGCTAGGTAACATGCCATCGAAATGTCTAATCTCATTGGTGAAAGTGGCAACAAAACGGCTATTCACGTTAGTGTGTAGAATGTATGAGTCTGGCGACATACCATCTGACTTTCGGAAAAGCATCATCCACACAATTCCGAAGACGGCAAGAGCTGACAAGTGCGAGAATTATCGCACAATCAGCTTAACAGCTCATGCGTCCAAGTTGCTTACAAGAATAATATACAAAATAATGGAAAATTGAGGATGCGCTAGATGACGAACAGTTTGGCCTTAGGAAACGTAAAGGCACGAGAGAGGCAATTCCGACGTTGCAGTTAATAATGGAAGCAAGACAAAAGAAAAATCAAAACACGTTCATTGGGGTTACGACATGGAAAAAGCGTTCGACAATATAAAATGGTGCAAGATGTTCGAAATTATGAAAAAAGTAAGGGTAAGCTATAGGGAGAGACGGGTCATACACAATATGTACAACAGCCAAGAGGGAATAATAAGAGTGGACGACTAAGAACGAAGTGCTCGTATTAAAAAGGGTGTAAGACAAGACTGTAGCCTTTCGCCAAACTATTCAATCTGTACATCGAGGAAGCAGTGATGGAAATAAAAGAAAGCTTCAGGAGTGGAATTAAAATTCAAGGTGAAAGGATATCAATGATAGGATTCGCCGATGACATTGCTGTCCTGTGTGAAAGTGAAGAAGAATTGCATGATCTACGGAACGATATGAACAGTGTAATAAGTACAGAGTATGGGTTGAAGAAGAAAGACGAAGATAATGAGAAGCAGTAGAAATGAGAACAGCGAGAAACTTAACATCAGGTTTGATGGTCACGAAGTAGATGAAGTTAAGGAATTCTGCTACGTAGGCAGTAAAATAACGAATGGCGGATGGAGCAAGGAGGGCATCAAAAGAGACTAGCACTGGCAAAAAGGGCATTCCTCACCAAGAGAAGTCTAGTAATATCAAATATCGGCCTGAATTTGAGGAAGAAATTTCTGAGAATGTACGTCTGGAGTACAGCATTGTATGGTAGTGAAACATGGACTGTGGGAAAACAGGAACAGAAGAGAATCGAAGCATTTGAGTTATGGTGCTACAGACGAATGTTGAAAATTAGGTGGACTTATAAAGTAAGGAATGAGGTGGTTCTGCGCAGAATCGGAGAGGAAAGGAATACGTGGAAAACACTGATAAGAAGAAGGGACAGGATGATAGGACATCTGTTAAGACATGAGGGAATTACTTCCATGGTACTAGAGGGAGCGGTAGGGGGCAAAAACTATAGAGGAAGACAGAGATTGGAATACATCCAGCAAATAGTTGAGGACGAAGGGTCGCAAGTGTTACCCTGCGATGAAGAGGTTAGCACAGGAGAGGAATTCGTGGCGGTCCGCATCAAACCAGTCAGAAGACTAATGACGAAAAAAAAAAAAAAAACTTCTACACCTTGTAAACAGGCCTCAATAGGCCTAACGATAGCGACCGCCCTATATGTCATCCTCACCGACTGGCATCACTGAATGCGGATGTGTAAGGCAGTGAGATCGGCACTGTTGTCAGTGGAGACGGTACTATTCGATCAAGTAACGCCTCGATTAGCATAACGACAATAAGTGAACCTGGGTTGGTCAACAGCTCATAGTGGGCCGGATGGTCTCATATCCAAGTGCAACCACGCCCGATGATGCTTAACGTCCGTGATCTAACAGGAACCGGTGCGTTCGCCGCGACACGGCCTTTGATTTAAATGTGCAGACATTTTTAATTTTGCAGCATCCTACATCCAAATATTCTCAGTCATCTTCACCCAGTACCATGCATTCTATATTTTGTGTTTATTTGTTTTGTCAGACCCAATTTCTACACCTACATCTACACCGCAAGCTGCCGGCCGGGGTGGCCGAGCGGTTCTAGCCGCTACAGTCTGGAGCCACACGACCGCTACGGGCGCAGCTTCGAATCCTACCTCGGGCATGGGTGTGTGTGGTGTCCTTAGGTTAGTTAGGGTAAGTAGTTCTAAGTTCTAGGGGACTGATGACCTCAGAAGTTAAGTTCCATAGTGCTCAGAGCCATACACCGCAAGCCATCACTTTTCCCCTTTCCTGTTGCTCGCAGGGAAGAACGATTGCCCGCAAGCCTCTGTGTGGGCTCGAGTCTCTCTAATTTGGTCTCTCATGGTCTTCTCACAGATATACATAGAAGGAATGAATATATTTGTTGACTCTTCTAGGAACTACGCTCTCAGAACTTTAACACTAAAACACAGTGATGCAGAACGCCTCTCTTGCAGCGTCTGACACTGGAATTGGTTTGATCATCTTCGTAACGCTTTCGTGTTTACTGAATGAACCTATAACGAAAAGTGCTGCTCTTGGATCTTCAGCCTGTGGGCTATTCGGGTAACGATCCAATAGTCAGGGACTTCGCAGCCAAATACCAGGCGTAACTGTGGTGGCCGTAATTTTTCCCGAGGGCATGCAGCTTTACTGTATGGTTAAATGATGATGGCATTCTCTTGGGTAAAATATTCCGGAGGTAAAATAGTCCCCCATTCGGATCTCCGGGCGGGAACTACTCAAGAAGATTTCGTTATCAGGAGAAAGAAAACTGGCATTCAACGGATCGAAGCGTGGAATGTCAGATCCCTTAATCGGGCAGGTAGGTTAGAAAATTTTAAAATGGAAATGGATAGGTTAAAGTTAAATATAGTGGGAATTAGTGAAATTCGGTGGCAGAAGGAACAAGACTTCTGGTCAGGCGAATACAGGGTTATAAATACAAAATCAAATAGGGGTAATGCAGGAGTCGGTTTAATAATGAATAAAAAAATAGGAGTTCGGGTAAACTACTACAAACAACACAGTGAACGCATTATTTGGCCAAGATAGACACGAAGGCCATGCCTACTACAGTAGTACAAGTTTATATGCCTACTAGCTCTGCAGATGACGACGAAATTGAAGAAATGTATGATGAAATAGAAAAAATTATTCGGATAGTGAAGTGAGACGAAAATTTAATAGTCATGGGTGACTGGAATTCGGCAGTAGGAAAAGGGAGAGAAGGAAACGCAGTAGGTGAATATGGATTGGGAATAAGATATGAAAGAGGAAGCCGCCTGGTAGAATTTTGCACAGAGCACAATTTAATCATAGCTAACACTTCTACATCTACATCTACATCCATACTCCGCAAGCCACCTGACGGTGTGTGGCGGAGGGTACCCCGAGTACCTCTATCGGTTCTCCCCTCTATTCCAGTCTCGTATTGTTCATGGAAAGAAGGATTGTCGGTATGCTTCTGTGTGGGCTCTAATCTCTCTGATTTTATCCTCATGGTCTCTTCGCGATATATACGTAGGAGGGAGCAATATACTGCTTGACTCTTCGGTGAAGGTATGTTCTCCAAAATTCAACAAAAGCCCGGACCGAGCTACTGAGCGTCTCTCCTGCAGAGTCTTCCACTGGAGTTTATCTATCATCTCCGTAACGCTTTCGCGATTACTAAATGATCCTGTAACGAAGCGCGCTGCTCTCCGTTGGATCTTCTCTATCTCTTCTATCAACCCTATCTGGTACGGATTCGACACTGCTGAGCACTATTCAAGCAGTGGGCGAACAAGCACACTGTAACCTACTTCCTTTGTTTTCGGATTGCATTTCCTTAGGATTCTTCCAATGAATCTCAGTCTGGCATCTGCTTTACCAACGATCAACTTTATGTCATCATTCCATTTTAAATCACTCCTAATGCGTACTCCCAGATAATTTATGGAATTAACTGCTTCCAGTTGCTGACCTGCTATATTGTAGCTAAATGATAAGGGATCTATCCTTCTATGTATTCGCAGCACATTACACTTGTCTATATTGAGATTCAGTTGCCATTCCCTGCAAAAATGGTTCAAATGGCTCTGAGCACTATGGGACTTAACATCTATGGTCATCAGTCCCCTAGAACTTAGAACTACTTAAACCTAACTAACCTAAGGACAGCACACAACACCCACATTCCCTGCACCATGCGTCAATTCGCTGCAGATCCTCCTGCATTTCAGTACAATTTTCCAATGTTACAGCCTCTCGATATATCACAGCATCATCCGTAAAAAGCCTCAGTGAACTTCCGATGTCATCCACAAGGTCATTTATGTATAATGTGAATAGCAACGGTCCTACGACACTCCCCTGCGGCACACCTGAAATCACTCTTACTTCGGAAGACTTCTCTCCATTGAGAATGACACGCTGCGTTCTGTTATCTAGGAACTCTTCAATCCAATCACACAATTGGTCTGATAGTGCATATGCTCTTACTTTGTTCATTGAACGACTGTGGGGACCTGTATCTAAGGCCTTGAGGAAGTCAAGAAACACGGCGTCTACCTGGGAACCCGTGTCTATGGCCCTCTAAGTCTCGTGGACAAATAGCGCGAGCTGGGTTTCACACGACCGTCTTTTTCGAAACCCATGCTGATTCCTACAGAGTAGATTTCTAGACTCCAGAAAAGTCATTATACTCGAACATAATAGATCTATAGTTCTGCACATCTGTTCGGCGTCCCTTCTTGAAAACGGGAATGACCTGTGCCCTTTTCCAATCCTTTGGAACGCTACGCTCTTTTAGAGACCTACGGTACACCGCTGCAAGAAGGGGGGCAAGTTCCTTCGCGTACGCTGTGTAAAATTGAACTGGTATCCCATCAGCTCCAGCGGCCTTTCCTCTTTTGAGTGATTTTAATTGTTTCTCTATCCCTCTGTCGTCTATTTCGATATTTACCATTTTGTCATCTGTGCAACAATCTAGAGAAGGAACTACAGTGCAGTCTTCCTCTGTGAATCAGAATCATGAAAGTAGGTTGTATACATGGAAGAAGCCTGGAGATACTGACAGGTTTCAGATGGATTATATAATGGTAAGACAGAGATTTAGGAACCAAGTTTTAAATTGTAAGACATTTCCAGGGGCAGATGAGGACTCTGACCACAATCTATTGGTTATGAACTGCAGATTAAAACCGAAGAAATTGCAAAAAGGTGGGAATTTAAGGAGATGGTATCTGGACAAACTGACTAAATTGGAGGTTGTACAGAGTTTCAGGGAGAGCATAAGGGAACAATTGACAGGAATGGGGGAAAGAAATACAGTAGAAGAAGAATTGGTAACTTTGAGGGATGAAGTACTGAAGGCAGCAGAGGCTCAAGTAGGTAAAAAGACGAGAGCTAGTAGAAATCCTTGCGTAACGGAAGAAATATTGAATTTAACTCATGAAAGGAGAAAATATAAAAATGCAGTAAATGAAGCAGGCAAAAAGGAATACAAACGTCTCAAAAATGAGATCGACAGGAAGTGCAAAATGGCTAAGCAGGGATGGCTAGAGGACAAATGCAAGAATATAGAGGCTTATCTCACTACGGGTAAGATAGATACCGCCTACAGGAAAATTAAAGAGACCTTTGGAGAAAAGAGAACCACTTGTATGAATATCAAGAGCTCAGATGGAAACTCAGTTCTAAGCAAAGAAGGGAAAGCAGAATGGTGGGAGGAGTATATAGAGGGTCTATACAAGGGCGATGTACTTTAGAACAATATTGTGAAAATGGAAGAGGATGTAGATGAAGATGAAATGGGAGATATGATACTGCGTGAAGAGTTTGACAGAGCACTGAAAGACCTGAGTCGAAACAAGGCCCCGGGAGTAGACAACATTCCATTAGAACTACTGACAGCCATGGGAGAGCCAGTCCTGACAAAACTCTACCATCTGGTGAGCAAGATGTATGAGACAGGCGAAATACCCTCAGACTTCAAGAAGAATATAATAATTCCAATCCCAAAAAAAAGCAGGTGTTGACAGATGTGAAAATTACCGAACAATCAGTTTAATAAGTCACGGCTGCAAAATACTAATGCGAATTCTTTACAGACGAATGGAAAAACTAGTAGAAGCCGACCTTGGGGAAGATCTGTTTGGATTCCGTAGAAATATCGGAACACGTGAGGGAATACTGACCCTACCACTTATCTTAGAAAATAGATAAAGGAAAAGCAAACCTACGTTTCTAGTATTTGTAGACTTAGAGAAAGCTTTTGACAATGTTGATTGGAATACTCTCTTTCAAATTCTGAAGGTGGCATGGGTAAAATACAGGGAATGAAAGGCTATTTACAATCTGTCCAAAAACCAGAGGGCAGTTATCAAGGTCGAGGGACATGAAAGGGAAACAGTGATTGGGAAGGGAGTGAGACAGGGTTGTAGCCTCTCCCCAATGTTATTCAATCTGTATATTGAGCAAGCAAGAAGGAAACAAAAGAAAAATTTGGAGTAGGTGTTAAAATCCAGGGAGAAGAAATAAAAACTTTGAGGTTCGCCGATGACATTGTAATTCTGTCAGAGACAGCAAAGGACTTGGAAGAGCAGTTGAGCGGAATGGACAGTGTCTTGACAGGAGGGTATAAGATAAACATCAACAAAAGCAAAACGAGGATAATGGAATGTAGTCGAATTCAGTCGGGTGATGCTGAGGCAATTAGATTAGGAAATGAGATACTTAAAGTAGTAAAGGAGTTTTGCTATTTGGGGAGCAAAATAACTGACGATGGTCGAAGTAGAGAGGGTATAAAATGTAGAATTGCAATGGCAAGGAAAACGTTTCCGAAGAAGAGAAATTTGTTAACATAGAAACATCGAGTATAGATTTATGTGTCAGGAAGTCGTTTCTGAAAGTATTTTTTTTTTTTCGAAATGTGGTACTACAGAAGAATGCTGAAGATTAGATGGGTAGATCACATAACTAATGAGGAGGTATTGAATAGGATTGGGGAGAAGAGAAGCTTGTGCCGGCCGGAGTGGCCGAGCGGTTAAAGACGCTACAGTCTGGAACCGCACGACCGCTACGGTCGCAGGTTCGAATCCTGCCTCGGGAATGGATGTGTGTGATGTCCTTAGGGTAGTTAGGTTTAAGTAGTTCTAAGTTCTAGGGGACTTATGACCACAGCAGTTGAGTCCCATAGTGCTCAGAGCCATTTGAATCATTTGAAGAAGTTTGTGGCACAACTTGACTAGAAGAAGGGATCGGTTGGTAGGACGTGTTCTGAGGCATCAAGGGATCACCAATTTAGTACTGGAAGGCAGCGTGGAGGGTAAAAATCGTAGAGGGAGATCAAGAGATGAATACACTAAGCAGATTCAGAAGGATGTAGGTTGCAGTAGGTACTGGGAGATGAAGAAGCTTGCACAGGATAGAGTAGCATGGATAGCTGCATCAAACCAGTCTCAGGACTTACGATCACAACAACAACAACAACAACAACAACAGTGGTGGGGAATCCCAACTGGGAACGTATGAAAGGGGATTGCATTACAAACAAGGGGAACCTCCGGAAAACGTTTATCTAAACCCGGGGTTGAGAACTATTCTTAATTTAATTCTAGGGCAATATATCCGAGACAAAAAAGAATATGAAAGGCTAATGTGTTGATGTGTATAGCGAGGAAGTTGATGACTTGTTCGATTCATACAGTGCTCCTAAATAGTCTTGATCACCTGACATAATACGCTGCAGCTTTAATTCTAATGGTACATCATGGGGCTGCGAGGCAAAAGGCCGAAACTTTGCTGTAGTTCCAGTAATAGACAACAAAAAAAATTTTCTTAACTACATTTCGGCACGCATGAGGTCTTTACCTTATCGAAGAGACTTCTGCTGATATCTGCGTCTGTTCTACATCCGTTCCACCTATGTATTACTGGAAAAATCTTGAAACAGTCGAGGGTGTCGGATCACTATCGTACCCTGATCAATTTCACATCGTACTCGTCTCCTCGGCTCAAGAGCACTGGATCAAGAAAATGGACTGTGGTAAAGGTTAGTGGGAAAGTTATCTGAAAAGGGTAAATGAGGAAAGGGGGAACTAATAAAATAGTTCCACGCAGTTTTCAGCAAAACGCTAGGGTGATGCCGCAGCTACGTTTATGTCACTGTAGTGTAGAAGCAATGTTTGTGACAAAAGCTTGAAAGTATATTTAAATAAATATGGCATGTAATAGCCATCGGTCCATAATGTGAGCATGTACTGAATACTGATTCGAAACAGTGCAGCATCAAGTGTGGTTGAGACAGTAAAAAATCAGTAAATTGACTTATGAGCATCCATACAGTGTAAGGAAACAGTGTCAAATTTCTAGGTTGCGAGCGGTGGTGTTCAAAATAAACCATAGTTCGACAAACTACAAATACAATGCCCAACAGAATTAAAGAATCACTTTTTCGAAACCCCTTAATCGTCTCCCATTGCGACACGTAAGTTTGAAATGTGGCTGAAAGGTGTGCACAGCCTTCCGCTCTAATGGCGCCTTGCAACTTCACCGGCGGGCTCGAGGACGAGGACGCATCGAACAGCAACATGTTGACGCAAAAAAAAGAAAAAAAAAGTCACAGGTCACCAGTTCATGTGACTTGCATGCTTGGTTAATGATGTCATACTAGCACCAAACTTCACCACAATTGTGCCCAGCGCCATCGTGGACGTGTCACACGATGGAAAGGTCGTCATAGATCCCCCCTTTAAACAAGTTTCACCACTTCTTTCGACGCCTCTGCGATGCTGGTCAGAATTCGATGTTTAGTGTTAGAATCACGCCGTTTTCTTACGAGTGGCAGAGAAAAACATTTCATGTATATCGCCGCTCAGAATCGGCACCAAAATGCCTCAGAGATGGCATAAGGGGCGTCAAAGAAATCACTCCTTTCCTTAGGGCGCCGATTCCCACACATTTCGAGACCGAAAACGACAGTTAACAGAGCGATGAGCAACAGGAATACGTTCTTGACAACCTTTGACACTGCTGACACCTTGGCCGTTTCAAACCTTCTCCAAATCCATTATGGGGCTGCATCTCCATTAAACGTGATCTTACCAGTTTCAAGGGCAGTGTGACATTAATTTTTGCTCTCGTGTAGGAGATGGAAACACTAGTGACCGTTCACAACGACTGGAAGAAATCTGAACGTGGATGGTAGCAGGAAATGGTACTTAAGCATTTTCATTCCTCCCTTTCCGCGCCCTCCTATGGCGTGAACGAGGGGAGGGCTGGAGGTGCAAAATTGAAATGTGCTTGAATAAAACAGCAAAGAGTGCCTCTAAGACCGATCCCTCCCCCCCCCCCCTCCATTCGGCAACACCCTGGGTACCACCCACGCACATTAGAACTGTACCTGTCTAAAACTTTGATACACATTCATCCTCATGGGTGCTCAAGCGCGTGAGGGCAAGGCAACCCCATCGACACCTCTCAGGTGGTATTTGCCTGCCCCGAAGCGCTGAAGCAACCTCAAGGCAGAATGTTCTTAACTTTGCACCCGCCCCCCTCCCATCCAATCCCTTTTGATCACCCCCTAGGAGAGCCCGAAAAGGATCACGTTCAAATTTTGTCGGATGATTTTGAACGGTTCCTAGTGGATCCACGCTGTACATAAGAGAAAAATTGCGGTCTCATTGCCGTCCAGATGGAATGTAGCCCCAAAAATTTCCTTAGAAAAGGGCTGAAAAGTCTGAGAGTCTGAGCAGTGTCAGAGTTGTTAAGAACTACTTCCTGTTGTTCATTGAATTGAGAAATATTGTTTTCGACCACGAAATGTGTGGAAATCAACTCCTCTGGGAAAGCGGTGGCCCTTTATGTATCCCTTGAGGTCTTTTCGTGTCGATTCTGAGCGGCGGTGTTTCTCAATTGTTTTATTCGGCCACTCATAAGGAAACCGAGTGATTTCAACGGTGAGCATTGTAGTTCTGACCTCCACCGTAGAGGCATCGAAGAAGACGTGAAATGAGGGTAAAGCGAGCTGTGACGACCTTGCCATCGCGTGACGCATCCACCAAGGTGTTGGGCAGAATTATGGTGATGTTTGGTGCCAGTGTGACATCATTAACCACCTTGTACATCACATGAACTTCAGAGCTGTGGCCTTATTTACACACGTGTCGTCACCTTGCTGTCTGTAGCGTTGTCGATCCCGAGGGTGACATTTCAGGGCACCATTAGAGGAAGGTTCCACGTACCTTTCAGCCAAATTTAAAACTTATGCCCCGCGATGGGAGACAATTATGGGGTTTCGAAGAAGTGATCCTGCAATTCTGTTGCGCAGTGTAGCTACAAGTCCCGATTGTTCGCCGGCCACAAGAAAAAATAGAAGTCCTGATTGACCCATCAGTCACAAAAATTACAAATCCCTTATCAAGCCACTAACAAATACAAGACCCTACCGATCCACAACCCATGAATAAATATAAATCCCAACTCCACGTCAAGCCACTGATGATATTATAACTCCGGCTATGAATGGAGCATGAAAAATTAAACATTCGGCCTGATATGCAACTGCCTACTGCTCGTAAATGCAGTCGATTAAGCTTTACAGTAATTATGAGACATTCTAATTACGAAACTTTTGGGCAGGTCACAGCAACCAACTAAATCATATAAAATATAGACAACAAAAACAGTGAGTAGTACAAGGATTCTGATAAATTAAGCTAGTTCTTGTTTAGGGTTACGTGTAACTGTCTTCCACTATCGTAATATGATGTTTCGAACAGTTTTATACGATTTTTGGATTACGTTTTACCTTATCCTACTGAAACAAACATGATACACATACATGCAGTGCTAAATTGTTTTACTTGTCGCTGTACTTAAAATGGTGCATTTTGCTTCTCTGTATGTGGTTGCTATATTATGATCATATGAGCATACTGGTATCAGAGAAGGTCTTGAGGCCCGACCCTCAAGCGTTTCGTTCGTCCGATCTCCATGACTTCCTCCTGCGGACGGATCTCTGTGAGGCAGTGGTCGTATAAGCGGCATCCGCCAGCATCCGTTCTGTCCCATATCGTGAAAGAACATGACGTGGGTTTCTACCATATGCCACTCTGCGCCGCCTTTATGTACACATCCCGAGAATAACGACACAACATATACCTAGGCTCACAGACCGCTCACAATCATGGGGCAGAAACCGTTTTGAGCACAATAAAGACATGTTCTGAAACCAATACCCACTGAGATAAGGGATAATCTGTCCTCTCATTTCCATCCCTCTGCCACGTAGACACTATAGCCAGTGCTGCATGTAAGTATCTAGCATCCTGAGACATTCTCGAGCCCTTCCTAGCAATGAATGACGCAAGCTTTCGAAATACACCTGGCACCATTCTGGTTACGTCACATTCGTTGGTCAATCGCTCCTGTAACGTCTCTACATTGTCGATAGGTTGGGCATACACAAATACCTCTTACCCAGAAAACCAACAGATTCAGGTCCAGTGAACGGGGAAGCCATGCTACTAGACCGCCTCGACCAATCCATCGGCCATGAACCGTATCGTTGAGCTACTGTCATACTGTCCATAGAAAGCGGGATGGCGCCTCGCCGTGCATAAACCACAATCGATGTCTTTCTGCACTGCTGGCGTTCCCCAAAAGCCTTGATAATTCATCTCGCGAAATCGGTGATACACAGCAGCGTTTAATCTCTTCGGTAAAGTGTATAGCACTATGAGTCTTTCACCAAGAATTCCTACTCGTATATTGACACTGTAAAGATCCTGATGCCTCACCTTAGTGAGTGTTCGAGGATTTACATCTGTCTACATGTGCGTGCTGTGGTCATTTACTATACCACATCTTGTGGTGGTCTACACAGTGCTCGTCACAAGTAAAACGGTCCATGTCTCAGACGGAAAAAAATCGCAAAACCAAGAAAGAGTTGTGTGACATAAACAGAAATAGGTAGGCGTCTTTCTACATCTGAAAGGCCGGCTGGAGTGGCCGAGCGGTTCTAGGCGCTACAGTCTGGAACCGCGCGACCGCTACGGTCGAAGCTAGATGTTTCTTCTGAGATACTGCAGAAAGACTGGGCAGAAATGTAGCCACCGTACATGACTGGTGTCAGTGGTGATGACGAGAAAATACTGTCACAAGAAGACCGGGCGCCGGACAGCCACGTGGCACTACCGAGAGGGGAGATTGTCGTGTTCGGCGTATTGCTCTGGCGCATCGTATTGCATTTGCAACAGGAATTTCTGCAGCATTTGGCACCACAGTGACACAACAAACTGTTACAAATCGGTTACTTCAAGAGCAGTGAACCGTGGATTTACTTTCAAAATCTTTTCTTAAAGAATTTACTTTATTTAGTAGCGATTCATCAAGAACGTTAACACATTTAATCACACTATGTCAGCGTGATAGTAGTTGGCAGTGGGTAACTGATGAAAACAAATTTCTTTCATCCAATGGAAATTTTATTCCTAAAAATCATAATCAGAAAGCACCCTCTAAATATCAAGTTACAATTTACTCAGAGGCAGAAATAACAATTTTTTTTTTTTTACAGTATGAGCTTTCGGGCTGAGAACCTTGCCGCTCCCTTTTAACACGGCCGTAGTCACGACCGCTCACAACAACCTCTGAAAGACTACACTGGTGCAAATCTGCAACACATCAGATTACTTTAAACTAAAAACTTCAACAACTCACACAACCACATAAACAGCGAACCCCATGGAGGAATGGAAATGGTACAAAACACTCACATTAAAAAAAAAATTACTTGTCACCGAAAGTGAAACTTGTTTTTAAAAGAAAACTCTTACGGTGGAAGGGTGGCAACTTTATATACTAAAATGTTCATTTAAATAAAAACCCACGAAATGCAGTCTTACACAAAATGTACAAACATGCTCTACATTACACATATACCGCCTCTCAAGATGATAAGCAAGATAAAAACCTGTTTCAGGAATTCGGCCTTTACACCTTAAGCAATAAATTCGTTAACACCGAATCCGACAAACATGACAGAAGCAGATGTCAGATTGACAGGAGGATTACTGAACAACCCGAACCGCAGATTGCTCTAACCCGCCCTACTCCACAAGGGAAAAACGGACCACCCCAATTCATAAATAACCACCTTCCCGCAGGTGGGCGAACGGAGGAGAATGGTGGGACGACCCCAAAAGAAAGCGACTGGTGACCTCACGAAGAAAACAAGTAGAATTTAAAAAGTAAATGAAACAACATATCTCCAATGACTTAACTTCTAATAAACTGCGATTTCTGGCGAAGACCTGGCGCAGCACCCCCAATGCTCTCCCGAACCGTCCGCTGCCAGCCGCTTCAACGGACGCAGGAAGGCGCGCCAATCTCCCGTCTCACAGCGTCGCAGCTCGCACCGGCCAGCCCGATGTCGTGGTTTGCCTCCTGTTGCTCTCGTGTCGACCGCGAAGCCACTACCCCTTTCTATGCGGCGCGGCCCACTGGACTCACGTGGGGACCTCACATGCGCCGACGCTCAAGGCGGACAAGTCATCTTGTGTCTCAGTGCGCGACCGACCAACCGATCGATACAAACGCCAATGACCGTTGCCCGAGCAACTCGAGCAGACTGGCGGCCTAACGCGCAGACTCAGATGCAGGAACTCAGCCCCGACCGGGCGACCACTAGCTTAGTTCTGTTACTGGAGGAGTGGCAAGATTATCATTTTCTGGCTTTAAAGTTTGATCCAAACGACAGACATTACTGGAGGAGTGGCAAGATCATCATTTTCTGGCTTTAAAGTTTGATCCAAACGACAGACATAGTAGCACTCCGACGACAGACACTAACTGCGGCACAAATGCGAACGACAGACAGACCAGCAACTGGTGACGCGAGACTGACCCAGCCTCACTCCGACTGACAAACTGCCAGTGGCAAGCTTATAGCGCCCCTTAAATGCACGTGAACAGGCAACTTTTCCCCTTTTCCACCAGAGGGAGACACCAAAGCTGCGATTGCCGCAGCGGCGCCACCGCCAGAAACGGAGGGTGACTGCTTCACACAACGCCCTGCGGCGCGCTCTTCAAAACAGCAAATTTTACCACGGCTCAGGCAGTCCCGAGACAGATACCATGTAGCGTGTATTCCGCTGACCCCAAATCACTGCCATTTGCGAGAGCTCATTGGAGGGTACGGTGGAGGTCTGTTGTGTTTTCTGTTGAAAACTGGTTCTGCCCGGTGCCAATTATGGCCGTTTGTTGGTTACAATGAGGCCAGTTGGGAGCCTGTAGCAAACAAACCTCTCTGCATGCTAGACACCTGGAGTTATGGTACAAAACTCGATTTCGTATGACTGCAGTAGCTCTCTCGTGATTATCCCACGTATCCTGACTGCAACATTGTGGTGATTCGACCTGTTGTGCTGCCATTCATGAATAGCATTCCTGATGGTGTTTTCCAACAGAATAATCTTCACCCAAATACCGCTGTTCCAACCCAATATGCTTTACAGATTGTAAACATGTTGCGTTAACCGTGCCTGTATTGACCGACCAAGTGCAACAGGCACGGAAGTACATCCCACAAACTAATACCCAGCACATGTGCAACAACACATGTACGTCTGCTTGCTTGTGTTCGACGTTCTGACGGTTACACCAGTTACTAACGTACCAGAATTTCACATTTGCTATGGCATATCTCACAGTTACATTAACCTATGACCTTTCAATTTTAATCATTTACATATGTTACTTAAGCAAACGTACTGTAGAAATTTCATGACTCTGCATTAGTTAATTTTGGTGCTACGATTTTTTTCCTGAAGTGTTACTTACAGTAATTTTTCTTCTAGCTTTGACCAATACGGTCTCCTGTAGGAATATGTGGCACTTTCTTTAAATGCCCTGCGTACTGGAAATGTGAATCCTTTCTTTTCCCTGTTTCTGAACTATTGCAATACACACTCAATATAGCTCTACACGATGGCAGCGTTCTACAGGATACATGCCACAGTCTGGATTGTGCTGCCTTATGATTTGATGATTACTTAATAAAAAAATGGGCCGTATCAGGGCAGACAATGTCCATCAAGACAACAACAACATTTGGAACTTTATTTATTGATCCTGGAAAGATTCTGCATATTTTATATTATATTCGTTACGACTTACACATTATAAGGAAGAAATTATATATTCGAGATTCCATACAACACTTAGAACTAACCATAACATAAATAGTAAAAAGTAGAAGTAGCTAGGCCTGTAGCACAAAAAAATCATTTTATAGTAGTTCGTGAAAAGTAGAACAACAAAGACATACCAAAGGCAGGTTGATTTAGACTGCACGTCCTGGCATCGGTGGGTGCTACAGAAGGGCTGCGAGAGGGACGAGGGAGAGGGGAGGAGGGAGAGGGATTCAGAAACGACGAGACGAAATAAAATAGTTGTGAGAAGTTGAAAGTATTTGCCTGACTTTTTCACAGTGAGAACTGCCCTTATAACTGATTGCTTATTGCAATTGCAGTTGTGATGTAATGCACTTAATCACCGCTTTCGACAGTTAGATGCCATCTTCAGATAAAAAAACGATACAAAATCTCACAAATATAGACCAAGTATAATTTTTTGTTTAATTTTTGTAGATCTGATGGCGGCTAAGGGCAGAAACCGCTAACTATCGCAAATAAAACTGTAATAAATAACCAATCGTAATAAATGAGATAGTAGTATCACCTCATATATCACAAATAGGGTTTTTTTACTTGTAAATGTGTGGAGCATTTCCTTTTGTAGACGGAGCTACCAGTAACCTCTGCTCCACAGTTACCTGGAGTAATCTGTGACTCGTGACTGAAGTCATATTCCCACATCAAACATCTGCCCCATAGGGTAGATGAGTAAAAAAAAGTTCTCCATACTTTGTCCTGTGCTGTCGTCCTACTGTTGAACGTGGTGTTATCTGTTATAAAGAGATGACACAGACATATTGGAGAGCCATTAATTATATTGTTGTAGTATTTTGCAATAATGCTGTGGTATTAACATCTTCATCTTGTGTGTCTATTTCTCTTTATTTGTCCGACTTATTGTTATTTTCATGTATATCGCTGTAATTCATAGCAAATATTTCAGGGGCATGCAGCCACTTAGAAGAAACCTACTTGATATGTAATCCGTAAAGCCCGTATTACCATAAAGACTTCATAAATGATGAAATAGGTGGTAGCTGCATGATATAGCAGGACCATAAACAGAAAAATAGACTCGTGGAGCCTAGCTGCAAATAATTAAAGTTGGAAGTTAATGACTTTCCTCTCTATAAACAAGCGAATTCAGTACGTACTTGATATAAGAATTTCTACTTCTTTCCTTTTGGATGATATTATTACCATTAAAAAGTATAATTAGTTTGAAATTGAGAATAAGTAACAGATTTATAGCAAAAACTTACATTAACCTTTACAATAAAGAAGAAATTTTCAGTTTCACTTCCATGTTGGTAGTCACAAAGTCCTTCTTCCAAAGTGGTAAACAATTTACGACTTAATTTACAGCAAAATACAAAATGTTTTATTTTAAGACTACCTTTTTTTAGCCGATCAGCTGCTTATATTTCCGAAGAGGATACTGTTGCTAGCTGATTCCACTCTCAAGTCAGTGCAGGATCAAATTATAAGGATATAACTTTGAATGACTATGACAGAATGTCTCACGTGCATCACAAGTAAAAATTATGTGGGCAATGTAAATATTACACATTGCCCCCCCCACCCTTGTCCCCCCCCCACTTCAGTCCAAAATTCTCCTAGAATGTTCGAGGTAACATGTAACTGATACATGTTACAAGCACAGTGGAAGTTTTATTGGCAACAATCAGTCTTGACAATGCAGGACTAAATTTGTTGGCTTCATTTGTTATGGTATCACATGGGTCAGTTACATATAATTGCTTTAAATCTCATACATTTATTACAGAATCCATCCTCGACCCTTTCAACGAAATAGGTAAGCCACCGAATAACGTATATCAATAATGAAAAAAATGGAAAATCCAAGAGGATTAATGATGCTCATGAAACCAGAGGGTTATAATTTAAACCAAATAAATGTTTATTGAATCATATTCTCCCATGTGTGAACTGTGGCCTCACATAAATTGTAGACTTAAATTATAAAAAAATCAAATTTAATTTACATATGTAGTGTGAAGAGAGCCTTGTGTACTGAAAGACATGGAAGAAAATTTCATACAAGAGCACATTAACATACTAAAATCAACAGAAAACTCTTGAAGTCTTAAAGTAAAATTTACCACTATCAGTTGTTATATAGATTAAGGTTTATTATTCTCACTAACAACTGAGAAAACGTGCAACAAGTCAATCACACATGAATGTAAATATCAACTTCAGCAAATAATTACAGTTCACAGTTGTCTCAAATCTTGGAAAAAAGTTAAAGATCTTTAAGTCGAATAATAAAGTCACTCAAAAAATAATCAAATAATTTAATTCTAGTGAAAAATTCAAGCAGGTATCTCACACTCACGAAATTTCATCTGAAAGTTAAAGTGTGCAGCTCACATTCACAAAAAAATATAAGTCAAACAAAGTGTTAACATATGCAACTCATGCAGCTGCTCAGATGCAGATGCCTCTCATCACTCACCAATAATGACCACTGACCAGCAAAATACGACAGGAAACCAAAGACCATGTGCACCTGACAGCCTGCCCTTAAATGTTTTTGTGGTGTCACACACTACTGAAGCCATGTCAGGTACTTAAACAATCACTACCATTCATATTTAAAGCTGATTGCACATCTATGATACTGGAGTACATTTAAAATTATTGATATCATATGTGACAACTAATTAAAATAACAACACAGTATTAAAGGAGCTGTTAACAAAGTTCACAAAGCATGTTTACATTTGGGCTTACAATGTCACTAGAAATTAAGTAAAGTAATGAGTAAATGTGGCCAGGTTGAACACGAGTGACCTTCCATTCTTTAGTTGGAATGTATTCTCATGTTTTATTCATTACAATTTGCACTCCCATGCCGGTTTTATACAATTGTATTAATGGTCGTTTAAATAAATAATCAATCAAAGCATATCAAACAAACAAACAGTTGTGGTTACTCATGCACTAGGAAGAATAAGCAAGAATCTAGGACACTTGTGCTGCCTTCATACTACACACACTTGAATAAGACTCATGATATTGACACATTTGCATACCAGCTTTGATTAAATGGCTCTGTAATTATACATATGCATAAGCTAAGGTGACTTGTCATGGTGTCATTGACATTGTCAGCTTAAATTTGTCTCTTCATATGATCAGCTCACTCTAGTTGTTGAGTGTTATTAATTTTATAATCTATCATAATTAAATCAGTTTTAACTTTCTTATTATTTATTTTAGACTCATGCATAAAGTTGCAATGAACTCGTTCAGCTGCTGTAGCTTTTCTGGTGTATCTGATCCCTCTGCATCATGTTTGTAGAGTCTGTAACATATTTTAGTTGAAAATATAGTACCTATCTCTCATTTTGTCCATGTCAGAAGCTGCTGAATCGTTACCACTTCTCATTCAAGCGCACAAGCTCGGACCTCTGGGAAGATCCCACATTCCAGCACTCAGCCCCCAGCCTACCGGAATTCCTCGCCCAGTTGGAAGCTATCAAGAGCTTTCAGAGCACTCACTACTACTTTTCGCTCCCCGCTCAAGCTTCTGTGAATGGCATGGTGTGTATCGTTTCGTGCTTCGGATAGTTTTGACATGATACATGCAAGATAGTCTTTAAAACCCTCAATTAAATCCCTTTGTATGAGCTCTTATGTAAATAACCGAGTTTTTACAGTTATAGAATTTTCAGCTAATACGAAAAAAGTACAAGTTAACTTCTTTAATCATTGCACACAGTCCAATAATTATTTCTCGTGATAATTCCACTATACATGATATGAATCGATAGAAACTAGTCCTATTAATCATAAGTATACTTCAAACTTAATTCTGTCTATGTTTTTTAGTTGTCCACATATCACAAAGGCATAAGCGAAGTCTAATCTCTAATTCTCTTACTGCAGACCTGTTTAAAGTTAATACATTTTATTCTATATAACAGTATAATGTTTAAGAGAGCCTTTCAATTACAAATTTCAAACGAAACTAAAATTCTCACAACTGCACAAATTTTAATATTTCTTCTCTTTTTACTGTTATTAAGAGTATCTTATTTTAAAAAGAAAGAAAATAGAAATAAATGCTTGAAAGAAGTCATATTTACTGAGATGGCACTTCAAGAATTAGAAATAAAGTACTTTGTTCTGAATGAGTTCCACCATCGCTCCTTTTAGACCACTTGGTCTTCATCATGTATGCCCAAAACATACAGAAACATTACTAAAGTCAGTTCATCTACAAATCTGAAAGTAACATAAGTAATGATGTCATCAATTAAAACCACAATTAAATTCATGAGTTAGCGTCCTTGAGACAATCATAGATATTGCGGTGGGAAGAGAATGGGCGGATTGTTTCAGAAAAACGGGAAACAAGGCTTGTGAAAAACGATATTATGAATGGTAATGAGTGCTCCGGTTTCATTGCAGCAGCTGAGTAAGACGAAGACGGATGCAGAGAGTCTACTGTTTGCACTCAAAAGGTGGATCTTTTTATATTATTTTATGGACAAATTTCAAGAAGTTTGATGTTTTGAAGTGTGATATGTAGTTTAGCGATTAAGTTAGTAATTAAAAGTGCTACATTTTATATAACTATTCTCCCTGTGTTCACAAGACGGCAGAGACAGAAATTAATGTTATTCGTACTATATGGATACGGTTTTGGAAGATAGAACTCCTTTTAATTTATAAGTATCAATTTTAATCAAGATGGCGTGTCAGTTAAACGGGTTGCTTTGTATGAAGGACGCCATGAGCGCAAGTTGTGAGAAGCGGATTGGTAGTGGCAACTTAACAGAAGAGTCCCCTCGGAGCTCTCTTGTAAAAGTCACAGTTTTTTAGAATCTTCCGTTTAGGATGACGTTATAAAAAGACAATATGCTGTTTTTAAGCTAGGATCAGCAAGATCACTCAGCCTCACTTTAATCAGTCTCCTGGAACAGCCGACATGTAAAGTACGTTTCGGGTAACCAGTGTTACCATAATGGGCCACATGCTGCACCGCATGTTTACGAAGTCTGTTGCTGACAGCTTATTCACTAGAGGAGTAGGAAGAAGCTGTAACATAGGGGGTGACGTTTACTGCTTGCGAGCCGTAAAATAGATTCGTGATTTACTCGCTGCAGTCTGCATGTACACAATTAAGTGGTACGTAACAAGTCGCCATGTTCCACTGATCCTATTCATTGCTAGCAGTTCTTCCTTTCACTCGTCTGACCTCATAGAGATCTTCTAAATTTCAGAAGATATTCTTCTCGTTACCTCTCCTACATCTTTGTTAACGTGTGAAATATCGCTTAAGCAAGTATTTCGATGCGGATTGCTTTTCAGTTAACGCTTCAAATTTAGGATCTTCTCAATTTTGTGGTTATGGAAGATTCCCATCATTTTTTACCTTAATCAGTGTAACAGTCCTCTGCCTTGATTCACGTGTGAATGAAGTGGGAATACGATGCTTTCGAGGCTACATGGTACAGAGTCTCACACCTTTGACTCCACTTGTTCGAAGAAATGATACTCGGGTGAGATGAGGCGTACTGCCACAAGCGCCATGAGACGTCAGTCAGCTGTCATGTGAAGACTGCAGGGGAGAAATGTGAGTATTTGACGACGAACAGAAAGCTAATAAGTCATTCAGGATACGACACAAACTACTTTACACTATCAGAAAGCAAAGAAAAACTCATTACTGGACTGATATGTTTTCCTGGAGACGGAAACCAGAGTGTAAACTTCAATGGTTCACAATTGAAGAGATACTGCCACACACACAAAATATACTGAGCAGTATGATTGAAAGTTTACGGGAACTGACAGCGGTTCATGACACCGCATTTTACACACACTACATTAAGCTGAGTGACATGGTACTGCACTGTAGATTGAGACAGTAACAAGTAAAAATGATGAGACTTGCACAGGTAAATACATATAACCAAAGGAAAAGTAGAGTTCATGATATCTTGCACTTGTTCTGTTCATGAAGTGTTATTTACAGAAGAGCTGAGTTATCGTCCTTTAAATACACTCCTGGAAATTGAAATAAGAACACCATGAATTCATTGTCCCAGGAAGGGGAAACTTTATTGACACATTCCTGAGTCAGATACATCACATGATCACACTGACAGAACCACAGGCACATAGACACAGGCAACAGAGCATGCACAATGTCGGCACTAGTACAGTGTATATCCACCTTTCGCAGCAATGCAGGCTGCTATTCTCCCATGGAGACGATCGTAGAGATGCTGGATGTAGTCCTGTGGAACGGCTTGCCATGCCATTTCCACCTGGCGCCTCAGTTGGACCAGCGTTCGTGCTGGACGTGCAGACCGCGTGAGACGACGCTTCATCCAGTCCCAAACATGCTCAATGGGGGACAGATCCAGAGATCTTGCTGGCCAGGGTAGTTGACTTACACCTTCTAGAGCACGTTGGGTGGCACGGGATACATGCGGACGTGCATTGTCCTGTTGGAACAGCAAGTTCCCTTGCCGGTCTAGGAATGGCAGAACGATGGGTTCGATGACGGTTTGGATGTACCGTGCACTATTCAGCGTCCCCTCGACGATCACCAGTGGTGTACGGCCAGTGTAGGAGATCGCTCCCCACACCATGATGCCGGGTGTTGGCCCTGTGTGCCTCTGTCGTATGCAGTCCTGATAGTGGCGCTCACCTGCACGGCGCCAAACACGCATACGACCATCATTGGCACCAAGGCAGAAGCGACTCTCATCGCTGAAGACGACACGTCTCCATTCGTCCCTCCATTCACGCCTGTCGCGACACCACTGGAGGCGGGCTGCACGATGTTGGGGCGTGAGCGGAAGACGGCCTAACGGTGTGCGGGACCGTATCCCAGCTTCATGGAGACGGTTGCGAATGATCCTCGCCGATACCCCAGGAGCAACGGTGTCCCTAATTTGCTGGGAAGTGGCGGTGCGGTCCCCTACGGCACTGCGTAGGATCCTACGGTCTTGGCGTGCATCCGTGCGTCGCTGCGGTCCGGTCCCAGGTCGACGGGCACGTGCACCTTCCGCCGACCACTGGCGACAACATCGATGTACTGTGGAGACCTCACGCCCCACGTGTTGAGCAATTCGGCGGTACGTCCACCCGGCCTCCCGCATGCCCACTATACGCCCTCGCTCAAAGTCCGTCAACTGCACATACGATTCACGTCCACGCTGTCGCGGCATACTACCAGTGTTAAAGACTGCGATGGAGCTCCGTATGCCACGGCAAACTGGCTGACACTGACGGTGGCGGTGCACAAATGCTGCGCAGCTAGCGCCATTCGACGGCCAACACCGCGGTTCCTGGTGTGTCCGCTGTGCCGTGCGTGTGATCATTGCTTGTACAGCCCTCTCGCAGTGACCGGAGCAAGTATGGTGGGTCTGACACAGCGGTGTCAATGTGTTCTTTTTTCCATTTCCAGGAGTGTATGTTTTCAAACATGACACATTAAGTTCTGTTTCGGCCTCTTGTTTTCCTTGTTTACTAATGACTATCGTCTAAAGAGATATATTCAATTTATCTTGGCCGTGGAAGACGAAACGATGTTAACTCGTAATTCGTGCAACTAGGCTGCGTAAACAGCGCTTTAGAGCACCTGGGAAAAAGACATTTTATACCGTGTTGATAAATGCTCCCCTTCCAGAACTGCCGGTTACATAATACGCTGTCGCCATTAATTTTCCGCGTTGCGTCCCGAGAAGAGAATTTCCTCCACCAAATAATGGTGCTACCAAGGGGTCGACTAGGAAAACAGTTGGAGTTCAATCATTCCGACAACCTTCGTTGACTGTACTGAGCATTAACAAAACAACTGGAAATAGTGTCTATGACAAATTTTGTTACTCGCACTTCTATGTAAACAATAAGCATTTATTAAATCGCTAACACATACAAGAAGAGATTCCTGCGCCGTCTAGCGTTTCTCTTACACTCAACAGCGAATTTTTTTTTTTTTTTTTTTTTTCACCGCTATCCTCTTTTCCTGATCTAAGGGTCTGTAGCGCCAAGACATAATCTACTGGTGACTGAATTCTTCAAATAAGGGTGATAGTTCGTTCAGAGATAATCCATGTACAATATGAATAATACTAGTCCCGTATTCACAAACAAATGCATTTTCTTTAGCGCTGAATGTTTGTATCTGGTGTGCCATTAACAATGCCTTACTTTCACTACAGCATTACATATGGGATACTGATAACAATACCAACTCTTCGGACAAAATATTAATCACTTTCTTAAAAGAACACACTGCTTTCTTGAAATTTTGAACATCTGATTGGCTGTGATCCAGCAATAGTGCGCTATTTAATTACGGGACGTATATACAGCCACTCCGGTTGCACAAAGTTTTGTCATTTGACCACGTTTTAGAATGCACAAGAGCAATCTCCATTGGAATAAAAAGTTATTTGGTGTACCTAAAACTTATAATAACATGGACTGAAATAATATACACTTAATAGGATTACTTCCATAAATTACGTACAAACAGAAGGTACTTACATGTAATCACACCTTGGTTTAAAACGTCTGATCATAAATGCTCTCGTCAGACAGAAAGGTCATAGGAATAAAATGTGAAATGAAAAAGTATAACATGATTGTCAACCAGATAAAGTACTCCATGGAAGAAATGATAACCACAAGCTTACATAGAACCAAGAGCGGGGTAACACAGCCCTTACCGTCAGACTAAACGGCTAACGCGCCGAGGCAGCCACGAGGTGGACACGAAAACATATTCGCGCCATCTAGCAGGTAGCAATCGAAATAAAGACCACTTAAGAGGAAATGAGGCATTGCAAGGACAATTTGAACATGACTGATAACAAACATGAACTGGAATATGAAAGTTACAACATAACGTAACAGTCTTTTTTACAAAAGAAAATACAGCTCAGGTAATATATAGAGAAAAATAAGATTAGAAGAAGAAAATGTTTAGGAGAGTACATTGAGAAGAGTATCGCCATTCAGACCTTTTTAATTAGAGACTCTATATCTTGAAAAAAGTTTTTGTTGAGTAATTGCAACTGTTCGTTAAGAATGAGACCGTCGTTCAGACATAGGCGTTTACAAATTTCTAGCTCTTCTAAGACGTTAAGCCTAAAGCCTTTTTTCTCTGCGTGCAAGATCTCGACGTCTTTTACATCTTTAGGATTATGCCCTGTGGTTAAAAAATGATCAGCGAAAGTCGGATTATGAACATTGGTGCCTTTTTTCCCCAGAAGGTGTTCCTTGAATCTTATGTAATAGGCGGGACAGTTCTCACAAATAATTTTATAAACACCAGAATTTTGCAAAGGGGAAAGCGTAGTTTTCAAGTTATGTATGATGTTATTTTTTATAGAATTATTAGTGGAAGAAGCTACCCTACAGTTATACTTATTTTGAAACTGGACCCAGAAATGGCATAGAGAAAATTTTTTTCTTTTCGTTAGGTTCATTATTAGAAATGCCTAGCGTGGTGATTCTCTTATTGGTTTTACTACTAAAAATATCATCTACAATGGAAAGGTCATTGCCATTATTGTCTGTAGTAGTTTTAATGAGACTGATTTCAGATTTGATGTTTTCACAGCTGATGCTGAGAAATTATTAAAAATTTTACTTCTAAGGAATTCATGAACACATCTGCAAGGATACCAGCTAAGGGGTTCCTCTTTCCAAGACCATCTATTCGTTGATATAGATTTCCATTAAACTCGATTGTATTTCACTACGATATGAAGTAAATTCATAAATTATCAGATAATGTGGCAGTACTTGCAACCTTAGCCACAGTAGAAAAAAATTAACGTTCACTAAAAAAAAATACTGGTAGTAATATGATTTCATTTCTTGGAGGTGATTAATTATTCCACTCTAATGGACCTTTTTATTCAAACAATGGAAGCTCTAGGTTTGAAAACAGCTATAATACCAGAAAAAGGATAGATTGCTACTCATCGTGTAGATGACACAATGGGGTGCAGACAGACACAACAAAAAGACTGTTACACTTTGAGAGTTCAGCCAAAGCCTTCTTCAGAAAGGAAAACACACAGATATTCATACAACAAGCACACCTCACACAGAAATGACCACCATCTCGGGTAGCCTGGACCAGAATGCAACTGTCGCTAGAATTATATTAGCAATCGGGATTGCTACTCTACGTAGACTGGGAACACACGCAAAACCATTTCCGAAACCATCTCGATGCAGTTCAGCTGAAACTATGGCGGGACTAGCGTGGCCATACAACAAACAGGAGGCGAGTTTAGCACTCTTCGATGAGTGTCATTTGTTATTAAGAAGCGACCGGATGAACTAAGTAAAACGAGGTGCTTTTGGATCGGTAATGGTGATGAAACAGTGTATTTTAGTTGCGGTAGAAATTTGAAGCACTGGCATGAAGAGAGTGATCCATGGACAGTTTACAGGATGAGGTGCATGCAATACTTCATCCTTGTTGACATATTCCTGCCTATTTTAAATGTGCATTCTGCGTTTCGCCATGTATTGTGTGTTGGAAGCCTGTAACATCGATATTTATTAAGGTGCACTATTAGTGGGTGCCTGAATCATAACAACGACTTTCAAACTACGAAGTACTGACGTTATTTCGAAATTCACACTAGCAGGCAGTATTTACATCACATCATACGCTGCTATTATGATGTAAGCTAGCTGTATATACACGACAAAAAAAAAGAACATCACAAAGGAATTAACCAAATGGTACGGAAATGGGTAGATGCCATCTACATTCACAGACAAACAAATGATTACAATTACAGAAAAACTGGACGATATGTTCAAGAGAAAGAGCTTGACAAATTGAGCAAGTCAGTAACGTGTTAGATCGTCAAAACCCCAAGATAGTTGGAGGTCTGCCCATAATGCTCCAAACGTTCTCAGTTGGGAAGAGATCTGGCGACCTTGCTGACCGAGGTAGGGTTTGGCAAGCCCGCAGATAAGCTGTAGAAACTCTTGCTGTGTGTACGCGGGCATTATCTTGCTAAAATGTACGCCCAGGATGGCTTGCCATGAAGGACAACAACAAGGAATGCAGAATATCGTCAACGTATCACTGTGCTGCAAGGGTGCCGTAGATGACAACCAAAGGGGTCCTGCCATGAACTGAAATGGCACCCTAGGCCATCACTCTTGGGTGTTGGGACTTAGGACGGGCAAGAGTCAGGTTAGTATCCCACCGCCATCTGAGGCGTCTCCCGACACTTCTTCACCGATCATTCAGGCTCATCACTGAAGACAGTTCTAGTCCAGTCAGTAAGGTTCCAGGCCGAAGATGTGTCTGGAGACACCACTGAGAGGAGTGGGATACCAACCTGACTCTCATCCGCTATAGGGCCCGACAACCAGGGCTAATGATCTAGAGTGCTATTTCAGTGCATAGCAGGATCCCTTGCGTTGTCATCTGCGGCACTCTTACACCACAGCGGTACTTCGACGATTTGCCATGCTCCATTTTGTTGCCCTTCATGGCAAGACATCCTGGGCTTACATTTCAGCAAGGTAATTCCTGTCCACACATGACGAGAGTGTCTAGTGCTTGCCTTCATGCTTGCCTTCGTGCTTGCCACACCTTGGTCAAAAAGGTCGCCGGATCTCTCCCGAACCAAGAACGTTTGGAGCATTATGGATAGGGACGTCCTTCCAGCACAGGATCTTGACAATCTAACACGCCACTTGGACAGAATCTGGCAGGATATCCCACAGGAGGACATCAAACAATTCTGTTTGTTGTTGTTGTCTTCAGTCCTGAGACTGGTTTGATGCAGCTCTCCATGCTACTCTATCCTGTGCAAGCTTCTTCATCTCTCAGTACCTACTGCAACCTACATCCTTCTGAATCTGCCTAGTGTATTCATCTCTTGGTGTCCCTCTACGATTTTTACCCTCCACGCTGCCCTCCAATACCAAATTGGTGATCCATTGATGCCTCAGAACATGTCCTACCAACCGATCCCTAGTCAAGTTGTGTCACAAACTTCTCTTCTCCCCAATCCTATTCAATACCTCCTCATTAGTTATGTGATCTACCCATCTAATCTTCAGCATTCTTCTGTAGTACCAAATTTCAAAAGCTTCTATTCTCTTCTTGTCCAAACTATTTTTTGTCCATGTTTCACTTCCTTACATGGCTACACTCCATACAAATACTTTCAGAAACGACTTCCTGACACTTAAATTTATACTCGATGTTAACAAATTGCTCTTCTTCAGAAACGCTTTCCTTACCATTGCCAGTCTACATTTTATATCCTCTCTACTTCGAGCATCATCAGTTATTTTGCTCCCCAAATAGCAAAACTCCTTTACTACTTTAAGTGTCTCATTTCAAGCTGAGAAACTACTTGCATAAGGGCCAGAGGTGCACCAACACGTTAGTGAGTTGCTCAATTCGTGAAGCTCTTTCTCTTGAATAAATCATATAATTTTTTCTGTAATTGTAATCATTTGTTTGTTTGTACATGTATCTCACATCTACCCATTCCCATCCCATTCGAATAATTCCTTCATGGAGCGTCGTTTTTCTTTGTATTATAATGTATGTATGTACAGCCGTCTACCTCAAAACCTATGCGAAATTTATGATGTATTATACATAGAATGACCAGGTTTGAGGGCACTATGTCAGCAGTACTGGACTTGACGCAATACAGCTCAGAGGCGGTAGCTTGTAGTTGATCACTAACGCTGCTGCGGCTCCACATTCCTGATGTGTCAATGATGTTATGATTCTGATCCATCTCCCACATCCCTTTCCTCATTCCTTGGAGACAGTAATTAATATTTGTTATTTTATGCAGACATCAGCAGCACACTGAATTGTTCAACAGCAAGGTTTGTTTTATCATATGAAAAACATGACATCAAGCTTTATTTTACCATATAAAAAATCATTACATTTATTACACAGTGATCCTCAGCAGGACATGACTGATGGATAGCTTATGAGCACTAAGTTTATTACAAATGTTGACATTTATGTGTGTGACACAGTCAGATCGTTTAAGGCACATGAAAACTGGATGAGAGATGGTGACTGATGATATTCTCGTTTTCTTGATACGTATTTGTTTTATTTGCATACAGTAATTTACAATCACTCATTATACTTTATTCCACTCATTGTTTTCCACTGGCAAATCTTGTAATGTAATACTGTAACTTTAGCAATGGTGTGTCCTTATCTGTCATTTCTGCTAACATAGGTTCGGTATCCCCTTGAGCTGCTGAATTTGCAATGGTACAGGTAACGCTTTGATGCAGAACACATCAGTATCCTGATACGACTGTGTCACCAGTGCTGAATCCGTGGCCTGTTGGACTGTGAGTGCTTGCTGATTTGATTGCTCTCACAACAGTGACTCTTGAAATACCCCCATATCCTGCTCAGTAGTTCTGCTGACACAGACATCTCTTTGATGGGCGTACAGATGGTAAATGATAACACACATGCAATGGACGATGTTGAGCTACTATACCACTTAATGTTTACAGTCATTTTATTTAAGTGAGGAGTGTCACAGTGATGTTATTGGGATACACGCTCAGTAATTGTGGTATTTGTGAAAATCAGCTTAAAGCACAGTAAACTGCATATTACTGAATTGTAGAGAGTTTGTTGATTGACTTTTTCCGTTCATGGCATCTGTATGCATGTGTGCATACTGCATAAAGAATACTGCATTTCATTGTTCGACAACAAAGTTTATTTCACCCACGTTCATTTTAACATAATGAAACATTACATTTCAATCGTATGTGAAATCTCGTGAGTGACGATCACACCCCAATGTTCCAACAATTTCGCATCTCACTTAGCAAAATAAAAAAAATAAAAAAATGGTTCAAATGGCTCTGAGCACTATGGGACTTAACTGCTCAGGTCATCAGTCCCCTAGAACTTAGAACTACTTAAATTTAACTAACCCAAGGACGTCACACAAATCCATGCCCGAGGCAGGATTCGAACCCGCGACCGCAGCGGTCGCGCGGTTCCAGACTGTAGCGCCTAGAACCGCTCGGCCACCCCGGCTGGCTTCACTCAGCAGTCACTGGTTCATATTCAGAAGCAAGGGTCACCCCTCGAGCCGAATATCATAGACATCGTATTCCGGTAAAGAGTCCTTAACCACTTCACTTTCTCCAAGCCCTTCAGGAAGACATGCGCGGCTGAAATTACTGAGCGCCTAGAATGTAGCACCATCTCCAATGACACACCAGCTGAGTCCATACTGCGCTGGTGGTGATTCTCCGCAAACCAGTTTGTAGAACTTACATCCCTCTCACAGCAGGACATTGCCAACTCCAGTATAAACTCGCCGGAAGCAGTACTATGATTTTGTTAGTTAATGCCGTCAATGACAGTCAGGAAGAACAATAGCTTTGGCAGAGAGTAAAGGCTTGTGTAGGAGTGCTGCCTCTGGAAGCGAGAGTGACATCAGAGCAGAGCCTGCAGGAAGGCTTACTTGGTTGTGAGATGTGGCACCAAGGACATGATGTGTCGAAACAGATGTAAGAGGCTCCAATAAAATCAAGGCGCTGTCCCGTAATTGGTCATTGTGAAATAAGATGTGTTTGCAATGTTACATGGAACAATGGGAGCATTGTAGACAACAATGAAGACGATGGCTTCACATCTAGTTAGAAAGTATCTGAGGGATTACCCAGTGACTTTCTCAGTCAATTTTATTTCGGTAGCAAATGTTTTGTGTAAAAACTGTATATACCTGATCTGTCGTACTTAGGGTCCCATTCTACCCAAGTATTGAATACCCAAGTGTTTTTGATTAAATAGCTGCAGGAGTAGTAACAAAAACTTTCATTGTCAGGTTTGTTTGTATACTAAAAAAATAAATGAAATTAATTCATAATGGAGCCATAATAAGTAAACAGTGTCGTTCAAAATCATTCAGAGGCAATGTCATTCTTGCAAATTGGGTGAAGACGAAGTAAAGTAAACTAACTTAAAGTTATACTAATTCTGGCAGTTTCAAATCTAGGAAAAGAATAAGTTAAGTACACATATTTCAGATCTGTTTCTATTGTAATAATGGTACTGTGTACTGGCTTGATTCGTCTTTCGGCGTCCACAATCTGTTGAAATCTAACAGTTGCATTTTTGAGCAAATAAATTTTCATAGAAATTACGATACATCCGAACTATGCAGCTTGTCATTTCCAGGAATCTAGTGTGCTATCGTAATAAAAGGGCCACCTCCAATCAGTTTTTTTACTTTTCAATAACGAGTTTAAATTCCCTTGGCCAAATTAACATATCTGAGTATTAATGAGATCAGATAATTGCTTTCTTTATCCTTGATTATTTCGTAATGTGTTGGTGAGACACATGTGTCAATCTTCTCTTGCAACACTTACAGGCAAACGGTTATGTATTCATTGCTGTCCACATTATTGGTCTGTCTTAAGTACTGTACAAAATTGAAATAAGAAGAAAGTGCAGGAGTAGAATACGTTGTTCATCAGCATAACTTGTTGAACGCTTCTCTCCAATATCTCGTCATTTCTTCAGAGACGATAGCCTTGTCCAAAATAAAATTTATTAGGCATACAGAACCATGGTCACATTACAGCATTAAACAATTAGTAAGTGGGGAGGTTTAGAGAATCAATAGGAGCCGTAGTTGGATAACCTCCTCTTGCTCTCTATTGGATTATAAAAATGTCAAAGTGCATTTCTCTCCACCACCACCTATGAATTGCTAGTATCATAGGAAAGACATGAATTCACACCCCATACTACAAGTATCACTCTATATAGCACAAATATTGCAAGTATGCGTTTGATACCTAAATATATGATAGAAGCAGCATCATCTAATTCGATTACTACAATCCAACTATGTGTGTCTCAATGCCAGCAGTAACAGTATTATAATATGTTTTCTCTACTTTGTACAAATTACCTGGAAGTGGTGGTGTACAATGTAGACTCCAACACAGGCGAATAGGACAAAAGGCAGCAGCCATGTCAATATGTCGATAGTAGCAGTGTTCAAACTACACTCATTGTATGTTTAAAATGCAAGTGCGTCTCTTACTACTAATAACACAGAAGCTAATTTTATTAACTGGCAGCATGTGGGTTCCCCGTTGGTAACCAGCAGACCCAGGTGGGAAGAAATAGCAAGAATGGTTTATCTACAATCATTGTATTGTAATACAGCGCTCTGTAAACAAATATCTTCTATTAGGATCGACACTTAAAGACTTTGGTACAAGGGGAATACAGAGACTGAAGCATTCCTTCACTGTTGTTGTGCAAATAGTTAAAAAAGTCATAGTACACCACTTTTACATACGGACGCCAAAAGCACAATCTATCCTCACCTATTGCTAATGGACAGTTACACCACCCAGATTCACAACACTGAAAGTATTAGGTATACGTTTGTGCCCCACAAGGTTAATTCAAGCATCTCCACACATTTATACTACGCACAACTTGCATCCTAACATTCGACTCTCAACAGTAGTATAAGATGTGATATACCGTCTGCCATATTCCGTTTCATAAACCCCATCGCACTGCACAGATAGCTCGACTGACACCACAAATATTGCTCCTTGGCAACCAAATGTTGTGGGTTTTCAACCTCTACAGTGTGTTACAAAAAGGTACGGCCAAACTTTCAGGAAACATTCCTCACACACAAATAAAGAAAAGATGTTATGTGGACATGTGTCCGGAAACGCTTAATTTCCATGTTAGAGCTCATTTTAGTTTCGTCAGTATGTACTGTACTTCCTCGATTCACCACCAGTTGGCCCAATTGAAGGAAGGTAATGTTGACTTCGGTGCTTGTGTTGACATGCGACTCATTGCTCTACAGTACGTTTGGGCAGGTATTGTTGGTGATGTCTTGATTGGGTCCCATGTTCTTCCACCTACGCTCAATGGAGCACGTTATCATGATTTCATACGGGATACTCTACCTGTGCTGCTAGACCATGTGCCTTTACAAGTACGACTCAACATGTGGTTCATGCACGATGGAGCTCCTGCACATTTCAGTCGAAGTGTTCGTACGCTTCTCAACAACAGATTCGGTGACCGATGGATTGGTAGAGGCGGACCATTTCCATGGCATCCGCGCTCTCCTGACCTCAATCCTCCTGACTTTCATTTATGGGGGCATTTGAAAGCTCTTGTCTACGCAACCCCGGTACCAAATGTAGAGACTCATCGTGCTCGTATAGTGGACGGCTGTGATACAATACGCCAATCTCCAGGGCTGCATCAGCGCATCAGGGATTCCATGTGACGGAGGGTGGATGCATGTATCCTTGCTAACGGAGGACATTTTGAACATTTCCTGTAACAAAGTGTTTGAAGTCACGCTGGTACGTTCTGTTGCTGTGTTTCCATTCCATGATTAATGTGATTTGAAGAGAAGTAATAAAATGAGCTCTAACATGGAAAGTAAGCGTTTCCGGACACATGTCCACATAACATATTTTCTTTCTTTGTGTGTGAGGAATGTTTCCTGAAAGTTTGGCCGTACCCTTTTATAACACCCTGTATAACTACTTCAAAGTCATTGTCAGGTGTCAGGCCTACATTGAAAGCCATTGGCAGTCACCTTGTCTGTATTGGCGAATAATAGTACTCTTGCAGGACTTGACTGCTGTGGGTGTGCATCAACACAGGGATGGGAAGACATAAGCGATCCTTTGAAGAGGGACTGCTGTGGTTCAAGTGGAAACAGCTGAAGGTCCTTGCTTTATTTTTATCAACTAGAATCTTAATAATTTTATCATTTCACAGGAAACACTGTTTTGGGATATTCAGTTTTACCTTATTAATCATATCCTATTTTTGATTACAGTAATTGTTGTATGCTTATAAACATGAAATGGAAAATACAGAATTATATCAGGGGTTCGTTGCAGCTGCATAGTTTAATGATAATAGGTGAGGAAGACATCCGATGGACAGTGGCTACTGCTGTACATGTGCAACATGTTCCACATTTGTAGCATAATATCAATGCCCAAAGTACAATGACGAACATACATAATAAGTTTGAATGGCTTGACAAAACACTTATTCATACTTCTTCCAGCTGATTCCTGTTCCTGCTGCTGTTGATGGCGCTACATACTGGACTCTAAATGATGATGTACCCATAAACAAACTGTTACAAAGAAAACGCTCAACTGAACTTGCATGCAACTGGCTGATGAGAAAACTGCACTGCATGCAGTTGGCTGAGAGGGGGCGCAGGAGGCCTTGGGCCAGGGGCAAGAGCACTAGAGGTGGGGCGGGCATGGGATAGGGTGGTCTTGATGTTAAGTAAATGCTGATGCTAATGTCGGGATTCCCAGAATGGCTGTGGTGCACTTGACCTGATGTGAATTTTAGGAATCACCTTGATGATAATAAAGTGCTGATGTGGATAACGGCGAACAGTTATAACTACCTGAGAATTAGACGTCATGATCTCAAAGATAAGAAAATGCTGATGTTGGTGTGAGCCAATTCCTGACCAGAAATGCCATTTTGTTTTAAAAACGCTTCTTTTCGACTTCCATTATGGATATAAGTTAAACAAGTTTCCAGCAAATCTTTTACAGCACTGGTACACAGATGTCGATTGCTTAATATAAAGTAAAGCAGTCAGCAATCAGAAGATTGTTTTGAAGAGCAAAGTGCATTGTGGTCCTGTTGGAGATGGTGTTCTATTGCCTTCCTCCAACTTTCGAACTTGCTTAGCTTACTAGGTAAAGGGGGACCTACGGCTTAATGTGGATTCTAAACCGTGGTGCAGCTCGACATTTTCGTCTCAAAACACATTTCCAGAGTGAAAGAAGTGATAAGTAATATACAAAAATTCTAGAATTGAGCGGGGATCGAACCTGAGACCTTTGGCTGTGTAGTTTAGAAGTAGCTTGGAAGAAGAATCGATTCAATATGAAGAACATGTTGTTTTTTATTATAATAGAACATGAACTTGCTTTTATCTGCACAAGACAATAAAGTTTAATAAACATTCAATACTTCCTGACAGTACAAGTACTGTTGCTTGGTGTCACTACCACATGACGAATGATGATTGATTTCATTGTAAATACCTGTAAAAATGTAAATACCTGAAAAATATTAATTGTAGGTTGAAATTTAATATCGGGTGACTGCCACCTTTGTAAACGATGTGAATTCAATGTAAATACCGATAACTTTTGAGTGAAAAATGTAAAGTGTAGATTGTATCTGACGTGTGAATTCTCATACTCTGTACACATGTTCTCATCCTCTTGATATATACTTTTCGATGGAAATTCAGTGAAAGACATTGTCTGTAACAACATGAAATTTTGTACAAAAGTTTAATGTCTAGAGTTTTTCTTATTAGTGTTCTCATTATCTTCATGTATATTTTTTGATGGAAGTTTGGTGTTCCATTGTATGTGAAAACAGTCTACGACAAAATATTTGGTATAATAAATTTTACCGGTATCTTTGAAGTCTTTTATTACGTTTGTTTGCGTGGCAATCTTCCACAGCATCTGTTAACATCTGTTACTATAGGTTATCCGTCATGAGCTGACTGCAATCTAATTAAAAAGAATTATACCAGACACGTTTCGCTTTTATTTACAAAGCATCTTCTGTGGTTATTGGTGTTTCTTTACATAATCTGCTCCTTCTCTTCTTGATAGGAGTGGATGACGTCGACAGGCTTCATTTCACATCTGTATCTGGCAGTTTTTGGCATTCTGCATTATTTCCTGCGCTGCACTATTTACAGTTGACTTTCTTAACTGTTTTTCATTGAAATGAAATATATTGAAATGAAATGAAAAACAGTTAAGAAATGAATTGAAATATTTGTGGATGTGTGGGTGTGTGAGCGAGCGAGCAATGTGGTTCATTGAAAAAATAAATACAATTAAATTTACCTTCCACTGCCATCTTTCAGTTTTCCTTTTTACCGCTTTCACCTTGATGATGCCGTCAAAAAAGGGGGTATGACTTGTGACGTCACACTAACGAAGTCATCGAGAATGAGTGTCACTTATAACATCACACACAAAGCCCATGACTTGAGTCAAGATGAGTGACCTAGATCACGTGACGTCTCAAATGTAAACGTATCATCTTTCACATGTCTAACGACTGACTGTGTGATTCGTTAACAGGGCAGTATGCTGTGGATATGTGGGCTGTGATTTAACAACAAATATAGCAAATCAGTCAGATCCTAACAACAAAGGACAAAGAGAGCTTGTTTTATTAGATAGAAACCTGCGGAATCACAGATGATTAGTTGTACCAGTCTATGAACAACTTCATTTCAGCGATGACTTCGCTCGATAGCGTTACACTACTATCATGTTAGTACAATGCGGAATTCAAATATAGGATTGCAGCGAAAGCGCGCTATTTAAAGAATCTGAGAATACGATTTCGCTCAAATGAAACAGGCTTCCTATAGCTACCTCTAGCTACAACTCTGCAGATAACACAAAGCTTGTATTTCACAGACAGAGACCAACAGTGTGGACAAACTGGCAAGAAGCAACATTGGCTCTGTTATTGGGCACTTTTTGTCCGTGACTTTTTGCAGAGCAACAGAGGGAAACTATAACATGGACCAATACAGAACCTGAGTACTCATATTTTCAGTGTCAGTAAATAAACAATGAGACAACAACATAGTGTAATTAATTAGAAGTTGATGGGCAGCGTGCTGCACTTTGACAAACTTTCTTTTCTACGTTCAACAGGAAATTTCGTGCATCATTTCCATTATAACGGTATTCAACTTTTGTTGTCATTTCTAAGTTGCTGAAAACGTATGCGTAGCCTCTTTATCGAAATCAATTGGCAGGAGGAAGCAAGGAATCAACATACAAGTAGATGGACGCATTTTTAAGTGATTATTTTCAAGAGCAGCACTTGATGACTTCTATGCTCATTGTAACCGTTGTAGATGGTGATCTGCAACTGTAATTTCAATTAGCGATTTATGAAGTATAATATGAAACCAGCTACTTTTACAACTGTTTTAAAGTTCTGCTACACCATTCACTAATTTTCAAGTCCCTGCACGCTCACCATCAGATGGAAGTGCTACAGGGACATCATCTGGGCCACGTGCAGTTAGATGCTACGCTCGTGATGACTGCACTGCCTCACTGTGTCCATTACCAGTTCTTTCTGATAAGTTAGATTTTACCAGCAGGCTTACTATAATTTAATGTGGAACCAGGTGCAGCTAAATACTTTGGTGTGTGTGTGTGTGTGTGTGTGTGTGTGTGTGTGTGTGTGTGTGTGTGTATAATTGACAAAATGTACATTATCAAAACGAATTTGTCGAGGATACTGCGAGGCAGTGAAATCACCACAACCATAGCGAGTAGCTGCACTTGGTCCAGATAACATTCCTGTAGCATCTTCATCTGAATATGAACCAGCAGTGACTTGAAAACAAGTTAACGTTACGATGCATCGTATGAAAATTAAAAAAAAAAGCGACTGGTTGCGTATTATACGTATATAAATCGCTTTTGTGCTCATTAAATTGTCTCCGGAGGTGAAGGTGGGATAGTAGTGGTCTCGAGAAAGGATGTAGAATACTTACAAAAAGGTAAGGGACTACTAGCTACCTTGGCGTTTGCAGCGAGAAACCAATATGCGTTGATCATTTCGATACAGACGGCCAAAGTTTCCTGTATGGGGCCTCCCGTCCAACAATACCACACGCTGAATTTTTTTTTTTTTTTTTTCGAATGGCTGATGAAGAGCGGGACCACTTGGACAGCATCAGAACTTGCCTGGGGACTCAATGGTATTGACAGACGCAGGGGTTGAAACTTTCAACAGCCCAAGGAAGTCATGGATTTAGAGCGTACCCGTTGCTCTGTAATTGGATGATGCACGTCAAACAGCAAGCTCCCCGTCCTTGGTGCAGATCTTGTGTGTCGTTTGACTCATAGGATCCAACTGCACGCGTATCTTTATGTGTTGCGTTATAACTGTGGTTCCACAAATACAGCGGGCTAGAGCGCGATTGGGAGAACAAATGTGATATAGGAGTCCAATTCCGAAACGTACCTCAACAAATATACAAAAGTAAAAGAATGAATTTGCATGGAGATAGTTGTCAACGAAATGTCAGCTGTTTTAGATTTTAGAGCAAGGCTGAATAGTTAATTACTAACACATGATTTTATTCTATTATTTTCTTTTGGAATGAGTTCAATACAAGAGAAATTTTATAAACAGCAACTAAACTACGCCCACTAGACGTCTTGCTTATACGTTTTGATATTAGGGGAACAAGCACAGAAAAATTTTGTTCTCGCACTCGAAAGTGGTAGCTAAAATATGAATGCAAACCGTCGGTTTTCAGCAAAAGAAGTTTTATGGCTACATTTAACTCTGCAAACAGCGCATTCGACGAAACCGTATCATCCTTAGGGCCACGCATTATCGGTCTTCAAAGCAGAATACCAAAATATTATAGCAACATTTGATGTGCGTTGTAAGGACTGTAAGAGGCTACATGTGGGCGTTGTAGCGTTCATTGCATACATTCAGCTCGTTAACAGCACTGGCGCTCGAGATAAGAGGCATTGTGTGAACACAACGTCCGTCATGTGTAGCTCGATCTTATCTCATAAATCGACAGGTAAGACAAAGCCAGCGTAGGCAGGTACTGCTGGAATTCAACCGAGCCTCGCTGAATGGACAAACCCAACAGGTAACCTTGCAGTTAGTTACCACAGAGGCAATCCGCTTACAGCAACCAGCGTTGCGGATGTAATCCGCTTACGCCGACTAGCATTGTGTCAGACCGCGGTTTGCACAAGGAACTGTAAGTGTACTTTCCGGGTGGCCGTGTGCAAGCTAGGTTTTCATGACTGTAGTCCTGCCCACTAAAGACACACGCAGTCGAATACACACGAAAAAGTTTTTTCGTTGGAAACTCAAAATGAAAACGTGATGCATCTGTAACGTCCACCTTGCCCATGTGAACAACAGACATCCCCAGCATTTCGTGAGTGACGAGCATTTTGACCGTCAAAGCTGCCACATACACTATAGAAATATAAGTCAGTCGAGCTGATCTCTTCCCGGTATGAACCAACAATATATCTTTCAATTCTAATTGTTACGCTTCTTATATAAGAGTGTTAAACGTTATACAGTTTTCACATACTCTTTAGCAGCTGCACCTGAAATCGCACAAATATCTCTCACATCATATCATACTATCTCACCATACTCACACTGCACAAAAGCGGACTAGGTGCTGATGACCCAGCTGCCCATCGTCCTGAAATAAAATCCATCCATCCACTTATTTCAGTGAATATGGACGCCTGTTGTTACTAAACGTTTTCACGCCATGTATACAGTTCGCCGTACCACACGACTGAGTAATGTACGGGAATAGTCTGCTCCTCTTCTGTGTGTAGATTTAAGGGGCGGGAGGGGTGGGGGGATGCAAGGAGAGAGTCGTCCAACAAATAATTGCACGCTTGTTTAATTTTATGCATTTTCAACTGATATTTAATAATATCTCTTTGTCCCTTTTCCTCTTTTTGTTTTGTAATATGTTAAATGATTGTATTTTTTGGTTAAAAGATTTCTCTTAAGCTCCAGAGATTTATGGTTTAAGTCTAAGTCGGCAGACATTACTCTGGCCAACGTTTTTCGACACTGTTGCCTAAAATTATCTACTGTTACGACTGTACAGATCTTGTTGTCTAGACGAGGGAGGGTAAGCTGTCACACTTTCTTCTCTTTTATTTTGATACGTCCTTCAAAAGTTCACTATATAAATACTGGTGGTCATCTTAATAACATGGACCTCTCCACTAGTTACAGTCGCAGCTAGGCAGCAAAGGAACAGCAGAAATTTTCGAATGTCGGAGACTGTCTAACCTCTTGTAGCAAAGTGTGATAAAACGTCGCTTCATTCAGGTACCACAGACATTACAAGCTTTGGTGCTTAACATTAACCACAACCAAAAATTGATATTTTTACCTAGTAACCACACTCAAGTCCAAATCTGGATTGTGTTGTGCTGTCCAAGTAACAGTATACATTTGCCAAACACAACCACTTATCCCTCCCGGCGTGTTTGGCAACTCGATCGAATGCCTTCAGCCGTTTCGTCGGGTCCTAACCAGCGTCCCCGTAAATCACTGTCGGCTTTCTAACGTTGATCGTTAATCAAATACAACACTATGCACTGAAAGCACTTGACACACCAACGTACAACCGAAAGACGGAGCGTACTACTATTTATACAAATGTACAGTGTTCCGGAATGTACAAGCATTACAAACATTTCGAGAACCTGCAGTAAATGATGAGCACTAAATAACAAATAACAGCTGGTGGTGGGGTTTGAATGGACGCCCAACAACACGCAAGCCACTGACGCCAACCACTATGCCACACTGTATGCACTGCAGCTTCGGCCAGGATCAGTGAGATATTTATGAAAGACACCACCTTTCATGAATTTGTGGGCAGCGGTTGCACACAACTCATTGCTATGAACGAAAGACTAAATTCAACAAATCCGATCAGGGATATTACCAGGAAGGGACCTTAGAACTCAGTAGGGCTGCATCCAGAAGGTTTGTGGTATAAAAATTACACTCTGTAACAAAAACATCAGTAGGAATAAACATCTTCGGTGCACTGTGAGTCGAGGTGTAGAACATTACATCTGTTAATCGTGTTAACAGGTAAGAAAACTTGAAAACAGAAACCCTTAGATTGAAGCTAGATAAAGTGGGAATATTTTTTTTACAATTCCAATTGTTGACACAGGACCAGCAATTTTTTTAACGTTTCATGAGGCGTTTACCAACAAATCTGTCGCAGCTGCAGTACATACGTTTGGCGACTAGTTTCGAACCTACTGGTTCATTCTCAAGCCTGACCTACTGAGGCTGCAGTAAAAGTGCATGATATTAGTAATAACAAACATCAGAATGGCAATACATGCTTTATAAAATGTTTACAGATGTCTGTCACCATCAACATGTGCCTACATAGCGCTGAGCTAGCTTTGTGTTTGATTCTTACTTGCTAAGAAGGCACGTGATGATCATGACAGTCATATGCGAAAATTTTAAAAAGCATGCGTTGGCGTCTTGATGTTCGTTATTATTAAGATCAGGAACTTTTAGTGCAACGAGTAGGTTCGATACTAGTCGCCAAACATATGTACTTCAATTGGTATGTTAACAAACGCTTCATGGAGTAGTGGGGATTATTGAAGTGCAGTGGTACGAGTAATAGGATTTATGATCAGGTGAGAACACCGTTACGAATGCGGAATCAGAGAGTATGTAATGCAGTCGGAGGTCTGCTGATAAGTAATGAATGGGAATTCGGATAAACTGCCATGAACAAGACAGCGACTGAATCATCGAAGCCAAGATACGAGCAAAGCAACGTCGTATTATACAACCTTCCGTACTACAGTAGTTCCGCAGATGAGGAAGAGATTGTAGACATACGTGATGAAGTAATTATTCAGTACATGAAGAGACACGAAAATCCAGTTATAATGAAGGACTAATATTCGAGAATGAGGAGATTATATACTTTTTAACGTTCCGTCGGCACCAAGCTCATTAGAGACGGAGCTTAAGCTCGGATTAGGGAAGGATGGGAAAGGAAATCGGCCGTGCCCTTTCAAAGGAATCGTCCCAACATTTGCCTGAAGCGATCTACGGAAATAACCCAAAACCTAAATCAGAATGGAGGGACGCGGTTTTGAACCGCTGTCCTTCCGAATGCGAGTCCAGTGTGCTACTCACTGCGCCATCTCTCTCGGTCCAAAATTCGAGAGTCGAAAAAGAACGAGAAGCAAAAATGAATAGAAGGAAAAGCTGTTTAGTATAACTTTGCATAAAGCACAATAAATTTGTGTCGCAGAATTTCGGCCGTGCAGCCGCATAAATTTCATTTCTTCTTCTAATATTTCGGCTGTATACTGTCCAGCCATTTTCAGAGTGAGTCGAAGTGACTGACGCTCTAGCACTTTCTCCTCCGTCCTTTTAGAACCACAGACCGCCAAACTGCGCCTACGGCCACAGGTACACAAAGTGCCAGAGACGTTGATCGACGGCAAAAAGGTATGACATATGCATGGAATTAGAACTACGGCTGCGTAGTCGATCCACATGGTGGTATCGATGTATCACTGCGACCTGCACCGTCGCGACGTCTTTGTGAGTTTATTACAGAAAGCTCCGGATCCCATGATTTGTCCAAGCTGAAGCCGCTATCTCTATTAATTAAATTCCTCCCCAACCGAATTTCAATTGCTTCTTTCACTACTGAGTCCCAAAAGATGAAGTCGAGGCTAAAATTTCGACGTTATCGTACACCGCAGGATGTCCAGAGAGCCCAGTATCAATACAGTGATCTGCCACCCACGATTTACTAGATTGCAAGAACCGGTTGTACCTGCGGTGCTCTTTGCGTCTCTCATGGACTATACGTCTCGTCTGTCCGATGTATGAACGTACACAGTCACAGGGGATCTCGTAAACCCCAGGCTTCCGAAGTACTAAATCATCTTTAACCAAACCCAGGAGTGCTGTTGTCTTTGGTCGAGAGTGAAAAATCACTTTCACTTTGTGTTTGCTGAGGATCCGTCCTATTTTTGGCGATAGGCTTCCCACATATGGCAGAAAAACCATGGACATAAAAGTTTCCGTGTCTTCTTGCGTATTCCTTATGCCCACTGTTTGTTTCATTCGTAGTGCCTTACGTGTCTACTGTGCAGACTACACGTTGGCTTCAAAAACTCTTCTCAAGTGTAGAAGCTCGTTGTCCAGACTGCACCCGTCAGCAACGACGTGTACTCTGTGTACCAGAGTTCTGAGAACGTTCATCATCTGCAGAGGATGATGGCAGCTATTTCCAGGTAAATATTAATCCGTATGGGTCGGTTTTCGATATATTGCATGTCCCAAAGTGCCATCGTCTTTCCGTAGTTCCAAATCGTCCAATAACGACGCTGAGTGTTTGGCATGTCATAGTTTGGAGAGTCAATGTTACTCATTGTCGGACGCAGAGGAACACCATTCCTAGCGATCTTTGGAAGCCCATAAAGCCTCGGAGGAACCGCACAAATTGGTTTCAATCTTCGCACAACTTCTGGTGCTAGGGGAGGCGTTCAAAAGCGAAGCAGTTTTCCTTATCACCTGGTTGGTGGGGTCTTTACTGATCTTCCGGTATGTACTGTCATTCAGTAAACTGTTTATTTTATCATGATAGTCGTCACGAGACATTAAAACAGTGGCATTGACTTTATCTGCTGGAAGAACCACCGTCTCGGTGTCCTGACGAAGAATGTGTAGTGTCACGGATATGTTACTCCTTTGTGGGCGAGCCTTCATAACTCCTCGAGAAGTTTCGTGTCTTATTTCTTCTGCTAATTCCGTGAAAAGAGGTCGAACAGCGTCTTCAACGATACTGATGAACGCAGGTGTTGGTAAAACCTTTGTCGAGGGTGCAATGCTCGCTCCTTTAATAAACCGTCATTGTAGCGTCACCCAAATTATTGTCCGTCGTATTAATGACGGTGCGTCGAATAACAGTTTCTTGCTGCGAAGACGTCTCAAGCAGGCTAAACTTTGCCGTCTGCCTCGATGTGGTTACCTCACGTACACAGTCTGACTCGGCCAACGTTATATCATCAATCAAGTCCCATGAATTGTAAATACACAGATATCTTCAGATGCAGGCGATTAAGTTGCTCACAAACCTGGTCCAATTTTCCAAGGGTAAAGCGGATCCTCACCTTAACACCAGTAGCGCCAGCTTTCCTTACAATCTTATTGATGGCAGTCGATTTTATAAATGTACTAACCTGGCAAACTTCCGAACTATGCCATGGTCACGGCACCATAATAAAAAGCTTAAAATGCTCAGTTACCTCACTCTCAAGTGTCTTAACTTATCCAATCGGTGAACACTTAAAACCATCTTCTCCCCGAAGAGGTACTTGATGTGCATCTTAATTTTTTCAGGGCACAATGACTGTTCCATAAAACTTCTGGCGTGCAGCCGCATAAATTTCACTTCTTCTTCTAATATTTCGGCTGTATACCGTCCAGAGGTGATTTCTCCGAGGCTTTATGGACTTCCAGAGATCCACAAGAATCACAAGAATGGTGTTCCTCTGCGTCCGATAGTGAGTAACATTGGCTCTCCAACCTATGAATGTGCCAAACACTTGGCGTCGTTATTAAGGCCTTTGCTGGGAAAACGCACTCGTTATATATGTAACCCTGTGGACTTCGTTGGCAAACTAAAATCACTCAAACTGAACATTTCTGATATGTTTCTTCAGTTTCGTTGTAGTATCGTTGTTCACCCAAAGGTTCCTCTTTCAGAATTATTATTGGTAAAACCTTTGATAAAGAGATTTCAGCCTTGTTTGAAAGTGTTTTGACCTCGACATATATTTTATTCAGTAACGAATTTTATGAACAGACTGACGGTGTCGCCATGGGTAGTTCTTTGTCGCCCTTGGAGGACAACTTTTTTGTGGAGGACTTCGAGGAGAAGAAGCTGGAATCAGCTATCTTGAAGCCCACAGTATTTTGGAGGTATGTTGATGACACGTTTGTAGTGTGGCCCCATGGTGACGATAAATTAAAAGAATTTTTAAATCATCTGCCTGTCATTCATATACAAATTCAGTTCATGATGGAAATCGAAAAAGGTGGGTGTCTTTCATTTTTGGATGTTTTGGTACAAATCAAAGACGATGGCACTTCGGGACATGCAGTACATCGAAAACTGACTCATACGGATTTATATTTATGTGCAAATAGCCCCCATACTTCGCAGGCGATGAGTATTCTCAGAACCATGGTACACAGGGTGCACGTCATTGCTGACGAGAGTAGTCTTCAGAAGAGTTTTTGAAGCCATCATGTACTCTGCACAGTAGATAGTAAAGCACTACGAATGGCTTTTCTGGCGTATGTTGGAAACCTATCGCCAAAAATAGGTCGGATCCTTAGCAAACACATAGTGAAAGTGATGTTTCGCCCTCCACAAAAGACAGCAGCACTCCTAGGTTCCGTTAAAGATGATTTGCTATTTACGAAGTCAGGGGGTTTACGAGATTCCGTGGAGTGTGGCCGTCCATACATCGAATAGACGACAAGTAAAGTCCATAAGAGATGCACAGAGCACCGCAGGTACACCCCTCTCTCACAACCTAATAAATCGGCGGCGGCAGAGCACTGTATTGACGCTGGGCACTCTAAGGTGTACGATAACGTCGAAATTTTAGGCTCGACTTCATCTTTTTGGGACTCAGTAGTGAAAGAAGCAACAAATTTAATTAATAGAGATAGCGGCTTCTGTTCGGACAAGAGACGTTGGTAAATCTCAGGACGTAGCCATACCAGTTGGTAAAACCGTATTCATTAAAAAAATCAGCTTTGCAATTTATTGACATTCTTTGTATTTATTGTAAATTCCAACGTGATTATAATGAGCAATATTCCATATTAGTGAAAAATGTTGTAAAAAATGTTACCTTGTGAACGTTAATTTTTGTTACAACAAGGTTGACTATTGTGACGTTTTGAATTACATAATATAGAAGGTGATTTACACAGCCATTTTTTAGTTTAACTCTTTTCTAAGCAATTGCACTTTTTGAGCCCTTGTCCTCCAACAAAAGATTGTTTGGCAACCGCTTCCCAAAGACTATTTTCTTCTCTTGCTAATTCTTCGACGTTGATAAAATTTTCCTTGCACAATGTAAATTGGTTCCTAGTGTACAATGACTTCAATTTACCAGCATTGGTACTAAGCTGAATATTTGTTACTACAGCTATTATAGATTCTGCATCAATTTTTGCCCTTTCTACATCCGGTACTTTAATTCTCAAGTTCTGTCCAACTAAAGGTTTTGAAATTTTGTTAATGACACTGTTTTCATTTTCTTCGCCTGCAATTGCAGAAAGACCTTCTTTAGCAGCTTCCCCGATCCGTTTCACTTTATGAACACTGTTGGAAGTTGTCAGCGTCTCGTCACAACCATCAGCTGGTACCCGTGTCTCACTGTTAACTGTCGTCAAATACTGTGTCTCTGGCGCTTCCTCACCTGCTGCAGCCGCACTTTCTACCTCCGTTCCTTCTGTTCCAGTACTTGATTCACTGGCATCAATTCCTTGGCTGTCATTTCCAATTTCCTGTAAGTCAGTGGAAGTGGTGTTTAACATTGTTTCCAAGCCTTCTTCAGTGTTTATATTTGTTATTAAGTCACGTGGAACAACAGAGGTCGCAATGCCCATTTTCACTGGAACCCCAAACATGGCTTTATATGTAAGCATCTGATCCCTTCATAATAAACCTATTTTTCATTACTTGCACAAACCTCAGCCCTTCATATTATTTTCAAGTTTCATATGTTCGATATCTTGATTTGTTCTTTCGACTGATCTCTGAGGCTGACTCGGCTTCCCGTGGACTATCTTTATATCACTCCACAACCCACATAAACTTTGAATGACTTGGTTACAAATCTCCCTACAGTTATCTGAATGAAGGATACTTGGGGCACCAAAGGTGCTAAAAATGTCCAAAAGAAGATGTGTTACTTCATCAACCCTTTTCGAAGTTGGTGCCCGAAGGATAACAAATTTTGTCAAATGATCTTGGTATACAAGTATGAATGTGCATGTCGATTAAGTCAGTTTTTCATCGTGAATTCATTTCACTGTGTATTATAGGTTTCACTACAACGCCCCTTTTCAATGTTTTTTGCTTTTTCTGACATGGTACACATTATATCAAATAAGTAACGATTGATTCAACAGTTACATGCTTGTACTTACGATTCATTTCGACGATCATACGTGTTCGGGCACCATGGCCTGCAGCAATGTGGGTCTCATGTAGTACTTTAAATAGTTCATCAAAACAAACGTAATAACGAATTTCTTCTTTTCCAGCAGACACTGGTGCTATGAATTTCTCTTCACCTCCGATATTGAGAACATCATATCGCTTAAACATCTGTAGTGAACAGATTTTTTTATTGGAAACGATTTTTACATTTTTCATTCCACTTAAAGGAATATTATATTGTTCAGCAGTTACATAAAAATTGTTGTCCTTTTTGTTATTCACTGATTCACTTAAAGGTTCGTAAAATCTGTTACGCGTAACATCACTCATTCTGATGCAAAGCACAGAAGAAACACCATTAAAACGAGTCATAAAGATGACCGTACGTACGATGCTCGACACTGACTGAAACTATGCAGCAGTGAGCTGACTGAAAACTCATAATTGCCAACAAAGAAACTTATCTGAACACAAAATTGGCAACAATGAAACTTGTCTGAACCTGCACGACGGAGTGGGGAGTCTTCAATCCAGCTTTTACCACTTTGCACTGGTAAATTATAAGATTTACCAATGTCTCTCGGTACGAAAATTATGCACATAATGAGAAATTTCGAACTTTTACCACACCACTATGGTAAATGTCAGATTTCACCAGTTAATTCTAGGAGTTACCAATTATCTTACTTTTACAGTGACAGATACATCGATATCACCTTGTGGATCGATCATGAAGTCATAGCTCTAATTTCATGTATATGCTATACCTCTTGCCGCCGATCAACGTCTCTGGGACCTTGTGTATCTGTGGCCGCTTGCCCAGTGACGTGGTCCGTGGGTTTAAAAGGATGAAGCAAGTGCCGAAGCGTATTACTCCCTCTTCTCTGATGTCCTTGACTCCACCGATACCACTGACCCAGTGCTTGCTCCCAGTTTCGGCTATTTGGACCAGTTACCGCCCTCAGAATTGGACACTCTTATCACAATACAAGACGTTAAACTCATCCTCTGCCCCTGTTCACGACTGCGTCAAATACCGCCACCTCAAGGTATGCCCTCTCTCTTTCCTCGCCATGCTTGTCACCCTGTACACAACCATCCTCTCCACTGGCTCTAACCCCAACCTGTCTTCCCACATCCTGTTGTTCCTTAAACCTAACAAACCTCCTTCTGACACTTCCTCCTATCTACCCATATGCATCACCTCTGTGTTCAATATGGTCCATCCTCTCCTGCCGTATCCATCACCATCTAACTCACCACTTTCTCCCACTTACCCAGTGTGGTTTCCGGCCCTCCTTCTCTGCTGACAACCAGCTCCTTAGTCTTACCCATCTCCTCTCCCTCCAACGTAACTCCCACTGCTCTGCTATTCTTGTTTCCATTGACCTCCAGATTACCCATGACCATGTATGGCATTCCATGTTCCTTTTTAAGCTCCAGACCTATGCCCTTCCTATCAACTTCATCTGTCTCATTGCCTCCTTCCTATGTCACCATTCATAATACCAATTCCCACACCCTCTACCCTATCGCAGGCGTGCCCCAGGGCTCTGTCCTTTCTCCTCTCCTGTATCTCCTGTACGCCACTGATATGCCCAAACCACCCCACCCCACCCCCTATCATCTCCTTCAATATATTGACGACACTGCCTTCCTTCCCCTCTATCCTACCCTTCAACTGCCCTGACACTCACTCCAAAATCACCTAAACCAGTTTATGCTTTGTACAACCAGTGGCTCCTTCAAATCAATCTTTCCACCTCCATCCAACTCCATGATTCCTAACTCACCATCTATAACTGCCCTATCCATCTTCCCCCTCCCCCCACCTTGAAATACCTTGGTCTCACCTTTGACTGTCACATTACCATCCAATGTAAATCTCACAGTAGAATCCATTTCCTGAAGCTCCTGTCTGGCTGGACATGGGGATTGCATTGTTCCACCATCCTTCATACCCACAAATCCTTGATCCATCGCATCCTTTGTTACACCAGTTTCACCCGGGTCTGGACCCTCCTAAATTCTGTAAATCCCTCCAAATTTTTGAATATGATGCACTACACCTAGCTTTCCATACTTGTCTCCCATCTCCTATTAGAATCTTCTATCACTGCTGCCTCAATCCCCATCACCCCCTTGTGACTCCTTTCCTCTCCACTCGCTGCCTACTGCCTCCTTTTACTGATGTGTCCCACCCTCTCTCCATCTTCACACCCTCCACCTCCTCTCTCAAAGGAACTTCCAACGTTTCCCCATCCCTGATGATGTGCTTTGCCCCAATATTTATCCTTCCTTCCAACTCTGACCCTTCTCTTCCCCTCCCCTCTTCCCTTGGGCTCTCCCCTTCCCCTTCACCTCCCACTCTGCTGTTTCCTTCTCCCTAGCCCCCCCCCCCTGTTCTTCTCACTTCTCCTTACCCTGCTCTTGCGCTCCCTCCTGTGTCGCTTCCTCCCCACCCTTCTTCCCATCTCCTGCCACTTGGTGTGCTACTGGTCCCCCCTTCCACCCTTCCTGCACCCCCGTCCACTGACCCCCTCCCCCCCGCCCCTTCGATCTTTCCTCTCTCCCTCCTCTCTGAACTCCCCACCCTTGGCAGGACCTTCCAGTTTTAATCCGCTACTTTTTTGCGTATTGGTGCTCGCTGTGTACGTAACGTAAGTGCAGTGGGTATTCAGCGTTGTCGTCCCGCGTGGCTCTTACTAATGTAAACACTTTTTTTAATTATGCTCTTCGTGCCACCAGTGTTTATATATTGTGTCTTCATTGAGTGTCATTTTTAATTAAATGTGGATTTTACGTGAATGTGCCCCGTGGAAGTACTCCTTTTTTTGTATATTTTAAGACCCATTTTTTCCCCTTCTCATCTGTACACTTCATCTTTTATCTCTGTATTTTATGTATATAGCGTTTTCCTGTGCTGTAATTTGTAGTCCCTTGCTGAATAGCGGCGAATTGTGTAACTACCAGCAAATGTCTCCCACAAGGGGCAGGAGTATGAAATAACAATAAAGGGAAAAAAAGCCAGAGTGTCAGTCACCTTGGCTCACTCTGAAGATGGCTGGACAGTATAAAGCCAAAATATTAGAAGAAGAAATGAAAATTGTGTGGCTGCACGCCCCAAATTTTATGAAACAATCATTGCACTGCAAAAATATGAAGATGTACACAGTAAATTTAAGTCTCGCTAACAGAGTGATTACTAATATTAAATAGGAAATACTTCCCAAAGATCTGCAAAATTACTTTTATTTCGTCACGAACCATCTTCCGGCTTCTTAGGTCATCTCCAGCTGAAAACTGAATGTTGCTAATAGATAAAATGAATTGCGACTCACTCATATAATGTTTACGCAAGAGATACACAAAAATGGTTCAAATGGTTCTGAGCACTATGGGACTTAACATCTGTGGTCATCAGTCCCCTAGAACTTAGAACTACTTAAACCTAACTAACCTAAGGACATCACACACATCCATGCCCGAGGCAGGATTCGAACCTGCGACCGTAGCATTCGCGCGGTTCCGGACTGCGCGCCTAGAACCGCTAGACCAAGAGATCTCTTGCCGACGAATTTGTAGCAGTTCTGAAGCGAGGTGTTCAGTTTAAAAATCGAGTTGAACTCACGAGAGCTTACGTCATGGGGGTGTAGTAGGTGGTATAGCACTTAACAGCCCAATCAGCCAAACAAATTAGTTACAGCTTGCACTGTACGTGCTTCAGCATTATCCTGCAAAATGATGGTCAAGTCCTGCAGGAAGTGTCATCACTTCTGTCTCTATGCTGTTCATTTTTGGATCACAATCTACGACCAGCTTAGAGACAGAATTGATGACACTTTCTGCAGGACCTGACCATCATTTCGCAGAACAATGCTCAAGGAAGACAGCGTAAATTGTTATTAATTTGTTCGACTGATGGGGCTGCTAAGTGCTATACCACCTACTGCACTCCCCTGACTGAAGCCCTCGTGGGTTTAACTCGATTTCTAAATTGAAGAAAACACTTCACGGCATTCGCTTCAGAAATGCTACAAATTCGTCGGGCAATAGAGCGCGGAGCTCGAACTGTCGACACAACTGGCACTGCTAAGAGGATGCTACGACTTCCACATCGTTGGCAACAGGTTATACACAATGTTGGTGACTACTCTGAAGGCCAGTAAAACTTTGAAACACATATCTACTTTGTACGAGCTGTAAATAAATAGTTGCCACTATTAAAGTACCAACCCTCGTGTATTGAGTCTTTCTACATCTACATCTACATTTATACCCCGCAAGCCACCCAACGGTGTGTGGCGGAGGGCACTTTACGTGCCACTGTCATTACCTCCTTTTCTGTTCCAGTCGCGTATGGTTCGCGGGAAGAACGACTGCCTGAAAGCCTCCGTGCGCGCTCGAATCTCTCTAATTTTACATTCGTGATCTCCTCCGGAGGTATAAGTAGGGGGAAGCAATATATTCGATACCGCATCCAGAAACGCACCCTCTCGAAACCTGGCGAGCAAGCTACACCGCGATGCAGAGCGCCTCTCTTGCAGAGTCTGCCACTTGTGTTTGCTAAACATCTCTGTAACGCTATCACGGTTACCAAATAACCCTGTGACGAAACGCGCCGCTCTTCTTTGGATCTTCTCTGTCTCCTCCGTCAACCCGATCTGTTACGGATCCCACACTGATGAGCAACACTCAAGTATAGGTCGAACGAGTGTTTTGTAAGCCACCTTCTTTGTTGATGGACTACATTTTCTAAGGATTCTCCCAATGAATCTCAACCTGGTACCCGCCTTACCAACAATTAATGTTATATGATCATTCCACTTCAAATCGTTCCGCAGGCATACTCCCAGATATTTTACAGAAGTAACTGTTATCAGTGTTTGTTCCGCTATCATATAATCATACAATAAAGGATCCTTCTTTCTATGTATTCGCAATACATTACATTTGTCTATGTTAAGGGTCAGTTGCTACTCCCTGCACCAAGTGCCTATCTGCTGCAGATCTTCCTGCATTTCGCCACAATTTTCTAATGCGGCAAGAGATACACAAATGACAGCATGTGCAGGAGAATGAAATTTTCACTCTGCAGCGGAGTGTGCGCTGACATGAAACTTCCTGGCAGGTTAAAACTGTGTGCCTGGAAGAAAGGATGTTGCGGAGAGTGCAGAGTGAAAATTTCATTCTGGAAACATTCCCCAGGCTGTGTCAAAGCCATGTCTCCGCAATATCCTTTCTTCCAGGAGTGCTAGTTCTTCAAAGTTCGCAGGAGAGCTTCTGTGAAGTTTGGAGGGTAGGAGACGAGGTACTAGCGGAATTAAAGCTGTGAGGAGGGGTCCTAAGTCGTGCTTGGGTAGCTCAGGCGGTATAACGCTTGCACGCGGAAGGCAAAGGTCCGAGGCCGAGTCTCGGTCTGGCACACAGTTTTAATCTGCCAGGAAGTGTTTACATAGGAAAGTATTATATTTCTTGCCGTGGCGAAATAGTTGAGAATGTCAGGCCTTCCCTGTTTTGCTTCTCCTCATTTTTTCTCTTTGTGATATGCACATCCAATTAATAAATCACCTTCGGATCTATGGAATCTTCCTTTGATGTAATAAGAGAATAATAGCAATGATTTAACGCAAGACATCCTGTGTGTTTCGTTTTCTTACCATCAGGTGCAGAGGCGACTGATCGACTCCACGACAGTGGGATGGGAGTAATTTCGACGCCCACAGGCGGAAAGAAGCGTCCTGAGAACTCATTATTTTTCTATGCGAAACTACCCGTCACAAGTTGACTACAGCATGCTTTCCTGATGGAGGGCCGTAACTCTCAGCACAGAGCAAGTCGACGGACACTCAATTAGAAGCTATGTTTCTTACAGTTCATAGTGGAAGAAAGCTATAAAAACTAGTGGCGGAAGCTAGGAAAAATCTTCTCTTAGCTGTCAAAGTTTTCTTAGCGTGAATTCAGGCGCAGGCCAAATGTTGGTAGCGCAGTGCTTTCACTCTGTTCACTAGACTTCTGCAGGCTTCATCTCAGACTTCACATACAGGAAGCGCAGGCGGTCGTGGGCTTTGCGACTGTACGCGTTGTTTGGGGAACGTGCATGAGGTGTAGATGACGGAAAAAATGCAATATTTCTCATGAAATTACCGAAATTCAAAGTTCTAAACTGTTCACAAGTTCTGTGTCAGCTCGGAGCCCCCACGTGCTACCACATGAAAAGATTTGCCCACACATTACACAGCACAAACGCTTCAATGGGCCTCGTAAATGTGGTTGGACTTACAAGTTTGGCTACGTTTCGTCTATGGGGCGCCAACCCACGTTCATCGCAATGTACCCAATGTTCCACGAAAGTATTTAATATAAATGCGGTCAGAATTTGCTATGTAAAAGTAACGTAGTAACTCAGGGATTTTTTAAGGCTTCACACATTCGATTTTTTTACCAATAAGAACATAGAAAAACCGAAAGGCACAGATCACGATAAATTAATTTCAGACCCTGATCGAGTTTCCTAAGAATCTTGGAGGCGGCTGAATAATCCACGATTAATTGCTTGAGTTATCTTTAGAAAACCGTTAGAGTTTTCCACAGTATCTCAAACTATAAATTGGACGATGACTCCATACTGTAACCTTCAAAGTGTGGTTTGTACAAATTGCATCCCTCAGATGCCGAAAAATTTCTACGTCCGGAAGCAGCATCTCTGAATAATTCACACTCACTAACTATCGGCTGTTTCACGGCTCATCAGATAAAACTTTCTCGAAACACAGGCTAACACAGCCTGACCGTCTCCAGCGGCGTCCGAACATAGATTCTCTTCCGAAATGCCGCTGTTCACTCAAAAATCTCCGTCAAGCGCCACTGAGTCAGTTAAACAACCTGAACATGCAAATTGCTGAAATTCTTAATTTTAACCTTTCGTCACATTTGATACATCAGATCACACAGAAATTTTCCAAGAAATATTATGCTGCTATCAGTTTTCCTTTATCTGCCATAGTTTACCTACAAACAATAACTTCTATGGTTTTCGAATTTGTAGGTGTAAATATTAACAAACAATTTAAATTATACATTAAATAATTTCCTATGTATCTATCGTTTAAACATGTCATGTCCATCTTAAATAAATATTTCTCGTCCCCAGAGGACCAGTACAATATACTTAACAACAGATGAAAAATAAAGATGAATTTATAATTTCAGTCTCTTATGTGTAACTAATACTTAATTAAACACTGTGGAAAAAGGAAACTGATTTTGGTCGTATAATACTATGCCGGAATTTTTTGTCATATGTTTGTTAATTTCTAGCAGGGCCATACTTTTGTTTTCTTGTTTGAACGTAAAACTTCTCATTCTGCATCATATGAGTTGTTTTCTGTTACGTAAAAGTTGATGATGATGTTTGGTTTGTGGAGCGCTCAACTGCGCGGTCATCAGTGCCCGTAAAAGACCCAACTCTTTACACAGTCCAATCGAGCCACTGCCACAAATGATGATGAAATAATGAGGACAACACGAACGCCCAGTCCCCGGGTGGAGAAAATCCTCAACCCGGCCGGGAATCGAACCCGGGACACTGCGATCCAGAGGCAGCAACGGTAGCCACTAGAACACAACCTGCGGACCTGTTAAAAGATGATTCGCAACAGTTGAATCTATCTTAACCTCCAGCTTCTCTCATGTCCAGACACAACGTAGTTATCACAGATCTGCCAAAGTGACTCGTATATACTTTTCCACAGTGTTCACAAGTTATTTTATACTCGCCACTTTCTACCAAGGGTTTTAGTATGCTTTGCTATTGAATGAAAATTGTTGATGTGGGCTTGGTGTTATAAAATGGAGGTATGTGGTGGAGAGGCAAACATTTTTACGAGGTAATCTGAAATTGTGCCAATATATGTATGACATCAGTTTTTGTAACTACTGACTGATTCCTGATGATCAGCATACAGAAATGGTGTAATTTTATGCATTTTCTTTTTCTCGAATTATATTATCAATCAGGCAGAGCTATAGTAACTACTGCAGTAGATAAGTCTGGTAGACTATAGCTCAGTTTGAAAGACAGATTCAGAAAATGGAGCAGACATGAGGCTTCACACCATCGAACGGAAAATGTCCTGTTTGTCGCTTTGTGGATTTTTTTTCAAATGGCTCTGAGCACTATGGGACTTAACTTCTGAGGTCATCAGTCCCCTAGAACTTAGAACTACTTAAACCTAACTAATCTAAAGACATCACACACATCCATGCCCGAGGCAGGATTCGAACCTGCGACCGTAGCGGGTGGCGCCCTACATCGGTAATGCTGTAATTCAATATGGTGTGACCCATCCATAGCCTTGATGACAGCTTCCACCCTCGCAGGCATACGTTCAGTCAGGTGCTGGAAGGTTTCTTGGGGAATGGCAGCCCATTCTTCACGGAGTGCTGCGCTGAGGAGAGGTATCGATGTCAGTCGGTGAAGCCTGGCACGAAGTCGGCGTTCCAAAATACCCCAAAGGTGTTCTATAGGATTCAGGTCAGGACTCTGTGCAGGCCAGTCCATTACAGGGATGTTATTGTCGTGTAAACACTCCGCCACAGGCTGTGCATTATGGACAGGTGCTCGGTCGTGTTGAAAGTCGTAATCGCCATCCCCGAATTGCTCTTCAACAGTGGGAACCAACAAGATGCTTAAAACATCCTGCCTGTGCTGTGATAGTGACACGCAAAACACGGGATGCAAGCCCCCCTCTATGAAAAACACGACCACACCAAAACACCACCGCATCCGAATTTTACTGTTGTCACTACACGCGCTGGTAGGCGACGTTACCAGACATTCGCCATACCCACACCCTGCCATAGGATCGCTGTGATTCGTCACTTCACACAACGTCTTTACACTGTTCAGTCGTCCAACATTTACTCTCCTTACACCAAGCGAGGTGTCGTTAGGCATTTACTGGCGTGATGTGTGGTTTATGAGCAGCTGCTCGACCATGTTTTCTCACCTACCGCCTGGTTGTCATAGTACTTGCAGTGGATCCTGATGCAGTTTGAAATTCCTGTGTGATGTTCTGGATAGATGTCTACCTATTACACATTACGACCCTTTTCAACTGTCGGCGGCCTTTGTCAGTCAAAAGACGAGGTCGGCCTGTACGCTTTTGTCCTCTACGTTTCCACTCCACTACCATATCGGAAATAGTGGACCTAGGGATGTTTAGGAGTGTGGAAATCTCACTTACAGGCGTATGACACAAGTGACACCCAGTCACCTGACCACGTTCGATGTCAATGAGTTCCGCGGAGGGCCCCATTCTGCTCTCTCACGATGTCTAATGACTACTGAGGTCGCCGATATGGAGTACCTGGCAGTAGGTGGCAGCACAATGGAACGTATGTTTTTGGTGGTGTCCGGATACTTCAGATAACATAATGTATGAGTCTAATGTGCTAAACACTGCGTCACCTTGCTCGGTGGATGTACTTCGGATTTGTGCAAAAGATGTTTTAATACGTTTATATACTCATCAGTACGAACTCCTACAGATAAATTAATGACGTCAAAAGATACTAGTTTTGAACTAGGTAGAATTTGTATATCTTTAATTTTGTCAATAAGAGCTATGGAATATTTGCCACTCAAACTTACGTTTAAAATTGGTTTTCGTTTTAATGACGTAATCTATTTCGTTCGCTAGTATGTAACAAGTTGCAGAAAAGGATGGCACTACTGGCTGCAGTGGAATGCCCATCTACTCTAGGAACCACAGTATTCATACCAAAAAGCATATGGCTATTGGTTTCATATAGAGAGTGCAGTAAAGTTAGCACTTTAAGGAAGTTTAAAATGAAAATAAGCTTGAACAATTTCAACACCACCAAAGCCGTCAAAATAAAGAGTGATTACGTTATCAAAGTGAACCAATTCCACGATATTTCCGACTTTCAACATCTACACACAGATACGACTGCATCTTCCAGTGAACATGTGAAAACCGTATAGGGCGAGGCAGCTAAGAGAGGTCACCTAATATATGTCCAGAATGAGTAAATACATCTAGGTGAGGTTTTCGCCGAGCTTGATGTTCGCAAGTAATGTCTATCGTTTGTATTAGTCGAATAATAATACCGACTTTCTTTCTTTTTCTTCCAACGGAGCTACGTACGTTATTATGTGGCATTTGAAATAAGCTCGTAAGACAACTTCAACGACATACATGTGTGGGATTTGATCAAACAGCATCAAGATGAAAGCGCCGCAAAACACTGTCCCGCCTCAGAAGATGTTCCACAAACGTCTGCCCTATTATAACAAATGTGATCTAGCACGTATTCAGTTACAGGTCGTGTGTTTATTATCACGGCTGTCATACCGAGTGCTCAAAATGTTGACGTTCAACTTTGCTACACGCTATAAAGTGATTCTGGAGAAGCAATACTACACCTTGAATTTAATCTGGAGTTAACGGCAACACAGGCTCGTGTTATAAGTCACTCATGCCTTAGGGAGATCCCGACGTTTCCTCTTTTTTTTTTAATTTGCGCCACAGATAAAAGTATAGATATGTTAAGCTGGTGAGAGCAGCAATCAGTCGCTTCCTATCCGGCTTTATTGACGCAAATCTAGATTTCGGCTAGTAACTAACCATTATCAATGGAGTATGCCCTAGTACATCAACCCCTGTTGTTCGGGCTCCTAACGAATAGTCTTGAATGAACTGTGGCTGGTGCCCAAACAACATAGCTTAACGTATTAGGGTACGTATTCAAAATCTCAAATACTGCATTGATAATGGCTAGTTACAAGCCGAAACCTAGATTTGCTTCAATAAAGGCAGAAAGGAAATGACTGATTACTGCTCTCCATCAGTTTGAGTGCTTTCCACATTCCTAAAGGAAGGTAATTTGATGACCGTTCCGTTGCTCTCCAGATGTTCTCTTAAGAGGGTCTGTCATTGCATGTGCGGAATGGGAGCGACATGCGTCATGCTGCTACCACAGTGACTGCCTTATGACCAGTAGGATTCCTTCCAGTAATTGCGGCAGCAGTGTCTTAGAAACTCGAGGTACTTGTGTGTGTTTAGATTTCGATGCAACAGTGATGCAGGGTTTGAAAAACACGCACCAAACATTGATAGACCAAGAGCGTTGCTTTTAACCACTTCTTTGAGTCAGGGTGGATTTTCAGCTGACGATTAATGCGCATTACGGAGATTGATTGCCGGCCAGTGTGGCCGAGCGGTTTTAGGCGCTTCTGTCTGAAACTGCGCGACCGCTATGGTCGCAGGTTCGAATCCTGCCTCGGGCATGGATGTGTGTGATGTCTTTAGGTTAGTTAGGTTCAAGTACTTTCAAGTTGTAGGGGACTGATGACCTCAGATGTTAAGTCCAAAAGTGCTCAGAGCCATTTGAACCCTTTGAAGATTGATTTGCGCTTGGTTTGTAAACGATGCTTCTTCCTTAAACAAAACTTTGCTCAGATATGCGACGTCACTTTACACTTTTCATAGATAACATTCGAAGAAATGTAAGCAATATTGGAAGTCATTGCCATGGCAGCGAAATATGAGGAGGAAGAAATGCGATGGAATATTATCTTCGTAGAACACTCGTTTGATTGATCCCTCTTGTACTTCCGAGATGCCTCTTAGTGACAGTGAAATGATCGTAGAACATAAACAGCCGGCCGGTGTGCCGAGCGGTTCTAGGCTCTTCAGTCTGGAACCGCGCGACGGCTGCGGTCGCAGGTTCGAATCCTGCCTCGGGCATGGATGTGTGTGATGTCCTTAGGTTATTTAGGTTTAAGTAGTTTTAAGTTCTAGAGAAATGATGACCTCAGAAGTTAAGCCCCATAGTGCTCAGAGCCATTTGAACCATTTGAACATGAACACATGCACTCCAAAAGGCTACATGGTCCTGCACCTAAAATGCAGTAATGTTAAACCCATATAATTTCCGAAGTATTAGACGTGCGGAATGCAACGCTCATGATATTTTACTGCAGGACATACTGTATATGTCCAACGTCTGACATAAAACGCCCTTCAAGTTTTCTACCCCAATCACTACGGTGACAAACTTTAAGTTGATAAGACTTCCTCCTTCTATACTGCTCTGGTGTCCTAAGAACTGGCCGAGCTGTTCCTCACTACGAAGGTATCGTTGGTGTATATCCGCCTCTCGAACTGCCTATAAAGCAACTAGAACGAAGTGAGGCAAGGTGGTCGCCGAATCGGTTGTATCTTGACATCGGCTGCGTGTTTAAAAGGCGTTTTCGTGTGGCAAGTGCTGCTTTTGGCAAGTTGTTCCTGTACTCGCAAGTAGTGGAAGTATCCATTAGTCAAGGGCGCGTTTTCTGAAAGAGAAGTATAAACAGAGCAAGGTGAGTGAGTTATAGTTATAAGTGGGATCGGTCGCCGCCAGCGTGCAGGGATCGTCGCTCTCCTGTTGCTGCAGCGGGGGCGTCGGCGCTGGCGCTGCGTCAGCTGGGGACAGGCGTGAACCGCAGCGCTGCCGCTGCCGCCGCCGCCGCCGCCGCCGCCGCCCGCTGCTCTGCCGTCGCGAGGAGCCGCGCCGGCGCGAGTGAGGCCAGCCACGCCAGGCGCGTACGGCGCTGCTTCTGGCGACTCAGCGGAAAGCGGCGCAAAACAGCCAGCGGAGCAGCTTGACGTGGAGAGGCCGTGCACTGCAGCGTGTTCTGCATCAAATGGACAAGCAGATGTAGCCATGATGGCTACCCGGAAAGGAATGTGGCGACCGACTTAGCTAATTTAAACGATAGGGAAAACTCCAACAATTAGAGAAGTGTGGATACACAACAGCGATACCAAGACTTGATGACAAATGAAGAGGTGAAGATTGTGGAACAAAAAATTAACGACCTTAATAAACAAAATGGTTCAAATGGCTCTGAGCACTATGGGACTTAACTTCTGAGGTCATCAGTCGTCTAGAACTTAGAACTAATTAAACCTAACTAACCTAAGGACATCACACACATCCATGCCCGAGGCAGGATTCGAACCTGCGACCGTAGCAGTCGGGCGGTTCCGGACTGAAGCGCCTAGAACCACTCCGCCACACCGTATTGTCTTAGGTGGAAATTTCAATTTACCAGATGTAGACTGGGACACTCAGATGTTTAGTTAGGGTGGTAGGGACAGAGCATCGAGTGACATTATACTGAGTGCACTATCCGAAAATTACCTCGAGCAATTAAACAGAGAACCGACTCGTGGAGATAACATCTTGGACCTACTGATAACAAACAGACCCGAACTTTTCGACTCTGTAAGTGCAGAACAGGGAATCAGTGATCATAAGGCCATTGCAGCATCCCTGGATATGGAAGTTAATAGGAATATAAAAAACGGGAGGAAGGGTGTCTGTTTATCAAGAGTAATAGAAGCTAGATTTCAGACTACCTGACAGATCAAAACGAAAATTTCTGTTCCGACACTGACAATGTTGAGTGTTTATGGAAAAAGTTCAAGGCAATCGTAAAATGCGTTTTAGACAGGTACGTGCCGAGTAAAACTGTGAGGGACGGGAAAAACCCACCGTGGTTCAACAACAAAGTTAGGAAACTACTGCGAAAGCAAAGAGAGCTTCACTCCAAGTTTAAATGCAGCCAAAACCTCTCAGACAAACAGAAGCTAAACGATGTCAAAGTTAGCGTAAGGAGGGCTATGCGTGAAGCGTTCAGTGAATTCGAAAGTAAAACTCTATGTACCGGCTTGACAGATAATACTAGGAAGTTCTGGTCTGACGTTAAATCAGTAAGTGGCTCGAAACAGCATATCCAGACACTCCGGGATGATGATGGCATTGAAACAGAGGATGACACGGGTAAAGCTGAAACACTAAACACCTTTTTCCAAAGCTGTTTTACAGAGGAAGACCGCACTGCAGTTCCTTCTCTAAATCCTCGCACAAACGAAAGAATGGCTGACATCGAAATAAGTGTCCAAGGAAAAGAAAAGCAACTGGAATCACTCAACAGAGGAAAGTCCACTGGACCTGACGGGATACCAATTCGATTCTACACAGAGTACGCGAAAGAACTTGCCACCCTTCTAACAGCCGTGTACCGCAAGTCTCTAGAGGAACGGAAGGTTCCAAATGATTGGAAAAGAGCACAGGTAGTCCCAGTCTTCAAGAAGGGTCGTCGAGCAGATGCGCAAAACTATAGACGTATATCTCTGACGTCGATCTGCTGTAGAATTTTAGAACATGTTTTTTGCTCGCGTATCATGTCGTTTTTGGAAACCCAGAATATACTCTGTAGGAATCAACATGGATTCCGGAAACAGCGATCGTGTGAGACCCAACTCGCTTTATTTGTTCATGAGACCCAGAAAATATTAGATACAGGGTCCCAGGTAGATGCTATTTTCCTTGACTTCCGGAAGGCGTTCGATACAGTTCCGCTCTGTCGTCTGATAAACAAGGTAAGAGCCTACGGAATATCAGACCAGCTGTATGGCTAGATTGAAGAGTTTTTAGCAAACAGAACACAGCATGTTGTTGTCAACGGAGAGACGTCTACAGACGGTAAAGTAACCTCTGGCGTGCCACAGGGGGGTGTTATGGGACCATTGCTTTTCACAATATATATAAATGACCTAGTAGATAGTGTCGGAAGTTCCATGCGGCTTTTCGCGGATGATGCTGTAGTATACAGAGAAGTTGCAGCATTAGAAAACTGCAGCGAAATGCAGGAAGAACTGCAGCAGATAGGCAATTGGTGCAGGGAGTGGCAACTGACCCTTAACATAGACAAATGAAATGTATTGCGAATACATAGAAAGAAGGATCCTTTATTGTATGATTATATGATAGCGGAACAAATACTGGTAACAGTTACTTCTGTAAAATATCTGGGAGTATGCCTGCGGAACGATTTGAAGTGGAATGATCATATAAAATTAACTGTTGGTAAGGTGGGTACCAGGTTGAGATTCATTGGGAGAGTCCTTAAAAAATGTAGTCCATTAACAACGGAGATGGCTTACAAAACACTCGTTCGAGCTATACTTGAGTATTGCCCATCAGTGTGGGATCCGTACCAGATCGGGTTGACGGGGGAGATAGAGAAGATCCAAAGAAGAGCAGTGCGTTTCGTCACAGGGTTATTTGGTAACCGTGATAGCGTTACGGAGATGTTTAGCAAACACAAGTGGCAGACTCTGCAAGAGAGGCGCTCTGCATCGCGGTGTAGCTTGCTCGCCAGGTTTCGAGAGGGTGCGTTTCTGGATGAGGTATCGAATATATTGCTTCCCCCTACTTATACCTTCCGAGGAGATCACGAATGTAAAATTAGAGAGATTCGAGCGCGCACGGAGGCTTTCAGACAGTCGTTCTTCCCGCGAACCATACGCGACTGGAACAGAAAAGGAGGTAATGACAGTGGCACGTAAAGTGCCCTCCGCCACACACCGTTGGGTGGCTTGCGGAGTATAAATGTAGATGTAGATGTAGAAAGACTCAATACACGAGGGTTGGTTCTTTAATAGTGGCAACTATTTATTTACTGCTCGTACAAAGTAGATATGTTTTTCAAAGTTTTACTGGCCTTGAAAGTAGTCACCAACATTGTGTATAACCTGTTGCCAACGATGTGGGAGTCGTAGCATCCTCTTAGCAGTGCCAGTTGTGTCGACAGTTCGAGTTCCGCGCTCTATTGCCCGACGAATTTGTAGCATTTCTGAAGCGAATGCCGTGGTTTTCTTCAGTTTAGAAATCGAGTTAAACTCACGAGGGCTTCAGTCAGGGAAGTGCAGTGGGTGGTATAGCACTTAGCAGCCCCATCAGTCAAACAAATTAATAACAGTTTACACTGTCGTCTTCCTTGAGCATTGTTCTGCAAAATGATGGTCAGGTCCTGCAGAAAGTGTCATCACTTCTGTCTCTAAGCTGGTCGTAGATTGTGATCCAAAAATGAACAGCATAGAGACAGAAGTGATGACACTTCCTGCAGGACTTGACCATCATTTTGCAGGATAATGCTGAAGCACGTACAGTGCAAGCTGTTACTAATTTGTTTGGCTGATGGGGCTGTTAAGTGCTATACCACCTACTACCCTCCCATGACTTAAGCTCTCGTGAGTTCAACTCGATTTTTAAACTGAACGCCTCGCTTCAGAACTGCTACAAATTCGTCGGCAGTAGACCGCGCCACTCGAACTGTCAGCACAACTGGCACTGCTAACAAGGGAACCTCCCCATCGCACCCCCCTCAGATTTAGTTATAAGTTGGCACAGTGGATAGGCCTTGAAAAACTGAACACAAATCGATCGAGAAAACAGGAAGAAGTTGTGTGGAACTATGAAAAAATAAGCAAAATATACAAACTGGGTCGTCCATGTGCAATATAGGCAATATTAAGGGCAGTGTGAGACGAGGAGAGCCGTGGTCTCGTGGTTAGCATGAACAGTTATAGAACTCGAGGTAATTGGTTCAAATCTTCCCTCGACCGAAAGTTTTAACTTTTTATTTTCAGTTTATGTGACAAGCCCTTATGTTTTCATCACTTTTTTTGGAGTGATTATTACATCCACAAGAAAACCTAAATCGGGCAAGGTAGAAGAATCTTTTTACCCATTCGCCAAGTGTACTAGTTAGGTGGGTCGACAACATATTCCTGTCATGTGACGCACATGCTGTCACCAGTGTCGTATAGAATATATCAGACGTGTTTTCCTGTGGAGGAATCGGTTGACCTATGACCTTGCGATCAAATGTTTTCGGTTCCCATTGGAGAGACACGTCCTTTCGTCAACTAGTCGCACGGTTTTGCGGTGCTGTCGCAAAACACAGACACTAAACTTATTACAGTGAACAGAGACGTCAATGAACGAACGGACAGATCATAACTTTGCGAAAATAAAGAAAGCAAAATTTTCAGCCGAGGGCAGATTCGAACTAAAGACCTCTCGTTCCGCAGCTGTTCACGCTAACCACGGGACCACGGCGCTCCTCGGCTCGCAGTGTCCTTAATATTACCTATCTTAGGCATGGGCGACCCAGTTTGTATATTTTGCTTATTGCTTCATAGTTCCACACAACTTCTTCCTCTTTTCTCGATTGATCTGTGTTCAGTTTTTCAAGGCCTATCCACTGTGCCAACTTATAACTAAATCTGAGGGGGGTGCGATGGGGATGTTCCCTTGTAAGAGTATCCTACGACTACCATATCGCTGGCGACGGGTTATACGCAATGATGGTAAATACTCTGAAGGTCAGTAAAACTTTGAAATACGTATCTATTTTGTACGAGCTGTAAATAAATATTTGCCACTATTAAAGCTCCAACCCTCGCACATGCAAAACCTCGAAGGTGAACTGTCTGAAGAAAGCTTCGAAAGCGGCTTTACAGTACGATTCAGGATAGGACCAAGAGGAAGTAAAGTGGTGCATCAAGTTACTGAAGTGAGCTCTGAGCTTAGAACAGCTCTCATGAAGCGACAAAAAGTATGTCTTGGCTTTCGTTCGGTTTCAGAGAAAGACTGTCCAGTAGTGAGGCTGTGCGTTCAGTGCCAAGACCTTGGTCATTTAGCAAGACATTGCGTTAAACAAGTAGTAATTTGTGGACATTGTGGGAAAGAAAGCCATATCAGAAAAGACTGGAATAAAATAAAACAAGTGGCAGTCTGTGTGACATGTAAATATAGGGGTAAAATTGCACAGGGAACAGAGACGAATGTCACACATACCAAACCCTCCTAACGAGGCAGGTTTTAAGAACGGATTATGGGTACGCGTCTGATAATAGTAGGAAGAAATGAAGACTCTAATGATACCATCAAGTGCCATCTATGTAAGAAACATAAATTACCGTCGAGGAGGAGGAGGAGGGACACCAAAAGAGCGAGGAATTTCTGCCAAAAAGTGAGCAGTATGTGCCATCGAACAGAGCATGGGACACAGACTGAAGTAGAGCATCATGCAGGATAAAAGTTTATGGCGAAAATTCAGAACTATGTGGTATAACAGAAGCAAGATCAGGGACGGATGTCGGGGTGACATATGATATAGGCGATTAGGATTTGTTGACACAGCTGGGCAGCCGTGCGTAGAACACGACAGCACACATCCTGAAGAATACGCTGCGCTGCCAAGAGAAGCAGAAGAAGATTCGCCAATGCAGGATGCGAATCTGCCACAAAGACAGTACGAGACTCAGAGCCTGTTCGTACAAGAAACAAACACTTACTACAAAGAAATAAACCATGAATCACAGACCGGAACAGATCCGCGACAGATCTATGAAAGTATAGAAAACGTTATGCGACTTAGTAGACTGGAAGGGCCGATGAAGCTTACCACAACGTTCAGACATCTAGTAAGGTATAGGCACTCAAAAGGAGAGTATAATACTTTTTCAGTACCTGATTTTCTACACAGAATACATCTCAGACTGAACAATCTGCCAAGAGAGGTGGAAAAACAGGAGAAGTTATTGAAGTAGGTCTCTGTCAGAAGAAATGAATAATCCTACTTAGATACTTTGTACAAGCACATTATGATGACGCATGGTCGTAAAGCATTCGATTATAGGCGAGTAGGACAAGACTGTCGAATATATACCTGTTACCCCTAATGGAGATAAAGATAGCACAGTTTAAATGGTTCAAATTGCTCTGAGCACTATGGGACTTAACATCTGTGGTCATCAGTCCCCTAGAACTTAGAACTACTTAAACCTAACTAACCTAAGGACATCACACACATCCATGCCCGAGGCAGGATTCGAACCTGCGACCGTAGCGGTCGCGCGGTTCCAGACTGCAGACAGTTTAAAGCTATGAGAAGTATCAGCGTATTGTATGAGGCTAGAAGATGGTAGAAGAGTTGAAGTTAGGTGTACTGTGCCTCCAAGAACCGTATACGAAGGCAGAAAAGATCCCCAGTACTCCAATAACTGCCCACGTGGTCGCACAAGGACAACGTCCCGTGGCAGCAATAATAGTACTTAATAGGGCCATAACAGTGACAAAAATATCGCAATACTGTTCAGAAAACGTAATATGTGTGGAAATGGTAACGGGAAGGGAGAATTATATCTCGGTTTTCAATTTAGTGATGAGATCGACGAGTATTTGGTAAGACTAAATGGTATTAGTCATCTAGGACGAACTGAGCCTCTTCTGAGCTCCATTGATGCAAATGCGTAGTCATTATTGTGGCATCGCCACGCGACTGATGAGCGTGGAAGACAACTAGAAGAAGCCATTATGAAACACAACCTACAGGTATTAAATGCACCTCATAATACGCCAGCTTACGAAGGGAGGGTGGGTGCAACGTCAAATGTTGACGTCACTTTAGCAAAAATGGCAGCGGCGCCCTTGTGACAGGCTGGAAGGTTGTGAGTGGAATGACATCGAGTGACCACAATATGATACACTAAGCCATCACTGGAAGAGAAATCCAAGACGCCTCAGAAAACGTGCACATAAGGTCAAAATATAAGGTTAAGAACGATAACAGGGAAGGACTAAGAAGAGTGTTTCAGTGTTAAGAAAGTCCATCGCTAGGTGATAATGTAGATGTTAAAGCGCAAGAACTGACAGTGGCTGTACACAGAGCACAGGAGGCATCGGTACCTGTCAGCAGATGTCATTCTAAAGGTTTACTTTGCATGTGGACTGAGACGCTGCAGAAATTAAGATGAGAAACAAGAGGAAGCTATACCAGAGCACCATGACTCAAGACAAAAGAGTCCAAAGGTTCCATAGGTACAGGTATGTTAAACAACGTTTCAAGTTAGAGTTGTGGAAAACAAAAATGGAACGATGGAAGCAATTCGTGGAGGCTAACTTAGAAACCGATACCTGTGGTGTTCCATATAGAATTGTCTGCGAGAAAATACGAACAGTCTTACCCACGCACAAAAGAGATGATGGTATGCTAATAGAAAACTGGAAACAGTCAGCTGTCTTGCTAATGGAAACACTACTTCCTGTCGATGGAGGAGAAGACGAGAAAGATGAACAGCGTAGCCTTATGTTACCAACTAGCCAGTTACTTGTGCGATTTGTACAATAAATGTATCTTGCAAGAAAGGATCCCTGCACCTTGGAAGAACGCTGAAGTGGTAATAATTAGTAAAGGGCAAGACAAGGATTGAATGATACCCAAATCGTAAAGACCAGTTTGCTTTTGAATGTTCTCAGCAAGATATTTGAAAAACTATTATGCAAAAGATTACAAGATCGGAGACTGCTACCCAGGCTGAGCCCTCACAAGTACAGGTTCAGAAAAGGCAAGTCAACTGAAGATGCAATTAATAAGGCAGTCTCGCTAGCAACAGATACTCATTCAACTTACGCTGTAGCGATAAAGATTGATATTACTGGCGCTTTAGGTAGCCTATGGTGGACGTCTTTCTTTCGTCGCCTAAGGGATTTGAAGTGTCCAGAAGCGCTGTATAATTGTCTGAGAGATTATAGCCACAGGCGACATGTTTCTTTAACATGGCCAGGAAAGAAAGTAACGAAGGCAATAATAAAAGGCTGTCCGCAGGGGTCAGTGTGTGGTCCAGAGATTTGGAATGTAGCACTGGAGCCTATACTACAGAGGTTACATGACAGTGGTAACATAAGCGGTCTGGTGGCATTTGCAGATGACGTATTGTTCGTTGTAAGTGATGATTACAGAAGAATTATAGAAAACAAATGTTATGCTGCACTCCACGGACTTGAGGACTGGTGTTGAAGAGTTACATTATCACTAGCAACTCATGAAACACGTTCCTTCTGCTGAAAGAAAATCTAATAAGAAGCCCTAAAATAAAATTAAATGGTGTGACGATCAGATGAAGCACAGTAACAAGACATCTGGAGGTATTTCTGGACGAACGTCATAACTTTGTACATCATGTAGAGGAAGCCAGCAGAAAAGGTACAAGCCTGATGAATAAAATTATTGCAATTGCAAATAGTCAATTTCGGCTTCTCTTGAAGACAGAATATACCAACAACCTATATTATCATCCAGAATGAGATTTTCACTCTGCAGCGGAATGTGCGCTGATATGAAACTTTCTGGCAGATTAAAACTGTGTGCCAGACCGAGACTCGAACTCGGGACCTTTGTCTTTCGCGGTCAAGTGCTCATTCTGGAAACATCCCCCAGGCTATGGCTAAGCCATGTCTCGGCAATATCCTTTCTTCCAGGAGTGCTAGTTCTGCAAGGTTCGCAGGAGAGCTTCTGTGAAGTTTGGAAAGTAGGAGTCGAGGTACTGGCGGAAGTAAAGCTGTGAGGACGGGGCGTGAGTCACGCTTGGGTAGCTCAGGTGGTAGAGCATTTGCCCGTGAAAGGCAAAGTTCTAGTTCGAGTCTCGGTCTGGCACACAGTTTTAATCTGCCAGGAAGTTTTATATTATCATCAGTTCTATGATATGTTGCGAGCGTTTGGGCTCATAGACTGCAGTTAGTAAAGCAGCCTTAGAAGTGAGAAGTGTTCAACGAATATTACTATTAATATTACTCTTAATATTAACAGAATATTACTAGTTATTGGAATATTACTGTTATTGCCTGAATAAATTTTGGGAAAATATTGCAAACAACCATGAGCGAGAAGTGTTTGAGTTGCCATAGGAAAGTCGTTTCTGGGGCTCTGTGCAGCTGTTGTGGCAGATGGTTACATTGGGGTGAATGTAGTGGCATGGGAACCGGGGAAGTAAATGGGTCTCTTCCATGGTATTGCAGAATACGTTCAAGGGATAGGAAAATAGCGGAACAGGAAGGGAAGATTAGAGCCCTTCAGGCTGAACTGGATAGTGCTAGGGAGCAAGTGATGAGGTTAAGGGGGGAGAAGTGTGAAGACAGGTGGGAAGTGGTAGCAAGGAACAGGGGCCACAGGAAGAGAACAGTATCTGACAGTTCCATCATTGGCACAAATAATAAATTTGCCTTGCTACTTCAGTCAACTAAGGAAGAGGCTCAAGTAGATGTAAGTGTAGTCAGCACTCAACAGACTTTCACCAGGAAACCAATGGTTGCAAAAAAAGGAGAAAGTAGGAGGAAAGTTCTGTTATTAGGTAGAAGCCACGGAAGAGGGGTAGGCCAGATCTTGCATGGAAAAATTAGATGATAGGTTCCATGTCACAAGTATTTTCAAGCCCAGTGCATGTCTTCGCCAAGTGATAGATGATGTAGGATCATTGCACAAGGGTTTTACAAAGCAGGATCATGTTGTGGTAGTGGGTGGAGCGAGATATAGTATTGACTGGGATCAGGGCTACAATATTCAATGTAACCAGGTAAAAATAGCATCTGCGACGAACCATACAAATATTGGCTTGGTTCCTGCTTTCATGCAGTATGATCTGCCCCAGATGAACATTTCCGTCAGGAGGGTCAATATGCAGCTAGATCCGCTGCTTTGGGCAGCTACTTTGTCAGGCATAGGTTTGGTTCCTGTTGATGGTATTGGTAGGTGGGACTTCAGAAAACATGGCCTGCATCTCAGTAGGAAAGGGGAGGATAAACTGGCTGGGATGAAAGCAAAATCTTTAAGGGGGGGGGGGGGGGCACTGAAACTCATGGGAGTACTTTTTAGGCTAAGATCAGTGTCCAATATTCTACATTGATTGAAATTAAGCTTAATGAGTTGTTCAGACAGAATGATACTAGAGATGTGAAAGTACAACAAGATTCTCATAATAGTACAGTGAAAAATAATGTTAGTTGTCACAAGATTCACATAAAAGCACAATGAAAAATAATGTTAATATATTCCATCAGAATATCAGGGGATTAAAAAACAAAGTAAATGAGCTTCTTGTTTGCTTAGAAGATTTAGAAACTGAGGGTGGAATAGATGTACTATGCCTCTCTGAACATCATATAGTCGCAGGTATGAAAATGGTAAATGTAGGTGGATGTATGGTTTCAGCACATGTAAGTAAAGACACTATGGAGAGAAGAGGAGTTGCCATGTACGTTAAAATCTGTCATAGCGTGAAAAATATGGAAACTAAAAATTTTGCATAGCGCAACATATAGAAGCATGAGTGTGTGTGTGTGTGAGCTTAAACTAAATAATGCCACTTTTATAACTGTAGCCATGTATAAGTTCCCATTGGGAAATTTTCAACTTTTTTTTTTCATCAGTCTACTGACTGGTTTGATGCGGCCCGCCACAAATTCCTTTCCTGTGCTAACCTCTTCATCTAAGAGTAGTACTTGCAACCTACGTCCTCAATTATTTGCTTGACGTATTCCAATCTCTGTCTTCCTCTACAGTTTTTGCCCTCTACAGCTCCCTCTAGTACCATGGAAGTCATTCCCTCATGTCTTAGCAGATGTCCTATCATCCTGTCCCTTCTCCTTATCAGTGTTTTCCACATATTCCTTTCCTCTCCGATTCTGCGTAGAACCTCCTCATTTCTTACCTTATCAGTCCACCTAATTTTCAACATTTGTCTATAGCACCACATCTCAAATGCTTCGATTCTCTTCTGTTCCGGTTTTCCCACAGTCCATGTTTCACTACCATACAATGCTGTACTCCAGACGTACATCCTCAGAAATTTCTTCCTCAAATTAAGGTCGGTACTTGATATTAGTAGACTTCTCTTGGCCAGAAATGCCTTTTTTGCCATAGCGAGTCTGCTTTTGATGTCTTCCTTGCTCCGTCCGTCATTGGTTATTTTACTGCCTAGGTAGCAGAATTCCTTAACTTTATTGACTTCGTGACTATCAGTCCTGATGTTAAGTTTCTCGCTGTTCTTATTTCTACTACTTCTCATTACCTTCGTCTTTCTCCGATTTACTCTCAAACCATACTGTGTACTCATTAGACTGTTCATTCCGTTCAGCAGATCATTTAATTCTTCTTCGCTTTCACTCAGGATAGCAATGTCATCAGCGAATCGTATCATTGATATCCTTTCACCTTGTTTTTTAATTCCACTGCTGAACCTTTCTTTTATTTCCATCATTGCTTCCTCGATGTACAGATTGAAGAGCAGGGGCGAAAGGCTACAGCCTTGTCTTACACCCTTCTTAATACGAGCACTTCGTTCTTGATCGTCCACTCTTATTATTCCCTCTTGGTTGTTGTACATATTGTATATGACCCGTCTCTCCCTATACCTTACCCCTACTTTTTCAGAATCTCGAACAGCTTGCACCATTTTATATTGTCGAACGCTTTTTCCAGGTCGACAAATCCTATGAAAATGTCTTGATTTATCTTTAGCCTTGCTTTCATTATTATCCGTAACGTCAGAATTGCCTCTCTCGTCCCTTTACCTTTCCTAAAGCCAAACTGATCGTCACCTAGCGCATTCTCAATTTTCCTTTCCATTCTTCTGTATATTATTCTTGTAAGCAGCTTCGATGCATGAGCTGTTAAGCTGATTGTGCGATAAATCTCGCACTTGTCAACTATTTTTGAAAAATGTGGATTCTTTGTTGTGCTATCTGTCATACAGACGAAAGAAAATTATTATTTGTCGAGATTTCAATGTAGATTTTCTGAAAGAGTTCGTTAGAAAGCTTCATCTTGAAGTATTACTTGGTGCTTTCAATTTGACATCAGTTATTGATTTTCCTACTCGGGTGGTACAGGAAAGCAGCACAATGGTAGATAATGTTTTCATAGAAGATACATTTAATTTTCCTGTGAAGAATCGTCTGTCTGATCATGATGCACAGCTAGTTACTATCTATGATATAGCTCCATACAGTAATGCAAAACAGTCCTCCAAAATAGTGCATTCAATTAACGATTTAACAATTCAAAATTTTAAGGAAAGCTTGTGACAGTTAGACTGGGATGAGGTGTACAGGGAACATGATGCTAATTTAAAATTTAATCTATTTCATGATACGTTTGTGAGTATATTTGAAAGCAGTTTCCCTAAGAAAACAGTGAAACATAATTGTAAGAAACCATGTATAAATCCATAACATACTAAAGGGTTAAAAATACCTTGTAAACAGAAAAGGGAAATGTATCTTATAGCTACGAGGAGTAATGATCCCAAAACGCTGAAACATAATAAAAACTACTGCACTGTATTAAGAAAAGTTATCAAAAGTCAAGAAGTATGTGCATAATGTCTGAAATTATCACATCTGATAGTAAAATTAAAACAATTTGGAATATTGTTAAAAGGGAAACAGGGCAACTGAGAGTACAGGAAGACTGTATTTCGATCAAACATGAAAAGTTTGTTAACAAGAAATCAGAAGCAGAAAACATTTTAAATAATCATTTTTAAATGTTGTAGAGAAAATAGGATCCAGCTATTCATTAGAAAATGCAAGGCAATATACGGACAGGCAGTACCTATGTAATTTGATAAAATTGAAATTCAATCCACCTCTCTACTGAAATTAGGAAAATAATAAATTGACTCGAAACTGAAAGCTCACATGGTATTGATGGCATTTCCAACAGAGTACTAAAAGCTTTTTCCCAAAAAATAAGTAGGACTCTCCACCACATATGTAACAGCTCACTGAAACACAGCATTTTTTCAGATAGACTGAAATACGCTATTGTTAAACCATTGCATAAAACCGGTGGTAAGTCTGATGCTAGCAACTACCGCCCAATCTCACTTCTGAAGCTTTATCCAAAATTCTTGAAAAAGTAATGTATTCAAAAGTAGCATCACATATTTGTAAAAATGAATGACTAACAAAATGTCAGTTTGGTTTTCAGAAAGGCTTTTCAACAGAAAATGCTGTATATGCTTTCACTGGTCAAATATTAAATACATTGAATAACCTAACATCACCCATTTGGATGTTTTGTGCTCTCTCAAAGGCTTTTGATTGTGTGAATCATGAAATTCTTCTAGATAAGCTAAAGTATTGTGGAATGTGTGGGACAATTCACAAATGGTTTAATTCGTACTTAACTGGGATAATGTAGGATGTTGAAATTAACAGCACAGATAGTATGCAAAAACCAGGAGAATCCTCTAACTGGGGAGATATCAAGACTGGTGCCCCACAGGATTCAGTCTCAGGTCCCTTATTGTTCTTAATACATATTAACGACTTGCCACTCTATATTCATGAAGATGCAAAGCTAGTTCTTTTTGCTGATGAAATAAATATAGTAATCACACCCAACAAGCAAGAATCAGCTGAGAAAATTGTAAATAACCTCTTTCAGAAAAATTTTAGGGGGTTCTCTGCAAATGGACTCTCACTAAATTTGGAGAAAACACAGTTTATACAATTCTGTACAGAAAATAGCATTACAACATTGATAAATATAGACTATGAACAGAAGTCTGTTGCTAAGACATAATAATCAAAATTTTTGGGTGTGTGCATTGATGATAAATTGGACTGGAAGAAATACATCGATCAGTTAGGTTCAGCTACTAATGCTAATAGGGTTATTGCAAATTTTGGTGATAAACATATCAGTAAATTAGCCTACTATGCCTATTTTCATTCACTGCTTTCATATGGCATCATATTTTGGGACAATTCGTCATTAAGAGAGAAAGTATTCGTTGCACAAAAGCGTGTAATCAGAATAATAGCTGGAGCCCACCCAAGATCATCTTGCAGACATTTATTTAAGGGACTCGGGACATTCACAGTACCATCACAATCCATATATTCACTTATGAAATTCAAAAATAACAGCGAAGTGCATAGCTACAACACTGGAAGGAAGGATGATCTTCACTATTCTGAATTAAATCTCACTTTGGCACAGAAAGTGGTGAATTATGCTGCTACAAAAATCTTTGGTTATTTGCCTAATAGTATTAAAAGTCTGACAGATAGCCAACCGCCATTTAAAATCTAATTAAAAGAATTTCTGAATGACAACTCCTTCTACTGAATAGATGAAGTCTTAGATATGAAGTAGTAATGGTGAAAACAAAAGAAAAAGAAAAAACAAAAATATAACTAATTATTTTGTGTAAAGAAAACTAATGTCAAAGTAACATGTTCCACATCATTATGAAATGTTGTATTCATGATCTATGGAACAAGAATTTATGTATTATGTATGCATATATGTATGAGGCGTGCTACTAAGATTAACAGGCGCCTACTTCACTACTCCAAATAATGTTTTGATAGTATTTCTAGGAATATGCCTGCTGCACTTGGAAATTAGGAAAAGGTTACTGGTTAAAGAAAGGTAATCGAATGGATGTACGAAGACTGCTTGGAACTGAGACCAATACGAAAAAGGCAATACCAGATCACATATTACGATTGTTACAAAATGAATGGGACACTTCAGGCGCAGACAGGAGTTTCTCCCTAACATCAGGAAGTGATTAAAAATGAGATTTCTTATCCTATCGAGTGGACTGATGCACTACCTGACTGCCATGACCCTTATGCCACGTATCTACACAAAATCAGAAGAGAAATGAATGATAGCTGCGCCTGTGGCAGTTGGGCACACCAAAAGACACATTCTGGAATTGCACACTCTATGAAGATGCAGTGGTTAATGGACGTCAGATATGAAAGGTATTGGATTCCAAAGCAGGACTAAGGAATGAGTCGGCCTGGCACATCTTGGATGATACTGCAGCCACTGTATCCAGAAAGGCCAAGGAAGACTTCATAAGGCAATTAACGATAAGTCATCATGCTGTCATATAGGTTAGATAACATACTCTGCAGAAGGAGAGAAGAGAACTGATGTCAGCGACCACTGAGTGAAGTACTGTCGCAAGAATCTACATTACGTTCGTGCACGTGATCATAGAAGTGTGGACTTTAGGAAATAATAGTGATAGGTGGAATTACTTGCAATAGTGGAAACATTGCTGACATGCCATGTGGCACCCAAGGAAGCCAGCACGCTATGTCTGTTGACTGGGGTAGTATGAGAGTGGATCCAGTAACAGAGACAACCAGAATGAGATTTCCACTCTGCAGCTGAGTTCACACTGATATGAAACTTTCTGGCAGATTAAAACTGTGCCAGACCGAGACTCGAACTCGGGACCTTTGCCTTTCGCAGGCAAGTGCTCTACCAACTGAGCTACCCAAGAACGACTCACGACCCGTCCTCACAGCTTTACTTCCACCAGTACCTCGTCTCCTACCTTCCAAACTTCACAGAAGCACTCCTGGAAAAAAGGATATTGCGGAGACATGGCTTGCCACAGTCTGGGGGATGTTTCCAGATTGAGATTTCCACTCGGCAGCGGACTGCGTACTGGTAGAGCACTTGCCCACGAAAGGCAAAGGTCCCGAGTTCGAGTCTCGATCTGGTACACAGTTTTAATCTGCCAGGAAGTTTCTTAACCATCTACATGTTAGATGCACCAAAATAAATGAACGAACAGAGACCAATTCCGTACGTTTGTAGTAGCTTAGTAGCAGGTTAATTGGTTAAGGGTTTATTGTAGTATTGCATTAGTAATAATTATACATATCTTACTCACAGCACCCATCAAAGTGCACAAGATCTCTCTAGGTTTTTTATTTGTTTATTCTTCATAATTACAGTCTGTTATCTGAAAAGCTAAAATTGTCCAAATAAATCACATTTCCTTGGATACTACTGAATTATATATATATATATATATATATATGCTAAAATTATATATATATATATATATATATATATATATCTGAAAAGACTGTAATTATGAAGAATAAACAAATAAACAAATTAAAAAACCTAGAGAGATCTTGTGCACTTTGATGAGTGCTGTGAGTAAGATATATATATAATTATTACTAATATGTAATTCAGTGGTATCCAAGGAAATGTGATTTATTTGGCCAGTTTTAGCTTTTCAGATATATATATATATATATATATATATATATATATATATATATATATATATATATATATATATAATTTTAGCTGGGTGTTGTGAGTAAGATTGGTTTGTAACAGTCTTCTCTCACAGCAGTTAAAGAGTCTTCTCTCACAGCAGTTAAGGACAAAGTTCACACTGGTCCTTCACGAGCCATGGAATGTAGCAGTTGTAGTACCCTCCCACTTCTGATCAGTTGCAGATAAAATCGGTGACCACATTGCAGGTAGGCTTGGTGAAGGACGGTGTGGAGAGATCTTTTAATCTCCTACTTTATCCTATGAATGCGAGAATACTCTGTAACTCCCATCCACACACGGAAAGATGGTGAGCCATAATCATAAAGCCTGCACTATAATCGTTGTGCTAGAAATATGTAGATTAGCCTAAATGCATCTGTAGAAGATGCAGTCTGATATACTTTGGTGTATATGGCTGAATGTAAGTACTGCACAATCCTCAATCAATATTTGTGTTCTAATATATTGGTACTTGCAAAGAAATGGAGGGGTAGTTTAATGAGATACAGAAATTGCAAAGCATTCTGCTGTGTCATTGGCTGGTGTTGAAATTGTGGAATAAAATTAAAACTGCTAAAACTGATCATGGTATCAAGTGTTGTGCTTATCGCAGTACATTGTCGCATATCGATAGTGTCTTTTCCATCCCATCTGTTCACTGATATGCTGTTGATTACCACAGAATGATTGACTGACACCACTTGTTTGAGATGGACAGAGCCTTGGCAGAACACTGGATTTCTGCTACGTGTCACTGTGAAACATGGGACTAACTGTAGGGATGATCACATTCAGATAGCTGTTTGAAGACATTCATTAATGTTAGATAACCATCCTATTTCCATATACTGCTATGCCCACCACATTTTTCTCACCAATAAGATAACAGTACCTCTTTTTATTTCTACTACCCATCAACCCCGGAACAGTGAGCATGTTCATGGCTGAAAAATAAGGAAACAATGCTCTTCGAAACGGAAATCCTAAAGATTGATACCCCATCACTGTGGAAAATAAGATTAAATGTACTGATAGCTATTTGGAAACGTTCCACAATGTTGCAAACTCTTCCAGTTTCCGAACGTTGAGATGTCTTCCACATTTTTGTTGATACAAACATCGCCTGTGTTTTATTTCTGGCGCCCTGTATGTTGTGGGAGCAGCATAGTTTACACAATCTGATGTCCAGATTTCTGTGAGAGCCAATGGATCAAAACATGTTAATGTCTGTTTAGCATCTGACACAGACGTACATGCGACGAAATTTGACATGGGTCTCTGCAAGTGACTTCGATCACTGGCCATCTGCTCCACTAGACCAGTACATCTACATGTAATAGGGTTGAGGTCAACACCCAGACTATATCTGTTTTTCAATGTATCAGAAGAGAGAGAAGCGGTAAAATGTTATAGGAGGTTCTAGTACAAGGTGTGGTATTGATAACTTAAAGTTTGGATGCAGATAGTTCATAATTTTTTAACTAATCTGGGTGTTACAAAATAACAATGAGGAGTGCTCTCAAACATGCTAAATGATTGTATGGATGTAGATCTGTATCGGTATTTCATATGTCTGAAATGAATGTAATGCCCTCATGCACGACATTTCGTAATTTGAACACATGGAATGCCCTCAAACTACAACGAATTTGCTCATAAAACTAACAGGAATTGACTTTATCTCTTTCTGTTTTTATTATTATTATCATGATTCTGTGGTTAAAAATATGTATTACCACATGTCCTATGTTATTTCATACTTCATAATGCCTTCTGGATTACTCCAGGTTCGGTGTTACTTCATACCTCATAACTTCTAATCATAAAATAACCATCTGAATATTTTACTTAGGATGGACATGTATAGGGGAAGTGAGGTAAGTTAATACATGTATCAGGTATAGTGTTACATAGATCCAACCTCTGCAGTTTGCTCATATGTAATCGGGAGTAGTGTTGTAAGTGACATCATTGGATGTCACACACTAATGGGAGGCGTGGGGAGAGAAAGAGATGGGAACTGTATCCTGTAGTTGAACATAAAGAAATATACCGTATCGATTTTGCTCATCAAACTAAAAGAAAATGGACTGCACCTAGTTTCGTGGGCACAAGACTGGTATTTGTTGTTGATGCTATTGTGTGTGTGTTTTGTTTTAATTGATGTTTACTTGTAAGAGGTGATTGACAGTAAATACATCTGTTATAGTGAATTGTTTATGTCAGAACACCATGCACATGTGGGCAGTGCTGATGGGGGCGTGGAGGCATGTTCTATAGGTGGTAGCAGCGGCACTTTTTGACACAACATAGTCGGTGTAGCCGTAGTTTATCTCACTTAGATCAATGGCCTGCAGGATCGTGGCCTATTGTGTTTCTGTATCTTTTGTTGGCATCGGTTTCACTGACTGCCTCCTGGACCGCCTGAATCAGACAGTATATCACTGCCACCAGATGTGTCTCTTTGTGGAGTATCGGCAACAGGACAGAAGAAATAAAAACGTTAAGTTTTACCGATTGTTCTCATGGGAGAAAGTAAATGCTACATGTGTGAAAATGCAAAAGCAAATGAACTTCACGGTCAGTGTAAGAGGCTGAAAACTTTATTCGAACGCTGGCGATCAAGTTCCTTCTAAACAGTTTGTACTATGGGACCTTCGCCCTACTTTAGTCAGTTCGCTGCCTTACGACTATAGTGAAGTGAACTTATCCCGCTGCTGCGATCGCAGGTTCGAATCCTGCCTCGGACATGGATGTGTGTGATGCCCGTAGGTTAGTTAGGTTAAGTAGTTCTAAGTCTAAGAGACTGATGACCTCAGATGTTAAGTCCCATAGTGCTTAGAGCCATTTCAACCATTTGAACTTATCCCATGCTTTCATCAAGTCCTACACGATCCTCCTACCATGGCAGACATTTATAAACTGCGTACAGATGATATTTAAACTCACAACGATACATATTGCATCAATAAATCGTTTAATTTCTTTTAAATTTAAAATGAACTGGTGTTCCATTTATACAGCTCGCTGGACAAAGAAAATCCAGTAGCGTTCTCTTGCAAGCTGTGTATGAAAGTGACACAAATAGAACCAGAAAAATAATGCATTGACAAAACGAATGTATAACAGAAGCAAATACTCCTCACCAGTACACTCAAAATCAATGTAAACTTTTCGCAAGGGGCTACGTTTACTGTCGCGTAACCACCTGTGCAAGTAGTATTTTATTTTCAGGGTTCGAGTGACAGCTATATGTGTGGGGCTTTAATAATAATCGTAGATTACATTCCGAAAACAGATTGTTGGAATATTTAGAACAAATTAAGTACCTTCTTCAAGGAGCCGATAGCGCAAATTTTTAAGCATTTGCGTTACAGGTGGTGCTGTTCAAAAGTCCCATGACCTTCCGTGTTACCCTTGTATCACTCGATCCCTGGTAGTCGAACTTGATATGTCGGCCAACCCCCTCCCCTCAAACTATAGTATTCCAGTACCGGGCTTGCAGAACTCCATAAACAATTTGATTTTTGTGCAAACTGCTGTTTTACCGTATCTTGCTAGTGAAACGAATTAATGAATTCATTTTGCCTGCAACTGGCCCTATGTTATCGACTGCGAATGCCCACCACTCATTTTTACGTCCAGGTATTTGTATGACTTATTGTCTACTGGGTGGCTGAAAAGATTCCTCATAAACTGAAGGAGCTGACAAAGGAGTCGAAATATAACAACTGTGGATTAGGGAGGTAATTCCTTGCCAGTGAAAACTTTAGAATGTCTGCAACAATAAGGACAATCACTGCACACGTTTCATAAATTCAGCAGCGATGGTGCATTGTTTCTGTGAACGTACAACTGCCTGTCATTGCAGCGCGTTCCGTCTAGACCTTGAACATCACTTGCATTGTACGTACAACTGATTATCATTCGTGCGCTCTGAGACACCTGCATTGTTTTGCATTGCAGTACCTGACGTCGGCTGGTAGTGTACACTGCAACATTACCGAAGGTAGCTGCAATGTTTGTAGCGCGTGCAGTACTTTGTGAAATGGAGCAGTACACGTTTGGGGAGCTACAAGGCGTGTGTCTCATTTATGGGTCAACCGATGGCAGCTCAATTCCTGTACCGCGCTCAGCATCCAAACAGATGTCAACTACAGCCCTGAACCTGACTGTTACAAACAGTTCCCCGACAACTCGGGGAGACAGGCGCCTTACGCCTAGCGCATCAGGAGGACCGCCCGATGAGTTCCCGATCAGTCGATATAGAAGAGGACAACCTTGAACATGTGGAAGAACGGCCAGTCAACAAGCATGCATAACATCACTTATACCTTAGATATGTGTCAAGGTAGTATATGGCGTGTCTTGCCTCGCAACAGTTGCATCTGTGTCATCAACAGCGAGTTCAGGGTTTGAGCTGGGCGATTTCTGGAAAAGAGCTCGGTTTTGTGAATAGATTGTTCAGGATTATGAGAATGAACCCAATTTTTTGAACGGCATGTTGTTCACAAGTGAGGTACAGTTCACTGTAGATGGCTTCTTTGTCTTAACAGCCACATCTGGGCACTGCACAATCTTCACGACCCATCGAACATCACCACCGACAGGGATTTGCAGTGAATGTATGGGCCAGTATTATCGCTGATCACGTGACAGGGACCATACGTCCTGCCAACGCGTTTGAACAGAGTGAGATACAAGACCTTCATCGAACAAGTTCTTGCGGAACTGCTACAGAATGTACCACCTAACAGGCATCATCAGACTGATGCAATTAGACGGAGCACTTGCACACTTTTCTGTGCAAGTACGTGAAATACTCAGTGTCATACATGCCAGGCGTTGGACCGAAAGGGGAGGCGCAGTTTAATGGATATCTCGCTCCTCTGATCTGACGTCTCTCACTTTTTTTTGTATTGGGGGGGGGGGGGGCGGAGGGGGACATATCGTAAGTATCTAATAAAGAACCCTTCTCGCACGATTACCTGGAGCATCCGATGAGGTTAGTGTGATGCCTGGTGTTCTTGGTAGAGTGGGCCAGAACTTTCTAAGAAGATGTTGTGCTCTGCCTGTGTTGAATATGGTGTTCGTCATTTTTAACATCTTATGTAGAGTATAACACTTTTGAGCAAGCAGTACATTATCTTTGCTGATCTAAGGAGTGTATGCATTGATTATTCTTGTTGTTTCTGACATTGATTATCCTTGTTGTTTCTGACATTCCGAAGCTTTCACTGGCTCAGAATTACATGCAAGACGGAGAGTTCATAGTCTAGTGTTGCTGTATTCGAGTACTCAACTAGCTCCTTCAGTATGTGCGCAACCTTCTGAATCATGTGTTACTGTTTGTGGCAGCTTCTGTACATTTATTATCGTGATATATAATAAAGAACAGGTTTTATTTTCTGCTATTAAATTATTAACAATGTATGAATAATAGAAAATATAGGTAAAAGGTCTATAAGTAGGTGTTGAGGACACATTCCTTTCCAAGAATAGTGTTCTTATTATAATTTTTCTTTCCATTTCCTTACTTTGAGTGCAGCAAACACATTGATAAAGTCATTGAAGTCAAATTTAGCAGCTGTGTCATATTCCACGACAAGGTACTGAATTTGGCAATCTGATTCGCCTACACTGACCATGAGTACATTTTTATAATCTTTAACTTGCTGAAAGTGCGTTATATTGTCATACTTCAATGTTTGCATAAGCATCTCGTAACCTATACACCTAAAACAAAAAACTCAAAATATCCAAATGGCAATCTGAGCTAACGCTCTTCATCTGCTCTTTCTACTTGAATTTGAAAGCAGCTATTTCGTGAACTAGCTCTGTTGTATCAATGTTTCTGCTATAATTGACACCAAAATCTACTGTATATATCTCAAAATAAGATATAGAGCTCTCATTGAACGCATTCCTAATAGGAAATTAAAGTGAGATGAAATTGTATCTTGCATGTAAGATCCGTTTCCCTTTTCACTTCGTATTCTAAGACATATTTTGAAGCAATCTAGCTTAATAAGTTTCACTCCAGTCCTCAGCTGGCTGAAATCGGAAAAAATAGGAAGCCTTCCGTTAAGTAGTACATTATTTGCTTCAACAGCCGTTGGCTAACCTTTGACATCCTACAGTACTGTCGCGAAATACCAGCAAAAACTCCAGTTTTGAAATGAGATAGCTGTGTAGGCAGCATCTGTATGAATTACGCGCACTGCCGACGCATAACCGATGTGATGCATGTTCGGCCCTGCATTCCAACCCCACACTCCCACCATTACTGCCATTCATCAACGGGAAATGTTACAAACAGCAAACGGGTCCATCGCTCAGTAGTGTTCCGTATTAAGGAGAAGTGTCGTCGAAGTTTTCTTGCAGTGTTTATAGAATTAATAAAGTAGATTGTTTACTAAAAATGCACTTTAAGTTGTTAAGTATGGGAGATAAGCTAGAAATCAAGCGGTTAGGTGTGTATCAGTCAACAACAGTTTTAACTCACATGCTGGAAATATATCCGTTAAAATGGCGTTTGTATCTAATACTAGTTGCAAACAGCCCACTTCTGCTACTCAAAAATTCAAGATGGCAGAGGTAAGTCTCTCTCCCTCTCTCTCTGTCTCTCCCTCTCTCTCAGACACACAAACACACCAAAATCAACAACTCCTCTCTCAATTGCACACCTGCTTACCATATGTCTCTTTCTCTTCGTGCACACACACACACACACACACACACACACACACACACACACACGCGCGCGCGCGCGCGCGCGCGCATCCCCCCAATACTACCGTTCCAAACGTGTTCACATAACTTAACTTTGTCATTAAACAAAGCCATCAACATGTTACACTCAGATATCTAATTCATAATCAGTATGTGCTAGACAAGAATAAAAGTGTTAAACATAATTTCCGTGCCGTGAAATAGTGAAGAAACGTCTTCATGAACTCTAGTTTATACACTTTGTAAATAGCACATGTTAATTCTGTGATGATGAGTACACATTACTTTCGTAATACAGAATATGATTTAAATCGGTATATATATTTATTGTCATCAGCTAAATTTGAACATAGCTGTGTTGACCAAATATAATTTTTGCTCCAAATCAAAAAATTTTAACGTTTTCTTTTGTTACTCACTTTGGTTTGTTTACATTTCGACCAGGACGCGGAATTTTTCGCCTGTGGCAAAGTTTTTGTAGTGCTTTGTAATCAAAATAACTGAAAGAAATGAACAATTCCTTCAAAAATTATTTGTTCTCCAGGCTGCAAATAAATGTAAATAATGCCTTCAGTGGTCCGTCTCCGTAGCTGAGTGATTAGCTTGGGTGACTGCTATGTGGGAGCCCTGGCTTCGATTCCTGGTACAGCCTGGGATTTTTTTCCTTGATCACAGGACTGGTACGTGGTACACTCTGCTTCGTGAGGCCAACTGAGCAGCTACACGACCGATTAGTAGCGGCTGCAAGGTCAAGAAACCCTTTGGCCAGAGCATGACATGCGGTCGGTCGGGTCCTATTGGTCGGTCTAGGACCTGAACGCAAAACTTCAGTCTTGAAGCTTTCGTTAGACCTTATGTAAATAACTTATTATACCTCCCCACATTCAGTATTGTACTTGTTCTGTTTCTTCTGTCTTATCACAGCTACACAACTTTCCCACAGTGCTGAAAACAATCACTAAAAATAGGTGTATCGTTTGCTGACGAGTCGCTAGGCGACTTGAAATAGATTGTGATAAAATATAAGTTCAACCGTAACAAAAATGCGACTAGTTGCAGCTACTTTTGAAAACCTTTATTCATTATAGCTGCAATGTTCCACATTCATAATGAGTAGAATATTTAACTGACGAAACATTTAACAGAAGAATCGAGTGGAAAATCTCCAACAAACCAATAAGAACAAGAAAGAAGTTTCGCAGTGGTCTTAAATAGACTTAATATGTCATTTTATTCCCTTTTGTTTTCAACGCAGTTGATGTTGACAAGAACTTCATCTAATCTGTATAGTGTACGTAACTTAACAAGAACAGATGTTGAATTACCTTCACAGTCGTGTTAGTTTATAGTCACAAGGTAATATAACTGGCCAGCGATGGTAACAGAAAAATTAAAGCATTATCTGGCATAACTCGAAGCAACACGCAATACATCTCGCAAGAACCTGATCCATAAAATCCAACACCTGTACTTCAGGGCGCGAAATAAACGTTCTTCAGTCACTACGTATCCACCCGTGAAGGTAAGTGCAGATAAAATTAGACAAACAACATTTCACACATCAGTACAGTCAGTTATTCTCCCCATGCTGCATCTGTGCATGAAGGAGGAACAGGTGCTAATGTTAACGAAAATAATCGTCTGCCACGCCCTTTATAGTATTGATGATTTAGATATATCCATAGGAAGTGAAATAGTATGAAATATTAATTTCCTGAAATAACCCGACCATTTTTCACGCACAAGAATGAGTAAAAACTCATGTAAGACAAGAATTTAAATTATTAAGAACGTACATTGCATTACCAGTTTATAGTTTTACATGGATGTTAATTTTTAGATACGTGCTTGAAATTGTCTGGATATTATCGTTTGTATTGTAGTATATTATTAAACGTATTTCACTCTTGCGATAATGTGCTACTTTGTAGATAAATTGATTTTTAACGTATTTATTCTGAATTAAGATGGTAATCTTACCATTCAAGGGTTCAGAAAAGAATAAACTAAATCTATTTTCCATTTTTTGAGTCAGTTGGGAGGGTTGTGTATTGTTTGGGGGAAGAGGCCAAACAGCGGGGTCATCGGTCTCATTAGATTAGGCAAGGACGGGGAAGGAAGTCGGCTCTGTACTTTCAAAGGAACCATCCCGGCATTTTCCTGAAGCGATTTAGGGAAATCACGGAAAACCTAAATCAGGATGGCCGGCCGCGGAATTGAACCGTCGTCCTCCCGAATGCGAGTCCAGTGTCACGCTAATCACTGCACCAACCCGCTCGGTCCATTTTTTTTCTTTTTTTGAGTTTTCACCAGTATATAAAAGTATGGAGCACAGCCAATATTTGCTACTGAAGTTAGTTGGCAAATACAAGCTCAATCGTACTGTAAATGATGTTAAAAAAACTGCAGTACAAGGAAAGAACGATCTCAGACCACATGACACAGAGAAATCCATTATGTGCTGATGTTTACAAATGATATAGGTTGCAGCCCTGATAAACAGTTGTTGTCAAAGATTGTTGTAATTATGTGCATTGTTGGTACATTAAGCTATTCTGTGCATGTCTTTGTATAGTGTATGCAATTTTGCGAAAATACACTCCTGGAAATGGAAAAAAGAACACATTGACACCGGTGTGTCAGACCCACCATACTTGCTCCGGACACTGCGAGAGGGCTGTACAAGCAATGATCACACGCACGCCACAGCGGACACACCAGGAACCGCGGTGTTGGCCGTCGAATGGCGCTAGCTGCGCAGCATTTGTGCACCGCCGCCGTCAGTGTCAGCCAGTTTGCCGTGGCATACGGAGCTCCATCGCAGTCTTTAACACTGGTAGCATGCCGCGACAGCGTGGACGTGAACCGTATGTGCAGTTGACGGACTTTGAGCGAGGGCGTATAGTGGGCATGCGGGAGGCCGGGTGGACGTACCGCCGAATTGCTCAACACGTGGGGCGTGAGGTCTCCACAGTACATCGATGTTGTCGCCAGTGGTCGGCGGAAGGTGCACGTGCCCGTCGACCTGGGACCGGACCGCAGCGACGCACGGATGCACGCCAAGACCGTAGGATCCTACGCAGTGCCGTAGGGGACCGCACCGCCACTTCCCAGCAAATTAGGGACACTGTTGCTCCTGGGGTATCGGCGAGGACCATTCGCAACCGTCTCCATGAAGCTGGGCTACGGTCCCGCACACCGTTAGGCCGTCTTCCGCTCACGCCCCAACATCGTGCAGCCCGCCTCCAGTGGTGTCGCGACAGGCGTGAATGGAGGGACGAATGGAGACGTGTCGTCTTCAGCGATGAGAGTCGCTTCTGCCTTGGCGCCAATGATGGTCGTATGCGTGTTTGGCGCCGTGCAGGTGAGCGCCACAATCAGGACTGTATACGACCGAGGCACACAGGGCCAACACCCGGCATCATGGTGTGGGGATCGATCTCCTACACTGGCCGTACACCACTGGTGATCGTCGAGGGGACACTGAATAGTGCACGGTACATCCAAACCGTCATCGAACCCATCGTTCTACCATTCCTAGACCGGCAAGGGAACTTGCTGTTCCAACAGGACAATGCACGTCCGCATGTATCCCGTGCCACCCAACGTGCTCTAGAAGGTGTAAGTCAACTACCCTGGCCAGCAAGATCTCCGGATCTGTCCCCCATTGAGCATGTTTGGGACTGGATGAAGCGTCGTCTCACGCGGTCTGCACGTCCAGCACGAACGCTGGTTCAACTGAGGCGCCAGGTGGAAATGGCATGGCAAGCCGTTCCACAGGACTACATCCAGCATCTCTACGATCGTCTCCATGGGAGAATAGCAACCTGCATTGCTGCGAAAGGTGGATATACACTGTACTAGTGCCGACATTGTGCATGCTCTGTTGCCTGTGTCTATGTGCCTGTGGTTCTGTCAGTGTGATCATGTGATGTATCTGACCCCAGGAATGTGTCAATAAAGTTTCCCCTTCCTGGGACAATGAATTCACGGTGTTCTTATTTCAATTTCCAGGAGTGTATGTTAACGATATTCTTATTGCTAAACGTTCTTGGAGTGAGCATAGCAAAATTTTGGATTCATTATTACGTATTTTTGCAAGAGCTGGCATTCCAGAGAACTTGGAAAAATCTGAATTTGGTCGTTCTCAGGTGAAATTTCTTGGTCATATTATTTCTACAGAAGATATCCTTCCTGATCCAGAGAAACTAGACGCTATTCGTAATTATGCTGTTCCTACCACAAAACGTGATGTTCGTAGTTTCCTTGGTGTCTGTAATTTTCTTAGACGCTTTGTTAGATTGGACGATTTGGCCACACCTCGTTTATGTGAACTATCTGGAAAGAATTCTAATTGGTGTTGGGATGAGGAAGCTCAGTCAGAATTTGAACAACTTCGTGATGCTTTAGTTGGTGCTCCACTTCTTTCACATCCGGATTTATCTAAAGATTTTTGTTTGGCGACGGACTCATCATACAAAGGCCTAGGTGCACACTTATTTCAAGAGATAGAAGAAAACGGCGTTGTAGTACAGAAGACTATTCCATTTGGAAGTCGTGTTCTCTCTAAATCCGAAAAGAATTATTCGATTACGGAACTTGAAGCTTTGGCTGTTGTTTGGGCTTCCACAAAATTTCGGATATTTTTGTTTGGCAGACATACTTAGGTTTACACCGATCATCGAGCTCTGGAATTTCTTACGTCAACAAAATTAACTCATGGAAGATTGTCACGATGGGCGTTGTATCTACAGGAATTTGATTTTAGTATTGTTTACATACAGGGTTCTTCAAATATCATTGCTGATGCTTTATCACATGCACCTATGGGTTTGAAACAAAGTGCTGAGGAGGACTGCAAAGAAAACAATTATTGTTTGATGTATATTCAAGGTGTTGCGTTTGAGAATTTTATTTCGTCTTCGCTCCAGGACATCGCTAAGGAGCAAAACAAGGATCCAATCTGGAAGGACATTAAGGAGAAGTGGAGGAGAAAGGAAAGCGTAGCGATTAGACAGTATTGTTTAGTGCGCAATGATATTCTTTTTAAACGAAAATCGGTCGACAACTCTGTTTGGTTAGTTTGCATTCCTGATGAGTGGGTTAATAAATTGATTTGGTATATACATTTCAGTTATGCCCACTTTGGTCCCAGAAAATGCTTTCATAAATTACGAGAAAATTGCTACTTCAGTAATATGGAAAAACGTATTCGATTTGTTCTTGCCAAATGCAAATTATGTCAAAAAGCTAAGCCGCCAACTATTTCCCACAGAGCACCGTTATTTCCCATCATTCCAGCGAAATTAAAGGAGATGGCTGCAGTTGATTTGTTCGGTCCAGTGGTTCGTTCTACTTATGGTTTTGCGTACATTTTCATAGCAGTGGAATTGACATCAAAATATGTGTGTTTTACACCTTTACGCAAAGCAACAGCACGTTCAGTTTCTAACGCTTTCATCAAACATTTTCTTAAAGAAGTGGGTCATGTTGATAAGGTTATATCAGATAATGGATCACAGTTTCGCTCTAAAATTTGGCTTCATACTCTACGGCGTCGTAAGATTAAACCAATTTTCATTTCACTTTTTCATCCTCAATCTAACGCTTCAGAGAGATGGATGAAGGAAATCAATAAATTGTGTCGTCTTTATTGTCATCAGAATCACAGAACGTGGGATCAGTATCTTCATATTTTTCAAAACATTCTGAATGAACTCCCTAATGATTCAACTTCTTTACCGCCTATATTGATATTAAAAAACAAAGCACCGACAAATCGCATTTCTGAAATCGTTCCTTTTCCGCCTTCACGGAAACTGCGGCATTCTGAAGTTGTCAACCTGGCTCTACAAAATATTGCATCTGCGGCTGCTATAAGAGAGAAATCAGCTAAACGTCCTGGTCGTTTAAAAATCTCGTCAGTTGGTCAGAAGGTGTTAATTAAGTCTCATCGTTTGTCTCACAAAGGAAAGGGCTTGTGTCGCAAATTTTTTCTGCTTTATAACGGTCCATATAGAATTCGAAAAATTATTCATGATAACACTGTCGAAGTAGAAACTCTTAAATCTCGACGCTCTAAGGGAATACATCATATATCAAACGTTAAAATTTTTGTGGAATGACATACTTTTGAGAAACTAACAGCTACATGTAAACATGCAGAGAATTCAAGGATACCGCGCCGTGTTCCGGCGGCGGCACAGATTCAAAGCAACAGTCAAGTCTGCGCGGCGCACAAGGCAGTCGTTGACCGCAAACAATTACTTCCTACGTCACACGTACCTACAGCTGATCGAGCGCTCAGCGCGAATGTACTGACAGCCGTAAACAAATACACAGTCTTAATTTCTCCGACTAAATTCAGTATAAAGCTATAGTGACTTGATGAATTATGTTATTAACGTTCAGTATTTTTCAGGATACGGTTGTATAACATATTTAAGAACTTCAGGTAAATTCTGTGCGTGTCCGAAGTTAAGACGACTTGCTACGGAGAAAATTTCAGGAAGAATGTAATTTCGAAGAAAAAAGTAATAAACGAAAAAGCGTAACTATTAATTGAGTTTATTTTTCAGGTAACATATTTCCACTTAGGTACGTACTTTAGACGTAATTTGCTGCTCGCGATTACGTGATTTATACTTCGTGTTAACTGATATTGACAATGATTGATTAATGAACAGGGTTGTTACTTGTGTATATTATGCATCGCTTGGCTGCACTGCTTTTTCACTGATGTCACATTTTTTTTTACTATGTGCCTGCTGTGCCTATTTATTTAAATTATAATTGTCATCTGATTAGTTGTGCTGATACGGTTACGTATGTAAGTTATACTTTGTGATTTATCTGCTTGCGCCTTCGTGTTTACTTATTAAGATTACGTATGAACATTTATTTGCTTATGCTGATATGATGCTAATGACCTGTTTATTATGTGAGATATATATTTGCTGCTTTGCGTATGGATTGCATATTTATACATTTCTGTTTGTTGTCATAACTACTCTTTAATTTGTTGTATAGAAATGCTTATATGCAGTGTACGAACATGGAGTTTAGGTCACACTATGGTATTAATTATAGATTGTTTGCTTGGCAGAGCCTCGTGGTAGAAATTGTGCTGCATCCACTTGTTGACATTATGTTCTCTACTGGTATATTTACCCGCTATTGCATGTTTTGCTTACGCTCAGTGCCTTATATTTTTAAGATGAGAAAATGAACTGCTATAATTCGACGAACGACATTAGTACAAGAAACTTCATAGAAGTCACATGAGCTGGAGGTTTTATGGAAGCTGTGTAAATTTGTGCTAATAGAAAGGAAGCTAACGACATGACATACCAACACTAGGTTTAGACCATTGACAGTTATTACACTGCATTTTTCGTGAGCAATTGAAATAGCAAGTGACACTTGACACAGGAAATACTCCACATGTTTGCTTCTGTTTGCCATCATTCTTGAAGTGGTGTACACACTGAAATATCACGATTATTCACACTTCGTAATCGTACTTACTTACTGAAAGTTCTTCGAACTAAAGGCTGTTGGAGGTCATGTATGCATTTCTCTTATTTAATGATGGACAAGGTAACCAAAATATATTTTATAATTCATAATGAGTAGAAGATATGGGTCAGATGGATTACACAGAGGTTGTGTGTGGACATTGTGTCTTCGGATTGCATGGGATGATGAATTGAAGTTTGCACTAGGATTTTATCTGTACTTGTTCGAGGAGACTGACTAGAGGAAAGAGTTGTTATGGAAGGGAAATGATATTGGTAATAAGGTTTATATGTATCGACGTATTGAAGAGGTATTATTGAGGTATTGAGATTGTGTGAAGTTGATGATTATTGGAGTTTTGGTGGACAAGAGGTAAGGTAAATGATATTGATGATAAGGTTTATATGTATCGACGTATTGAAGAGGTATTGAGATTATGTGAAGTTGATGATTGTTGGAGTTTTGGTGGACAAGAGGTAAGGTAAATGATATTGATGATAAGGTTTATATGTATCGACGTAAGAGGTATTATTGAAGTATTGAGATTATGTGATGCTGATGATTATTGGAGTTTTGGTGGATAAGAGGTAAAGTAAGTGAGGAGCATTTTTTTTTTTTTTTGGTCTATATGGAACAAGCAGGATGAAGATGGCAGACTAGAACACTCAAGTAGAAGGAAGATTGTCTACACACACACTTTGTTAAATCACTAAGCAGTATATACTTTCTTTTGAGAGAGGAAGTAATTGCATATCTTGGCACACTGACAGTTGTTCAGCAACCGTACATTTTGATCTGGCTTGGCAAAAATTGGTCTTGATATGATGACTATGACGTTGACTAACTATTATTGAGTGTTATACATTGCTGCCACTACTACTTGATACACATGATGAACATTAGATTTTGACAGAATTGCATTTACACAGCTAACACTATTCAATTACACAGTAGTATTCATGTGGACGAAAGATGAGTGAGTGTGTTTTGTGTGTTTTCCTTTCCTAATCCCAGATAATTGGTACCGACCTATCTCCTAAATATTATTTTACTTGTTTGTTGTGGCTTGCACTGACACCCATAAATACATATTATAGGTTTACTGATATTTGTGTATTTGTAATAGTAATATGACAATTATCAGATATCATTTGTGTGTTTATTATAATTTGTATGTTTAGTGTAAGAGCATTGATAATAATTTTGTAAAAGCAATTGTGTGTGCATTCAAACTGTTGTTCACACCTGCACCTGTTCAACATAGATGTGTGACACTTAGAAATGTTTAATTTCTGCTGATGAACTGTGTGATTAGTGATAGTGAATATTATGGACTGTTACTTGCACTTTTTCTACATGATTGGTGCCACTAGGACATGTTTAATTTCTGATGATAAACTCTGATGAACAGTGTGATTAGTGATAGTGAATATTATGGACTGCTGTCTGCACCTGTTTAACATTACTGGGTGCCCCTGATGGAACTGATTCTACTGAAATAATGTCACTTGTTGGTGTCTGCACTTGTTCAACATTGCTGGGTGCCACTAATGGAACTGATTCTACTGAAATGATGTCACTTGTTGGTGTCTGCACCTGTTCAACATTGCTGGGTGCCACTAATGGAACTGCTTCTACTGAAATGATGTCACTTGTTGGTGTCTGCACCTGTTCAACATTGCTGGGTGCCACTGATGGAACTGCTTCTACTAAAATGATGTCACTTGTTGGTATTTGCACCTGTTGACCATTGTTGGGTGCTACTGCTGGAACTATCAACTACTTTTTTTTTTTTAATCATTGAAAGCATTTTATGTGAACATTTGTATAAACTGATTTTTGTGTATTGTGTAAACTATTATGTAAAGTCACATGTATGAAAGAATTTGTATTGCTTACTGTATTTTATATATTAGGTTATTGAAAGGTCAGCGCAAAGCCAAAATTTCATCTAGTTATGTGATATTTAATTATTAATATTATCTTTTATTTTTGTCTGTAATTTTTTTTTCTTCTTTGGACGAATTTGGTGGTATTTTCACCACCAAATCTGGCAAAAATACCATCAAATTCTGGCCCGTGGAGGAGGGGCATATGAAAGGTGGCTACACTGAGCCACAGCGCCAGAGATTGCGCCAAAGAGTTTTATTCGGCCGCCTCCACTGGCAGTGCCTGTCGAGAAGTCGGGTGGAGAGTGCTTATCGAGATGTGGTAGCAGTGAGTCGGGGTTGAGATGTTGTAGTAGGTAGTGCTTGTTCCATATTTTATGCAATTGTTTGATGGGCTAGACAGCAGATGTTGTTCGAATGGAGATATTGTAATGATCAGAGTGCTTTTCGTCAATATGTATGAAGGTAAAAAAATTCCCTTTTCTTTTTATTATTTCAATGTCTTAAATAATGCGTCATTACAGGTTCAGTAAACAAAGCATCTGGCTTGTGTTCTTGTATTAGAGTGTAATTCTGGTTTCCTTACACAATTATAATATTTATATTTTTTTAATTGCTTCAGTATAAATGCTGTTCAAAATATCTTGTCTTATTGACGAAGAACCGTGCCAGATGTGTACATTGAATCACACTTCCACACACAGAACAATTACACTTGTGTTTTGGTTTCGTAGGTTTTATAGTTGCTGGGAACTTAATTAATTAATTGTGTTAACGGAAATTTTCTTTCATTCTTTGTTGTTGTTCTATGCAGTCAGATTGCGTACTAAAAGTAGTCAGGGCCAACCGTTTACGAGACTTCGTAATCGGACAGTTAGCTACTAAAAATTAAAAGTATTTGCGTTTCATATTTATATAATTAAGCCCCCATGCAGTGTGTGAAGTACGAGGCCTGCCGCTGCGAGGACAACACTCAGTATTGCCGTGCCCGCTTTCATCACGTGGCGACTTGCTTCTCTGATGCTGTTAAACGATTATTTCACTGGACTGATAAGGTGACGTCGTTCTATTCATGTTTTTCACTGCCCATGTACCTTCTGTCTCCTGTACTGCAAGTGTACCTCACCTGAGACAAACTAATAGCGAGTGCTGAGTTATGAAAATGTTAGTAATCCATGTGTGGTCGAACCCACGCAATTTGTTGCACCATTTTGATGGAACTCTTGTTGCTTGGTGTCTAGCAGTGACCTTACCTTCCCAGCCGTGGGAATTATTGCGTATAATGTTTTAAAACTGAGTGTTTAGTTTGTTCCAGAAAATCTGGTGGCTCTTGAACTGTATCATGTGCCAAGGTACACTAACTCCTTGAGACACTTGTGCGGAGGTTTGAATGTCGACATCCACCAAGGTGTCGATTCTTGTAAGGATAAAATATCGTTTGGTGCTTTTTTTTCCTGGGGCATCACGTGTGGAAGTGAGCTCAATCGGTTACTTAAAATATCTCAACCCTGAGTTTGTTTAGTTGGTACCTGTAAGCTAAATTTAGCAGCCCCAATTTGTTTTATCTCTTGCGATACTTGTGCTACGCCTTTTTATTTTAAATTGTCTTCAGTGAGTGATTTTGGTTTTGTTAACATAGCACTGTTGGAGACATTTGAGTGTACCGTGCTGTTGCTGCGCCAGCACACGCGATTTGTTGGACTATAATTGTGTTGTTCTACAACTGTGGCTAGATGGTGGGTCTGGGCTACAACTTCGGGTTCGCGTTTGTTTTTGAGTCCGACGGAACTGAACGTTCCGTTAAGACCCATGTGTACCCAATAACAGGCCTCTGAATTAACCGTTTGAGGGGAAGGAGCACCCGGGCAGTGAAGTAGGACGCACCTATTGCACTCCGCTCCCACGGTCGGGCCGATATATCGGGTCCGAAAGGCACAACGAGGTGTGGCCCGTGTTGACCGCTTCGCAGGACTTTCATGTCCGCACTTGGCAGTTGCCGTCAGCTGGGAACCGTTTGTAAGAGAAGTGTCTCATACAGATTATCGCCTGTCTAGTTGAGTCCGTATGTAAGGTTACCCTTTCTTTTAAATGAATATATTTTGACAAGGTTTTCAAACTCTCTGTAAGTGTACTTACGATAGCCCTTTGGGCGTGCAGTGTTTTCTATTTTCTATAAAAAGGTATTACCTTTCTCATTTGAGAAGTTTCTATACATTTGCTAGTAACTAAAGCAAACTGATGGGCTTTACGTATAAATGTTCTCTGACTGGGAGTTTATTATTAATGTTATTTCTTCACTATTTATTAATACAAAATACAGTTATTCGTAGTTCATGTGTAAAGTTGCGTTTTTGAAGGCAATGTCTTTCTCATTTGAAGAATTGTTATATTGGCTTGGGTACTGAAAGAACTGATGGGCTTCATGTACAAATGTCCTCACTTGACGTTTATGACGATTGTTACTTCTATTCATTGACTTTTATCAATATTATGAACAATCAAAGGTGAATGCTCCCCTGCCCTAAGGTCCAGTCCTTCCACTTAGCCCCTTGGGCGCTTTGTGATACGCCGAGGTAATACCGGTTTCAGATAGGATCGTGGGCTTGTAAAACTTTGTGCAGGAGTCTGACAACTTTGAAAAGTTCTGACAGCTGCTTTCGTGAGCAGTTACAGGTTTTGGACTTGCGAATAGTTCGGAAGCTAGCCTGGCGAACAATAACTGTTGAGCAGAATCGCATTTGTAGTTGTGAAATTTTAAGCAGTATTGTGGACTCTTTCTGAATAGAATCGCAGTGGGACTTAGAAAATTTTACGACAGTTAGCTTTGTGAATGTTAACTTTAAATAGAATTGGGTTCAGACTCTTTAGTCTTAAAAAATTTAACTTTGTAAGGTAACATTTTTGTAGTAACGAGTGACCCTATCTTTTATTGTGTTGCTTCCATCATATTAATGGTTAATAAACATTTTTATTTTTTAAACGTTAACCAGCTGATATTTAGAAATTACTGTAATTCTGTCGACAGTGAAAAACTACTAGATATTGACAGAGTCATTTTCTTCTGCTTTGGCCCCACAGCGTCAGTAAATTTGAAGAACAACACATTTTCATCGGACTATGTATGTTTTTTCTTTTCTTTTCTTTTTTTTTTTTAATTTCACACTACCAGTGTCCGATGTGTCTAGAAACTTAGCAATACACCGTAGCAAAATACTGATAAACACAAATCATGTAACTAAGTGTATGTACCATTACACAAAGATAATATTTATACCTAGTAACATAATTATGTGGCTACATCATCGACATTAATTTAAAAATCGCGCGCCAGGCATCATCCTGCAAAGCACAGTTCTCAAACGTCCTCAGAAGAATACAAACCTTGCAATATTTCCTACGAAACAAACTGTATACATTCACTCAACAAACTGTCACATGTGCAGTTTACATAGGAAATTTTGAACTGTCAGTGAGAGAAGAAGATCCTTGTATTTTCTATTTCTGACATTTGCTTGTTTTACAAACTGACTTGGTAGGCAGTGCAGTATTGCGTGAAGGAAATCACACAAGGCAGCGAAAGTTGATGAGAATCCATCAGATGACGGTGGCTTTCAGCGTGCCCTGTAGATGACCAGTGCATTCAGAATATTGTGGATCAGCATGCGGTTGGCAGCAGCAGTGGCGGTGAACGGCTGGTGCTCTATGTGAGCAGCGTGTCTCATTCTGCCACCACGGAGCCGTGTGCTGCAGCGGTACAGTGTTGCGAGTCGCTGATTAAGTTAAGTGAAGGAACGATAAACAAACCGTTAATTTTCAGTTCTTCTGTCAAACAGCGATGGAGCAAGAAATTCAGAAATCACCTAGGGATTGCGAGTCAGTTGCTAGTGTGAGCAAGTCTGTGAGTCCACAGAGCTTTGACAAAGTAGGTCGATTTACAATGAACTTTATGTTTTGTCCAGTGCTGAACCAACTAAATGTTACTATAGAGAATCTCAAAGACGATCTAAAATGATTTAGATAGCAATAAGACCGGTAATTTAAGTATAGAGTTTGGTGAGGTAGAGCCGAAGTTACAAGTATACAAGGAGTTGAAGCTCTCTTAAAAGGAGAAATTGATTAAGGTAAGCGAAAGTGTGATGCTAGGAACGCGGAGACAAGCAGACTCCAGTTGAAAGGAGGAAAAGAAACGTGGTTTGTACGATTAAACCAGATCACTTTTGAGAGGTGAAAACGGAAGCACAGCTGACAGCCTGAGGGAGAGAAGTCAATATAAGGAAAGATGAGATTACTAAAATAAGTCATAGGCTAAGTAATTTACAACTGGATACTTTTGCTGCAAATGCGAATGGCCTGTCACGCTAGTTTATACTGCTAAAAGTTTTTTTTGGGGAATGGCAAAAATCATGCAGCAGAGTTTTTGGCTCTTGTAAGGCTTACTTTATACCTAACATGAATGATGAAACAAGAACCAATGTTGTCCAAACATTACTGAAGATATCAGCACAGACTTCGGCTAACCAAAATTCTGATCAATGGAACAATTAGGATATATTTGAGCAGGTTTTTGAGTAGCCACTGGGATTCAAGCCTAACAGATAAGGCTTCAAAATGTATTATTAGATGAACTTGTGTACAGGATAGGAAGATACTGAATCATCACACTCTGCCATGAGAAGTTAAGAAAGTTGGTACGTCTTGATGGGCTAACCGATGCCATGACAGAGGTATCAGTGTTAAATAGTCGGATTACTAAGTCATTACCGTGGGAGTAAGTACACTAACGTAAGGAATCACTTGAAAAGTTTGAGGATTTTCTTCAGAAAATGGATCAGGCAGTGTGTCCCAGACTTAAATGGGTAAATAATGAAAATGACAGCCAGAGAAACCAGCTTGATAACCGACGTGGTAGGAAATGTGTTAATAATAATTACAGTAATAATAATAATAATAATAATAATAATAAACACAATCATACACAACAAAATAAATGAAAACACAACTATGGAAGAGTTACAACTACTGGTTTATATAGGAGCACTCACTACACTGAATATACACACTAGGCAGAGATCAGAACCAACCAACACACAGAAGAAAACCACAAAACCAGCATGGCAACACAGGCTGCAGATCAGAATAGAAAAACTGAGAAAAGACATCGGACAGCTAACACAATTTATAAGAAATGAAATGTCAGAAAAAAAAACGAAAAAGGTTAGGTAAAATCTCACAACAAGAAGCGATAGAGCAATTAGATGAAAGGAAGCAGAAATGACAAGCATTGGCCAAACGACTTAGAAGATACGAAAAAGTGAAAATAGAAGGAAACAAAACCAAACATTCAACACAAACCAAAAGAAATTTTACCAGACAATAGATAACACACACATAAAAATAGACAATCCACCAAACATAACAGACATGGAACACTTCTGGAGCAACATATGGTCAAACCCGGTACAACATAACAGGCATGCACGGTGGATACAAGCAGAAACAGACTCGTACAAGATGATACCACAAATGCCTGAAGTGATAATTTTGCAACATGAAGTCACCCAAGCAATTAATTCTATTTACAATTGGAAAGCCCCTGGAAAAGATAAAATAGCAAATTTCTGGCTAAAGAAGTTCACCTCAACACATTCACATCTAACTAAATTATTTAACAGTTACATTGCAGACCCATACACATTCCCTGATACACTTACACATGGAATAACTTATCTGAAACCTAAAGATCAAGCACACACAGCAAACCCAGCTAAATATCGCCCCATAACATGCCTACCAACAATATACAAAATATTAACTTCAGTCATTACACAGAAATTAATGATACATACAACACAGAACAAAATTATAAATGAAGAACAAAAAGGCTGTTGCAAAGGAGCACGAGGATGTAAAGAGTAACTGATAATAGATGCAAAGATGACATATCGAGCTAAAACTAAACAAAGGTCGCTACACTATGCATACATTGATTACCAAAAAGCTTTTGATAGTGTACCCCACTCATGGTTACTACAAATATTGGAAATATACAAAGTAGATCCTAAATTGATACAGTTCCTAAACATAGTAATGAAAAATTGGAAAACCACAGTTAATATCCAAACAAATTAAAATAATATCACATCACAGCCAATACAGATAAAGCATGGAATATACCAAGGAGACTCATTAAGTCCTTTCTGGTTCTGCTTTGCTCTGAACCCACTATATAACATGCTAAATAATACAAATTATGGATACAATATTACTGGAACATACCCACACAAAATCACACATTTGCTATACATGGATGATCTAGAACTACTGGCAGCAACAAATCAACAACTCAACCATTTACTAAAGATAACAGAAGTATTCAGCAGTGATATAAATGTGGCTTTTGGAACAGAAAAACGTAAGAAAAATAGCATAGTCAAGGGAAAACACACTAAACAAGAAGATTACATATTGGATAACCACAGCGACTGCATAGAAGCGATGGAAAAAACAGATGCCTATAAATATCTAGGATACAAACAAAAAATAGGAATAGATAATACAAATATTAAAGAAGAACTAAAAGAAAAATATAGACAAAGACTAACAAAAATACTGAAAACAGAATTGACAGCAAGAAACAAGACAAAAGCTATAAATACGTATGCTATACCAGTATTGACCTACTCATTTGGAATAGTGAAATGGAGTAACACAGACCTAGAAGCACTCAATACACTTACACGATCACAATGCCACAAATATAGACTACATCACATACATTCAGCAACAGAAAGATTCACATTAAGCAGAAAGGAAAGAGGAAGGGGATTTATCGACATAAAAAACCTACATTATGGACAGGTAGACAATTTAAGAAAATTCTTTATAGAACGAGCAGAAACTAGCAAAATACACAAAGCAATCACTCATATAAATACATTGGCTACACCACTGCAATTTCATAACCACTTCTACAACCCTTTAGATCACATAACATCAACAGATACGAAGAAAGTAAATTGGAAAAGGAAACACTACATGGCAAGCATCCGTATCATCTAACACAGCCACACATAGATCAAGACGCATCCAACACATGGCTAAGAAAAGGCAATATATACAGTGAGACGGAAGGATTCATGATTGCAATACAGGATCAAACAATAAACATCAGGTATTACAGCAAGCATATTATTAAAGATCCCAATACCACAACAGATAAATGGAGACTTTGCAAACAACAAATAGAAACAGTAGATCACATCACAAGCGGATGTACAATACTAGCGAATACAGAATACCCCAGAAGACATGACAATGTAGCAAAAATAATACATCAACAGCTTGCCTTACAACATAAACTTATAAAACAACACGTTCCCACATACAAGTATGCACCACAAAATGTACTGGACAATGATGAATACAAATTATACTGGAACAGAACCATTATAACAGATAAATCAACACCACATAACAAACCTGACATCATACTCACCAATAAAAAGAAGAAATTAACACAACTAATCGAAATATCCATACCCAATACAAGAAATATACAAAAGAAAACAGGAGAAAAAATTGAAAAATACATCCAACTGGCTGAGGAAGTCAAGCACATGTGGCATCGGGATAAAGTTGACATTATACCAATTATACTATCAACTACAGGAGTCATACCACACAATATCCACCAGTACATCAATACAATACAGCTACATCCAAACTTATATATACAACTACAGAAATCCGTAATTATTGATACATGTTCAAATACTCAAAACTTCCTAAATGCAATATAACATATACCGTACAGTTAAAAGGAAGTCACGCTTGATGAAGGTCCGTGTCACTTTCCATTTTTGACCATACATAACGTCTGAGAAAAGAAAGAAATAATAATAATAGCAACAAAAACAGAACCAGGGTTCTCTATGGGACTTGGATGAACTACCGGGGAATATTTAACTAGAGAAATAGGAATCACAGAGGTTACGGCGAAAAAAACAATAATAGCAATGAGTACAGTCAGCTTCCAAACAATAAATCACAAATTTGTGAAATAAATAGATTGTATAGTAGCACTGATAGGGAATTGTTCCTGATCCGAGGTGGAGCAAGAATCATTGCTTGAGCAGAACCAAGAGAAAAGTAGGAATTCCAGAACAGTAGAAACTCGATGTGGAAAATTTGATGTTGAGTTTCTGTGTCAGGCTGAAGATAATAGTGTGGGACTGGCAGCTTTCATATCATGTGAAAACTCAAAGTCTGAGTCAGCTTTGATACCAGGTGCTTATAACGCTTCGTCTATGTCGACCGTTAGTCGCTAATTTGACTTTCTTTATAAATTATAATGATAGGAGAATATAAATATACAAATCAAAAAAAGGTTTGCATCACCTCGGTTCCGAGAGTTCCGGCACCTGTACAGAAAATTGGAATAGATATCAACATAAACATCATTTTCGCCCTTTTTATTGATTACAAAAACCACACATTGCATGTTGTACCACCATACAGCGAGACCTTCCAAGATGGTGGTCCAGATTGCTGTACTCGCCGGTACCTCTAATACCCAGCACCACGTCCTCTTGCATTGATGCATGCCTGTATTCGTCGTGGCATACTATTCACAGGTTCATCAAGGCACTGTTGGTCCAGATTGTCCCACTCCTCAACGGCGATTCGGTGTAGATCCCTCAGAGTGGTTGGTGGGTCACGTCGTCCATAAACAGCCCTTTTCAATATATCCCAGGCATGTTCGATAGGGTTCATAACTGGAGAACAAGCTGGCCACTCTAGTCGAGCGATTTCGTTATCCTGAAAGAATTCATTCACAAGATGTGCACGATGGGGGCCCGAATTGTGGTCCATGAAGACGAATACGTCGCCGATATAGTTGCACTACCGGTCGGAGAATGGCATTCACATATCGTACAGCCTTTCAGGCTTCTTCCATGGCCACCAATGGCGTACGTCGGCCACACGTAATGCCACCCCAAAAAAGCAGAGAACCACCACCTTGCTGCAATCGCTGGACAGTGTGTCTAAGGCGTTCAGCCTGACCGGGTTGCCTCCAAACACGCCTCCAACGATTGTCTGGTTGAAGGCATATGCGACAGTCATCGGTAAAGAGAACGTGATGCCAATCACGAACGGTCTATTCGGGATGTTGTTGGACCCATCTGTACCGCGCTACATGGTGTCGTGGTTGCAAAGATGGACCTCGCCATGGACGTTGGGAGTGAAGTTGCGCATCATACAGCCTATTGCGCACAGTTTGAGTAGTAACACGACGTCCTGTGGCTGCATGAAAAGCATTATTCAACATGTTGACATTGCTGTCAGGTTTCGTCCGAGCCATAATCCGCAGGCAGCGGTCATCCACTGCAGTAGTAACAATTGAGCAGCCTGAGCGAGGCATGTCATAGACTGTTCCTGTCTCTCTGTATCACCTTCATATCCGAACAACATCGCTTTGGTTCACTCCAAGACGCCTGGACACTTCCCTTGTTGAGAGCCCTTCCTACCTCAAAGTAAGAATGCAGACGCGATCGAACAACGGCTTTGACCGTCTAGGCATGGTTGAACTACAGACAACACGAGCCGTGTACCTCCTTTCTGGTGGAATGACTGGAACTGACTGGCTGTCGAACCCCCTTCGTCTAATAGGTGCTGCTCATACACGGCTGTTTACATCTTTGGACGGGCTTAGTGACATATCTGAACAGTCAGTGGGATTGTGTGTGTGATACAATATGCACAGTCAATGTCTATCTTCAGTTCTGGAAACTGGGGGACGTGTATATATTCTGATGTGTATATATTCTGAGCGGCCAAGTATAATCAAAAGTATGGGCATTTATCTTGTACTAATCTATTATAAAAAAGTTCTACAAAGAGGTTTAGTAATGACGGCATGCAGTATCCAGAAGAGCTGGGGAAGGGAAAAGTGCCTACCAACGGCTAGATGTGCAGCAACAGCAGGGTTACAGGAATACGGCAGGCAAGGAGCGTCGGGACGCCACTGCTGCTACAAAGACAATCTGAAATTATTGTACAGTCAATCGTTGCAGCATATAACTGACATAACACTGCTAAGTTGTCTCAGGCCAAGCTTTTATCACGATTAATTTTTAATTTCAATTGAAATGAAACATTTAATGATAATCAGGGAAACAAGTGGATACATGTAGAATACATTACAGCATTTATATTCATTGTTATTGATAACTTGTAGGTGTCTTAGCAAAATTATTGTGATGTGATTTCTGATTTGAAGAAATGAATTTTATTTGAATGTGGAAAATATTTACGAGAAGAGAAGGCTACTTATTCTTTGGAAGTTACAAATATTCAGAGGCTTGAACATCAGGTTACATGCATGGGAGAGCTCTATAACGCAGTCAGGTCGAAACATTGAGCTAATTATTGTGATTTCAAAGTAATAAACCATTGCTTGTGACTCTGGGGATTTAATATTAGGTCCTCATGGTGGGTGCTCTCAACTAGATCAGAGAAGGTGCTGGCTCTCTTGCTTTGTTGCGTCAGTACAAGCGAGTCCGCACAGTATTTGGTGGGCCCTGTACCTACCGGGAGGAGTCTCTGTAGTACCTCTCCACCCCACCGGGCGAGTGAGCTGCCTTATGTGTTTGAACGAGATGTAGGAGTAAAATGGGAAATCATGCGCTGAACTCAGGGAAAACCATATTCTTTTCTACTATTTGCAAAAAGAGCACGCCCCACTGGGACACTGGACTGAGTTAAGGCTTCTGGAACTACAACTAGAGTCAAGTAAACACTTATTATTTCGATACATAATCATTACGTAATACTTCATAGGATGTCACGAGAAATGCATTTAAGGAAGCAGGACGTGCTGGTGGCCCTAAACAGAGTCTTGAATTACGGAGGGAATTTGAAAGCAAAGGACTACAGACGGTAGAAAGGATACCTTGACTAACGGGTGAGCGATTTTATTTTATAATTGGAAAAGAAGTCAAGGCTTTGGGTGTGAAGAGGTAGTGGTATATCTTAGAGACTCGGCAATGGCACGGGTTCTGTAGAATTTAATGTTTACGTATGTGGGTTACGCAGCACTTTAGGCAATGCAGTTTTTTAGAATTGATTGGACTTTAATTAATGTAACTTTAATTAATGTAAAGTAAAGGATGCGTATGGGACGAGTAGATCAGATTTGGAAGGCAAGGAGAAGAGCATGTCGTTTAGTACTTATAGGGACAGGTAGAATTCTGGATGAAATTCAACCAACGTAAAAAAGTTAGAGGGAGTGTCGACACGATTTTCGTAAACGTAGGTAGCAGGCGTGTAGTCGGCTTGTCAGTCTCATATACTTGAAATGTCCCCTTAGAAAAATTAATGAATCACTGTGCTGATAAACCTCTTACATTATTTGATTTTCAAACAGCTGAGCGGAACGGAACGTACTCAGACATTTCGCTCTTTACCTATTCTGATCAACACTAAACTGACACACAATATTTTTAGCGCAACGCAATCTGACCTTCAATAGTCCATACAAAAGAATGGCCCTGACTAAAACCTATACCTTTCACAAATCACTTACCTCACAAAAATCTTCGTTACTCGAACTACTGCAATACAGCGAGCGCCACTACTGCCAGCTAAATAAAAGATTCAAACTACTGAAGGCACTAACTACTGATAGGCATAGTTAGCAAATGAAAGATTTTGATAGAGAACAAACAATGTATTTACCTTAATAGTGTTCAAAAGTCATAATATATGTAGCAGTTCATGACATCCAGTCTTACAAATTTACTGTCTCTGATGGACACACGTCCAGATCATCGGCTCTCAAAACTCCGCCATCTCTCTCCCCACATCCACCACTGCTGGCGGCTCACCTCCAACTGCGCAACGCTACGCGCTGTTAACAGCCAACTGCCCAACACTACAATAGCGACTATTTCAACAATGCCCACCAGCCACAGACTGCACACAGCACAGCCAGTAATTTTCATACAGAGCGCTAGGTGACGTTACCAACATAAAAACCTAAACAGCCTACTTACATACTGAACGTGAGTGCTGTGGAACAATCTATATATGGCGTTTGTAGAACTACAGGTCGTGTCTCAATGCCTAACATTTTACAAAAACGCAGCGTACATTATTCGCAGAATCTGTGCACCTCAACAATTCTTTGTCATAGTTCCTATTATCTCCGTAATATGACGTCCTGTGTCTAGAGTAATTGTGTCTGTTTCTCGCTCTGTTTGTCAGTTCTCAGAGGCTGTTACTTCAAAAGGTTGGGAGTCTGATTTTTGTCGCAATGAAAATCCGTCTGAAATTTTCTGAGAGGGCGCATTAGTGGTTCTTGTCAAAGTTCACGGGAATCTTCTTGCAACGGAGAACGCACAATGCATTTCTACTTAAAATGCGCCGCTCTGTACGAAAATTCCGCTGCCTGCCATCTGCAGCGCGGGGCAGGAGAGGGCGTCAACGAGGCCCCTAATAACAAAGTTAGAGCCGGCAAATTGGCCGGCAGCGACGTCTGTGCTGAGCCCTCTACTGCCCGGTCTGGTGACATGGTGGTGAGGGGGCAGGGGGGGGGGGTATGTGTCATTAGGGGGGAGGCGCTGCCGCCCCACACGCAAATTTTCTATTTACATTCATGGCGGGTCACGCCACGCTGTGTTATTAACCGCTGTCGGCTGGGTGCACGGTCCAACTCGGGCGTCTTTCTTAGGGAAATTTCAGACAACTGCTCCAGGGCGAGCTCTTAAAAAGCCGCGACGCGGCCGCCTGGGCTGAGTCTGCCGACGGCAGCAGGTGATCCTCTGCCTCTTGGCGTGAGTTCCAACCCAGGTGCCACGACGTATCTGTGTTACGGTGTTTAAAACAACACTAGAACGTACTCGCTGTAAAACTGCTTCCCACATTAACATCTCCAACAAATATTTCAACTGAGTATTACTCACTATTTCTCTGCTCACTAACACGGCGTGTACAAGATGTTTAGAAATATCAACACAGTTACGCACTTTATGGTTAGCATAACATAAAATCGTAGCATTTTGGGCACTGAAGTCAGCAAATCTCACATCAGCATCCATCATAATGGTGGAGAATTAGTTTCATTCGTACGTGCGTGCAAAATTCAAACGTTCCGGACTTCACTGCAGTCCAAGACTCACTACGCAAGGTAACTACCAGGGTGATCGTAATTTTTCCATAGATACAAAGAACATTTTTCATTGTGTTGAAAACAATTTGGTGTGGAGGAAGTACGTTGGTATTTGTACTAACCACGGTCGTTCGATACCCTGTTGATGTGTAGGACTGTAAGCTCTTATTCTAAAAAAAAGAGCTCCAGATTCGAAATGGACTCACAGCGTTATTAACAACGAAGCGCGCTCATCAAAGTATCTAAAGCCTCCACTGAAATTACACTCAGAAAGCGTGGTGAATATAGTAGACTAAATAAAAACGTGGCAAGTGAAAGCAATGTACTTGGAAAGATTGTGTGTACGTGGGAGCCGAGAAACTCCTTGGTTGTAATAATGCCACTCTCCATGGCTGTCTTGTGTAATACATTGACTCGTACGTTTCAATTACGGCAGCAAATTTACACTTCCCTTGAAGAAGTAAAACAAGAGTTTACGAAAAACTTTCTGGAGGTGGATTTTTTTACATTAGGATACTGATGTTCTATGTTTTGAAAACTTAAACGTATTGAATACGTCATGCAAGGAGGTACAATGTGCAATTAACGTTTCACCTGTCAGAAAAATCACAACTATGAAAAAGGTAAAAATAGTAAAGACTGAATCAATGATTGTTGTCCTTTGTCGCACCAGTTTGCCACTCGGTATAATCCTTCCCTATTGCACTACAAGAAAACTTAGGCTTGTAATAATACGGCATTTCTGGCATAGTTAACCTGGCCGGCCGGTGTGGCCGAGCGGTTCTAGGGGCTTCAGTTTAGAACCGCGCGACCGCTACGGTCGCAGGTTCGAATCCTGCCTCGGGCATTGATGTGTGTGATGTCCTTAGGTTAGTTAGGTTTAAGTAGTTCTAAGTTCTAGGGGACTGATGACCTCTGATGTTAAGTCCCATAGTGTTCAGAGCCATTTGAACCATAGTTCACCTGTATGCCAGACTGTAAACATTTCAGTGACTTTGAGACTTCTAGACGCAGCACTAAGCACGTAGGATTTTCCGACCAGCGGTCCTTTGTCGCCCCAGCAAGGTAGGAAGCAAGGTAGGAACGAAGGTCAGAGATTAACTTACCATCGACTACGAGTTCATTAAAGACAGAGCACAAGCTCGTGTAGGAGAAGGAAGAGCAAAACATCAACCGTGCACATTCAAATGGAATCGTCCTGTAATATGCCTCAGACGTTTTAGGGAAAAATAAATCTGGATGGCCGGACGGGGATTTGAACCGGCGTCCTCCCAAACGCGAGTCCCGTGTGGTGACCACAGCGCCTCCTCGCTCGATTTTGTCGCTCCAAACCAGGGATGAGAGTTCTCGCTAAGTACAGAATTTCCATAATCCGACAGACGCTTCAGCGCAACACGTTTCAGAGAGGGTAAAGCCTCTGAGTATGTGTGCTACTGTATCATGAAAAACATGTCAATGAAGATTATTTGCGTTTGATTGAAAATTTCAGTAAATTGCCTAATTTGGAGAGATGTAATTTTTCACTAGAGGAGCGAGACTGGGGAAGTGTTCTACAGAATGTGAGGGAAAGTCGTGGTTTTGATCTTGTAGAATTGGAAATTATAAACGGTCCTAAGCGTAAGATGTCTTCAACAATGAGAAGGTGTTTTCAGGGAATTTCGTGCACAAGAAGCAAGGGTCGGAGACTAAGGTGCAGTGGTAACACCTGCTCCTCGTAGTTACAGTCTTTGTTTTGAGTTTTGGATAAAATGAACGTGGAAGAGTGGGAAACCTTAAATCGACATCCCCTTATGGGGCTTAGTTGAGGCAGATACATGCATTTCATTGTTTTCAGCATTAAGAATTATCGATTAACTGACACGGTTAATCGGTAATGGCACTGCAAAGGGCTTATCAACTACTCTAGTGCTTTTCTGTAACCTACGAATGGTTAATTTTCTACATTTATTGCTTCAAAACTGACAAATAGGTGGGTTGCAGTGACTGAGAGGGACAAATACGAGACATTCACTCAATTTAGTTTGAAAATAACTCACCCACAGTTGGAATTAAGTGGAAGGAATTGAAAAAAAATTGAAACAGTTACACCGATAGCTAAAGGAAATTTAGATAGCTGAAGAACTAATGAAGCAAAATAGAAAAAAAAAACGTGAATGAGATTTAGAAACAAAAGGAGTCAAACCAAGAAAAGGAATCGTGTAAACTGATAAGAAGTGTGCAGATGAAACACTGTCTGTTTTTAAATGGCCAAAAAACCTGCCGATAGTTTCTAAACAAATTTGGCGGCAAGTAATGTACCAGAAATTACACCATTACGGCTTTAGCAAACCGTGTGTGCACTATTAGGAAGGGGAAGCCAAACTGATAGAGGGGCAATGTCTGGTCACAAGGAACACGCTCACCATCTTGCAGGGGAAGTTCAGGGGCACACTGAACTACTTCGAATCGTCAGTTCCTATGATGAAAATCTAGCAGTTTCAGATTGTAACAGCTATAGTCTCGCTAGCACAGTGAGGTTCCATCATTATCAATTTCATATATACACATATTAAAAAAAGTTTTGCATCACCTCGATTCCGAGAGTTACGGAACCTGTACAGAAAATTGGAACAGAGATAAACATAAACATAATTTCTGCCCTTTTTACTGATCATGAAAACCACACATTGCATGTTGTACCACCATACAGCAAGACCTTCGGAGGTGGTGGTCCAGATTGCTGTACACAACCTCTAATGCCCAGTAGCACGTCCTCTTGCATTGATGCATGCATGTATTCGTCGTGGCATACTATCCACAAGTTCATCAAGGCACTGTTGGTCCAGATTGTCCCACTCCTCAACGGCGATTTGGCGTAGATCTTCAGAGTGGTTGGTGGGTCACGTCGTCCATTACAGCCCTTTTCAGTCTGCACCAGGTATGTTCGATAGGGTTCTTGGCTGGAGAACACGCTTGCCACTCTAGTCGAGCGATGTCGTTATCCTGAAGGAAGTCATTCACAAGATGTGCACGATGGGGGCCCGAATTGTGGTCCATGAAGACGAATGCCTCGCCGATATAGTTGCACTACCGGTTGGAGAATGGCATTCACATATCGTACAGCCTTTCCGGCTTCTTCCATGGCCACCAATGGCGTACGTCGGCCACACGTAATGCCACCCCAAAAAAGCAGAGAACCTCCACCTAGCTGCACTCGCTGGACAGTGCGTCTAAGGCGTTCAGCCTGACCGGGTTGCCTCCAAACACGTCTCCGACGATTGTCTGGTCGAAGGCATATGCGACACTCATCGGTGAAGAGAACGTGATGCCAATCCTGAGCGGTCCCTTCGGCATTATTCAAGATGGCGACGAGGTTGCCAGGGTTCCTCCAAGCCATAATCCGTAGGTAGCTGTCATCCACTGCAGTAGTAACCCTTGGGCGGCCTGAGCGAGGCATGTCATCGACAGTTCCTGCCTCTCTCTGCATCTCCTTCATGTCCGAACAACATCGCTTTGGTTCATTCCAAGACGCCTGGACACTTCCCTTGTTGAGAGCCCTTCCTACCTCAAAGTAAGAATGCGGACGCGATCGAACAACGGTATTGACCGTCTAGGCATGGATGAACTACAGACAACACGAGCCGTGTACCTCCTTCCTGGTGGAATGGAAATGGAAATGAGCGTTTGGCGTCATGGGCCGGGAGGCCCCTCGCGGGGCAGGTCCGGCCGCCATATCGCAGGTCTTATTACATTCGGCGCCACATTGGGCGACCTGCACGCCGGATGGGGATGAAATGATGATGAACACAACACAACACCCAGTCCCTGAGCGGAGAAAATCTCCGACCCAGCCGGGAACCGAACCCGGGCCCAGAGGACGGCAAGCCGTCACGCTGACCACTCAGCTACTGGGGCGGACCTGGTGGAATGACTGGAACTGATCGGCTGTCGGACCCCCTCCGTCTAATAGGCGCTGCTCATACACGGTTGTTTACGTCTTTGGACGGGCTTAGTGACATATCTGAACAGTCAGTGGGACTGTGTCTGTGATACAGTATCCACAGTCAACGTCTGTCTTCAGGAGTTCTCGGAACCGGCAAAACTTTTTTCGATGTGTGTACATAAGTTAAATAAGATTGATTCTTTTTAACAAGTGTTGTCATTCAACAGTTACGTGTCAAAAGAATCGCTATCAGTTACGCCACCAACTGGCAAAATTGTTCGCCTTGCACCACGTCGGATTGCCAGTGTGGGAACTGATGGTGTTACGGAGTGTTGAAGAAAGCGATAGGGTACCTTATACTAATTTTACAATGTGGTATTTTCTGGTAAGTTCCTGTGGGACCAAACTTTTGAGGCCATCGATCCTTAGACTTACAGACTAGTTAATCTACTTAAACTAACTTACGCTAAGGACAACACACACACACCCATGGCCGAGGGAGGACGCGAACCTCCGACGGGGGCAGCCACGCGAATGGTGGCACGGCGCCCTAGACCGCGTGGTACGTTTCTCTCTTCAATGCATTGTTTTAATGCAGGGGTATCCTATACGCGGTCCGCCGGCAGTACGCAGCCCAAAACAAGTATCTATGCGGTCTAAGAACTGAGCATCTATCACACGATCGGTAAACGAAAAAGTAAACTTTTCAATTTGACATCCCTGCCACACCATGGTTGGTCTGTACCGTCTCCTTCTTTATCTCCCTCTCCTTCATCTCTCTTTCTGACTGTCTCTGTTAGTGTTAAGTATATTATGTGCAGCCCTAAAATACTGGTCTTCTTCCAGTGTAGCCGAGATATGATAAAAGGCTGGACATCCCTGTTTTAATGTATGCCGCTTAATATCTTTACTTACATTGTATGTTTCATACTACAGACCTTTTGTGATTCTCCTGAAATGCTTCATGAGATGATAAATAAAAAATTATTTAGCAACCAATGCAAGTGTACTACCATGCAGTGAAAATGTGAGTTCTTGTATGGCCATCAAACACGTGACTCATCATATTAGGACCACGCCACTAATGTTTTCCCTTTTCACGATATTAATGACATTATACTCTGTGAATAAGTATGCAACAGAATTATTTCTTCAAAGAGTAACTGTGGGAATGACGTCACATCTCTCATTCGTAGCCTAACACTGACTTTGGTGCATACACAAAAACAAGCGTGTCTGCAGCTCGTGAGGCTAATGCAAGCTCCACAGACTATCATCCTGGTGATATCATTCGAAATCGTCGGCCAACCGAGACCACACGTGGGCCACCTTGTCCTGGTCTTCAAGGCTCATTTCTTATGTCTCACTACCGTCGCCAAAGCCTTCAAACAATACTTTGTGACGTACTGAACATCGCTGTTACTGCTATTTTTCCCTACCTGTTTCGAAGGCCAGAGAACTATGTCCCATTACACAGGCTCCAAATCGCACCTCTGTGGCGTTACGTTGCATATTTCAGCAAAATACTGCACTCTGGCCTTGGCGAAAGAGCAAGGAGAAAGGAAGAAAGGAAGATCATAGTTTAACGTTAAATCAACAACGTACTCACTAGAGACGGGGCACGAGCTCAGATTGTGGAAGTATGAGGAAGAAAATCGGGCGTGTCCTTTAAAAACGAACGATCTCAGCATGTGCTTTAAATCATTTAGCGTAGCGACGGAAAACCTATATCTGGGAGACTGGAAGGGGGGTTTGAGCCACCGTCCTCCAGGACGCGGGCATAATGTCTCACTGCTGCACCTCCTCGTTCAGTTAACACAAACAAGGCGCAGATACTAGGGGATCAACGTACCGTTCCTTCAGTTCCATGCAGCACGACTAACCGTAATAGGTAGCAGAGTGCTGCAACGCCCGGCGTTTGACCGGTTCCGGCTCGCCTGCTGAAGCTAGGACCAAGCCGCCTGCGTCCGGCCCGACATGACTCGGCTCGGTCACGTACTCGCACCACGCCTGGTGTCCGGACTCCGGGTACGTGAATAGCCGAGAATGCCCGTTCTTCTCTTACATGTCGTCTCGTCTCGTCGCACAGCACAAACCCAACGCCTCTCCCTCCCTCTCTCTCTCTCTCTTTCTTTCTTTCTCTTTTCTTTCTCCTTCTTCCTTTCTTCCTCTCCTCTCTCTGTCTGTCTCTCTCTCATTTTCAACACAAAGGTAACGTTTCCAAGAACACTTGCATGACACAATTAACTTCATATAGTACGAGGAAAATAATCTCATATTCAGGACAAACACAGAAAAAGACTCATTCCAAATAGAAGATTTATTCTGCTTGTCAGTAATAGGAAACTACATACATGTTAAATAAGTAGTACCGGCTGGAGTGGCCGGGCGGTTCTAGGCGCTTCAGTCTGGGACCGCACCGCCCCTATGGTCGCAGGTTCGAATCCTGCCTCGGGCATGGATATGTGTGATGTTTTTAGGTTAGTTAGGTTTAAGTAGTTCTAAGTTCTAGGGGACTGATGACCTCAGCGGTTAAGCCCCTTACTGCTCAGAGCCATTTGAAACAGCTCTCCATGCTACTCTATCCTGTGCAAGCTTTTTCATCTCCTGCTGCAACCTACATCCTTCTGAATCTGCTTAGTGTATTCATCTCTTGGTCTCCCTCTACGATTTTTACCCTTCACGCTGCCCTCCAATTCTAAATTGGTGATCCCCTGATGCCTCAGGACATGTCCTACCAACCGGTCCCTTCTTCTAGTCAAGTTGTGCCACAAACTCCTCTTCTCCCCAATCCTATTCAATACCTCCTCATTAGTTATGTGATCTACCCATCTAATCTCCAGCATTCTTCTGTAGCACCACATTTCGAAAGCTTCTATTCTCTTCTTGTCTAAACTATTTATCGTCCACGTTTCACTTCCGTACATGGCTACATTCCATATAAATACTTTCAGAAACGACTTCCTGACATTTAAATCTATACTCGATGTTTCTATGTTAACAAATTTCTCTTCTTCAGAAACGCTTTCCTTGCCATTGCCAGTCTACATTTTATATCCTCTCTACTTTGACCATCATCAGTTATTTTGCTCCCCAAATAGCAAAACTCCTTTACTGCTTTAAGTGTCTCATTTCCTAATCTAATACCCTCAGCATCACCCGATTTAATTCGACTACATTCCATTATCCTCGTTTTGCTTTTGTTGATCTTCATCTTATACCCTCCTTTCAAGGCTCTTGTCCATCCCGTTCAACTACTCTTCCGTGTTCTTTGCTGTCTCTGACATAATTGCAATTTCGTAGGTGAACCTCAAAGTTTTTATTTCTTCTCCATGGATTTTAATAAATACTCCGAATTTTTCTTTTGTTTCCTTTACTGCTTGCTGAATATACAGATTGAATAACATCGGGAAGAGGCTATAGCCCTGCCTCACTCCCTTCCCAACCACTGCTTCCCTTTCATGTCCCTCGATCCTTATAGCTGCCATCTGGTTTCTGTACAAATTATAAATAGCCTTTCGCTCCCTGCATTTTACCCCTGCCGCCTTCAGAATTTGAAAGAGAGTGTTCCAGTCAGCATTGTCAAAAGCTTTCTCTCAGTCTACAAATGCTACCAACGTAGGTTTGCCTTTCCTTAATCTTTCTTCTAAGGTAAGTCGTAGGGTCAGTATTGCCTCATGTGTTCCAATATTTCTACGGAATCCAAACTCATCTTCCCCGAGGTCGGCTTCTACCAGTTTTTCCATTCGTCTGTAAAGAATTTGAGTTATTATTTTGCAGCCGTGACTTATTAAACTGATAGTTCGGTAATTTTCACATCTGTCAACACCTACTTTCCTTGGGATTGGAATTAGTATATTCTTCTTGAAGTCTGAGGGTATTTCGCCTGTCTCATACATCTTGCTCACCAGATGGTAGAGTTCTGTCAGGACTGGCTCTCCCAAGGCTGTCAGTAGTTCTAATGGAATGTTGTCTACTCCCGGGGCCTTGTTTCGACTCAGGTCTTTCAGTACTGTGTCAAACTCTTCACGCAGTATCGTATCTCCCATTTCATCTTCATCTACATCCTCGTCCATTTCCATAATATTGTCCTCAAGTACATCGCCCTTGTATAGACCTTCTATACACTCCTTCCACCTTTCTGCTTTCCCTTCTTTGCTTAGAACTGGGTTTCTATCTGAGCTCTTGATATTCATACAAGTGGTTCTCTTTTCTTCGAAGGTCTCTCTAATTTTGCTGTAGGCAGTATCTATCTTACCCCTAGTGAGATAAGCCTCTACATTCTTACATTTGTCCTCTAGCCATCCCTGCTTAACCATTTTGCACTTCCTGCCGATCTCATTTTTGAGACGTTTGTATTCCTTTTTGCCTGCATCATTTACTGCATTTTTATATTTTCTCCTTTCATCAATTAAATTCAATATTTCTTCTGTTACCCAAGAATTTCTACTAGCCCTCGTCTTTTTACCTACTTAATCCTCTGCTGCCTGCACTGCTTCATCCCTCAAAGTTACCCATTCTTTTTCTACTGTATTTCTTTCCCCCATTCCTGTCAATTGTTCCCTTATGCTCTCCCTGAAACTCTGTACAACCTCTGATTTACTCAGTTTATGCAGGTCCCATCTCCTTAAATTCCCACTTTTTTGCAGTTTCTTCAGTTTTAATCTACAATTCATAACCAATAGATTGTGGTCAGAGTCCACATCTGCCCCTGGAAATGTCTTACAATTTAAAACCTGATTCCTAAATCTCTGTCTTACCATTATATAATCTATCTGATACCTTTTAGTATCTCCAGGATTCTTCCATGTATACAACCTTCTTTCATGATTCTTGAACCAAGTTTTGGCTATGATTAAGTTATGCTCTGCGCAAAATTCTAAAAGGTGGCTTCCTCTTTCATTTCTTCCCCCCAATCCATATTCACCTACTACGTTTCCTTCTCTCCCTTTTCCTACTATCGAATTCCAGTCACCCATGACTATTAAATTTTTGTCTCCCTTCACTATCTGAATAATTTCTTTCATCTCATCATACATTTCATCAATTTATTCGTCATCTGCGGAGCTAGTTGGCATATAAACTTGTACTACTGTAGTAGGCGTGGGCTACGTGTCTATCTTTGCCACAATAATGCGTTCACTATGCTGTTCGTAGCAGCTTACCCGCACTCCTATTTTTTTATTCATTACTAAACCTACTCCTGCATTACCCCTATTTGAGTTTGTATTTATAACCCTGTATTCACTTGACCAAAAGTCTTGTTCCTCCTGTCACCGAACTTCACTAATTCCCACTATATCTAACTTTAACCCATCCATTTCCCTTTTTAAATTTTCTAACCTACCTGCCCAATTAAGTGATCTGACATTCCACCCTCCGATCCGTATATCGCCATTTTTGTTTCCTCGTTATAACAACGCCCTCCTGAGTAGTCCCCGGCCGGAGATCCGAAAGGGGGACTATTTTACCTCCGGAATATTTTACCCGAGAGGACGCCATCATTTAACCATACAGTAATGCTGCATGCCCCCGGGAAAAATTACGGCTGTAGTTTCCCCTTGCTTTCAGCCGTTCGTAGTACCACCACAGCAAGGCCGTTTTGGTTAGTGTTAAAAGGCCAGATCAGTCAATCATCTAGACTGTTGCCCCTTCAACTACTGAAAAGGCTGCCTCCCCTCTTCAGGAACCACACGTTTGTCTGGCCTCTCAAGAGATACCCCTCCGTTGCACGTACGGTACGGCTATCTGTATCGCTGAGGCACGCAATCCTCCCCACCAACGGCAAGGTCCATGGTTCATGGGGGAGGGGGGAGCTATTCCCTATCTATACAAAAACGATTTTACCGCAGGCTTTTAAGAATTTCCTACTTTTCATTTATGTCGAACATGAGACGATCAACGAACGTAGCAGTTTTATGTTCGGAAGCAGTTATAAAATTCTCACGTTGAAAAGTTAGGACACTTTTTAATCCCTTTTATCTCTTATTAAGAAATTTATATCTCTCAGTGTGCATCAGCAACTGTAACGCTGACATCTCCACAATATACACATAGTCCTTCTTGATCTAGTTCTTTGAAACGTTCACCAGAAACAGTATCAAAAAGTCTCATACCTGCTGCACGCGACACAACACAACATATTTTGCTGTTATGCTTCTATTACGACCGGTGTCAGCTAAGGACTTGTGCCACTGTGGGATTTCGTACAACTATGTTTCTTTAAATGAATCGTTCCGACTGGAAACATACATATCCATTGACCTTGCTGTTTTTATCTACAGACAACAAACATTTGTTTCTGGGGGCTTAACTTCGTGGGTAATCATTTTAAATTATTATTGATGTTAAAGTTAGCTTTCATATTTATGTGACTGATTTGGTTAATTATAGAAATTCAAAACTTTGTGGTGACCATGAAATTGTTGATTATGATTTTCTTTCATTGTCTCGCGTGCCTTACCGCGCTATGGAAATCGGTCCTTCGCATTCGTATCGGAACGCGGGGTGCAGTAGAAGTGAAAATAAAATGCCGTGTGGCTAGGGTCTCCCGTCGGGTGGACAGTTCGCCTGCTGCAAGTCTTTTGAGTTGACGCCACTTCGGCGACTTGCGTGTCGATGGGGATGAAATGATGATGATGATAAGGACAACCCAACACCCAGTTCCTGAGCGGAGAAAATCTCCGACCCAGCCGGGAATCGAACCCGGGCCGTTAGGTATGACTTCCCGTCGCGCTGACCACTTTTTTTATATAAAAACATTTATTAAAGAAACAATGTTGCACATTCCAGATACATACTAAGAACATATACTATCCATGAACACATGTTATACATGAAATGATTTAAACAAAAGCAGTTTTATCATTGCAATTATGCTTATGTTAAAGAAATACAACAGAAGGTTGTGTTACTGACTAAATTACCAGAAAGAATTAAGTTAAACACCAAGAAAAGGTTTTTTTAAGAAATTCAAACTAAAACATGAAGAATTAAATCTGCACTTTGAATTACATGTGCTCCAATCTTTACAGATGCATAAATAGCTCTTTGTGAAGGATATCAGCAAGTTGGTGGGATAATTTTTAATATATTAATGTACACAAGGAAATCGTCTCTGTGAGAGACAGGGTAAGGATAGAAACTGATCTTCAACCTTCTCAGCTTAGTCAGACTAGCTATGAGCATTTCACACAAATGTGTGGAAGTCACCAAATACAGAATATGGAAGATTTGTGCCCATCGCACATAAAAAAATTAATAGTCATATTAGACAATTTCTGAAATACTTGAGAATGGCGGAAAGGAGATACTGCAAAGTTGACTAGCCTTCCAACTACACTTTCTGGACGTTAATTGAATGTTAAGTATCTGAATTGATCAGACCTATATAGTAAGTCTTTCACTGCAAAACAGATATACACATCACAGTGCAAAAATGAACAGGGCAATGTGCCAGCCATTGAATACTGCATTATGTCAGATAAGGAAATTTCTACAAAGACTGTCAATTTCCAGATTTCTAATATTAACCAATAATGCAGCTTTAATGTTTTATGTTTTGACACTATTAGATAAACAATCTGAATGTCACATAAGTTCTGTACAGTAGCTTATATAATTTCAAAAACTAATCTCTGAAGTAGAAAAAATACACACCAAAATATACAATAAATTTTAAATAATCTCCTTAAGGTAACTACAGTACATTGCTGTCAACACAGCATTCTTTTTGATATTAACCAATGCCCATTCTTTCAAATATAATTTTTAACATATTACCGAACTTTTTCTTGTTATTCGAATACCTTCTAATTTTAAGGAATTCACACAGCATGTGTACCTTGAACTCTATGGTGCTGTCCGATCCTAATTTATTAAGGACGTAATTAACAAAATTTCCCAGCAACCAGTACACAGCGGTATTTTTTGTCTCTGGGAAATAGCGTGCTTCAGGCCTGTGTATCAATGACAGTGATATATAATCAGAACTATTTGCTCCCGGATCCACTTCCCACTATTCATGTGACTACTGCAAGTATATCTATCAATTATTGTGTCAACTAGGTGGCATTGTTGACATAAATTTGTTTCGCAGAGCCCGATTGCGTACAGTCTTTCATTGGTGCTAAATATGTTGTTAACTGCCTTGTACCATGACGTTTTTATATTAGCCATGAGCATATTAGAACTAATGTTTTTACAAATCTCAGTCCACTCAATGTTTGGAAACTGTCGTTTTGTTCCTTCCTTCGCTTTTCTTTCGTTCCCGCATTATGGCTCTTGATAAGTGTCGCGACTGCCTGAGTTCGACACTTACATATCTAAACTCAACATAGAAAATCCTCACATGCTGTAAATGACTGTTGATATTGTACACGTCAATCGGGGTAAGCAGGCTTCGAGGTTTAATGATCTCGAAAAGTTGGCTGGTTATGCTTTGTCGCAAGTCTCTTATTAAATGAACTTGCCTTTTGATAAAAAGTGGAGAGGCTTTATCCGTTATATCAGTTAATCCGAGTCCATCATTTTTAGGATCTAAAGTGGCTACTTTAGCAGGTACTCTGAACACTTCACCTCTCGACAAAAAGTTGGTGAATTTGGACATTATTCTCCTCGCTATCATTCTCAGTACTGGAAACAGCCGAGCCGAATAATAAGCTTTAACTTTAGTGAGGATGCATGAGTTGATATACTTTGTTCTTTGAACTTGGTTCATATATAGAGTTAAATTCTCTATAATGGCTCCTTGCACTTTATCAGCTGCAACTTTCCAATTTAAAGAAGTTATTTCCATGGGGCATGCTGTCAGAGTGATCCCAAGTGTTTTATGTTGTCGGACTAATTTTGCCCACTCGACGTTGATACGATCAAAACCTCTGAGATTTAACATCTTATTTTTTTTTCGTTTGCATTGGCTCCAGATGCTCTACAGTACGAATCAATCACTGTTGCTACCGTGGTTACCTCGTCATTATTCCTTATAATGACCCCTGTACCGTCAGCATAGGCTCTTATAACTGTTATGTCCTGATGATGTTAAGCATTTCAATCTAACATGGACATGTCGGAGGAAAGGTTCCAGCGAAATGGCGAAGATCAACATGGACAGAGACTTCCTTGAGGAACACCTCTTTGTATTTGCATCGGCCTGGATTGTTGACAGTTCACCGCTATTTTATCATTTATTCCAGTTGGTATGTTCTTAATCAACTGTATGACCCTATCGTTGAAACCTACTTTCTTCAATGTCTGTAGAAGATATTCATGATTTATTACGTCGAACGGTTTATAATAATCTAAAAAAAAATAAAGCACACTTTATGTTTGTTACAGAAGTTATTGCAATGATATCCCTGAATTCTGCTAGGTTTTGAAAGATGGTTCTGCCTTGCGCGCAGTTCTGATGTTGACTAATAATTTTATCTGTAAGGCATGAAATTCTCTTGTTTACTATTCTAGCTATTAATTTATTGTCAGAATTCAGCAGTGAAATTGGACGAAAATTATTTAAATTTTTGTTTCCATTATTTTTTGGCACCAGAACAATGTTACTCTCCTTAAACTCAGCCGGAATCATTTTACCCTGAATAACCTCATTTACAATGTCCGTGATTTTCCCACCTACTATTGGCCAGTAACGAGTGTAAAACTCTGGTGGCAGATTATCCAGTCCTGGGGATTTTTTGGTGGTGAGGCGTACAGTCTCATACACGTCCTCTTCTCTGAAAAGCTCTAGAAAATTTTCGTTGTCATCTTCTGTTAGCTGTGGGGCTAGGATGTCGAGGAATTCTTCCAAGGAAAAATTACTACTTTGATGTACAGAATGTAGTTCGCAATAATAGTGATAAATCTCGTCCATGATACTCTGCTGGGTTCTGAGAATCGTACCGTGTTTTGTTCGAATTTCATCAACAAAAGTCCTCCCGTTTTTCGTATGCTTCACTAAATGATACAGGGAAGTAGTTTCATCTTAGGACACGGAATCTGCCTTCGATTTTATTTTCAACCCTTCTATTTGACTTCTCTTGATATTAAGTAACTTCGCTTTGAATTTTTTGATGTCTGCTATCCGAAGTGAGGAACCTGCTGAGACTTGATCAGGAACCTGCTGAGACTTGATCATATAGATCTCTGAAATCGGAATAGTAATATTCTATAGTGCAATTCATTTCTGTTGCGCTCTGGGCACTGTATTGAATAAGAACCTTCCTCACCTTGGCCTCGCCGTTTTAACCCACCAATCGATAGCAGTGGCACATCTACTACGAGCACGCAGACGTATTGCCCATGTTTCTTTAATCAGGTCTTCTAAATCATGATTTACTAACAAGGAAGTGTTCAAATTCCACTGATTCTTGAATCGGCGAACTGGCTGTCTTGTTAGATTTATGCCAGCTAAGACACTTGAATGGTCTGAAAAGCATGTAGGAATGGTTTCTACTTTTGTCACGGAAGTTTCAAGATTTTTAGAAATATATAGTCCATCAATCCTGCTACGTTATGTTGCCGTGACATAAGTGAACTCGACAATGGAGGGTATTTGATTTCCCGTATATCCTTTAATTCTAAACCAGTAACTAGTTGTTTCAGTTCACTTGAGAAATTAAAATTAGGTAACTGATCTTTTCGATTTAAAACACAATTAAAATCACCTCCAAGTAATAACTGTCTTCGAGTTTTCCTTAGCAAGTATATCAGGTCATCTTTGAAGAAACGTGCCTGTCAGATCAGTGAGAACTTCGTGAAGGGGCATACAAGTCGATGATAGTCACATCATAGGTATTTATTTCTATTCTTCTTCCGGATTTCAGTAGTTCCACCTCGCTTACAGTAATCGCTTCCCTCACCAAAACATCTGTTCCAACACTTGTTTCGGGATACATATTTATGTAACTGACAAAACCGGGAATTACTAAATCCGAAATTAAAACTTCTTGCAACAGGGCAATATCAGTTGCGGATTCATACAAAAATTCCTTAAGGGCCGATAATTTCAAACCGGACGTACACTACTGGCCATTAAAATTGCTACACCACGAAGATGACGTGCTACAGACGCGAAATTTATCCGGCTGTGATATACAAATGAGAAGCTTTTCAGAGCATTCACGTAAGGTTGGCGCCGGTGGCGACACCTGCAACGTGCTGACATAAAGAAAGTTTCCAACCGATTTCTCATACACAAACAGCAGTTGACCGGCATTTCCTGGTGGAACGTTGTTGTGATGCCTCGTGTAAGGAGGAGAAATGCGTACCATCACGCTTCCGACTTTGATAAAGGTCGGAATGTAGCCTATCGCGATTACAGTTTATTGTATCGCGACATTGCTGCCCGCGTTGGTCGAGATCCAATCACTGTTACCATAATATGGAATCGGTGGGTTCAGGATGGTAATACGGAACGCCGTGCTGCATCCTAACGTCCTCGTATCACTAGCAATCTACAGGCATCTTATCCGCGTGGTTGTAACGGATCTTGCAACCAGGTCTCGATCCCTGAGTCAACAGATGCGGACGTTTGCAAGACAACAACCATCTGCACGAACAGTTCGACACCGTTTGCAGCAGCAGGAACTATCAGCTCGGAAACCATGGCTGCGGTTACCCTTGACGCTGCATCACAGACAGGAGCGCCTGCGATGGTGTACTCAACGACGAACCCGTGTGCACGAATGGCAAAACGTCATTTTTTCGGATGAATACAGGTTCTGTTTACAGCATCATGATGGTCACATCCGTGTTTGGCGACATCGCGGTGAACGCACATTGGAAGTGTGTATTCGTCATCGCCATACTGGCGTATCACCCGGCGTGAGGGTATGGGGTGCCATTGGTTATACGTCTCGGTCACCTCTTGTTCGCATTGACGGCACTTTGAACAGTGGACGCTACATTTCAGATGTGTTACGACCCGTGGCTCTACCCTTCATTCGATCCCTGCGAAACCATACATTTCAGCAGGATAATGCACGACCGCATGTTGCTGGTCCTGTACGCGCCTTTCTGGATACAGAAAATGTTAGACTGCTGGCCTGGCTAGCACATTCTCCAGATCTGTCACCAATTGAAAACGTCTGGTCAATGGTGGCCGAGCAACTTGCTCGTCACAATACGCCAGTCACTACTCTTGATCAACTGTGGTATCGTGTTGAAGCTGCATGTGCAGCTGTACCTGTACACGCCATCCAAGCTCTGTCTGACCCAATGTCAGGCGCATCAAGGCCGTTATTACGGCCAGAGGTGGTTGTTCTGGGTACTGATTTCTCGGGATCTATGCACCCAAATTACGTGAAAATGTAATCACATGTTAGTTCTATTATGATATATTTGTCCAATGAGTACCGATCTATCATCTGCATTTCTTCTTGGTGAAGCAATTTTAATGGCCAGTAGTGTAATTTTATCTGTGTTTGTAGTGGTGACAGAATAAAACTGCGTCATTGCGCTGTCACTATGTAGTTGTTTTGATGAACTAATTTAGTTTCCTGTGGTTCAGGGTTCGGTTAAGCTATAACAGTTTTCCCGGAAGGTCCACTCAGTTACCAGGGGCGGACAGAAGTGAAAATGTCGTTGCGAGACACTCTTCGTCTGGTTACTCCGCTAAGGCCTGTCCGGCTTGGGCGGGCAGAAGCATGCAAACTCCTCCGCCCACAAGGGCAGCGAGTGCTTCGGCAAGCCGAAGCACTCGGCAGCGGCCAAAGTGAACACGGAAAGTGACTCTTCGAGGAAGAACGGAAAAAGGGCGCCCACCCAGAACATGCATAAGATGCCAGCGTAAGTGTGGCCAGGGGCCTCCAGGAAAGGAGACTGCCTGAACAGAGAGAGCTGCGTAATGGGAATCGAGCAGCTGCGGCACCCGGAAACAACATTCGTAATATGAACACAGATTATCAGAAAATGACAGGAAAGCAAGACATTTTTATATCTAGTTTTCCATAAAGAGATATTTCACTGTAAGAACTTTATCAGACTGTAGTAGCAGTATTTTAATACCATAATTACCATCAAATTAGTTTATGTAGGTGAACTCCACGTTGAAAACAAAGCATGAACTCTGCATAACAGAGACCCTGATACAGCGTTCTTACCTGTGCTTGGTTGGATGGCACAATCTGGATTCCTGGCGCCTCTTTTCATGTGAACTTTCAAATTAGTTCCTGGTCATATTTAGTGACCTACTTACGTGGTTTCTTGGTTCTTTTCCGTTTCTTTTTTAATCTCATTCACATTTTCATCTTCTTTACTTCATTAATTCTTTAGTTATCTGAATTTTTTATAGCCATCACCGTAATCCTGAAGTACCTCTTTCAATTTCTTTTCAGTTCCTTCCACTGAATTCCAACTATTGGTGCGTTATTTTCACACGAAATTGAGTAAATGTCTCCTATTTCTTCAAATGGCTCTGAGCACTATGGGACTTAACTTCTGAGATCATCAGTCCCCTAGAACTTAGAACTTGAACGAGTGGAGTACGGTAAGGTGAGTGGACACTGTAGGTGATGTGATGTGCAGCTGCTACGTTACTGCTGAAACCTTGTAGTCAATTGCTTTCTTAGCCTTCGGAATAGAGCGCTCAGTTTTTTTATATATCCCTCACAGCTCGGCACATCTGCATCATATCCATTGTCACAGAGAAAATTATGAATAGCGTCATCTAATGAAACGAGCTTCTCTAAAGTGTCTTGAAGACGTTCCATCTAGTCTTCAAAATCGTCGAAGGAAACCACATGGCATTGGTCCTCTCCCTAGCTCACTTTCTTTTGAAGTTCTCTAGCTTTTTTCTATTCGTTCGGCATTATGTCTTACTAAAGATGGCTACTGCAAAATTATTGTTGCTTGGGGATTACTTACACGTCCGACAAAGAGCGTCTGCGCAAAAGTAAAATGAATGAAACTGTTAACGAATTAGCAAGCTGTACTCTCAGAACGGAAGTTTTCATGCTTGGAATACAAATCAAAGTTCCTGAATCATGGCGCAAACATTGTTGTGCAACAAATACTTCATGCAATCGTATTATCTTGTGATGCGATCTGACGTCATCTGTTGTTCGCTGCAGCGTGAAGTAGGCCTTAATTGTTGAAATTATCCAGGAAATCGTAATTTCTACGACCTTTCGGCACTACAACATCACGGACATACAACACCGCCATTCGAATACAACATTAATTTTTTTCCTCGCAAAGGAAAGTACATCATGGAATACACAATAGATAAAATCATGGATAATCATTGTTGTCATTGTGCCTATAAATACAAAATTTCTGAGGTATTGTCAAGAAATGCTCCCAATTTGATGACGATGTTTAAAGGGGCAGTTAATAATAGCACTTCTGCATGCAGGTGGTTTCGTTTTACTGTGAAGCATATTTGGTCTTGTGGTATAACCGTTTCTTGCCTGCTCCCGTCACTGAAGCCGACTCGTTCCATGTAAAGTAGTATATTGTGATAACCAGTGGTGAAATGGGCATATGAGAACGGGCTTCATTGTTTCCAGATTTCATATGATATACCCAATGACATCATTCAGAGTTGCCAGATTTTTCCACACATTCCTCTCCTCACCCCTCTGAAATCAAGTGGAACTACGCCAATTTCCATTTCCATTAGTGTATAATGAAGAAAAATTCAAAAATTACGGAAAATTCAAAGAAATACAAGATGGCAGGAAATTCAAAATATGCTTATATATTCGTTAACAGTCGGCTGTGTGGCATCATGTTAAATGCTTTATGGGAATCTAAGAATATGGAATCCGCCTGCTGCCCTTCATTCATAGTTTGCGCGAAATCATGTGAGAAAAGGGCAAGTTGTGTTTCGCACAAGCAATGCTTTCTAAAATTGCGCTAAGCTGCGGGCAGAAACTGATCCATTCCAAGGAAATTTATTCTATTCGAACTGAGAATATGTTCAGGGCTCCTGCTGTAAACCGATGTTAAGGATTTTGCTCTGTAATTTTGTCGGTCTTATCTTTCTAATGTAAAGGAGTCACCTATGATTTTTTCCAGTTGCTTGGGACTCTGCACTGTGCGTGAGATTCCTGATAAATGCAAAATAAGTAAGGGGTCAATACTGTACTCTTTCTAAAACCGACTTGGAATTCCATCAGGACCTGGCAGCTTATTTGCATCTTTTCGGTTGTTTCTCGACACCGGGGTGCTTATTACTTTCTTCTCCATACGGGTGTCTGTGCAATGGTCAAACGACAGTACGTTTGTATGATTGTTCTACCGGACGATTTCTTAAATGTGAAGTTTAAAACTTTGGCTTTACTTTTGATATCTTCTATTGCCGCACCAGGCTGGTCAACGAGTGATTGGATGGAAGCCATAGAAGCACTTAGCGCCTTTACGTAGGACTAGAGTTTTCTCGGTTTCTCGGCAAGATCTTTTGCTAGGGTATGATTGCTGCAGTAGTCGTAAGCTTCGCACATCGACTTTTTTACAGACGCACGAATTTCTATTAATTCTATTAACTTTTGCCTGTCGTCATTTGCTTTTTTTAAAAAAAGAAATCAGAGACTGCAACAGCTTGAGCTCCCTCGGCATTTTTAGAATTTCGTTGATAAGCGACGGTGGGTCTTTAACCCACGTACTCGACACATACATCTTCAGATTTTCAGACCGTATACACGTGGACCATAATTCCTCAATAGCCATCGCACTGGATCTACATGATCTCAGTTCATTGTTTAAGTAGGGTGCTAACAATTGTCTATGTGCCATTTCTAGCAGAAATACTCTCCTGACATTCTTGATTGATTCATTAACTTCAGTAACTAAAGTCACTATGATGACATTATATTCACTGATCCCTGTCTCTATGCTGATGCCGTCGATTAGGTCAGGCCTGTTTGTAGCTGCCGGTCGCAGTGATCGAGCGGTTCTAGGCGCCTCAGTCTGGGACCGCGCGACCGCTACGGTCGCAGGTTCGAATCCTGCCTCGGGCATGGATGTGTGTGTGATGTCCTTAGGTTAGTTAGGTTTAAGTAGTTCTTAGTTCTAGGGGACTGATGACCTTAGATATTAAGTGCCACGGTGCTCAGAGCCATTTTTGTTTGTAGCTACAAGGTCCAAAATATTTCCATTGCGTATGGGTTGTCGATTTAGCTGCTGAAGACACTCTTCGTAAAACGTGGGCCTGTTCTCTGCAGTTAATCCATAGACGTTCCAGTCTACACTCAGCATGTTCAGTTGCCTCCAGCTGATACTGCATGATCTGGATATCTCCACGCTGCTGACCGTAAACTTGCTTTCAGTGAATATAAAACTATCGCAGTGAAATCGGATGGCAGGTAAAAACATTCAACAGTTAACGTGGCCAGATAATTCGACCACAACAGAGGCAATGTTTTTGTCAGCCGTAATTAACTAAAAATGGTTCAAATGGCTCTAACCACTATGGGACTTAACATCTGAGGACATCACACACATCCATGCCCGAGGCAGGAATCGAACCTGCGACCGTAGCGGTCGCGCGCTTCCACACTGAAGCACCTAGAACCGCTCGGCCACAACGGCCGGCCGTAATTAACATTTTCTCTCCTATGGCGTGTAATCTGTTTGTTCGATATACGTTCCATGAACCTCTATATATCTCAGAGCTTTCTATTTCAGACTTCAGTCTGCTCTGTGTCCCGAGAATAATGCCATCATTTGCCACAACAGCCGGTGCAGCACCATCACGATGTCAATTTCTGGTGTTTCTGAACATGTAGGACATGTTCCCAATACAGGAAACCACTGACAAAGCGCTAACACAGACGAAATTCAAATCACGAACAACAGGTCTCGAACTCAGTGGTTCCATTGACCTATGTATGGGAATCCACATCTACATAAAAGCTACTATTTATTTATTTTTTATTCCAATGACATAAGAAAATATTTTTGAATTGGGTCTTAGAGATAGTTGTTGACTGACATCTCGTTAAAAGATAGCGCTGCAACGAAAAATCCCTTTGTTTTTAATAATTATCATCTAGACTCGTGTAACATATACAAGGCACACTCTCTCATATTTCGCGACAACAGAAAACAGGCTGCCCTGCCTTGAACATTTTCTCAGTCAATCTTATCTGGTAAGGATCCCATGCCTAGCAGCAATACCACAAAAGAAAGTGGAGAAGAGTAGTGTAGGCAGTCACTTTACCTGTTGTGTCTTCTCAATGTTCTGCCAAAAAACTGTAGTCTTTGATTCTACTTCCCCACAGAGTTTCCTATATGACGGTTGCAGTTTAAGCTATTCGTGAGAATATTCGCTAGGCATTTAATTGAATCGACCACTTTTACCTTTATGTGATTTACTGTGTGACCGAAACTTAACGGAATTTTGTGGTAGTCATTTTTGTTGTTTAGAGTCAATAACCATTTTTCGTACCGTGGTGATATATTTTATACATCATTTGCCGTTGGTTTTGATCTTCTGATGACTGTACTGGACGATAAACGACAGCATCATCTGCTAACAATCTAAGAGTGCTCCTTAGGGGCTGTTTCCTCAATTGTTTATATAAATCAGGAACAGCAGAGGGCGTATAACACTTTCTTGGGAAACGTCGGATATCACATTTGTTTTAGTAGATGACTTCCCGTCAGTTACTACAAACTGTGACCTATCTATCAGGAAATCGCCAATCCAGTAGCACAATTGAGACGATACTCACATGGAAGGAATTTGATTAGAAGACACTTGTGAGAAACGCAGTCAAAAGCGTTCTGGAAATCTATAAATATGGAATTAATTGGAAATACCCTGTCGATAGCACCCATTACTTCATGCGAATAAGGAAAACGGTGTGCTTCACAAGAATCCGTGCTATATATCAATATATCGTTTTCTGCGGGGTAGTTCATGTTTTAACAAAGTATACTCGTGTGTTCCCAAATCCTATTGCAAATCGACGTCAGTGATAAGAGTCTGTAATTCAGCGAATTACTTACGTGTGGTTTCTTGAATATTGATGTGACCTGTAGATCTTTCCATTCCTTTCAGGTATAAATCTTTTGTTGAGCGAGGGTTGTGTGTAAATCCTAAATATGGAACCTTTGTATCAGCATACTCAAAGTGTTGCCATATTGTAACCGAATGTTACTCTGAATTCAATTGTAAAACGTAATTTTATACTATCTATTCAGCTCAAACATTGGCAGTAGCAGAGAAGGTATTTCATTCTATGGCTCTGTATGACACTACGCTAACTAGTAATACCTAATTATGCAGTTGCTTAACAGGGTGACACTAGTACAGAAATGCGGTAGTGCAATAATAAATTCTCAGTATCACTTATTAACAGCGATGATACACAATTGACTTAACACTGGAAGCAGTTTGATGCATGGCACTTTATGTCCGATAGCTAATACAATAAACTATAACTAAGCTTGTTGCATCTTGGCAGTCTATGATTTAGTGACTATGTCTAAAAGTATCATAAAGTTATTGTTAATTAACTGTATGAACTCGTAGAATTGTGGAACAGCTGGAACTAGGCGAACTGCAGCAAATGTAGGTACTTCTGGCGCTGCAGAAACTTCAGGAATGGGAGGAACTGGTAGGAACTGCTGGCATGAAATCACCGAGTGTTGGAGGCTTGTCGTCTTTTGTGCCTCTTGGTGGAAGTATCTCCATCAACGCCTGTACTTGGGGTAAGCGCAGTAGTCCCCAGTTCACAGAGCTCAGTCTGGCGACTGGTAGCACTGTCAGTGGATGAATATGACGCACCAGTGAACTTTGGGTGGGAGCAGACGATGGTTCTAGTTGGCGAGCACCATCTGTAGGCGGCCGCTCGAGACTGAGAAGACACCTGGCGAGTGGTTGTGGCTGTGTGGTGGCGGCCTCTCGTGGTATTACTCTGTATCTCTTGTGTTACATGCTCAATAGAAAAGGACCTAAATGCTATTCAGTCTGGACAGGTTGGCATGTTCCGATTCTTATTAATTTATTTTCTTATAAGTCTCTTAACTGGTGGCGATACTATTTCTTTGTATCCATGCCACATATAGTCTACGTTTACATAGTTAGTTTCGAAGGAATGGAGACGATCGCTTACAAAGGTGTCAAGCGAATTATCTGCCTTTTAGGTACATATATTTTGCTTTTATTTTTGGCGGATTTGAATCTTACGTTATTCAGTCTCGGTACAACGACCTTGCGGTGTCTGATACTTATATCAATAATGATGCTCCCTGTACTCAGTTTTATTTGTTGCTAAGAGGTGAAGTACGTTATTGCAACCATTTACATCATGGGCTCGTGTCGCCTTCCTGGAAATAATTTTGGGAGAAAGCATTTAGTACAATTATATGCCTACCACCTACTTCATAAACGTACACTCTACGGAAAAAATGCACGTAACAGAAAGGGATCTTCCGAGTAGGACGCATATCGGTAGATGTGAAGTAGATGTACAGAAAAATTGGATAATTTATTCAAAACAAGGACCTTCACCTACTGAGCAAGTCAAAAACTTGTTCGTCCACCTTGTGTAAGCAGTTACTCGGCTTGGCATTGACTGATAGTACCTCGGTGGGATATCGAGCCAATTTCTGTCCTATTGACGCGTTAGATCGTCAAATTATTGAGATTGTTGAAGGGCCCACCCAGCCCATAATGCTGCAAACATTCTCAATTGGGGAGAGACTCGGCGACCTTGCTGGCCTATGTAGGCAAGCACGAAGACAACTGTAGGAAATCTCGCCGTATGTGGACGGGAATTATCTTGCTGAAATGAAGGCCCAGGATGGCTTGCCATAAAGGGCAAGAACATGGGACGTAGAATATCGTCGACGAACAGCTGTGCTGTATGGATGCCGCGGATGACTACCAAAGGGGTACTGCTATGAAAAGAAATGGCACCCCAGATCATCACTCCTGGTTGTCGGCCCTTATCGCAGTCCACCATTGTCTGGGGATCTCCAGACACATCTTCGTTCGTCATTGGGGATCACTTCAAAGCAAGGCTCATCACTGAAAAAAATTCCAAGATCGAGGACGTGTCTGGAGGCGCCCCACACACCGCTGGAATATAAACCTGTCACCCGCCATACGGCCTGACAACTAGGAGGGTGTAGTATGGGGTGAGTAGGACCCCCCTGGTTCTTATCCACGACACAACTATAACACAACGGTTCGTCAACGATATTCTACGCCCTGTTTTGTTGCCCTTCACAGTAAGTCATTCTGGGCTTACATTTCAGCTAGATAATGGCACACGACGAGAGTTTTGCTGCTTGTCTTCGTGGTCTTCAAATTCTAGCTTGGCCAGCAAAGTCACCGGATCTCTCCCCAGCTGAGAACGTTTGGAGCATTATGGGCTCGGCCCTCCAACTAACTCGGGATTTTGACGACCTGACGGGCCAGTTGGACGGAGTATGGCATGATATCCCTCAGGAGATTATCCAGCAATTCTGTGAATCAATGTCAAATCGAATAACTGCTTTCTTAAGGACCAGAGGTGGACAAAAACGTTATTGACTTGCTCAATTCGTGAAGCTCTTTCTCTTGAGTAAACCATTCGATTTCTCTGATACTGTTATCACTTACTTGCCTATATATGTACAACGTATCAAGCGATTTCTGTGCCATACGGATATTTCCTTCGTAGAGCGTTGTTTTTTTTTCCTTTTTTCCCCTTTATCTTAGGGTGCATTTTCGCCATCATATCGAGGGTAGATGGAAGTCGCCACCAACTATAATTTCATGAGATTAAAGTTCTCTGTCAAGCTTTCAGCAACTGTATCATCTCGGCAGAGGGGGCCATGTGAAAAGGAACTAATTATTGATTTATTCTGGCCGTCAAATACAACCTATACCCACACTAACTCACAGAAATTGCATTACAAGATGAACTACTTCCAAAAGAAGCAACCATGGCGCCACCGACTCTATTTAAGCTATCCTTTCTGCACATCGTTGTATCCTTTGTTAATATTTTGACTGAACTTACTTTCGGCTGTAGCCAGCTTTCAGTACCTTTAACAATTTGAGTTCCTGTACTTTCAATTGGCGCTTGGAGCTCTAACTCTTTCCGAACATAGCTACGACAGTTTCGATACTGATGGTTCTCGTGTCTGCCACCTGAAACCTCAATTATAGATAAAATGATGTAACGCCAAAGGTTAGGTCCTATGTAGCATCATGTCATTTCCTGTTACTACCTTAATGACATCAATACCTCTGAAACAGGTAGGCCTATGGAAATCACAATTTCAGTTAATTTCAACAAAGATTGAGCAAGGTATCAGATCTCAATAATATGGCAATAAAAACCACTAAGGTCTTGATTAATAAAAGTTTCAGCTAACTCAAATTATGAAATAGCTCTTAATTTAATTAAAAGGGAACAGACAGGCCTTTAGTAATAAGAACTTCAGGTAAGTAAAATTACCAAATAGAAAACGCGTAGGCCTTCAATAATAACAGCTTCAGTTAAGTAAAATTACCAAATACCAAACAGGCATGCCTTCAATAATAACAGCTTCAGTTAAATAAAATAACCAGGCAGAAAACAGTCAGGCCCTCCTGTGTTTGACTTGCAATCTGTGAGAATGAAACCCTTTTGTACTTTCCCTGAGACCCTTTTACCTAAATATCTTCTATCATGATGCCTACCCGTAAAGTACTTCCTTACAGTGACACAAATCTTCGTGGATCACAGATCTTTGTGAAGGTAACCTCCGAGGACGGTAGCCTACTCGTAACTTTCAGAGATTCGGATAGTATGTCAACAAGTGCTCAATGTCAGCACCGAGGAATCGGCCTTCAACGTAACGACGTACATCTCTTACTGGAAAATACTATGTATCACAAGAGGGAGTCTACATTTGGTGAGGAATTAGAGATGTAGCAGAGTCATCAGCAATGATTTAACTGGAGAATTCTCGTCCTTTGTGCGTACATCGAATTCAACAGGAAACGTTTTCATCTGAATCTGTTTCACTCAAGAAAGGTAAAGAATGATTTAACGGCCACATGTTACAGTCCCTTCTAACCCATCAACGGCTTGTCCAATCCATGTGAAACAGAATCGACACTGTATTGCGTGCAAAACGTGGACGAACAGGCTATTAAGCAGTCATTCCTATTCTCAGGAATGGTTATTGATCTGATGCCAACAACTGTAGGCGTACATCATTAACTTAGATTGGATGTGCAGTTTTGGAACAGACTATTGAGACACAATCCATAAGCAATGATCTTGTGAAACTCACATCGCTTTGGTAGTTCACTATACCTAGAAGGCAATAGATTGAAACCATGTTCGGTCTGTGTTCGATATAGCTCTGCAATGTCGATGCAGGAACAAAATACGTAATATCAGACCGGGTTTGTGACTGTATTTAAGAATCCCTAGCAAATATCATGTTGTTCTTAACAGACAGGAAAGTTAATGCTTAAAAGTAGTTTCAGGCGTTTCTCTAGGGAGTGTTACAGCGTCTGAGAGCGATGCAGTCCGCCGTGGTGAACACCTTGACGGGGCTCTTCCCTCAGCACACCATTTGGCCAGGCGCTACTACGGTTCTTCATAGGGACTCGGTCCCTAACGGTTACAATCAGTTTACCATTGGTGTAAATAAAAAAACACAATGGCAGATCTACCCACATTCCTATTCTACTACACATATTGTAACGGTGGCAACAGTTTGGCACCAAAGCAAAAAAAAAAAAAAAAAAAAAAATTTAGAATCGTAGATACACTGAAGTGCTTTCTCATGCTAGAACGATAACAGTGCCATTAGAAACCACACCCATCACACTCCTCCAGAATAGATGAAAGGGTACAGTACTACCCGACATAGAAAAGATTTGCCTCATTGGGTACAGTAATACCCTTTCTATAACAACATAGTCCGCTGTTCTTCTCAGAACAGCGGTTTTATGGTAACACAATTTTATGCAATACACTGAAACCGGATACTGATGTAGAAAAGAAGGGAAATTTGTATATTTAATTATTCATATGTACACTTCCTTGAAAAATAGATCCCTATATCCAGTTTTGGGATATTTGAGAAATGAGTTCATGGTTTGTTGTGTGCTGACCACAGATAGTGGATGTAGAATCTGTAATTATCTTTGAGACAGTCCTCTGGTCACCTTTGGCAGAACAAAAGAAAGGAAGTATTCCAGAGTACTAGGGAGCCCGGAATTTGGCTGACCAGTACGGTAACAGAAGCCTCCCCCACTTCTGAGGAAGCGTGGGGTGACCTGGTGAACGGTCATGTTCCGACACTCTGTCGCTGGTTCCTGAAGTTGAAACACCTATTTTCAGTGTGCACGCTGAAACTAAAGGATATGAGAATGGTATACATGTGGAATATTTAAGAGTAGCTAGAAGTAATGATTTCCCCTTCCAGAATATCGACGAGAACAAAATGTTTTGGTGGGAGATTCACGTAAAGGTAGGCAGGTAAAACTCATGGGGAACTTACGACTCTTTGGCAGTGGGCAACGGTCACAATGAAACCATGTGTGGTAATTTTAAGTTGAGATACTTGCCTGTGGTAATTTTAAGCTGAGATACTTGCGTGTGTAAATTTATGCTGAGAATATTTAACAATTGCGTGTGCAGAATTTGAATTAAGAACAAGCACCTCAACTTGATGAGTATTGGCTTTGTCTCAACCTGACCAAGAGAGAATGGAAAACAGAAGTGCTTGTGCAGACTTTCAGTTGAGGATCCGTGTGTGGGATAATTAGGCGATCATGACACCAAAATTATCGTTATTAATTACATTCGTGTAAAGCAAGTTACAAATTTTGATACTCTGAGAGAGAAAGGTGAGTTAGCCATCTGCCCAGCAACACAATGAGGGTTACATTGGAGTGGGAGATGAGCGTAAATCCTACAGTCTGTGGGAGGTCCGTAGGAAAGGTTACGTGTGAAATTTAATCCGAAGGTCTGTGACTTCTTAATCTGGGTTGAAATTTTGTTGTGGGGAAGATTTGATACGTACTGGCTAAAGTCGGTTGTTCCGTTTTATTTTACATGTTTAATCTGTGTAATTTTAATGAGGCGGCTTAGTTACAAGTGCTGTACCAAAGAGCAAGAATTTTCTTTGAAAAGCCTGACCGCTAGTAAATTCTCTAGGCTGTTAATGAACGAGCTTATGGAAGTGACAGACAGACAGACAGAGAGAGAAAGAGAGAGAGAGAGAGAGAGAGAGAGAGAAAGAGAGAGAGAGAGAGAAGTAGTGGATATCCGTATCAATCCAGTAAGTGCACTATAGTAATAAGAAAAAAACATTAAGAGACCATAGGATGTTGAAATGTGTACATAATATCATCCATACAGCGCAGAGAATTCCTTGTTTTCCTTTATGCTTAAATTTATTGGAGGAAATTTTGTATCGTTGCCGTGGTAGAATCTCAGAAGATAAGAGGAGATATGAAGCAAAATGGTGGTTATGATTATTCAGTAGAGGTTAGCCATTTTGTTCAGACATTTTTGCCATAAGCTCTCTATTACTGGACTAGCCAAGCTCTAATTAAAATGGATGCAATAGAATGGGAAAGTGGTCTTGCCAAGGTGGACTGAGTCCATCGGAAAACTTTACAGTCAGTGCCACATTTAAAATTTACTAGTCACATGCGTTTAATTCCGTTGTCTTGAGATAATCAAAAAGAAACATTATAGCAAAACAGTTGGGCGACAGGGCTTCGCTATCAATGTACAGTAGCAGTGGTTACGATAAGTCATATCAACATTTCCGATGCCGAAATATTAAGATCACTCGCTTGGCAGGCCACACATCTAGTATTTCTGACTGCTAGGTGCAACAGATGGGAGAGTTGCGACCGGGAAAGATAACGTTAGTAACCTCTCAGAGTAGCCTGCTGTCCAGTTCTAAAACTGGAGTATGGTTAAGGCCCTAGAAATGTATTTGTAGACATGTCCCCCGAGTGGTTTCCTATCTTGCGATATTTGTAATGTTCTGCTTGTTCAGACTTGCAAAAGATTGACATCATAACGGTGCTGCTCCAGGAGTTCTCACTGTAACTAATATAGAGATAGCTGTAGTGTGACAAATATCCTGCGAGTCGCAGCACCCCTTGCGCAAGTGAAAGCAGTCGACCGGTGGACATGTGTCGTCTGTGGCTCGCTGCGTGCGTAGGAGGTAGGGGGTAGGGGGTAGGGGGTAGCCAGGCGGAGTGCTGGGCCCTGTGTTGTGAGTACGGTCCAGTGCCTGTTGAGTTGTGAGGCAGCACACTGCGAGTTCGCTGACAGCTGGCAGCACGGCGCATGGCTAGTAGCGCCATTTGCTGGCTTGGTGCTGAGTAGCAGCCGACTTGGTCCAGCAGTCAGTGTGTGGCTCGGTGAAGAGGCCCCTAGCAGTCTCCATTGCTTAAGCTAATATAACGCTGACACATTTGTATATCCCTATCCTATACTAGTCATGGCGGTAATTGTTTAAGCAAATGAAACATTGACAACGATTCGTATCATTCGCAACAGTGGTGAGGGATGCAGGGTGGAGGAATCATTTAAATATTAAATATGAGCATAGCACAAGAGTATTTCAGGCATTTTTAAACTAAGCACAGGCGCTCTCACAACTATGTCGGCTGTGCCTGGGAACTATGACATCACTGGAAAAACCAAGTAGGACTGGGTAAAAGTCAGAACAAGTGGTTTATGTCTGCCACCTTGGATTTTATATTCAGAGCAATTTGACAGGGTCTGCCTTGTTAATTTCACGCTATTTTATATTTATAACAACTGTGTATCTTGTTTTTAAGAAGAACTTCCCATTTCATACATAAGGTAATTCCCCGAGGTTGGCTGTGACATCAGTAGGGTGGGGCGAGAAGTGGGAAGAGAAATCTGCCAGCCTTGTACGATATCATCTGGCGATATCATCAGAAATCTGGCAACAACGTAGACTGTGCTCCCGTGACCACATTCTCAATGCTGTGAGACTTGTTACGCGTGTGGCTGCTGCTGGGACAGCATTCCTTCTCGCTATGATTCGTTGGCAGACAGTTAAAACAAAACTTCTGTCTGTTCACAAGGACTATTCCGTTTGGAATATCACTCTCTTTGAATTTGGGACACTTACTTAGTTTGTGCATTGAGTTAAAGAGTTCACAGTTGGGTGCACTGACAAGAAATATTCGTCGAGAACTGTACCCAGCGCCTTCGAAATGAATCTAGTGGTTGTAGAAATAGGTTCCTTTTACTTTGAAAATAAGTACCACACTGACATTCCTGTGCAACATAAATAAATTTCTGAATTATATCCGAGTGCTAAATAGTTTATAAAAGAAACAATTCATTTCCATTTAAGGTAGTTCATAAGAGATTTGAAAATCTTTAGTGAAAGCAGGAAGAATTTGATAAATTTTCACTGTCCAGCATCAGCAGAAATGTTTCATTTACGTCACTGAGTGGTAAGAACGAAAATAATATTCTTGCAGTTTGTGTCGGGAAAAAGGGACAGAAATACAAACACAATATCTAATTTTATACTGGCATGTCGGACATAAAACACTGGTTAACTGAATCAGTTATGGTTTATATGTGAAGAAAATGCACCAGTAAGCAGGTATTTGATAAATTTTCACTGTCCAGCATCAGCAGAAATGTTTCATTTACTTCACTGAGCGGTAAGAACGAAAATAATATTCTTGCAGTTTGTGTCGGGAAAAAGGGACAGATATACAAACACAATATTTAATTTTATACTGGCATGTCGGACATAAAACACTGGTTAAGTGCATCAGTTATGGTTTACATGTGAAGAAAATGCACCAATAAGTAGGTAGTTATATTTAGGAACTTTGTCATGAAAGTAATTGTAAAATTGATGAACATGTCAAAATCTTTATGTACGTAAGTGAGAAGAAAAACACAAATTTGACTGTAATATTTTGGAGAAATATTCTACAGGTAAAATAACATATAATTCCCACTGCTCTTCAGCGTATGTATTGACATTTTTTCCCTTGGAAAAAAATATTATATGGATATTTTTGTATCTTTTAAGTCAGCAAAGTCTTTCATAGCAGAAACGGAATGTGTTGACTTCAAGGTGTCATTTTCAGTGTGGAAGGGGCACTACCATCGACAGTGGTTGATGCAGTCAGTCGGAGCCGCTACGTATGGCTGGTTCTCTGGAACACTCCGAGGTGAGCCGGCCACGGTGGCCGAGCGGTTCTAGGCACTTCAGTCGGGAACCGCACGACTGCTACGGTCGCAGGTTCTAATCCTACCTCGGGCATGGATGTATGTGACGTCCTTAGGTTAGTTAGGTTTAAGTAGTTCTAAGTTCTAGGGGACTGATGACCTATGATGTTAAGTCCCATAGTGCTCAGAGCCATTTTGAACCATTCCGAGGTGAGCACACCCTTCTCGGCAGGCAACACAGCCTTGCTGTTACGTCCAGCAATACGAAAGAACTACCGACCACGTGGCTTAATGTGAGGCTGTCGATTCGTCGTTCAAGTTTCGCGTGGAATGGTACTGTGCAGCTGAATGGTACCAAAAATCATAGACAGTTTGCAAATGTTGATTAAAAAATGAGTCTGGAAATTTTGTGTCGAATGGTAGGCAAAAGTGGCTTTAATTCCGGAGCATGCACGTAATTACACACAAAAGCAGTGCAAAATCAACATTATGGTTAACCGGTGCCATCTGTTGCTAGGCTGTATTATTACTTGAACAATTATTGTAGCAACTGTTGATAAAAAAATGAGTCTTGAAATTTTGTGTCGAATGGTAGGCAAAAGTGGCTTTAATTCCGGAGCATGCACGTAATTACCTGTTATATCGTGATAATTCAGTTTAGAAAAGCAATGTAGAAATGGAAGCTTCTATGTGTAAGTGATGCTGAATTTAACTGCTATGAGCGGTTTGTGTCTAGCAACCCGTTAGGAAATGTACTATCGTGTAATAAACAAATAAATGGTATTACTCCACCACAATACTATTACACGTGGGAATGAGGGTACTTCGGTCGTATATTTCACGAGGACACGTTGAACCACGAGATAGTATATGCACAACTGTCTTCAAATCACTCACAGTGCAATGCGCTTTCCTTAGTTACCAGTGTACTGCCAGCAGTGCAGCTCAGCGTTTTCCGTCAGTGTGTTAGCTACCCTCTGTAATAAAAAACTGAGTGAATGGATCAACGATGAATTTGGAAGACTGTCGTGGAACGACCGCCTCCGAACAAATGCAACGAACAATAACGAACAAAATTATAAAAGAAAACTGTAATTACTTACTGCAATGTCACCACGTGTTTTCAATAACTGGCACGGGAAGCCAAGTGCAGTAACATCGTGGTCGGGTAATATGTACGGTTCTCCTTTCACTGTAAAAATTTCTATTAAGTTGAAGAAAAGAGGCACATTTTCGGTTAGGCAGCACGGCCAGATTTTGTATGAAGCGTGCCCTCTCTGTTAACTTCCCTTACTACGTCCGATTGCCTCAAAGAAAACTATTTCAAGTGAGAATCAGCAAAAATATAGGAGGGGTTGGCGACAAGTGGCTACAATTGACAGTAAACACTATAGTTCTTGAGAAAGTGCTGACCTAAGGTATGCCTTAAATAATAAAATTGCCTGTAGTAGTATAAGGTAACGAGTTTTGTGCAAAAAGGAATGAACTTTAACATATGAAGTTCAATCAACAAGCTTTGTGTAAAACTTACAACAAAAACGAATGGATGCAAAAATCAAAACGCCGTCTTTTGCTTGAAGCTGAGCCCAATTAGATGAGGGTTTAATCAAATATTTTACATTTAAATCATATTTACACTAACGAAGACAACATTTGTTGCTGAAGTCAGTGGTGGCTCGCCATTACCTGGTAAACTGTTCGTTTGCGGACCCTTCTTTACTGTGAGTTTCTACTTCTATTATCGTGTGCTTTCAGTCGTGTCAGTTTTCACTAGTAATTACTATCGTCTTATAAATCTTGCAATTGTTCGCCTCTGGGTCCCTTCCCAGCCTGGCGATCCAAGTGCCCGCTTTTGTCGTTTGGATCTTAAACCAGCTCTGACTGTAGTACCCTTCCACTCTAGTATGCTTCTAGGCCACCATTCGGGACCGCTGCAGCATTTGGTCTGAATGAATAAGCTCTAACGTCTCATATCTGGTTTCTAGAAATGTCATCAAATCTTTCAGACGAGCAAATGTGGTGTCAGTTGTTTTAGATCCCCACTGTTTCGTCAGATTCACAAAATGTGATCGAGCAACGTATGAGATTGTTATACCTCATGAAATGGAATGTCGACCTGCATGACTTCAATCACGTTGAGATTTCTGGTTAGCTTGTTGCTTAAGACTCATAAGGTCTCAGCGCATTCAGTTTTTAGCTAGACAGATCAGAAATTCTTTTGCGTGTAAGCGAGCAGTTAACTTGGGAATGCTAAATCTTTGAATAATCATATGCAATAGAATGAAATCTTAAAGCGGCATTCTGTAACTGGTAATTTTTCATTCAGCTTACGAAGTTTACCAGATACACGTAGCAAGAAATGACAATACCTGCGGACATCAGTAACGATTTCATTCCTGGTAATTAGTGCATTAAAGGTATCAAAAAGATTGCATGAATCCTGCACCGCTACCACTGAATGTTAGCAAAGAAATTATTTGACGTGTACTGCATGAACTTGTAGAATTAGGTGGTAAGACAACGTTTATTATTATCGCAATTTTTAATACAATAAATTCGATATCGAAACAAAAGTCTTCAAATGACGCCCTGTCTGCATACGAGATTCTTCCACAGGGGTAATCCGGAACTGCTTCTCTCGTAGCCTTCTGAATTTTTGTAAAAAAAAATTTACTTCATTTAATATCAAATCTACAGTCATGTTTAAGCGGGGCAGAGCAGCCAACAGGAGTTCTCCGCTCCGTGAGATAATAAGACCACAAATCAATAAAGAACCAACTAGAAACTTTTCGAAGTGTTCTATTATAGAACGATATGAAAAATTTAGAAGATAGTGAAGGCACGAATTGAAAAAGAAGAGAAAAAAGAAGGTTAGACAGAGTAATGTTTAACCTAAATGTGTGTGCATTCCTAAGGGACCAAACTGCTTAGGTCATCGGTCCCTAGACTTACACTACTAAAACTAACTTCTGTAAGAACAACACACACACCCATGTCCGAGGGAGGACTCGAACCTCCGGCGGGAGTGACCGCGCAGTCCGTGACATGACGCCTCAAACTGCGCGGCCACTCCGTGCGGCTTAGATAGAGGAGCTGATGAAAGTAGTACGATAGACATCTATAAGATAGACATCTAGAAGAAGCGTGGAGTATATGTAGCAAGAGCTTAAGCTGTACGAGTTATCTACTTTTCAGTGAATGAGGCATTAGAGAGAGAAAATTGTAGAGAACAATGGAGATTGGTATGCGGTGATGAATGGGTTAGCCCAGGACAGACGTAACTGCAGAACAGCACCTGACTTCCAGCACAAGTGACAGGTGAGGCGGCACGGCGCAGCTAGTGGTTTGTGAAGCAATACGCCGAGGCGGGGGCCGCGCCGCGCTCCGCCGCCCCCGGCCGCCGCTCACCTGTCCGACATGACAGCCGCCGGCTGCCGCTGCTGAATTAGCCAGATAAACGTCACGCTGTAGCTCGCCCCACCTCGCGCACCTCTGGGTGTCTGCTGCAGCCCGGCTTGTCTGCAATTCCAGTGCGGTGGCCGTGGCGACACGAACTGTTGCGGCACAATGGCATTCGTTTCATGTAACTGCTTGCAGTCCTTTCAAATGGCGCGGCTGTAGTCGCGCGATTTGACAGCTCGGCAGGGTTGCCTATTTAGAGGACGTTTGGCTAAGCAGGAGACTGTAACTAGAAAATTCATACATATTATGTGTATGTACGTGTGTGTATGTGTGTAAATCACTTGACCGATTTCCACGAAACTTGGAGCACATATCACTTACTGACTGGAAAGAATCGCTGTGGGGGTAAGAACCACCTACCTATCAAAGGGGTGGGGCTGAAAATCAAGCGTAGCCAACGACGCGCGAATACCCATACTTTATTCACCCAGTGTTTGGGAATGAGAGCACTTAATCACTTGCAATAAACGATACACACAATGTCAAGCCTTTACGAAACCTTTTCTCCATGACTACCCCCACAAAATGACGAATGAAAGTAAGTATATCGCTTACTACATTTTCACTGTTCATCCCGTAAAACTGGCGCATCAGGCACGAAGTTTTATTTTAATACTTCTTTTCTACCAACGGTATTCTTGACGCTTTTTGCAGACAGGATTCACGTATACCAATGGATATACTTGCAAAATGCGACACTGCTTCGGGAGATATGATGTCATAAACGTTGGGATGCGTCAAAAACTGCCGTAACATGCATGACGGTTAAATTTATTACTTCTTTTGCTACTAACCCTAATCACAGCAAAATTCGCAGACAATATTCACATATGCCGCTGAACGTACCTACAAAATTATATTATTGTACGACGCACAATTCGGCAGATATCACATTATAAACACAGAGATGCGTGAAAAACTGCGACATTATGCAAGATGTTGAGATTTATTATCTCTTTACCACTAACTCTATTCGCAACAAATTTCGCTGCCAGCATAAAAATATATCACAGAATGTACCTACACAGTTATGTAATTGCATGACACATTCTTGAGTGGATGTAATGTCAAATAGGTTGAGTTGCCGGAAATCGAAACTGCAAACTGTAATTCTCTATAGATAGAGGTGAAATATGTGCACACATGAAATATGTGAAATATATGTGAAATATGTGACCTGTGCGTACTCAGCTAAAGCCACAGCTAAAAGCTCCTCCTAAACCCCTGGATCGATCTCAACCAAACTTGGTACACATATTAGTCTCTGAAATGGAATACTGCGTGGGTAAAAACCAGCAGCCTTCTATTAAGTTAAGGGCGATAACCTGGAGAGAGAAGGGAAGAGTAAGAGATGAACAGACAGAGAAGGGGATGAAAGACTTGAAAAACGGATGCAGACATGAGAGGGGGAGGGGTAAATGGACAGAGAAATGGAAGGTGGATGAGGAGAAGGGCAGAGAGGTGGGGAGGAGGAAATAAACAGAGAAAGAAGGCGAGAGGAGGTGTACAGAGATAGAGGGAGGGGGAAATGGACAGAGGGGGGAGAAGGAAATAAAGGAAATGAACAGGAGATAGAGAGGCAGAAAGATACGGACTCGGGGAATGATGGAAGAGTGGAAAGACTAGGAAGGAGCAGATGGACAGAGGACAGGAGCAGTTGGAAAGACAGAGGGGAGAGTAGCAGATGGGCAGAGTGAGGGACAAGAGGAGACAGACAGTGCAGTTTTGGGGGGTGGGGGGGTGGAGCAGGGGTAGAAGGGGTGGGCAGAGACACAATAGTGAAGGAGATGGACAAAGAGAGGGGGGAGGAAAACATGGGCTAATAGAATTCGAATAAATACATACACAGGCAACGCTAGGTTTTCACCTGGTAATCCTAACCAACGTAGGTCGAGAAACCACAGGTTTCTCCGATAAGACTGTATTATGAGTAACTTCATCACCATATTATAACACAATCCCCGAGGACTTGTGGGGCGGCGGATAGGTTTGTAGAAAAATAAATGAATTGCTGTATAAATGCTTGCAAGTTCAATCAGTTTCTGGCTTTTAGAATGTTGTTAATGCTGTCTTTCGCCGTTCTCAACACTGGCTCTCTATTTACTTTTTGGCACCCAGAAAGTGATTTAATAAAACATGGAACCAGTAATAGAGATCCTACTGCCCACTTCATTTGAGATACAATTATAGCTGCAACTTATAGCTCTGAGGAATTAGGAGATTGTCCGGGATTTCTAATCAAAAACGGTTTTCCAAAATAGTTGAGTATATTCTGAAATTCACTGATAAAAAACACAAGTATCCCTACAACCTAACTAACAGAGCAGTTCAGAGTCTAATGCGCTGATGCAACTATAAATGTCCGAATTAAACGTTAAAAAGAATGCTCGCCATAATTTGATGAAAATATTTCATCCAACGCCACGCTAAATATTTGGTAGAATGTCTGTCCCGCGACGGCGCGTGAAAATAAGACAATACGCAAACTGAAGCTACATAATGAAAATCATTCCAGAATTAACACTTCACATGAAATGTTTTCATGGTTCCGCGTATCTCTAGTAACTTAATACGGCACCCGAGGCTGTTTGTAGCAGATACACTGATGCGACGCGACTACCGACACAGATGGCGTGTCATTCAGCGTCTGGAGAGAACTGGGGCCTTCCTTCCTCGCGCAGCGTTCTTATACACTCCTGGAAATAGAAAAAAGAACACATTGACACCGGTGTGTCAGACCCACCATACTTGCTCCGGACACTGCGAGAGGGCTGTACAAGCAATGATCACACGCAGGGCACAGCGGACACACCAGGAACCGCGGTGTTGGCCGTCGAATGGCGCTAGCTGCGCAGCATTTGTGCACCGCCGCCGTCAGTGTCAGCCAGTTTGCCGTGGCATACGGAGCTCCATCGCAGTCTTTAACACTGGTAGCATGCCGCGACAGCGTGGACGTGAACCGTATGTGCAGCTGACGGACTTTGAGCGAGGGCGTATAGTGGGTATGCGGGAGGCCGGGTGGACGTACCGCCGAATTGCTCAACACGTGGGGCGTGAGGTCTCCACAGTACATCGATGTTGTCGCCAGTGGTCGGCGGAAGGTGCACGTGCCCGTCGACCTGGGACCGGACCGCAGCGACGCACGGATGCACGCCAAGACCGTAGGATCCTACGCAGTGCTGTAGGGGACCGCACCGCCACTTCCCAGCAAATTAGGGACACTGTTGCTCCTGGGGTATCGGCGAGGACCATTCGCAACCGTCTCCATGAAGCTGGGCTACGGTCCCGCACACCGTTAGGCCGTCTTCCGCTCACGCCCCAACATCGTGCAGCCCGCCTCCAATGGTGTCGCGACAGGCGTGAATGGAGGGACGAATGGAGACGTGTCGTCTTCAGCGATGAGAGTCGCTTCTGCCTTGGTGCCAATGATGGTCGTATGCGTGTTTGGCGCCGTGCAGGTGAGCGCCACAATCAGGACTGCATACGACCGAGGCACACAGGGCCAACACCCGGCATCATGGTGTGGGGAGCGATCTCCTACACTGGCCGTACACCACTGGTGATCGTCGAGGGGACACTGAATAGTGCACGGTACATCCAAACCGTCATCGAACCCATCGTTCTACCATTCCTAGACCGGCAAGGGAACTTGCTGTTCCAACAGGACAATGCACGTCCGCATGTATCCCGTGCCACCCAACGTGCTCTAGAAGGTGTAAGTCAACTACCCTGGCCAGCAAGATCTCCGGATCTGTCCCCCATTGAGCATTTTTGGGACTGGATGAAGCGTCGTCTCACGCGGTTTGCACGTCCAGCACGAACGCTGGTCCAACTGAGGCGCCAGGTGGAAATGGCATGGCAAGCCGTTCCACAGGACTACATCCAGCATCTCTACGATCGTCTCCATGGGAGAATAGCAGCCTGCATTGCTGCGAAAGGTGGATATACACTGTACTAGTGCCGACATTGTGCATGCTCTATTGCCTGTGTCTATGTGCCTGTGGTTCTGTCAGTGTGATCATGTGATGTATCTGACCCCAGGAATGTGTCAATAAAGTTTCCCCTTCCTGGGGCAATGAATTCACGGTGTTCTTATTTCAATTTCCAGGAGTGTATATATATAGCCGCGGTGCGGACGGCTTAGGGAACGCCTGATCAGATCGGCTCTTCCGACTAGCCGCTGGGCTAGTAACGCACCACTTCAAGTTACATAATAATTTATAGCTTTTTCTGCTGATGGCCGAAGCAGCTCTTGATTTAAACGTGCATTCAGCACGCAAGTAAGTATTGATAATAAAATTTTGGCGTGGCTAAGTTAAATATTTTGGGCGAGAGAATTAATTAAATTACACTGCACGCAGTAGATGAGCTCTGAACTGGTCCTTTTGAGATCCACTATCGCTATAATTTTATAGGTATTCAAAAGAAACTTTACACATCTTCATAATCATAGCGGACCTCCAACCTATTTAAATCTAAACATCCTAGCCTTATTTACTAGCCTACTTAATCTATCTTGCTTCCTTCAGTTTTGAGACGAAAACCACAAAATCATGAATTTCTACTAAAATCTAAATTTGTGAAATCCAAAGTACTATTTTTATGAAATCATTATGAAAGATGAATCTAAAATTTTGAAGTCTCTAGCTCTTTTCTGTTGCGCCAATGATTTTTTCAGAAAAACGTCCAAATTTCGAAAATGACTTAAGTTATCGAACTGATATTCAACACACATTAATTTAGTATTATTCCTGACATGCTAGAAAAGTTTTAGTTCATTTGCTTGATTTTTAAGGTATTGCGCAACATTTATGACGTCAGAGCTAGTTACAGAGTTACAGCAGACTGGCTGGCACACAATGGAAACTGATGTGAATTTACTACAGCGTGAGTAGGCTGCTTCCCTACAGACTCAAACTGCAAATATGCCCTTGCAAGACAAAAACATTACAACAAGTGTTCCACACGACCACTTTCCCTATTAAGGTGGGCTTCAACACGTCTCCTCGTCGACGTCCCTACACTTTCAAAAATGCCAGTCGTGTTTCTAATGCTTTTACAACTATCTACAATGCATTCTCAGACTTCATCGACACTATCAACAAGGCTGGAATACACCGAACCCCTTAAATATCTCCAATCAAGAAAATTCAATTGGTTCAAGTTGGGGACGTGGGAAGCAATGGTATTGTCGAGCCATGACAGACACACTTGCTGTCGAAACTCTCTTTACCAGCAGTTTCGAATCAGCAGTGGTGTTAAAATCAGACGAGGATAGTTTATCATTTTGTAATTTACACCTTATTTGCAGTGTTTTGAAATGAACTTAGCTTTCACTGCAGATACAATTCACGTAGAAAGTAATACTATATTCTTTTTGCACATGAATTTTGTCAGCAGCAGCAGTCGGTTGTAACACGTGTTTAAAACTGCGAAAGTAACAAAGGGTAGCTTTACTTCGTTGCTCTGCTTGTTGTTCTTTATTGGTGCAAGGTGTTGACAGGTTGCAGCTGCGACTAAACACTGTCGCTGTAGGCAATAATTTTAGCCAGCGGACCTTCAGCACAAAGAGTCGGCCAGAGCGACGAGAGATGGCTTGTGCCTGCTATGCTGTTCGGGTGCAGCTGTGACTGTTTTTGCAAAGTGCTAAATATACAGTCCACTTTTAGCAACCATGTACTTTTATTTTCAACCACATTTCCTTCCCAACGAGTGCAAGCATTCGTCCTGAACGTGGGAAGACCCAGACAGCGCATAATTACTGCGTGTTTATCGCCTGCCTACATTTTGACCCTCTGGGAGCCAATAAAACAATTCGAATGTGTTCAACTACAAACACTGTGTGCTTTGAAACATACATACCACGAATTACGAATGGTCTGTTACAATGAGTTTGTGTGTGATAACTGCTTGAGATTATAATGTGTTACGGGTACCTGTACGTTCACTGCAGAGTTCTTAATGGTACAGAAAGTGTTGTGAAGTGCATCTCAAGCCAGCAGACTTCGTAACTCAGCCTGGAAATTCCGACAACAAGACACCAGTGAGAAGCGCCGTCCATCTCCAACTCCGTCAGCAGCTGCAGTAGCATCAACCTACTCTGTGAGGAGTCTGACTCTCGTTTCTTAATCTGTTATCCTAAGTGCGAATGCCGGCCGGGGTGGCCGAGCGGTTCTAGGCACTACAGTCTGGAACCGCGTGACCGCTACGGTCGCAGGTTCGAATCCTGCCTTGGGCATAGATGTGTGTGATGTCCTTAGGTTAGTTATGTTTAAGTAGATCTAAGTTCCAGGGGACTGATGGCCTCAGAAATTTAGTGCTCAGAGCCATTTGAACCATTTGAACCTAAGTGCGAATGTTGTCTTATCTCTTCAATCTATAACTTCATGCTGTGCGCGTGAAATAGAACTCCCCGTAATTTAATTGCCAAAATTCAATGGCAGTGCTACGGAATTTATGCAATTTCCGATTCTTATATTGCACTTTTTATAAGCAAAAAGATTTTAATTGATGTTGAGTGGTATTGTCATTTGTTGCCGTATCTGGTAAACTTTGTAAGCCAATTGAAGACTTCCCGGTTTAAAAAAAATTTTTAAATATCTTTAAAGACTGTACAGGATCTGATTGTTCAAAGATATAGTCATCACAAATTAACTGTTGATTCAAGTGTAAAGGAAATTCTGAATCTGCGCGACGTCAAAAGTGAATCTAATAAAGCCTTACGACTGCTAACCAATCATCCATTGAGAAATCTGAATGCGACAGTGGTCGTGCAGGTCGACATTCTATTGCGTGAGGTACTACGAGTACTATTTCACAGCTTGTTGGCTCCAAATCGTTCACATGCTGGTAATACTAATGATGTGCAACTGTTCCGCCCCCGACCGTCGTCAGATATGACGTCGGACACCAGAATGGGTTCGGAACTAGACTTAGGCATATTATTGGCGGACGGTCTATTTTCTAAATTTGCGTCACTAGAATAGTCAATAATATGTCGCTCGTTAGTATTCGAGTCAACCGTAACCCAACTTTCATTATTTAATGGCATGTCAGAGTCGGATGGCGTCTGTGTTTGCAGTATCTGGTTCTCCATCTTTGCTAATTGTTTTCTGGTCAGTGCCGTGTCACACGTAATATATGACACAAAAATTTAAACTCGTATGCGTAATCAGAATACACGTAAAAATTAATCTCGCTGTGCGACGATGTCTGAACAATAAAATAATTGTCGAAAGTAATTGTGGAATTTTGAACACTAATGGCTGCATGCAATATTACGTCGCACAGAACTGAAGTCGGACATATTGTGAAGTGATAAAACTGTATTGTTGCACTGTGTGAATAGTGAAAATAATTTTGAAAACTGTGATGTAGCTTAAAATCACTGCTACGGAAATGGAGAATTGTGATAGATCTACGAAGCAAGCTACGATAATACAAAGCACTTGGACAAGATTGCGGATGTAAAGATACAGTGCCTTACCTTGTATCCGCGAGTGCGGCGTTATTTCAGGTGTCGACATACAGTACGTCTTACTTAATGTATTCCCGTTTCGTATCCAGTTTGTAGTATCCAATAAACATGTAACAACAGTAAGACAATATACGAGGTGCATTCAAGTTCTAAGGCCTCCGATTTTTTTTTCTCCGGACTGGAAAGAGAATATGTGACATAATATTGGGAGCCAGGAACATATTTACCAATGTAACTACAATTAAATATTACGATTGCTGCTACAATCTGACACCAAACGATGTACAGGTAACGTCTCCTCCTGATGGCTGTGGTTGTTGAATGAATCTCAGTATCTATAGCACACATAATTTTCTATGTAAAAATCTCTCTCATACCTTCACAGTTATCAATGTGCTGAATCTATATATCCCCCATGATAAGACACACACTCATTTGCTCTCATCATGCTACAACATAAGCCACAGTAACTTTACACTGCAACATATATTCATTTCAGACAAACAGTGCAGTTATTTTTTATATCTGTACAGCACCCAAAAAATTATTGTATGCCTAAACTCATACAGGCTATGTGTCTCGATTCTCCTCAGTCCTAGAAAATTATCTGATAAAGTCTTTGAATCAGCGCTTTGAAAGGTGCTACATCCTGCCAAGATTCTCTGAAACAAGTGTTATGAAGGACAGGCATGATAATGAATACCGCACCCGCAGATGTAATGCTTGGAAGGACCTCACCAACGTGGGTTGGTGTACTGTAATCGAATCACTATCAATAGAACCACAAGGAAAATGTGAGGGTACACTTAGGGGTGTCGATATGGGGACATATTGTTACAGCTGTATTGCCCATTCTGTTGAACACCTGCACTGCTATATTGCGCAGCCATTTACGAAATGAATCGATCACCACTTACGTTCAGATGTACTCCTCAGTGTGTTGAAATCACAGTTCACCATGTCCAAGCTACTCTTCCAATACGACTAGACAGGAATTTTTTTTGTTTTTACGTGAATACTAGGTGCATTACTTGTCACAAACGTATGTCAGAACATAAGACACGGTACCCTTACCTTCAAGCAGCAACATATGCACCAGCAATGAAACCTTGCAAAGTGGCCTACAGATCGTCAAATACGGAAAGACTCTTACTCAATAGCACTGCTCTGCCACTGAGGACAGGAGCTTGAATATTAGAGCGTGAAACAGATCTCAAACGCAGCAATATATCACCACATACCGTGTCGCTGTAGTAAACATACAATTCGTATCCTGTGTCATACAAAAATCTCCCCTTTTACATCATTCATATAGCTATCAAATGGCTCTAAGCACTATGGGACTTAACATCTGAGGTCATCAGTCCCCTAGACTTAGAACTAATTAAACTTAACTAACGTAAGGACATCTCACACATCAATGCCTGAGGCAGGATTCGAACCTGTGACCGTAGCAGCAGTGTGGTTCTGGACTGAAGCACCTATAACTGCTCGGCCACAGTGGCCAGCGTATAGCTATCGACCACCAGACACTCGTACATATAACACGAAGACAGACAGCACCGTATGTACTCCTCGCACCACTAGATGTTTTCCTGCATCTGATGGTCACAAGTCATCCACTCCCGACGTATTACGAGAGCGCCCTCAGTGGACCAAACTCACTCTCAGACCTGTTCTGTTCGCTGTACTTCTCGATATCAAGCACACAGCAGTATCATACTGATCGCTCGTGCAACATAATTCCGAAGATATAGACTGGAAGTTATATCTCAACAAAGCCGAAACTTTAGCGAGGTGGATCATGCTGTAAGCCACTGAATAACTACAAACTTATCCCACCTGTGAAGACCTTTACGTGAGAATTCGAAAAAAATAGAGCAAACTAATATTTACATTCACAAATACTGATGTCGGTGATGTAACAGATTCCAAATCATCCCTATATTTTACAAAGTCAACTAAGGCGTTTCTCATGTCTAGAGAACCAGCAAACGTGTCTTGACCTGTCTTTCACCTGCTAGATCACACACCACATTCGACGTTCCCTCAACTAAATAAAGGTGCGAAATGTGCAGAAGCAGTCAACCGAACAATTTACATGGAAGGGAATAACGGTCCAGCGCAAACACACCTCCATATTGAATCTTCTCAAAATTCCCACGTGATCACGAAAGCTATCCAACACATCTGAAGGTTAGCTATTCGGCCGTCTAGAGGACAACACAGTTAAGTCAGCTACATTCCTACGCTACATTTGGACGGCTCCTACCGTTAACGGGAAACGTGAATCACTCTCGCCATGGTCACCGGCGCTGCATGCCAAGCATGCATAGACAGAATCGTCCTAGGAAAAAAACCAGCCTCATATATATTTTATCCTTGTACTTACAACTAAATGTTACGATTGAACGACATTCGGTAATGAGCGAAGTATCGGAAATACACCCTGCTGCCGGCTGTGGGTCTGGAAAAAAAATAACTGTACCATTCTTAGGACTTGACATACTCTTGCCGGCCGGAATGGCCGAGCGGTTCTAGGCGCTGCAGTCTGGAACCGCGCGACCGCGATATGGTGACCGGTCGAATCCTGCCTCGGGCTTGGATGTGTGTGATGTCCTTAGGTTAGTTAGGTTTACGTAGTTCTAAGTTCTAGGGGACTGATGACCTCAGAAGTTAAGTCCCATAGTGCTCAGAGCCATTTGAACCATTTTTTGACATACTCTTCCCTTTGCCATCACAGTATTCCACGACAAATCCATACCTTCCTTACGATTGGACATAGTCATTTCCTTTGCACATGTTGAAACACAAGCACACACCTTATAAGCCTGCTGCTCAAGGCGAACATATCCTACAAACCATACTACTAAGTATAATACTTCGCTAATAACTGATTGCTGGCGATATGAAGTAATATTGACCGAAAATAAATGATAGGTGGACATGTCTCATAAGTTTTCTTGTCTTCTGTATCTTATAGAGAGAGGCGTAATCGTCTTTCCAATCGACAGATGTTAAAAAAACAAAACCATATTACCATCACAAGCGGTCTTGGTTCTAGAGGTACACACAAGCATCCACGTTAAAAGCTACACAGGCTGTATAAATCCACGTACGGCATTACCTACGAATGACGTGGTTTTTCCAGACAAATACTGTGGCACTGAATATAGACGGTGATCGCCGGAGTGTATATTATCACACCAGCAGTGCGGTTACACGTCGCCGACGGTGCACCCTCGTAACGAAATTACCGAATTTTGAAAGTGATTCAGCTAAGGCGCGTGGTATGAAACCAGTATTTGCATCTCCCTCACGCCGCCGCCACTAGATATTTCTCCAGTATTTGTAACGCATTCTGTCTCGATGCTATGTCAGAGGTACTGCGATATATGCACTGAGTTATAGGTGATAACTGATTGGATCACAAGCAGGAGTAGATGGTGCGATGATTGAGGTAGTAAGAAATGTACATTAACTTTTCAGATCTCTAGTGCTATGCTTTCGGTGGAAATGATGTCTATGATTAGGAATCAGGTCTTTCCATTCAACCACATACCTGCGTTGGAGCCTATGGAGAAGTCCTTTAATGATTACAGCCAGTAGTGAATCATATTTCTGGCACTCTCATATCTCGAAACAAGCCAGTTTTCTCGAACCTAACTGCTACAGTAAAATTCCAGCAAGGTTTTAGGTACCCCCTATGCGTCTTGCAACTACCACTCAGACTCTGCGCTACCGTCCCTACAGCTTTGCACGTGTGATCATTCCAATGTAAGTCGGAACTGAGTAGAAGCCAGAGAAAGCTATACCTACCACATTCTGCAACCCGTGTAGAAGGAGGCGAAGCTGGGTTACTGCAACAGAACTATGTTTTGACCATTCGACGGAAACAGCCTACTCCTGCAACACGAGGTAGTAAAGAAGACAGTATGGGAACTGGGGTACGGGTGTCGATTTTGCTACAGCCGCCCATGACACATGCACATGCACAGATATATAGGAAACAGAACAGATGCTCTGCAAATGTGGAATGTGCGGGGTGGATGCGACTGGATACAATTGAGTACAGTGCTATACAATACCTCCTGATCAGTGCATTTGCACTAGGTGTTGGCAGCAGTACTACATTTACAAGAAATTTTAGAACACGGATTGAGAGGTTATGTCATGATCGCATGAGTAGAACTGAAATAAAAAATCGATAGAATTGCGGAAAATAAGTATATATTGATGGAATATACACAGAAATGCAGGGAAATTGAGGAAGTACTTGCGTGTCTTCTGCTTGGCGTAGAAGTGGTGCAGAGCTGTCGCGATTGCGTGGAAATTTGAGAAGATTCAATATGGAGGTGAGTTTGCGCTGGACCATTATTCCTTCTCATATAAATCGTTCAGTTGACTGCTTCTGCACATGTCGCACCTTTATTTAGTTGAGGGAACATCGATTGTGGTGAGTGCATCTAGCAGGTGAAAGACGGGTGGAAGACATGTTTGCTGGTTCTCTAGATATGAGAAACACCTTAGTTGGCTTTGTAAATTATAGGGATGATTTGGAATCTCTTACTTCACCGACATCGCAAGTGGAAATGTCAGTTTGATCTATTTCTTTCGAGTTCTCACGTAAAGGTCTTCGCAGATGGGATAAGTTTCTAGTTACTCAGTGGTTTACAGCACGTTCCATTTCGCTAAAGTTTCCGCTTTGTAGAGAAATAATTTCCAGTTTATATCAACGGAATTATGTTGAGTGAGCGATCGGTACGATACTGCTTGATATCGAGAAGTACTGCGAAAATGGTATAATATTATGGCAAACCATGCGAAATACATGTGTTCGTGTAATCCAAGAGTCTGGAGATGGGTGTAGAAAAGCAAGCAAGCAGCTCCGAACTAAGAAACAGTAACGTGTTTATGCTGAGAGGAAACGAGCCCGAATTTGCAGAACAGTTCTGAGAGCGACTTCGGTCTGCTGAGGGCCACCCGAACCCCAGCGGCCGCTTTGGGTTTTGGGTGGTCGGATGTGTTTTTTATTGGCGTTGCTTTTATGTAAAACTCAGTAAAATAGTTTAAGGGGTGGGGAACAAAGAACAATGCACCAGAAATGGTGTTCAAAAGCATGTGAAATTCGAAAAGTATACCAGGAAATGGTGGGAAGACATAACTAATTACTTAATTTGGTATCAAAAACGGTACAATAATATAAGGAAATAAGGGTGACATGCAAAACCACGTAACAGAACAATAGGTTAAGTGCTGACAAAGGTCCAAACATTAAGTTAAGATACCCAGAGCACAGTGCTGAACATTAGGTTATGCAACATGTTTGCCCCATGTAATTGCTTGTTACAAGACCTACATGTTTCCAAACAGCAGAGAATGATGAGCAAGAGAAATCCAACCTCATAAACAGAATTTTTTATAAATAAATAATATACCCTTGAATTTACTGTTATGAGATCCTTCCTCTCCACAAATTTCCATAGATTCCATATACTGCCTTGAAGCCCCTAAATTGTTTAAATAAACAAATTTCCACACAATATCTAAATTTCTTAAACACTATTCTATACACTACAATCGAATTCCCTCCAAATGAACGATCAACTGAGTCTTTTTCCTACCACTTTCCAGGAGGGAGGGTGGGAAAGGAGGGGGTTTACAAGAGGGTAGGAGGGGTTTAATCAATTGTTCAAATTACTTAAGTAGTGAATCAAATTGATAAGAGTGTGAGGGGCTATTCCAATAACTCAGACCTGAAAGTGTGCCTGTAGTGGCGAGGGTTGAGGTTTCCTGAGGGGAGGTGGGGGGGGGGGGGGCGGAGGTGGAGCAGTAGGTTAAGTGCCGGTCAATCAAAAGGAAAGATCCTCTTAGTAGAACAGTAGGTTAAGTAACTGTAAATCAACGGAGAACAATAGGTTTCCCATTGAGAGCATGCCTGCCCCTGATGTAGGCAACCCGCACTAACACAATGAGCTACAAACGGCCTCGCCCTACTAGTCCCGAAGACGACCCTGGATTGAGCTGGACATTTTACTTAGAAGTACGGAATGTTTTGCGGTGCCAAGTCTCCCAACAATCTTACAATGACTAAAGATACAAAATAAAACATACATAGGTTAGTAATTAGAGTGTATTCTGAAATATAACACAAATTACGCTTACATTGAGACTTGTATTATGCAATTACGCGTGCCGTTTGTCTGCAACTCGTGAATGTATTAATAAAATAATATAGTACTAATGGCGGTGTGCCAAATTACGTCCGATCTGGGCAATATTTAGAAAACAAAAGGTGCCTCTTATTCTGCCAATCATCTGACAATCAAAAATCTCCAAATGTTTCCAGAGGCTGCACACAATAATTATACAGTCGTGATCTATCTTTATGGCTGAAATTATATCTTTATTTCATTACTTATAATTACGTCTCCTGCTACTAAAAGCTCAGGACGCAAATGTGCCAATAAGCCGTGCTACTCGGCCTGGCAGCCCGAGAGGCAGCAGGAGTGACTGGAGAGCGGTGGTTCGCGCAGTGCTGGCGCCGAGTATTACGTGAGCGCGGCAGATAATCGAGCAGCAAGAGGAACATTGGCTGTCAGGTGATTTGAGCTGAACGCTAAGACACATGTCTTTTCACTTTCGTCTTTAACATTAGGGAACAATATCATACTGCTAGCTAAAAAAAAATGCTCTCATAAACTGCACACCCTTAGGCAACAAATTGTCTTATTAACAGAGTGTAATAGAGATTTCATTGACATTATCTTTATTAAACTATATAAGAAGAAAAAATGCAATTATTTCACATCTCTTCTTCAATTTTTATAATATGTGAATGTTTACTTTTACTTCTGATGCTTTTTAATGATTTCGTCATTCTTTTGCTATAATATGTAGCTTTATCGTCTAAGTCTACTTCTTTCCTTTAATTTAGGACATGTGGCATGCGAAACGTATCAGAACAACAATTAGCCACTGAAAAGAAAGATAATTCAGCGACCTAGTCCGTCCTAACACAATTACTCAAAAAAAAAATGGAAATGAAGTCCCATGCTTCTTTACAGAGCGTAGGGGAACGATGCGGGAGACCCACACCGCCTTACTAGGCAAGGTCCTAGTGGAGGTGGTTTGCCATTGCCTTCCTCCGACCGTGATGGGATGAATGATGATGATGAGGACGACACAACAACACCCAGTCATCACGAGGCAGGAAAAATCCCTGACCCCGCCGGGAACCGAACCCGGGACCCTGTGCTCGGGAAGCGAGAAAGCTACCGCGAGACCACGAGCAGCGGACAACACAATTACTACTTGTCCATTATTTCCATTATTTGATTCAATTACATAATTACTGTGTTAATTTTACCTAATGAAGCGAGAAAAATAAGTTCAACATTGTTTCTATTGACTTCTCTCTTGGGAGTCAATCCCCGGCCCCCCTCCCCCCCCCCCAAAAAAAAAAAAATCACACTAGGTCCTGAAACTTATTGAAATTCTAAGTAGACGATAGGAAAATTTTCGATATCACCTCAGACGGATATCGCAAAGGTGGATGGCAAGAGGGGGAATGTTTATAGAGACAGGCACGAACATTAAGTCTAGTGAGATCCAGAATGAATACAAGGAACTAATAGGGACAGGAGCAACTTGGTTCAGTGAACTTAGATTAATAAGATCTTTCTACCGACTACCAGATTCAGACACCCCGATCGTTGAGTCATTTACAGATAACCTAAACTCGATAGCATGAAAATACTCACATCATCCTGTGGCGCTACTGGTAGGTGATGACTTTAACCTGCCTAGTATCAAATAGGAAAATTACAGATACATTATCAGCAGTAAAGACGAATGTCTTGCCTAGTAATCGTTACAATGAGGAAACGCTGTAAGGCATACGTATGAAAAGGCCGCGCATAAATTGAGGTTTGAGAGGGGGGGAGGGGGGTATCTTGATGCTTGGTTCCTAGTTGAGCAAGGAAAATGGGGTAAAAGGTTTTTAGTTTAGTCCGGACCAGCGGCCGTTTGTGTAGCCATTCGAACATCTGGCATATGTAGCAATCCTATACTATATTAAGCAAGGTTTGAACGAAGAACATGAGCTGGCGCCCAGGCAGATTGTGTGAATCGATTAATTTCTTTTGCAAAAGATTTCAAATAGGCTAAAATTAATGCTCTTCTAATGGTGTCATCTCTATATGCACCGTTCGGATTTTACGTGCAAAAACAGTCACCGTTAAATAACGCCGGACTGGAGCGAGACTCATGGTTCAGTTTTGGTCCACCGGTGTATCGTACATTGGTCTAAGACAGGTTTTAAAAGTATAAAAAAAATCTTGCTTTATTTACGTTTTATATACAAAAAACACATTTTTCTGAGAGGTTTTTGCACTGCTCCACTTCTACCCTTGAAACTTGTACAAATCGGTTCAAACTTTGTACGAAGGTAGATAAACGGACAAAGCCAAAACGAATTTTTTTAGGCAATAATTTTTATCCGTTGTCGTTCTTACTTCAATTGAATGCACGAAAACGGGTTAAAGTCAGTAAAATAAATGAAAAAGTTCATTCTCATGATAAAATTGAAAACTCTCTTTGAAAAATCTAGCTTCATTTGGACTTCGAGTGCAAAAAACACGTCTCTTGTGTGTTTTTTGCGCGTGCCACTTCCATGTTTCAGACTTGTTCAAATCGGATTAAATTTTGTAATAAGGTAGACAAATATATGTAGTTAATGGTCGTCCCGTTGTTTTATTAAATTTTCAGCTTTTGCCACGATATAGTGGTCTAACGTTGCACATGAAATGCTTGTGAAGTCCTCTTTTACGCGAATCGCACGTGCTGAGATGACTTAAAGTGATACAGATGATAATAAAAATATGTTCTTACGGTAATTATAAGAAGCGTTTGCAAAAGGTTTCACGTGCGGAAATTATACGTAAATCATTGGACACGCAAAATAACGCATGTACCACGCCAGAATTACACCTAGACCAGTAGTAAATTATATACTGTTTGATCGAGCTTTTAAAGCTTTATCGTTGACCATGCAGAAAATTAAACTAACCTGAAAATTGTTATAAAAATAATTGTCAGAAAAAGTTAACATTATTTCTAACCATTAGATAATTTTTACCGCGTTTTCTACGAAAACTACTATGATACATTACAGAAAATTTATTCTCCAGTAAAACAAGCTTAAGTTCGTCAATTTTCGTACAGCAATGAAAACGTGCTGGTATTTTGTCGCGCGTTACATTGATTCACAGTTCTTTTTCTTATTTTAGCCCACCAGACTCATATTTACTTGGGATTGAATGTTACAACATTCACTTGGGTTCTCCTAGTGGCGGTTTCTTAATTTTCAGTTTTTATTGTTACACACTTTAATAACAAGAATTTTAAGATAAGAGATAACAATAATATGAATGCTTTTCAATAGTTACTGTCAGTTTCACGAAACGTTCAGCTTGCGATGTAGTAAGCTTTGAAGTAATTTATGTATCTAACACTGTCTCATCGTAAGTTTATCTACGTAATATAAACTATTTTCGTAAACTTCGCACAATATTTAATATTTCTTTCGGTGTCGTATTTATGTGTGCTATTATTTTGTGCTCTGTATTAAAATACGCCACTGGCCATTAAAATTGCTGCACCAAGAAGAAATGCAGATGATAAACGGGTATTCATTGGACAAACATATTATACTAGAACAGACATGTGATTACATTTTCACGAAATTTGGGTGCATAGATCCTGAGAAATCAGTACCCAGACGTGTAACCAATGGCACCCCATACCATCACGCCGGGTGGTAAGCCAATAAGGCGATGACGAATACACGCTTCCAATGTGCGTTCACCGCGATGTCGGCAAACACGGATTCGACCATCATGATGCTGTAAACAGAACCTGGATTCATTAGAAAAAATGACGTTTTGCCATTCGCACACCCAGGTTCGTCGTTGAGTACACCATCGCAGGCGCTCCTGTCTGTGATGCAGCGTCAAGGGTAACCGCAGCCATGGTCTCCGAGCTGATAGTCCATGCTGCTGCAAACGTCGTCGAACTGTTCGTGCAGATGGTTGTTGTCTTGCAAACGCTCCCATCTGTTGACTCAGGCATCGAGACGTTGGCTGCACGATCCGTTACAGCCATGCGGATAAGATGCCTGTCATCTCGACTGGTAGTGATACGAGGCCGTAGGAATCCAGCACGGCGTTCCGTATTACCCTCCCGAACCCACCGATTCCATATTCTGCTAACAGTCATTGGATCTCGACCAACGCGAGCAGCAATGTCGCGATACGTTAAACCGCAATCGCGATAAGGTACAATCTGACCTTTATCAAAGTCGGAAACGTGATGGTATGCATTTCTCCTCCTTACACGAGGCAATTTTCCAACCGATTTCTCATACGCAAACAGCAGTTGACCGGCGTTGCCTGGTGAAACGTTTCACCAGCCAACGCCGGTCAACTGCTGTTTGTGTATGAGAAATCGGTTGGAAACTTTCCTCATGACAGCACGTTGCAGGTGTCGCCACCGCCGCCAGCCTTGTGTGAATGCTCTGAAAAGCTAATCATTTGCATATCACAGCATCTTCTTCCTGTCAGTTAAGTTTCGCGTCTGTAGCACGTCATCCTCATGGTGTAGCAATTCTAATGACCAGTAGTGTATGTATGATTATATTTTTGTATGTTTGCATATACAGTCTCATGCATATATGAATAAAATATGAGTAACTGTTGAACAAAAACTTAAAAAACAATAAAAATTAAACATGATTAAAAAATTGAACATATTAAACAAAACAATAAAAAATAAAAATGTAAGGAAGTTAAAAAAATTAGAAAAATCAAACGAAAATAATCTGCAGGTATGTAACTCTTTGCGGTGGTGAGGCGTGTGTGATCTGAGGGCAGAGTATGCTATACAGGCCAGGTTCTACCATACCAGGCACCATACTAAAGATGCCCAGCCTAAACAACATGGGACGAAAGACAATACGAAAGCAAATACTGGACCAGTCGTCGCCCGAGTCAACTAGTTGTAAGAACTACGTCGGTTGCCAATGTCGAAATTATCTACTGTGAAAATTATGAGACAGTAAAAGTTGGAGCACAAAAAAAAAAAAGTGAATATCTCGTGGGTAGAGTTAGGGATGTAAAAGAAGGAAACTAGCTTTTCGGCTTGTCTGGCAGCTCCAAAGACATTTCAATAAAAATATTTTGACATATTTGCGCTTTTTAACGAATTAACCATACTTCCCAGCGCAGTGAGTTCTTTTAGCTGCAAGGTGCTGGCACACCTGCATCTGCCAATTATAGGCTAAGTTTTGATCCTTGCTCCCGAAGATTTGCTAGTCATAGCATACAACAAATAATATCATATGGCAGAAGAGCATTAATGTAATAGCTAATTTTTTTGGTGGGGGGGGGGGTGTACTGAAACAGTGTTTCGATTTTTGGATTGGGTCCAGAACGAGGTGTGAAACAAATAGACACAAATTTGTATGCTTCTAGAGATTGGGATGCATCTACACTCCTGGAAATGGAAAAAAGAACACATTGACACCGGTGTGTCAGACCCACCATACTTGCTCCGGACACTGCGAGAATGCTGTACAAGCAATGATCACACGCACGGCACAGCAGACACACCAGGAACCGCGGTGTTGGCCGTCGAATGGCGCTAGCTGCGCAGCATTTGTGCACCGCCGCCGTCAGTGTCAGCCAGTTTGCCGTGGCATACGGAGCTCCATCGCAGTCTTTAACACTGGTAGCATGCCGCGACAGCGTGGACGTGAACCGTATGTGCAGTTGACGGACTTTGAGAGAGGGCGTATAGTGGGCATGCGGGAGGCCGGGTGGACGTACCACCGAATTGCTCAACACGTGGGGCGTGAGGTCTCCACAGTACATCGATGTTGTCGCCAGTGGTCGGCGGAAGGTGCACGTGCCCGTCGACCTGGGACCGGACCGCAGCGACGCACGGATGCACGCCAAGACCGTAGGATCCTACGCAGTGCCGTAGGGGACCGCACCGCCACTTCCCAGCAAATTAGGGACACTGTTGCTCCTGGGGTATCGGCGAGGACCATTCGCAACCGTCTCCATGAAGCTGGGCTACGGTCCCGCACACCGTTAGGCCGTCTTCCGCTCACGCCCCAACATCGTGCAGCCCGCCTCCAGTGGTGTCTCGACAGGCGTGAATGGAGGGACGAATGGAGACGTGTCGTCTTCAGCGATGAGAGTCGCTTCTTCCTTGGTGCCAATGATGGTCGTATGCGTGTTTGGCGCCGTGCAGGTGAGCGCCACAATCAGGACTGCATACGACCGAGGCACACAGGGCCAACACCCGGCATCATGGTGTGGGGAGCGATCTCCTACACTGGCCGTACACCACTGGTGATCGTCGAGGGGACACTGAATAGTGCACGGTACATCCAAACCGTCATCGAACCCATCGTTCTACCATTCCTAGACCGGCAAGGGAACTTGCTGTTCCAACAGGACAATGCACGTCCGCATGTATCCCGTGCCACCCAACGTGCTCTAGAAGGTGTAAGTCAACTACCCTGGCCAGCAAGATCTCCGGATCTGTCCCCCATTGAGCATGTTTGGGACTGGATGAAGCGTCGTCTCACGCGGTCTGCACGTCCAGCACGAACGCTGGTCCAACTGAGGCGCCAGGTGGAAATGGCATGGCAAGCCGTTCCACAGGACTACATCCAGCATCTCAACGATCGTCTCCATGGGAGAATAGCAGCCTGCATTGCTGCGAAAGGTGGATATACACTGTACTAGTGCCGACATTGTGTATGCTCTGTTGCCTGTGTCTATGTGCCTGTGGTTCTGTCAGTGTGATCATGTGATGTATCTGACCCCAGGAATGTGTCAATAAAGTTTCCCCTTCCTGGGACAATGAATTCACGGTGTTCTTATTTCAATTTCCAGGAGTGTATAATAGGACGTATCCCAAGCGTGGACTCATTCATCGTAAACTTTAATGACACGTTGTGTCATGTTACACGACATGACAAATGCCATCTTGGATGCCATGATGACATGTACCATATCATACGTCGTTACTTCATGTATCATGTCACTTTACTTGACAAGATGCATTATGTTACATGACATGGGAACTAACATTAACAAGTAAAAAAGCGCGACTATGTAAAGATGTATTGGTTTAAATGACTTTGGAGCTGCCAGCTAAGTCGAAAAGCTGGTTCCCTTCTTTCACATCCCTAACTCTGCCCAGGACATATTCGTCTTTTTTGTGCTACGATGGAAGCATTTTTGTTATGGTACTGAATACATTCTATTAACAATTGTCTCGAATAACTATTCCTTACATCCGAAGGTGAACGACATATTTTAGACTTGGAGGCTATAAACAAACCCGATCTTTTCGAGAGTGTCACCAATGAGAGAGAAAAGCGACCGTGACGCAATTACTGGAACGATGGACACCAAAGAGAGAAATGTGACGAATAAAGCTAAGAGAGGGTCACTGTCGATTTCTCAAAGTGCCACATGAGATCATTTATCTCAGATCCAGCGAAAGGAGAACAATTGTGGTTACATGTAAATAAATAATAAAATATAATAATAAAATCATTAACTGTGGTTAAAGTTAAAAGACGTTATGAATCACGGTCTACAAAAATGAGTACCAAATAAAGTAATAAAGGACGACAAAACTCCACCCTAGTTTAATAATACCATTCGGAGAATTCTGCGAAGAGGTAGATTGCTTCACTCTCGTTATAAAAGAGACTACGGGGAACTAGTGAGAAAACTTAACAGCAGCTCGTTAGGGAGGCTAGGCATAGAGTCAGACCCTGACGAAAAATGTATAAGAAAAGCCTAGGAGGTTCTGGTCATGCTAAAGTTAATGCACCAATCAAAAACTTGCATTTAATCTCTCGTGGATTCGTTTGGTTTTGAAACTGAAGTCAGTTAAAAGAAAGTTGAAATATTAAATATAGCTTTCAAAAATGTGTTTACGTGTGAGGATACCATCGTATAAATGCCTGACAGCTGCACAGACTCACAAATGAGAGATACTCGTACTAAATTTGCTAAGTTATTGAAACTACTTAAAATGAACAAGACACCAGGTCCTGACCGAAGTCCAAGTGGGTTCTACATTGAATACGCGACACAATTTGCTGCTTTCCTAGTTCATATGTGTCGAGAATCTCTTGCGCAACGAATAGTCCCGTCTCACAGATCTTTCCAGTTCCAAAAAGGGGTAAAATATCTGATGCACAAATTTACACGCCCTTCTGTCGCACAACCCTAGAGCATATTCCAACCTCAAACATTATGACTTTCTTAGAGAAAAAAAATATTATCCCAAAGAATGAGCACTTATTATAGTAAAACCACTCGTATGAAACACAGTTTGGTTTACTCAGGCATAACGTCTTGCGAACTATAGATGCAGTTAAAGCGGTAAGTTCCGACACCGGACGACACCGTTGACTAACAACCAAGATACGATCGGACAGAGTGTCTTCGTAAATATGTGACTTATCCGATGAATATGTGACTAATAGAATCCAGTATGTTATAACGGGTGGCGAATGTTCCACAGATACGAAAGCAAAATCAGGTTTGGCCCGAGGAAGCTTAACAGGACGTTCTCAGTATGTATATAAACGATTTATCAGACAGGGGCGGCAGCGCTGTAAGAATGTTCGCTAACTATGCTGTTGTCTGCAGCAAAGTATCACTGCTGGATGATCGTAACGAAATACAGAACGGCTTGGAAAAAATTTAAACTTTGTTCGAGCAAAGCAAATGGCAATACTTGGAACACTAATGACGCAATGCTCGGAAAACAAGTACTCAAAGAAGCCGTTGCCATTTTTATGATGGTTCCGTAGTATTTCTCACTTTGAGGTCATGAGAATAAGTCACAAAGGTTTGTACAGAGTCATATGGACAATCATTTTTTTCGCTCTCGCACTATCCCAATGGGATGGGACAGGAAATATAAAACATTGTACGAAATACGTTCCACCATGCATTGTACAGTGGGTTGCGGAATATATGTGAATATGTAGCTATAAAACCGCATACACATTACTGTCAATTGTACGACAGAGGCATCAAGATTATTACACAAGATGGAAATGTTCAAATTTGTGCAGAGTTACAGCTCTTGTCGCGTTTTTCCTTCCATAACTTCCTAACTCGCCAAAAGCACTTGGTTTATGTCAGGAATGTGCGCCCATGTTGGAAGCGAGAAAGGGAAATATGGCGCTGTGTATTATCCGCGATTATCATATATATGAAAGACGTGGACACGATCGCTTCTTTAAGGAACATGTGGCGCTCTCGGAGGATCTCCTCTGCACCAGCAAACAACGCCCAAGTCGGAATTTGTCTTTTAGTTTAGAAGAAGGATCCTGCTTCAGACATGGAATAGCAGTCGCCAATTAAGAAAGAATAAAAAAACTGAATCTATACGGAGTAATTCAAATTTTTTGAATTATTATCCGATTAGCAGTACAGCCTACAGACACGAAGTATTATCGCGACATGAACTCAGGATTTTTTTGTAAACAGTGGATATCACTATACGAACCCAGTATTCTCTTTCCAAGAGGCTAATACCGCTGGAATAAAAGCATTAAAAATTCTTACAAACGAAAACATCTGTCACTGTAACAGCTTCGGCAGTGACTGCTACCATAACTTTTTCCTTTTCTACTTTGGGTAGACGTCTATAGCTTGCAAACAGAAGCGTTCTATGCATAAGTCTCGCTTTGCAGCAACGTTACAGTTGAATTCTGCCTGTCAGAAGTGAACTTAGAATCACTCGACTGCATGAATTAGAAAAGTCATAGTCAGACTCCATTAATCATCGGCAAAGGTGAAACGCGAAATATAACCAGAGAAATGGCAACCAAACAATCATTCAAATTGGTGCGTAGAATCTGTCTGACTAGGCACATACTATTATCGGACTTGCGGAAGAATATCGCCAACACAATCTCGAAAAAAGAACGGGCAGCTAGGTGAGAGAACAATCGCTCTGCTAATTTATCGTCTCATGCTCTTATGTTCATAAGAATAATAATACACACAGTAATAGAAATAAGAAAGTGAGGATCTTTTAGATGAATATCAGTTTGCGTTCAGGAAAGGGAAAAACGTCAGGGGGGCCAATTCTTAAGTTGCGCACGATAATCGAAACAAGAGTTAACGAAAATCAAGACACTTCGATAGGATTTCTTAAATTAGTAACACTGCTTGGCAACCTAAAAAAAATAGTAAAAGTTGGTTGAAATTTTCAGAAAAACGGGTATGTGCAATGTGATGAAAGATTAAACTGTTTATGTGGGGAACTAACTCTAGAAGACATGCATGTGCTATGACGAAGTTATAAAATTTTGTTGCTTATTATGTCTGAATATTGGAAAGACGTTAAAAAAATAGTCATGAGACAACACACAGCAAACTTGTAATAGCAGGGAAAAAGACACAGACAGCTCTTCCTAGTCAATAAACAGATTTTCAATGAAGAAAAACGAACTAGTACAATGCATATTGCCTTCACTGAATAATAATAAAATGTTCGCAGAGTCTGGCCGTTGTGCACAACAATAAATTCACAGCGAGAACAACAAGCTTAGATGTTTTACATGTTATCCATACTACTATATAAACACAAGTCGTTGTTTAACGTTGTTATCAAAAATCTCGAAAAGTTATTGACCAGTTCACTTAAAATGTTTACACAATACTCTCAAACAACATTTGGACAGACACAAGCTACATATACGTAGTTCCAGTGAGGGTTTCGTTTGCAATAGCAATAAACAAGGCTCAAGGTCAGAGAGAGGAGGAATGAAGAGACAAACAGAGAAGGGTGAAGGAAACGGACAGAGAGAGAGGGAAAGAGCAGAGTGACAAAGGGGACGATACGGAGAGGTGGAGCAGAAGGTGATGGACAAAGAGAAGGGAGGATGAGGTGGGCAGAGAACGGACACAAGGAGATTAGGATGTATGTCCGATTTTCCTACATATTTAGCAATTGCGAAGCGTTGCCGGGTTTGCTAGTAAGTAATAAAAACTAGTTTAGTTCATGGAAGCTGGTGATTACGGTTTAGTGAGTAAAAATATATTATATTAGCAAAAGGTAGCGAGTGCCATGTGTGTACAATGGAAAAATAACTGAGTGCTAAAAATTATGTACAAAGGAAAAATAACTAAGAGCGAAAAATCATTTACAGTTCTTGTAGCCCCTAAAATTTCAAAAATAAATTATGTTTGTACGTGAAACTGGTCTTCAAAAAAATGATGCTACTCAGTTATGTTACGTCGTTGCACATAGCTACACTCCTCTGAGCGGGCAGCTACTTCTATGTGTTACAGTTTGCCGAATGCTGGTGCACGTCGACACCTCTGAAGGGCTGGCTGACACGCCATTAACAACGGGCTTGTGCTAGCGGTCCCGTTGTGGCTTACCAAGTGCGGGCCGGTCGCTGACGTGAGTTGTCGACTAGAGGGAAGGGAGTCCTCCACTCTGCTTGCTGCCGAGCCTCTCCTCGCCTCTGCCTGCAGCCCGTCTGCATCTAAAACAATCGTAAGATTCAGTCAGCAAACTTTGCTACTGTACACAACATTAATCCTGGCCAGAAGTTCTGCCATGGCTGAAGCTTAGAATGAACGTGAATGTGTAACCATGAAAAATTTTCACAAAAGAACATTTCAACTTGATGTATATTTTTAATTTACTTCATCGCACATCAAGGCAAATTAACACATTGTTTCCACGCAAAAGTTAGGCACAAATCCTTAGACAACCTCTTCATTTATTATCTTACACACATCTCGTTACCTCCACAGATCTTTTTAAGTTTTAAAAAACTACTTGTGCTCTACCATACGTTTCAAGAGAGATGTGTTCAGTGCATAGCAAGTTTCAGAGAGTGGCCTAATCAGAATTCTGCATCTACATCGACATCCATACTCCGCAAGCCACCTGACGGTGTGTGGCGGAGGGTACCCTGAGTACCTCTGTCGGTTCTCCCTTCTATTCCAGTCTCGTATTGTTCGTGGAAAGAAGGATTGTCGGTATGCTTCTGTGTGGGCTCCAATCCCTCTGATTTTATCCTCATGGTCTCTTCGCGAGATATACGTGGGAGGGACCAATATACTGCTTGACTCTTCGGTGAAGGTATGCTCTCGAAACTTTAACAAAAGCCCGTACCGAGCTACTGAGCGTCACTCCTGCAGAGTCTTCCACTGGAGTTTATCTATCATCGCCGTAACGCTTTCGCGATTACTAAATGATCCTGTAACGAAGCGCGCTGCTCTCCGTTGGATCTTCTCTATCGCTTCTATCAACCCTATCTGGTACGGATCCCACACTGCTGAGCAGTATTCAAGCAGTGGGCGAACAAGCTTACTGTAACCCACTTCCTTTGTTTTCAGATTGCATTTCCTTAGGATTCTTCCAATGAATCTCAGTCTGGCATCTGCTTCACCAATGATCAACTTTATATGATCATTCCATTTTAAATCACTCCTAATGCGTACTCCCAGATAATTTATGGAATTAACTGCTTCCAGTTGCTGACCTGCTATTTTGTAGATAAATGATAAGGGATCTATATTTCTATGTATTCGCAGCACATTACACTTGTCTACATTGAGATTCAATTGCCATTCCCTGCACCATGCGTCAATTCGCTGCAAATCCTCCTGTATTTCAGGACAATTTTCCATTGTTACAACCTCTCGATACACCACAGCATCATCTGCAAAAAGCGTCAGTGAACTTCCGATGTCATCCACAAGGTCATTTATGTATATTGTGAATAGCAACGGTCCTATGACACTCCCCTGCGGCACACCTGAAATCACTCTCACTTCGGAAGACTTCTCTCCATTGAGAATGACATGCTGCGTTCTGTTATCTAGGAACTCTTTAATCCAACCACACAATTGGTCTGATAGTCCATATGCTCTTACTTTGTTCATTAAACGACTGTGGGGAACTGTATCGAACGCCTTGCGGAAGTCAACAAACACGGCACCTACCTGTGAACCTGCGTCTATGGCCCTCTGAGTCTCGTGGGCGAATAGCGCGAGCTGGGTTTCGCACGACCGTCTTTTTCGAAACCCATGCTGATTCCTACAGAGTAGATTTCTAGTCTCCAGAAAAGTCATTATACTCGAACATAATACGTGTTCCAAAATTCTACAACTGATCGACGTTAGAGATATAGGTCTATAGTTCTGCACATCTGTTCGACGTCCCTTCTTGAAAACGGGGATGACCTGTGCCCTTTTCCAATCCTTTGGAACGCTACACTCTTCTAGAGACCTACGGTACACCGCTGCGAGAAGGGGGCCAAGTTCCTTCGCGTTCTCTGTGTAAAATCGAACTGGTATCCCATCAGGTCCAGCGGCCTTTCCTCTTTTGAACGATTTTAATTGTTTCTCTATCCCTCTGTCGTCTATTTCTATATCTACCATTTTGTCATCTGTACGACAATCTAGAGAAGGAACTACAGTGCAGTCTTCCTCTGTGAAACAGCTTTGGAAAAAGACATTTAGTTGTACGGCCTTTGGTCTATCATCCTCTATTTCAGTACCATTTTGGTCACAGAGTGTCTGGACATTTTGTTTTGATCCACCTACTGCTTCGACATAAGACCAAAATTTCTTAGGATTATCTGCCAAGTCAGTACACAGAACTTTACTTTCGAATTCATTGAACGCCTCTCGCATAGCCCTCCTCACACTACATTTCGCTTCGACAACATGTTCCAGGAACATAGGCTGGTGAGCGTAAGAAAATGACACAGAAGAAGTCACAATTCTTAACATACATGTGGTCACAATCGCTTAGCCATCTACTGGCAAAAGCTGGTACCTGAGAAATCCTCGCCGGCCGGAGTGGCCGAGCGGTGCTAGGTGCTAAAGTCTGGAACCGCTGACCGCTATGGTCGCAGGTTTGAATCGTGCCTCGGGCATGGATGTGTGTGATGTCCTTAGGTTAGTTAGGTTTAAGTAGTTCTAAGTTCTAGGGGACTGATGACCTCAGAAGTTAAGTCCCATCGTGCTCAGAGCCATTTTTTGAGAAATCCTCAATACATTTCGACAAGAACTCCAGGGTATAATTCGGCGCTTACGGTGGGCCAAAAACTCACAATAACTTCCTTAGTGCATTCTAAGATTACGAAGAAAATAAAATCCATAAATCCTCCTCATAGCAGATACAAATGTCATCTCTCACATCACAATTCGATTAGGCGCACCCTTATAAACTCTAATATAAGTGGCAGAAACTAGTGGGTTCACCGAAGAAAGATTTACCATCTCACAATAAAACTTATTTCACACAAGAAGTGGACAGGAAGTCAAAAGAAATAGAGATGAGGCACAGCAAAATAACACACTTTTATTATTATAGAAATACAATCACATTTTATTGCTGAAAGAGAACAAATAGTAAGATTCATTTGGATCCGCCGATGATCCTCACAGGCTGTAGCAGCACTTCATAACCTAAAACAATTTCAACACAGAGATTACACGTATGCAATATGGGATTATCACTCCATGCAATTATGAGACAGGCGGACTTCGGCATATAGACAATCACGTTTGATTTTTGTGGCGGCTCTGACTCAACGCCCTTTGCATCATTCTACCCAAAAGGTGTACACCCCCCCCCCCCCCCGCCCCCCCCCCCCCCCCACACACACACTTACAAACTGCAGCAATCAGATATGTCATAAAAAATTATTATTGAACACAAACAGGAAAATGACCAATTTTAATCTCTCTGAGGAGACACACTGCTACTTTAGTGCTGTCCCCTTGTCCCGTAGGTCATCTCTGACCGCGTCGTATTGTCACACAGAGTGTAGTCTTGGCTCCCACCTGGGCTCGTTTTCTGCTCATTCTTTCATCAAACGTGTTGACCACGGTCTGGAAGTCGGTTCTATGTTTGAACTATCTGTGATTATCGGTTTTCCCACTCCATCAGCTATCTGTGCCTGTCATTTTCTGGACAGTGTCTCTCCTCATAATGTCTGGGTCTCGGACATGCCTAATTATTACTCTGGTTTTGAGGCTCGCTGCCGTCATCTGCATTGCGACTTCTACACTCATTCTGTTATCTTTCTGTACATACTCATCGACGTCTATTAAAATTAACTTCTATGCCTCCAAAGCACTCCTTTCAACACAGAGCCGAGATTTCTTGTATTCTTTTGGCATAATGTTAGTGAACAATTGAATCAGCTCGCCACTACTGTAAGGGGGTGGGGGGAGGGGGGTCGATATGCTTATTCCGTTTTAGTATCTCAGCGAAATACTTTGATTATAACTTAGATCACGTTGCTGCAAGTGGAGGGACTTTTACGATGCTCAGGCACCCTATTTTGTCCCGCAGCAGACCAGTACAACTTCATAATTTCGGATTAAAATTCTACGAAGGTTGTACAGCGTCTTGTGTCTGGTAAAACTTCCGCGTTTGGATCTCCACTTGTGTAGCTACTCAAGAACTCCAACTTCCTCTGAAATGGGCAGGAGTTCTGGGGGATCTCCTTAAATTACTAAATCCACAATTTAATACGCAGATCTACACCTGTTGTATACGAGAGAAACTTCCTCTGCGAGAAGAAATGCTTATCGTCAAAGTCCTGTGTATTGACGGACACAAACCCCAGTGGCGCACAGGACTCCGTTGCAATGATCTTACCGTGCTTTGCCGACAGCGTGCCTCTAACTCCAAGCTCTTACAAATATGCGTCATTAATGACTCCCAGCCCATTCTCCGGCAGAGGCGCTAATGGCTCCACCCATCGTGGTCGCTCAGTCTCTCTCCGTAACTCATTTGAGACAAGCAGACTCTTCTGTTTTTGAAAATTTAACCGGTGCAGCAGCGTCAGATTAAATCAGATCTCTAATAACGTGTACCCTTTGAGATACTGAGGTGTTTGTCTCCTCTACTTTATTCAAATGCACTACAGCCTGAGCTATCCTGGTCATGCTGCTTTCCTCTGTTTTTGAAAATTCGACGGACGTTTTGTTGATAGATTTGAATGAGCCATCAAGTCCTCCACACAGTGTTACACTTTCATCCCTAAATTCTTATATGTCTTCCCGCGCTTCCTTCCAGTCTGCTGCGGCCCCCATGTGTCTCTCCTGTGTTTTCCCATATATCTCCTGTACTTCTTCCCTGTCAGCTTTTGCATTTTCTAGCGTATGTTTGACCCGGAATGAAATATAACCTGTGATTCCGAAATTTGAGCAGCTCTGCATCACAATCGACTCCGTACACGAGCCACACCAGTTTCGCTGTGTTCAGCTGTCAGTGCGGTTGTCTGGGTTCCAAGCGCCGCAATTGCTGCTAATGAATAACCTTCAGAGAATTCCGACACGGTTTCACGCAATTCCAAGGAATCCTCCTGGCTAAGCGCTCTCCTTGCCTCTCTAGATTGCACTCGGCTGTCCGTATCCACATATAAAGGAAAAGAAATCAAGAACTACTACATGGTGAACTATTGTTATCACAAAATTTACTTCGGTGAAAGACCCTGAACACAAATATATCTTCACACGGCATGTAAATTTTCCCAGTAACACCCTGAACATCGAGTTACATACAAGAGAAACAAATTAGGAATAAGACATACTTCACATGTGGCACACAATCGTATGCTGTCGCTGCAGATTAATGCCCAAGATAAAAATTGGAACAAAAGCACTTGCTACAACATTTTGCACCAACAATATGTATTTCAATGCATCGTCCCAACAGCAGGATATCAGCAGAAAATAAAAGTAAGACCCTGGATAAGGGTCCACATGATATTTAAGCAGTTTGTGTGACCATTTAACCCCAGACCTGGGTATGCGATGACATTACTACAAAATCTGTTGCTTATTAAGTCTAAATATTGGAAGGATGTTAGCCAAATAGTCATGAAACAAGACACAGCTCTCCCTAGTCAATAAACATATTTATAATAAAGGACAGGCGAGTGCAATGCTCCTTATCTTCACTGGGTAATAAGAATATGATCTTTAAGTTTGGCGATTGTGGACAACGATAATAACGTCAAGGTGAGAGCACCAACTTTAGGTATGAAACACGTTACGCCTGTTATTAGTTGGTCGCCTGAGTACGGAAAACCTATAGGATATTTGAAAAGATCTCGTAATTTAATTCAAGTCTGAGTATAGCAGATGTTTATTCCCTCCAGTTATTGGACAAAACACACAAATAGTTAACAAGGAGAATTTTTTTAAATCTGTATTGAATTCACATAAAATGATTTTAATACTGTGGGGAAGTACCAAATTACATAGAAGACTGCATGTACATGAAAAACTCCATGTAGTGGCTTAGGCAGCGTGTTGGAAAGGGTGTTCATGCTCTCTGCACATCGGCCACTTATCTCACGGATGAGTTTCGGCTGTGTACTCGCATGTATCTTTGTGGAGTGTGATTCAGTCCATAATGTACTGCTATGTTTGCTTTCTGTGATAATGACGAGAAAAGAGTAAAGGTGAAATCCAGTGATGGTGCACAGCTCTCTCCTCTGGAACAGCACGGAAGGGGCTGCCAACATTAACGTCCGCTTCTAACAGATGAGACACTGTTGCTGTCGTTGTGGTCTTCAGTCCTGAGACTGGTTTGATGCAGCTCTCCATGCTACTCTATCCTGTGCAAGCTCCTTCATCTCCCAGTACCTACTGCACCTACATCCTTCTGAATCTGCTTAGTGTAATCATCTCTTGGTCTCGCTCTACGATTTTTGCCCTCCACGTTGCCCTCCAATTCGAAATTGGTGATCCCTTGATGCCCCAGAACATGTCCTACCAGCCCATCCTTTCTTCTAGTCAAGTTGTGCCACAAACCCCTCTTCTCCCCAATTCTATTAGTACCTCCTCATTAGTTACGAGATCTACCCATGTAATCTTCAGCATTCTTCTGCAGCACCACATTTCGAAAGCTTCTATTCTCTTCTTGTCCAGCTATTTATCGTCCATGTTTCACTTCCATACATGGCTACACTCCATACAAGTACTTTCAGAAACGACTTCCTGACACTTAATCTATACTCGATGTTAACAAATTTCTCTTCTTCAGAAACGTTTTCCTTGCCATTGCCAGTCTACATTTCATATCTTTTCTACTTCGACCATCATGAGTTATTTTGTTCCCCAAATAGCAAAACTCCTTTACTACTTTAAGTGTCTCATTTCCTAATCTAAGATGAAGAATTTCATGCGTTATGAAAAACTCACGTCGTGCACTGAAGAACAAGAAGAAAACGATGGAGTAGGAGAGGTGTTTAAAAGACTGTACCCTGAAAGCGATGTACGCAGTTAAGAGTGTACTGAAGTATTAAGGACCGGTTAAAGCACCCAGCATTCTGAAATCCATGAGGTGAAATTATCCCCTTCGTCATTCGTGACCTCGTAGATCCCTCAGCGATGGATTCACTGCAGATGGTGCTGTGGCTATTGAAGGAACAGTAAAGAACGCACAGAACTCCAAGGAGCAGCTAGAGGAAGCAGGAAGATATAACCAGAAGATGGAAGCAGCAACGATCGAAAAAGGACTGTACCTGAACCCATGCAAGAAAGAATTAGGTCTCTTTATAAATGAAAAAGGCCCGCTAGCTTTTCTATTAGCCAAACCGATTAAAAACACAGACCAGCTCACGCCTGTTATGAGAAAATTCAGTATTCCATGATTCTGTGATGTGTTTATGCAGGATACATTAACGAAGGTTATGTGGAACTCCAGAAAATGTGTAATTGTGAATTTAGATCTTGCTGGGAGATCAGGAACCCACTAGGAGGCGTTTGTTAAGAAAAATACAAATAACTTCTATTATTTTGACTCGTTTGGAGACTTGCAGCCTTCAGAAGAGTCTCAACGACACTTCACCGACAGGAGACGCGTGTTCTACAATTTTCATTGCTACCAAGAATTTAATACCTGTTTACTCGAGCATATGCGCATCATGTTCCTCCTAACGTTTACGAAGGCTCATATACACTGAAGAGCCAAAGGAATTGGTATACCTGCCTAATATCGTGTAGGGCCCCGCGAGCACGCAGAAGTGCCGAAGCACTACGTGGCATGGACTCGACTAATGTCTGAAGTGTGCTGGAGGGAACTGACACCATGAATCCTGCAGAACTGTCCATTAATCCGTAAGAGTACGAGGAGGAGGAGATCTCTTCTCAGCAGCGCGTTGGAAGGCATCCCAGATATTCTCAGTGTTCATGTCCGGTGAGTTTAAACTCAGAAGAGTGTTCGTGGAGCCACTCTGTAGCAATTATGGACGTGTGATGTGTCGCATTGTCCTGCTGGAATTGCCCAAGTCCGTCGGAATACACAACGGACATGAATGGATGCAGGTGATCAGACAGGATGCTTACGTACGTGTCACCTGTCAGATTCGTATCTAAATGTATCAGGGGCCCCATATCACTCCAACTGTACAACCCCCACGCCATTACAGATCCTCCACCAGCATGAACAGTCCCCTGCTGATATGCAGGATCCATGGATTCATGAGGTTACCTCCATACCCGTACACGTACATCCGCTCGATTCAACTTGAAACGAGACTCATCCGACTTGGCAACGTGTTTCCAGTCATCAAGAGTCCAATGTAGGCTTCTGCTCGGCTTTCCTACCGGCGATCTCCTGCAGCGAGTTCACAGGTAGGTGCAAGTAATGGACGAAAGGGACCCCCCTGCCGGCATCGGCCGGGAAGACAGTTAAAAACCCTTAGTACATTAAATTCGTGGTTGAGAGAAATTTTGTGAAAGACTGTGTAGTGAACGATAATGAAAAAATTAGTAAATCAGTACAAGCGGAATTTTGAACGGAACCCGTTTCGAGTCGCCGGAGAGATTTACAAGAAAGAAGAAGATGTTAAAAAGTCACAATAACAACAAGGGCACATCGAAGCAGAAGATGGCGGCGTCATAGCAGTATCAACGAGTAGCAGTACGGCAGAGCAGCGTTGCCAAATTACACGATGAGTGCGGACCCCGAAACTGGAATAGCAGACAAAGGAAGTCGCACTCGCAGTTTCAGTATGCTGAGGCTACAGCATGCAACGAAATATAAGTTTGTTATATTTGTTGTGTGTGTGTGTGTATGTGTGTGTGTGTGTGTGTGTGTGTGTGCTCTGAAAGACTGATTGGTTGGTTTAAAAGAGGGGAAAAGGGACCAGATTACGAAGTCATCGGTCCCTTGTTCATAATAAAACAATGCCACAAGTGTGAGAATGAAACAGACGAGACATATAACACAAAACGGAAAGAAAGGAAATCCACAAGAGCGAAAACTAAAAGGAACAAAAGAGAACAGGAAAACAACAGAGAGACGCTAGGAACAGAAGAGAGTAAAACAAGAAAGCAGATTACAGTGGCTGGCCGACCACGAGAATAAAAAGGAGACACGAACCACACTGCAACTCAATAAAACCTCCACCCCAAAAGCTTTAGGGTGGAGGACACAGAGAGACAAAGAACATGCGCTAAAACTTGTATCAAATGATAAAACCCACCCTCACGAATGAAACGTAAAACTAAATCAGCCATTGAGGCGTTGTCAGATAAAATGAGCGGCAACGAGTCCAGTAACCCAAGATTTCGTCGTCAAAGTGGGACAGTGCACCAGAATATGGGACACTATCAACCGGGCGCCGCACCGACACCGAGGCGGGTCTTAAGGGCGCACAAGGTAACAGTGGGACGCTCAAACGCGGCCAATGGGGAGACGGCATAGGACAACTGATTCCCTGCGAGAGGTTCGGATGGAAGACTTCCACACACTCGTAGTCTCCTTAATGACACGCAATTCTTTGTGCGTACTGTTATGCCATTCCGTCTCCCAAACCCGGAAAAGCCTGCGGTGTAAGTCAGAACGCAGGTCAGGTTCAGAGATGCCCATCTCCAGAAGCGGTTTCACCATAGCCTGTTTGGCCAGCCTGTCGGCAAGATCATTGCCTGTGATGCCGACGTGTCCTGGGGTCCACAAAAACACTACTGAATGACGGAACCGCTCCAGGGTGTAGATGGACTGCTAGATGGACGCCACCAAAGGATGGCGAGGGTAGCACTGGTCGATAGTTTGTAGGCTGCTCAAGGAGTCGCTACACTGAAGAAATGATTCCTCGGGGCATGAACGGATGTACTGAAGTGCACTAGATATGGCCACCAGTTCTATAGTGAATAAACTGCAGCTATCTGGCAAGGAATGCTGTTCAATATGGTCTCTGTGGGGAAAGGCGAACATTACCATCAGCCATCGAGCCGTCGGTGTAAACGACTTCAGAGACCCGCAACACTCCAAGAATCGAGAGGAAGTGACAGCAGAAAGCCTCAGGGTTAATGGAGTCCTTAGGGCCATGCGAAAGGTCCGGGCAAAACTTCGGCTTACAGCTACACCATGGAGGTGTATGTGAATGGACCTCGAGGAGAGGTGGTAAAGGGAAGGACACCAGTTCAGATAGAAGTAATCGCACCTGAACTGCAATCGTTAGCCCTGACCTGCGCCGCCTTTGCAGGAGGTGAACCACCGTGGTTGGGAAAAGAAGATGGTAATTAGAATGTTCAGGAGAGCTATGAATGTGTGCAATGTAACTGGCGAGCAGTTGTACACGCCCGATCTTCAATGGAGTGACTCCAGCCTCAACTAGTAAGCTTGTCACCAGACTCGTCCTAAAAGCTCTTGTAGCTAGTCGAACTCCGCTATGGCGCAATGGATCGAGCAAACGCAATGCTGGGGGTGCCGACAAACCATAAATCACACTCCCATAGTCAAGGGGAAATTGAACAAGGGCTCTGTACAGCTGCAGCAGCGTGGAGCGATCTGCACCCCAGCTGGTGTTGCCCAAGCAGCGGAGGGCATTGAGGTGCTGCCAACACTTCCGCTTAAGCTGACGAAAATGAGGAAGACCTGTGAAACGAGTGTCGAAAACCAGATCTAGGAATCGATATGCCTCAACTACAGTGAGTGGATCGTTATTAAGGTAAAGTGCCGGTTACGGATGAACGGTACGACACTGACAGCAATGCATGACACACGTCTTCATGGCAGTGAACTGGAAGCCATGGGCATCAGCCCAACACTGCGCCTTGTGGATGGCTCCTTGTAGGCGACGCTCAGCAACACCAGTACTGGAACAGCAGTACAAAGTGCAAAAGTCGTCTGCATAGAGAGAAGGTGAGACAGAGGGCCCAACAACTGCTGCTAGACTGTTAATGGCCACTAAAAATACAGAGACACTCAATACAGAGCCCTGCGTGACTACATTCTCTTGGATATGGATGGAACTATTGGAGACACCAACTTGGACACGGAAGTACGGAGCGACAGGAAGTTTTGGATAAGAATCGGGAGCGGGCCCTGGAGACCCCACTCATATAATGTGGCAAGGATATAATGTCGCCTGGTGGTGTCGTATGTCGTGGGACTGGAATGTGACGACGAGAAAGTGGGATAAAGATCTCAATGCACAATGGACACGATGCACCATGTGAGGCGCTCTTTTACAATTGGCTCACTCTTTGGGAAAATTTTGAAGAATGGAGGTCAAACCGTACAGGGGACCATCACATAAAGGCCAAAACGTGTGAAACTCCTTTTAGTCCCCTCCTATGACAGGCAGGAATACCTCGGGCATATGCTAACCCCAGACCCACTGAGGGGAGCTGAAAGACTGAGTACCATGGATAGTGATACAGATTCTGTAAATACGATAAGAGGAAGACCTCTCATTCAGTGCAAGTGCTTTACAAATTATCAAGCCTGAACAGAGAGAAGGAGTAGATGATAAAGTGAAAGAGGTGGTTATAAACAAAATTTCTGTGTTAATTATGGACAGCAGAGTAGAATCTGCTTCAAGGACGTCAGTTAATGTAAAGCCTGAAAGTGACATTAAATCGGTAACAACCAGCTATGTGATGACAGTATTGGTAGCATTACTGAATCAAATGTGTCAAATGTGGATACCAATTTGGTATAGTACCGGTGGGACAAGGTTAACAGGAAACAGTAATGCAGGAAATATAGCCTGGAAGTATGCAAAAAAATGGTTCAAATGGCTGTGAGCACTATGCGACTTAAATTCTGAGGTCATCAGTCCCCTAGAACCTATAATTACTTAAACCTAACTAAGGACATCACACACATCCATGCCCGAGGCAGGATTCGAACCTGCGACCGTAGCGGTCGCTCGGTTCCAGACTGTAGCGTCTAGAACCGCACGGCCACTCCGGCCGGCGGAAGTATGCAAGAAATGTTCGCAGCATTAATGAGTTCTATAAAAGATAAAACAAACAAACAACATACTAATTTGTCTGAAACAGTTGGTCAGGAAATTAGTGAACTTGATGAAAAACTCTAAAAGCAGACTGTTGTTTTAAAAGAAATGTGGAAAAATGATTTGAAGTCATTAGAAAGTAAATTGGACGGCAAAATTTCTCAAGTTGAGAATAGCTGCCAACAATTTATTAAATCTGTAAAAAGTGAAACAGAAGCCTTGAAAAAAGTTGCTATTGGAAAGAAACAAAGCGTAGATTTGATAAAAGAAGGTGTGCAGAAAGTAGAGGTTCTTCAGCTAACTAACCAGCTAGAAGAGGTTGAAAATAAGTTGGATGAGTATAGCAGTAGATTGTACCATGTTGAAACTAACCTCAGACATGGAACTAACAGTAGTGGGTGTCGTTATGTAGCATATCATGTCACTGACAAGCAGTTTTTACGTTTTGATCCAACAGGAAATGTACAGGTTGATTATAATTAAAGATAAACTTTCAAACCGCTGTAGAAATAACACCACTGGTCAGAATGACGTCAAATTGCAACGGAATATTATCGGAGAAGAGGGAAAACTTATGCCAGAAGAAAAATAAATAGTTACAAAATTTAGCAATAGATGGCGCTGTAAACATCATAATTTAATAGTGGTCGACTACAAATAGCAAATGAATCATACAACAATGCCTAAGATGTACTTTTGATAAACAAACTGTACTCCTCAGTGTGTATGGGTGGACAGGTGTGATGCTGTTAGTTACGTAAGCCCATTCACTAGGGCAAGGTCATATCACATCGGATTGGAAAAATCAGTTTTTAATTGTCCTGAGGCCAAGAACCGCATAAAAAGCATCAATCAGATCGGTTTTTAATTGTCCTGAGGCCAAAAACCGCATAAAAAGTGTCAATCAAATCGGATTATCAATTTCCGTGTGACTGGCGCAAGGCATGTTCAATATGCTGTCCACCGTTTTCTGCAACAAGTTGAAATCGAGAAACAACATGTTCCACAAATGTGTTTCCGGGGTCACGTTCAAATTGTGCTGCGCAATGCGTGCGTTCAATGAAGCTAAGTTTGCAATTGGAACACTGAACACAACCTCTTTCAGACAGCTCCACAGCCAGAAGCCACACGGATTCAGATCAGGTGATCGGGACGGCCAGGTTGTAGGGAAATGGCAGCCGATAATTCTAGCATTTCCGAAATGGCGCTACAGCAGCTGCTTAACTGGATTTGTAATGTGCGGAGGTGTTCAATCTTGCATGAAAATGGTCTTATCCACACATCCACGCAGTTGGAGAGCTGGAATGACGTGGTTGCGCAAAGGACACTCATAGTGCTAACCTGTGACGGTACAGGTGACAAGACCAGAAGCCTCTGTCTCTTGGAAAAAGTATGATCCTATGATAAATGATGCCGTAAATCCGCACCGCACAGTGACCTTTTCAGGATGAAGTGGTACTGGTTGATTTGCGATTTCCGTTGCCCATATTCGACAATTCTGTGTATTGACATATTCTGTCAGATGAAAGTGGTCTTCGACTGTCCACAAAATCATCCACGGCCAATCTTTGTCCACTGTCATGCGAGCAAGAAATTCTGGAGCGAAGGTCTCTCTTGCTGGCACGTCAACAGGAAGCAACTCGTGCACGAGGGTAATTTTCAATGGATAGCAAAGAAAGATGTTTCGTAGGATTTTGCGCACCGTGCTCACGGGCATATCCAATGTTCGGGCAATTCTCCGTGTACTACAAGTTTGCACACCACCACTCGTCTCCTCCTGCATTGCTGTGGCCACTGCTTTCACTGACGTCGAATCAGTTCATTTCCTTCTCTACCTGGTTGCACACTAACGAATTTCCGAATCAGACCCATGGCAGTCACCGGACCAACGCTTTTTTTCAAACCCTTCAGTTTCCGGAACTTCTGCAGAGCGACGTGTGCACAGACGTCATTCTTGCAATACAGCTTTACAAGCAGAGTGCGATCCTGCATTGAGACAGTCATGGCGAACGTCGCAGACGCGAAAGAAGGAAAAGCCCTGTACCCGGCATATTTATACCAACTTCATCGGGTCGTGCGCGTGACAGGTGTTGTCATTTACGTATTTGACACACACAGTAATCAATTTTCACACTATTTTTGTTCTTCTGCCGTACGTTTTCCCCCTTCTATGATAGTATTCCGTTGCAATTAAACGTCATTCTGACCAGTGGTGTTATTTCTACAGCGTTTTGAAAGTTAAACTTAAATTATAATCAACCTGTACATCAAAAAGAATTTTGGAGTGAGTTTGAAGGTGTTCTACCAAGTTTGTCGTGAGGCAGACAAAAAATTGGGTTTATTACGTCTAAATTCTTGGGAGAGGCTAGAACTTGGGTGGTTATCGGTACTGAACAGTACGATACTCAGATAAATTTAAAGAGGCGTTTTCTAAAGAATACTGGAGCACGCAAAAACAAATGGAATTGCTAAATAGCTTCTGGCCTGGGGAAAAGTTTAATCCCAGAAAGGAAAGCGTAAGAAAGTTCGCTTTAAAGTGGATGACAAATTTGTGTCATATTTAAACAATGAAGTCGATCCAGAACAAATTGTTATGGGTCTAGAAGGTAAACTGCCCATGAACGGCGAAACAAAATTATTGCAGCTCCGAGGGATGACGTTCATAAATTCATTAGTTATTTGGAGAGAGTTTAGAAGTTGTTGCATGAGGAGCAGCATGCAAATCGTAATTGCAGACCACCAAATAATGCAGAACCGCGGCAGGGAGTAAACGTTAATAGAATTGGCTTGTGCCTTGGAAATAGCAGGTGCAGAGGTGCCGGGAGGTGGCGCTATCCAGCAAATGATAGGCGAAATAATGGGGAGCAGGCGCACAATTATCGATCGTATTCTCCGGTGCGAGAGGATGTTGCGCCAAGTCGACAGCAAATGGGGGCAAACGTAAGAAATGGTGCAGAATCCCAGGATCCGTCAAACAAAATGCCGTCTGTGGAAGGGCTAGCGTTTAGAAAACGGGAAGTAGTAATTTGAACCCGGTAGAAAAACCCTTTGTACTTGTTAGCACTAAACAGACAGGGATTATAAGTGAGGAGCAGAAGGAGGTAGTAATAACAGACGAAACGAACTACGAAGAAATCTGTATATTTAACGGAGGTTTAGGGGATGTTTTGGACAAACACAACGAAAATAAACACTGGTTTTGAAATTAGCCACAAAATGAGCATATTTGACATATCAATAAAAAGATCAACAATTCTCTATAAATAAAATATTGTATTATTATCATCACGAAGTGCCAAAACAGTTAATTCCCTACAATTACACTATATCAGCACCTCGTCGATGAATTATTTGTGCTATTGTTCTTGTTTTTTATTTTTCGTTTATCTTTGTAAAGAAATTTCTAGTGTAATACAGTGAGGAACTGGTAACAGAGTAGAAAGTTCCACACTATTTACATCTGCGCGACTACTCTCCAGTTCTCACTTAAGTGACTGGCAGAGGGTCTTCGAACTATCTTCAGACTATTTCTGTGGCGTTGGGTTGGGTTGGGTTGTGTGGGGGAAGAGACCAAACGGCGAGGTCATCGGACTCATCGGATTAGGGAAGGACGGGGAAGAAAGTCGACCGTACCCTTTCAAAGGAACCATCCCGGCATTTGCCTGGAGCGATTTAGGGAAATCACGGGAAACCTAAATTAGGATGGCCGGACGCAGGATTGAACCGTCGTCCTCCCGAATGCGAGTCCAGTGTGCTAACCACTGCGCCACCTGTGGCGTTCAACTCTCTAATAGTGCAGGGGGAAAAATGAACACCTAATCTTTCTGTACGAGCTCTGATTTCTCTTGTTTTATTATGTTGATCATTTCTCCCTACGGATGCGGGCAATAATAATAGATTTTCACATTCAGAGGAGAAAGTTGGTGACTGAAATTTCGCGTAAAGATCTCGCCGCAACGAAAAACAGCTTAGTCTTAATTATTGCCATCCCAACTCGCTTATCATATTCGTGAGTCTCTCCCACCTACTTCATGGTAATACAAAACGAGCTGTCCTTCTTTAAACTATTTCGAGTCCTCCGTCAACCCCATTTGGTAAGGATACCATAAAGCACAACAGTACTCTGACAGAGGGCGGACGAGCGTAGTACAGGCAGTTTCTTTAATAGACTTGCTGCATTTCTACGTGTTCTGTCACGGAGGCAAAAACAAAGAAAGAAAGGAGATGGCGCTACGGACTTACGCTGTACGCTGTTTTGATGCCAGAATAGTTGGCGCTTGCCGCCATCTTAAATAGCCCAAGACATTAGCGGACTTTCGATCGCTTCCCGTTCATTATTTCTGTCGAGTGTACGCAATAAAGCTGTTTAGAATACTAAAACTTACAGTGCTTACATGAATAACATACTGTGAGTAAGGCAATTTCGAACGTTTTTGTGTTCTTGAATACGTATTCACTCTAGTAATACGATGCGTTTGACCTCGTTAACGCAGCTGGTTTTTGATGATGTGTTTCGATTAACCAAGAAGGATGTGATATGAAAAGGATACTTTCGTAATGCATTTTATTCCACTTTTACTATATCTGTAGCCGGCCGCGGTGGTCTAGCGGTTCTAGGCGCTCAGTCCGGAGCCGCGCGACTGCTACGGTCGCAGGTTCGAATCCTGCCTCGGGCATGGATGTGTGTGATGTCCTGAGGTTAGTTAGGTTTAAGTAGTTCTAAGTTATAGGGGACTGATGACCATAGATGTTAAGTCCCATAGTGCTCAGAGCCATTTGAGCCTATATCTGTAACGATAGCAAATGAAGCTGGAACTTCGAAAACAATACTTATTTGCTTACTGGACTATTTATTGTTCGTCACATTTTCGGCCTTCAACTCGTATGCACAACATTTTTACAGTTCACATTTGCAAAAAACTTACCTACTTGTTCTTTGTTAACCCACACGCGTATGCAATGAGGAAAGAAGCAAGGCACGCGTATCTCGCGCATGTGAACCAAGTGAGCGGTTACTGAAATGTCAAAGAAACAACTGCCTAGAGGTATACCTCCATGCAGAAGAGAATTTTGGTTTTATTAGATTGTCAACAATTTCTTTTCAGTGTAGTTTACACATCTTCCCAGTCTGAAGTCTTACCTCTGATGCTTCATTCAGCGTGCGGCCAATAATAGCAATTTACAGGGTACATTATTATTTTTTTGTAAATCTGCCTCCATGCTGATCATTTATTAGATTTTTTTTTTAGGTAAAGACAGGGAAATGTTAGTAATTTCTACCTATTACATTATAGTAATAGATAATTTTCTGCAGAGTAGGAGGAAACATTTTCAGTTTAGTTCCAAATTTTATTTTACTGTCTGTCCGGTATTTTATATCAATGGGTAAGTGATCAAAAATTCTGATAGCAGCGTTGAGAACCCCTACTTCTGCTACAGACAACATTAATGTGGCGTAATTAATGTCGTATTTTTCTTCTGGTATCGTAATTATGTACATCATTGTTTCTGTTGAAGTTCAGTGGATTATTTACAATAAATTTCGTTATTGAATAACTATACTGTGATACATATAGATTGCTACTCACACGCCGAGCAAAAGGCAGGTACGACGAAAAGAGAGCTCACATAAGTACTCAGGGAAAGGCGTCTTCAGTACAATCATACACACCAAACTCACACATACATGACGCCTGCCTCCTCCTATACTTATTCGTACAACCACATACACTAAACTCACACACACATGAACGCTGTCTCCGGCTGTTCTAGCCAGAATCTTAAAAAAGGAAATGAAATGTGAGCAATGACTAATTTTCGCAGAAGGAATTTAGGGCATGAGAGGCTGCGCCAAAAATCAGTGCTGTTACGTAGCCGTGTGCTATGCGGGGACGAGATCGTTAATACAGTGTGGCTGGACGGCGGAGCATTTGCGAGTTGGAAGGCACTGAAAAACACAGGAAAGGAGAGAAAGAGCGTACAGTGAATAAAGTAAGGCAAATCTAAAGTCAAATGACAGAAATAAAACCACTACAATACAGGTAAAAAACGCAACCATAATTCATGTAAACAAAAGAAAATATTGCTTGAACGGCTTCACTTACGAATGAAATGTGATTCCTTTAAGCTAAGTTACCATCATATCGATTAGCAAAACAGTAAACAACAGAAGCTGGCATTTTTGATGAAAGAGCTACAGTTTCACACAGTCAAAGCACGTAACAAGGTCGAAACTGGGGACGTGCACGACAGAGTGACGTTACGGAGAAGTATCACCGTGATTAACTATAATGTATGAATGCGGTGAACTAATGTTTTAGGACACTTAAGATGGCGGACACTGGCTTTAAGTTTGTGAAGTAATGACAATTTCCTTCTTTTCTGCCTTCATGTGTTCTGCCAATAAAAAGTGCTCTTTGGTTTGCCTTCCCCACAACATTATCTATGTTACCATTCCAACTTAAGTTGTTCGTAATTGTAATTCCTAGATATTTAGTCGAATTGACAGCCTTTAAATTTGTGTGACTTACCACGTAATGGAAATTTAACGGATGTCTTTTTGTACCCCTGTGAATGACCTCACTTTATCTAACTGAGAAACCACTGTCACTTTTAGAACCATTCAGATATAGAGTCTAAGTCATTTTGCAATTGGTTTTGATATCCTGGTGGTTTTACTAGACCGTTAATAACACATCATCTGCAAACAATCTAAGAGGAAGACTCAGGTAATCACAAATTGCTTATGTAGATGAGGAAAAGCAGGTGGCTTACAACACTTCCTTGGGGAACGCCAGATATCACTTCTGTTTTATTCGATATTTCCCTCCGATTACTACTTACTTTGACCTTTATGAGAGGAAATCGTGGATCCAGTCGCACTGTTGAATCGATACTCAATAGGCACGCATTTTGATTTGAATATCTTCTGGGAACGCTGTGAAGAGGCTTATGGAAATCTATAAATATAGATTCAATTTGAGGTACCGTATGGATTTCATTACTGCGTGTGAATAAAGAGCTAATCGTGTTTCGCAAGGACGATGGTCTCTGAATCCGTGCTGACTGTGTCTTAATAGACATTCACCTTCGAGGTAATTCATTATGTTCGAATGCAGTATATGTTCCGAAATCCTACTGCAAGTCGACGTCAGTGATTTGGGTCCGTAATTGAGCGGATTACTGCTACCTTTCTTGAGTATTGTGACCTGCACAGCTTCCCAGTTTTTTAGTACGGATCAATCGTCAAGCGAGCGGTTTATGTAACTGGTAAGTATGAGGCTACCGTATCAGCACATTCTGAAAGGAATCTTATTGGTATGTTATCTAAACTGGAAGACTAGCCTTTATTAAGTGCTTTAAACTGCCTTGCTACAACGAGGATATCTACCTCTGTTACTCATGTTGGCATTTGTTCTCGATTCGAATTCTGGAATACTTACTTCTTCTTCTTTGTAAAGAAATTTCTGAAAACTGTATTTAATAACTCCGCTTTAATGGCGGTGTCGTCCATTTTATTACCATTGATATCGAGCAGTGAAGGTATTGACGGAGTCTTGCTGCTGGTGTCTCGAGACAGAGTTGTGGAAGTTATTAAAAGCATCCCAATGAGTTTCGAGCTTCAGTAAAACATGGCCAACCCTGAATATTCTATGTTCTTTTAAATTTGGCGGACACTTTTCGTTTCATCTGCACAGTGTTCTGACCCGTTGTGTGTACCATGGGCGATAGGCGCCATCTTTTATTACTTTATTTGGTATATTTCTCTCACTTATCTCAATACTATTTCTGTGGATTTCAACGAGGTCTTGTCTACACAAACAAAGCTAGTTGAGAAAGAGTGGAGGCTGTCAATAAGGAAGACGGCAAGCAAATTTTTATCTTTTTTTTTAATAGATATATTTTGCGTTTACTTTTGGTGGATTTGAGTGTCGCGGTGGACTGACTCTCTAAAACGATCTTGTGATCACTAATCCCTGTACCTGTCATGATGCTCCCTATTTGTTCAGGATTATTTGTTGCTCAGAGGTCAACCATTGACACTTCGAGTACTCTCTTGAACCAACTGCTCGAAATAATTTTCGGAGAAAGCATTTAGTACGGTTTCTGAAAGTGTTTCTTACCTACCTTTGGTTTTGAATACATGTCTTTGACAACATATCGACTGAAGTCAGCACCAACTATAACTGCCTGAGCGGGGTGATGAGTTTTCTTTGAACTTTTCAGCAACTGTATCTTCTGAAACGGGAGATCCGTAAAAGGAACCAATTATTAACTTATTCCTGTACCCATACCAACACACAGGAACTATCTACTTCAGTTTTGTTAAGAGCTAAACTGCTTCTAAGGCTACAAAGACGGCGCAACCAGTTGTGCTAAACCTATACCTACACTGGTAGGTCAATTGTAAAAATTTCGGCTGAACCTGCCTCTGGCTTTAGCCAACTCTCCGTATCATTAGAGCTTTCGTAGTGTATAACTGCTTTAGTGATTGTTGTTATGTCTAATCTCTTCCTGTATTTTTTCTGCATCCTTTGAAATTGAAGCCTTTTCACCACTTTCCGATACCCTCTAACCTAAAAAACGACACAGTCCATTTCACAACAGCCCCCACTATCCGTATATTCACCTCCTGTTTCTAGTGGACACCTGACCTATTAAGCGGAACCCGAAATCACACCTCCTATGGCTCAAGTCGAGAAACCTGCAACCAACAGGGTCGCAGATCCGTATGAGATTCTGATTCAGACTCACCACTCGGCTCTGTGTCAAAGGTCCGCAGTCTGTCCTGTTGACGACGCGACTTATGATGAGCTCTGCCTTCATCTCGCAAGTAAGGCTGGCCGTCTTTAGCACTTCAGCTAGCTGCTGAAATACAGAGGCAGTCTCTTCTAATCCAAAGCGACAAAAATCGTCGGTAGCGACGTGAGCCACCACCTGCAGTTGGTTACACCCTGTGCTCTTAACAGCGTCCAGAAGCACTCATTCCACATCTGGAATGACTCCTCTCGGTATGCACACAGGGTGCACACTAGATTTATTCCCCTCCTCGGCAGCCATATCCCTAACGAGCCCCATTAGGCGCCTCATGTTGGAGCTCCCAACTTCCAATAAACCCCAGCCTCTGTGAATGCCCAGATCTTGCGGGCCGAGAGGGAAATCTGGAACAGGAGACATATTGCATCTGGTTCAGGGTCTTTGTCAGCCACATATAGCACTCGAAACATATACGTCAGACGAAGCCGGGATGCCCTTTTATCAGTCTCTGGAAAGGTGTGGACGATGAAACAACCTCCCCCTAGACCAAGAGTGAGAGGTCATCCTCAGTGCAAGCAATACCTGGGCAGTCACAGTAGTGGACTGATCGAGGAACACAAGGGATGTGCTCGATGTATCTTTCACACTCACGTCCAGCCCCTCACAGCGATGCCCACTGGCATCAGCCTCAAGCCACGTGACCGAACTCAGTTCTGCCTGGAGCTGCGAGTGGAGTGTCACGAACTCAGCTCACATCTGAACACAGCAGTCGGAAGAATTACAGAATAAACGGTGATTTAAAACCTGCAACTGACAAACGAAACTCTGTGCCCTGAAGTGCTGCTGCCTAGTCTTGAGCTGCCGGCTAACTAAGGAGGTCTACAGTTCTAACTGACTACTCACACGGAAACAAACGTCCGACGCAAAAAAAGATGGAAATATAAACTACACAGTAGTTAAAAAGCGAAGATGTGGATCCTAGAAACACAAATACGCCATTAATTTAAGATTCCAAACTGAAATGCACACAACAAATAAAACTACACTATGTGATCAAACGTATCCGGACACCTGGCTGAAAATGACTTACAAGTTCGTGTTGCCTTCCATCGGTAGTGCTGGAATTCAGTATTGTGTTGGCCCACACTTAGGCTTGACCACAGCGTCCACTCTCGCAGGCATACGTTCAATCAGGTGCTGGAAGGTTTCTTGGGGACTGGCAGCCCATTCTTCACGGAGTGCTGCACTGAGGAGAGGTATCGATGTCGGTCGGTGAGGCCTGGCACGAAGTCGGCGTTCCAAAAGATCCCAAAGGTGTTCTGTAGGATTCAGGTCAGGACTCTGTGCAGACCAGGCCATTACAGGGATGTTATTGTCGTGTAACCACTCCGTCACAGGCCACGCATTATGAACAGGTGGTCGATCGTGTTGAAAGATGCAGTCGCCACCTCCGAATTGCTGTTCAACAGTGGGAAGCAAGAAGGTGCTTAAAACATCAATGTAGGCCTGCGCTGTGGTAGTGCCACACAAAACAATAAGAGACGCAAAAACACGACCACACCGTAACACCACCGACTCCGAATTTTACTGTTGGCACTGCATACGCTGGGAGACGACGTTCACCGGGCACTCGCCATATGCAAACCCTGCCATCGGATCACCACAGTGTACATCCTACATCTACATGTCTGCTCTGCAATTCACACTTAAGTGCCTGACAGAGGGATCATCGGCACCACTTCCAGACTATTTCTCAACCGTTTCATTGTCTAATAGCATACGGGGAAATGAACATTTAAATGTCGCCGTGCGAGCTCTAATTCCTCTTATTTTGTTACGATGATCATTCTCCCGATGTATACTGGTGTCAACACAATATTTTCGCATTCAGAGGAGAAAGTTGGTGATTGAAATTTCGTGAAAAGATCGCGCCGTAACGAAAAACGCTTTTTAATTATTGCCATCGCAATGACCCTGCACTGTGTCGTGCGTCGGCTTCTCCGCCCTGGCTTTGCTCGCTAACATCTAGCCGCATGAGAATGCGGAACTGCCAAAAGTTATCACTTGTCCCACTTAACGGTGATCTTAGGAACTTAATGAAATTCCTACGCTCTAACTTTGGATGCCGTAAGGGGACCTTATTGAATGCAAAGTGCTAGCCAAATTTAGTAAGAAGTTCGCATTGTAGATTGTCAAAATTTCTCTTCCAGTAAGTCTTCTAACGCTTACTGTTCTTTGTATGTTGTCAGCGAGAAACAGAGCTGCACTCGATAGAATGAAGACTTTCGTTTAGAAAAGTTGACAGCTCTTAATATGTACATCTGTGTTTTCAACATTCAAGTCGTCTGTCCAAAGCCTTACACAGAGCATCACAATTAAAAGCGAAAACTGACATCAGCGAAAGTATGCAGTAGTAGAAGAAAAATCATTCCAGTTAAGATGGGCTCGCAGACAAGCCATTTGCGAGATAATTGAGAATTAGTCGCCCGTCTCTTCAGTATGAAATATTGCCCTAATTAATATAAATGTTTTCCAAATGTAATCGTTTTTGTTAATTTCCAATCCAGTTAGGTAGTCAAGATTTAAAACCTGATCTGGGTGTTTCTGAACTAATTTGTAACCCATTGCAGAGAGGAAAGCAGCATAGCATCCAGATGAAAACACCTGTTTTAGTTTGCACCAACTGTCAGTACATTCTAACACGCAACATGCTGATGCAATATTATATTTCTTGATGAGGCAGGTCATGGGTGGAATTTGAGCCCGCTTTCGAGGGGAATTTAGTCGAATACCGCAAATTTACATTTTAAAAATATTTGCACTAACTAGGACAGTATTTCGTACTGAAGTAAGTGGTGACTCCCAATCACACACTAACAATTATCATGCAATCGGCAAGTTTGCCGATCTACTTTTGCTGGAACGTTTTCACTTCTATTATCGCATACTCCACCAGTGCTAGTTTTTGTTATTAATTATGATATATGAGATATACATCCAGCAGCAGGCAGTGAAATAAATTTTTAGCCCGTGTGCAGTATTCGTGAAACATTAATTTGGAAATGTTTCAAGCAGGTATGAATTTTACAAAACAAAATTTAAAGATTATAAGCTTAGAAGCAAGTCATTGTTAGATCTTTAACTTCATAACAAATAGATGACGGGTGCGCTTGTGAAAAAAAATAAAACAATTTGCAGTTGTCTTGTTTCTGTTTGAGACATTAGCACGATTGGGATTCTGTCTCGAAAGACGACAAGAAAAGCGTATAACAAGAGTGATTCGTTGCTGTATCTCTAAACTTGAAATTATTGTTAACAGAGATTCCATAATCATGTCCGATTCAAAACATTATTTCCGAGTTCGGCCTCTCTTCATTTTTTTGTTGTTTAAATATTTCTATTGGTATCCTGCTACTCTTCAAAGTGGGTATTCTGTAGCTGCCACAGTTCTGAAATAAGTCAACTGAATCAGAACACGGCAGCTCTGATAAAAACTTTATCTGTAATTATATGAGTCAATGCTTCTGTTTCAGCAATATTACTTTGTGTTCGTCTCATAACGAGTTAGCACCTAGATGAAGGAAGCTGTGGAGGGGAACCAGTGGCAGTTTGTGGCACTTAGTCGAGACGAGTGCCTCAATGCCGCAGTGGGAAACAGCATTGTGCGAGGGCCGGGTGTTCAGGTGGGAGAACAGTCCAGTGCATGCTTAAGTTTTCCTGTACCCACATTGTTGTTCTTATATCGGATGCCACAGCCACGGCCTTATTAAGACACAGTTGCATTTTACAAGTTGGTTACTATACAATCACCGTCACGTATGTCACATGATCAGCTGATTTCATTTTCAAGAGCTACTGTCATCACAGTTTTCGATCATCGGGCTGTGCGGGTGTGTACAAAAATGCGACTGCCATGTTAATATGCAAGCGCCGTTGTAGCAGACATGAATCAGACACATTGTACCATACTTATGAGCAATTCGACAGCAATGTCATTTTAAATCGTTGACGAGTATAGCATGCTGGTCTGCCTCAAGTCTACTGTGACAGAGCTGACGTGTTAAAATTACAGACACGTGTTTGTATACACCCCACAGGGAGATGGGAGATGGTGCAAAATTATGACGAAAAGATAGTACTTGAAAATGGCACAGCACTAAATCAGTTGTGCATGTATATAAATGATTGTGGTTGTGTAACAGACAAAGCGGAAAACGGAATTGTCTTATGAGTATTTAGACACTGGAGTTTCGCGTTTGGTACCAAAAAGGTGGTCTTGCACGGAATCAGAAGGTGTCTGATGGGACGTTACTTTTGATTTATCTCTGATTATAAGACATGCAGCATCTCCTTGCATATTAACTTAATTAGCAGAATAAAAATTTCTAGTCACTTTTATAAAGAGTATTGTGTTCTCTTCTGTAATCATAGGCTATACCGGTAACAATTAGGGGCAGTTTATCAAAATTTTCAGTGATGAGCGTGTGTACTTCATATAAGTTAAAATTTTGGTCAGTTGAAAATACACAGATAGAAAAAAAATAAACAAACGCAACACCAAGAAGGAGTTGTGCAACATAAACAAAAAAGTTGGTAGACGTGTTTCTATATCTGAAAGATGATTTCTATTAAGATTTCGCGCCAGTCGCTTAAATACGTGCTGTAACGGCCATGAGAGATACTTTTGAGACTGCACGTAGAGAGTTGTTGTCAGTCAAGAATGCCTTTGAGGTGATAAAGACGCCATTTTCAGCACCTCACTGAGTTTCAACAAGGTCGTGGAATAGGGCTACGAGAAGCTTGATGTTAGTTCTGCAGTATTGCAGAAAGACTTGGCAGGAATGTAATCACTCTACACTATGTCAGTGGTGGTTGTAAGAACGTATGGTCGCAAGAAGACCGTGCTCGAAGAGCCACGTGACACTACCGAGAGAGAAGACCGTCTTGTTCGGCGCGAGCTCTGGTGCATCGTACTGCTTCTGCAGCAGTAATTTCAGCAACCCTTGGCACCACAGGGATACAACGAACTGTTACAAATTTGATAACTTTATGTGCAGCTTCGTGGCGGACGCCCTGTAGCTTGGATTCCACTGACCCGATACCACAGCAGGGTGGATGTCAGTTGTGTTTTCTGATCACAGCTGGTTGTGCCTTGGTGCCACTGGAGACCGTGTATTGGTTAGGAGGAGGCCAGGTGAGGGCCTGCAGCCATTGGAGCTATGTCTGGAGTTATGGTCTGGGATGCGATTTCATGTGACACCAGGAGCACTCACGGGGTTATCCCATGCTTCCTGACAGCAGAATTGTACGTCAATCTTGTGAACTGCCATTCTTGAATACCATTCCAACAGATAATCCAAAATGAGCCGGCCGGTGTGGCCGACCGGTTCTAGGCGCTTCAGTCTGGAACCGCGTGACCGCTACGGTCGCAGGTTCGAATCCTGCCTCGGGCATGGATGTGTGTGATGTCCTTAGGTTGGTTAGGTTTAAATAGTTCTAAGTTCTAGGGGACTGACGACCTCAGATGTTAAGTCCCATAGTGCTCAGAGCCATTTGAACCATTTTTAATCCAACATGCCCTACATAATGTCTACATGTTGCCTCGGCTTGCTCAGTCACCAGATCTGTCTCCGATTGAACACATCGGACGACAACTGCAGCGTCATCCACCAACAGCTTTAAACGTCCCTTTATTGACCGACGAGGTGCAACAGGCATTGAACTCCATCCCACAAACTGACATCCAGCACCTGTACAACACAATGCATGCATGTTTGCATGCTTGCACGCAACATCCTGACCGCTACGCTGGTTATTAATGTGCCAGCATTTCACATCTTCATTAGATTATCTCGCGTTTACATTAACAAAAAAAAAAAAAAAATGGTTCAAATGGCTCTGAGCGCTATGGGACTTAACATCTATGGTCATCAGTCCCCTATAACTTAGAACTACTTAAACCTAACTAACCTAAGGACATCACATAACACCCAGTCATCACGAGCTTACATTAACCTATGATCTTGCAATATTAATCATTTAAGTACGTACCTAAACGAATGTATCCTCGAAGTTTCATTACTCTACACTAACTATTTCTTCGCTGTTGTGATGTTTTTTTCCGCTAGTGTAATAGTAGAACATTACTCAAGGAGAGTTTTCCTCTCAAAATGAACCCTGATGAATACGAGTAGAAGGGGAACTTCAGCAGTTCGCAGCTGTTACTGTTGCGAATTCGGTTTGGATAAATTGTTTAACAAGTGGACAATAAACAGGATGGTGCGGGGAGCAAGCTGTGAAAGATACCGCTTCAGGATGGTGGCACCCCACGTTGACTTCGTGACGAGCAAGTACACTCGCCGTACACTGAACAGTTCCAGACACAGCCAGTGACCACTCTCAAAACTGTTATGGACGCATAATCCCTTGCAATTCTCGTTCATTGTCACATCACAACATTTCACAAGCAATTTTTTCACTCTGTAACTCCCATCGCAATGGTTGACCAATTTCATGTTATAGTGTTCTATTTTCATTGGATTTTCTGAGTAGTACATAAATTCTAGGCCTGCGCCACAAATATTTATAACGTTTTAAATCACTACAGCTTCTCAACAAAACCATTGGAATCCAGTAACGCTACTCAAATATCAAGGCGCTGCTGGAAATTTCTGCATTGGAGGATTCACCACATTTTTTTCAGCATTTATTGTTAGTAGTTTGGAAAGGGAGCAGGATCACAGAACTTGGTGATTTGGACATTGAAGTGTATCACTGTATTTTTAAACTAAATATAAGAAAACATCAAGTCTACCTACAAGACGTAACACACATCAGCGTCATGTAGACCCATTGAAATATCTGACATCGATGTCTTCACAGTGCAGCCATTGGAACCCTTCAATAATAAAGAGACTCATGCAGTTTCGAAATGAACATATTAATGAAAAGAAAGACTAACGTAAAGCAAGCATTCGTTTAAGTTAGTCTTTGTCTCGATCGACCTGTTTATTTCTAGTCTGCATCAGTCTCTTCATCCCAGCGCACTCTACCTGACGAGGTCAGGAGACCCATTTTGTCAGCCCTGATTCTTCCATCAGCCATTTCTAATGACTTCTGAGCGCCAGAACGCTGAAAGTAAATCAAAAACGACTAAATATACAAAATCAGACACAGATTACATGAAGCAAAGTTCGCAACTAGAGAACCACATATATTAAAGAAAATATTTAATATACATTTTTAATGAAGCAAGGACATTATAAAGTAGGGTGGACTCGTCTTAGCGCAGGGCCTTGATGGAATATTAATTTTACGTTAATTATCTCAGCGATGCCTAAATGCAGTTGTGCTTGGCGATAGGTATTCTGCTCTTAGACCTTGCAATACGAAGTCATAGCATTTCAGGAGAATGAAATGAGATTTTTCTCTCATGATGCAGCCAGGTAGCTTTGAGGAACTGCGTGGGACTGAAGACAAAGGGCATCGATGTTGCCATTGTCTCAGGCAGAGATATCCACTGCTCGGTCTTTGGATACAGTATGTCTACAGTTCGCACCAGCTATGTTATCTAGGACAATGGTTCCCAAATTTTTCCTCTGACGGAATATATTTAGAATACAGGTATTTTGATCGAACACCTTCTTTATTTCAGGGATTAATAAAACTGATATGATTTTAAAAAATGAGAAAAACTTGTTTTATTCAGTGATTATTGCAATTTGAAGTGATACCTAATAACACAGAAAGCTTAATAAGTTCTTTAAAAAGTTAATAAAAGTGATGAAAGGTCCTCCGTGCTATTAATACTTTTACGCGGAGCACTTATTCATTTCACACGGAACATCAGTGTTCTGCGAAACACATTTTGGAAAACCCTGATTTGGGAAACCTTTTTAAAATATGTGTTATTAATATTCCTAAATGTTACCTATTATTAGTATTCCTAAAAAGTATTTTAAATACGTTCTGTGGATTTGTGCTTGTAGCATAGCGTGATGATGGTACTTGGTAAAGTGATTTTGGATAACCTTAGGGAGAGCTTCTCCGGGGTGTTTTCTTCTGCAAAAGTTTTAAAGGTCACTATATCCGTGACTCTCCACGTGTGCTTTTGAAATACTTCTACAGCACAAACACATGTTACAGGCCTGGGGACATTGTTCGCCACTTATTGGGTCAGGTATTTCAGGAAACAATTTGTGGATCGTCTCTTACGTCCGAGTTTATTTTCTGCAAGGTCGCTCGGTAATATTCTCGTTCTCTCAATTTCGTCTTTAGTCTTCTTTTGTTTGATTCCCAAAGTGACGTCCGTGGTGTGCTATGGCGTGAGACAGATTCGACCGGTGCACGCCAGTTGGTGGACAGTCTAGTGGGGTTTTTCTAATGCGTGTGCTAGATAGTTTCGAAGAGTTGCTGCTCGTGAATGTTGCTGTCCTATAGTCTGATTCGCAAAGGACTGGAAGCACAGATGCATGTTTTCACCCTCACCGTGGATCCCGCTACATATTGTTAGTTGTTGGCAGGGCACAACATTGTTTTAACGACGGAATGTTAATGTCGTTTATTGCTGTTTACACATTTTCTATGATTCGGAGCGGACCTTGGTCGGGAACAACGCACACTCCAACACTAATCGAATTAACACAAATAATTCAAGGCAATTAGAGCAGAAAACTGTATAGTGCCTGCTATAGAACGGCCATTAGGCAAGAAGTTTATAATATGGTGATAGATTCATCGCATCGAGCGAGTCTGCTTAGTGGTGAGGTACTGAACTCGTCAGGATGGTGATTCACATCCTCAGTAACAGCTCTTTGCTTGGAACGCACCTCCATTACAGGCGACATTTTGAAGGCTACGTGTAGCATCGCCACCTGTCGGAACATCATGAAACTAAAGAGGCTGAAGCGGGAATATTCCTCGACGTATCGCATTTTTTCAATAGATATTAAGCGAGAGAAACATGTGTTGCATTACTTATTAAACACCCTTCGTACGTTGGCCAGTTGAAAGTGTACACTAACTTACAAGCTCTATTATATAGTAGCATTTAGACTTCACGTGGTTTACAGTATAATCACACCATGTTTTCGTTGTAATATGACTTCCAAAAAAAAAAAAAAAAAAAAAATGGTTCAAATGGCTCTGAGCACTATGCGACTTAACTTCTGAGGTCATCAGTCGCCTAGAACTTAAAACTAACTAAACCTAACCAACCTAAGGACATCACAAACATCCATGCCCGAGGCAGGATTCGAACCTGCGACCGGAGCGGTCGCCCGGTTCCAGACTGTAGCGCCTAGAACCGCACGGCCACTCCGGCCGGCAATATGACTTCCAGAAGAAGGTCTTAAGACGGATCTTAGTTACAGAATCAAATATCATTATTAAAACAACAGATTTAGGGGTCCTCCAAGAAGTATTTTTGTTGACTTACTGGCTTCGCTGACACGTGATTTAAAAGTGCTACTTTAAAGAAACGAAAGAAACTGATTTTCATTCATTTCCCTTTACCAATATTAACTGTCGTTAGTGAATACTGTTGTTTTTAACGTAGTAGGTGGTGTCCTTTTGTAATAGACATCTTTTTCGGTCCAAAGTGTACATTTTTTTTCCTCCGTGGTGTGAAAATATAGTTCCATGTCGAACGCCGATGTTGTCATTTTCCAGGTCTATTGTGTATGCCAGTAGCTGCTGCGAAGTTTCAATAACAATAACAGATGCACGTGCAGTGTAAAAGAAGCAAACATCTTCGGTCATTCTACGAAAAGGTCAAACAGCGCAGCACAGTGCTGGAGACGGGGCGATACGAGTGTGTGCCGGAGGCTGCGAATGACCCCCAGCGGAACTTGACGCACGTCAGTAGGAGCCGGACGGGAGGACGAATGCAGGAAGTCTGCATGTTTCGGCAACAATTCTCTGTCTGGATCTGTCACTGTCTACTGACTAAGGTACTGCGTCACTCGTCTGCAGTTACAGGCGAATTGTTGAGGTTAAATCTCCACGCCAAAGCATTTGGGCATTGACTGTGATGCTAGAGGCAAAAACGTCGTAAATTTTGTTTTAGAGAAATGCTAAAAAATTGCTCTGAGAAACATAGCACTATGAAAAAAAATCCCTTTTCTTGAGGTCGTGAGGATGTCACCGTATTTATTCTCAGACACTAATTGTAACAAAATACCTTTTGCATTTGTACGCTTGTTATATCTCTAACACTGGAGACGAAGAGACTATTTCCCGTTGGGTGCCACAGTTCCGTTAAGGTTTAATAACTGCAATACCTAAACACGAAGACTGGGAACAGGGAGCTTACATGTGTTGGACAATTTAAATCCAGAAAATTATTGCCACGAAAAAAGCAAAAAAAAAAAAAAAGTTCCAATTCCTACCAAATCAGATTCGGGAAATAATTCCTCCCTAACTAACTGACTTGATTTCCAGTTATACGCTGGACTACAAATCTCCCCACCGAACGGAAAGCAATGCCGGGTATTTAGTTTCATTATGTGGCTAACAAGGTCTTCCTATAATATGTAGAAGTCAGCTGTATCATTCGTAATCTTGCTTGTTCATTTCAATATCAAATTAAATAGATTTAAAGAGCCACTGAGGCTAAGCAATTTGAAAAAAAAAATTATTGTGTGTGCTAATAAAATACCAGTGAAATCGAAATTGTACACTGCTCTTCCTGTAGTTCGCTTATGTCGCCATAAAAAAAAGGAAAAAGGAGCCAGGCGTAGGAGCTGAGTTCAAAGCCCTTTAGGCCAATTTGATTTGTGTTTTGCATGTTTCCCTTTATTTTTACAGGCAAATGACGCGAATATTCCTTTCAAAAAAATACAGTCGTTATTCTTCTTCACCTTTGTCAGATTGAAGCTTTTGCGCCACCTTCTTGCTTTAAAGACCTAACTAACGGCGATAATAACGTAGCCAAGGAGTAAATGCGAAACAAGAGAGCAGAAATAATGAGAGGTCGCAGCTAAATAGCTCTTTCAGTTGGCTGAGAGTGTGGTGCCTTGGAGTACGTTCAGCCTGCGGGACAAAGCAGAGGCTGTTCGCGTCCAGACGGCGAGCGATGGGTTCAGAATAGACACGACCGTCTGCGCGGCAGCGGGACAAAGGCCGGCGTCTAGGATGCAGTGCGCGGCATTACGTCCCGCTACGCGTTAATTGGCTTGATAATGAGTCTGCCTGCTGCCTGCAGCAGCATTTGAAACAGGCCGGACAGCATTGCTTTTCGGAGAGCTCGTGCAGCGGGTCGGAGAAAGAGGAGACCTTTGCAAACGCCGCGTGGACTGTGTGTCTGTGATCAAGTATGCAGCTACGAATGAGATTCACCAGAACTCGAGGTATCTGCATTGAGTATGCGAGCGAATTGGTGCTTACATGTCGTCATACTCATTTCACATTGTTGGCGGGAAGGTGTAGAAGTCTGTAAATTCTTCCTGTACAGCAATCTGTCAAGAGGAAATGGAAACTAAATCATCAAAACTGAGCAATTATTGTGCAAATATGTATCATGCGCCCAGTTGTATGTGTAGCAACATCGGTTCTCGATTTCCACATATTCTTCTCACGCTTCTTTTGTTCTTAACATTTCTCCTGCTTTAGGAAGTTTCACACAAGATGGACATTTTCTCGACCTACATATATTTGGTTCTTTTGTCTCAAGCCTTCCGCCTGTGGGTCTTGTGATTTACGATCGAGCGCTGTATTGCATGTGCTCGTCTGCCGCTATTATAACAGAACTGGTCAGCGTCGAAGGGAGCTGTACCATCTTTTTTTTTCGGAGAATCGAAAGATTGTTCTGTAGGTAACGTAATGAACTGAGAAAAATCAGTCGATTGTAGAATGAGCGTGAGTAGCTAAAATATATTTACAAATATAGCGTGAGGAACACTTTTGGAGATAAATCTCCTATGAAATTTGAGTACACCATTCCTAAAGAGGTCAAATTAACCACTTTGGTTAAGTTTAAGTACTTTTCTGACCAGTAGAAGCCATGTAATGTGAAACGAACCCCGGAAAGAATTAGTAGGAAAGCAGGTAACGAGATGAGATAGCAGGTAACGAGATGAGATTGTTTGTTGTGTGAATATTTTTAGTGGTCCATGAGGTGAAGAGTGCAGCAAACTGTTATAAACACGAAACTTGTGATTGTGATACAAACTTTCGAGAATGACAGATGCATCTCTTATGTGGTCACGAAACAATCAAGAGGAGAGTTATGAATGTCTCGTGCTACAGCTCTGTCAATGGAACATGTCAGTATACGTGTCCTTTATTCTTCTAATAAATTGATTTTTTACGTACGTTGTTGGTCAGAATGTAGAATATGCGAACTCGAGCATCACGTAGGCAGGTATCATGGTGTTTATCATGGTGTATCGCAACAGGAAACTCAACTAATGAAGTCAATAAGGCTTCCTTTTATAGGTTTCATCGTGGTGCAACGTTCAATGGAACATGTTTATACAGAAACTTTGTACCATACTCGGGCTAGATCCTAGAGTCTAGTCTTTTACCATCTCAGCCATCCGGGCGCGGCCCTTGTAGGGTAACGGAGTGGTGCTGACAGCTGTTGCTTTTACAAGTTTTGGCGAATACTGAGGATATGAATTATTGACCATTGTCTGAGTTCACTGCCTGAGTTGCTTTTTCAATTCCACAGCTAGTGGCCTTAGCGTCGATAGTATTGTGCACTGTGGCAGAAAAATCTGGACAACGCTTAGAATGACAGAATGAGTATCGAACGCCAGGAGTCACATGGTGCCTTTAAATGATCAGGCGAAATCTGTGTGCACAACCAGCCAAGAGCGTTCTGACGTGGATCATACGGGCAACCATGGCATCGAGGCCATTTGATTTTGTGGGTATGGCATTTTTTCACTTAGTCTATGCGTGGCTAACGTATAAATCGTCATGCTAGTGATTCGCAAGAACAATGCAGGGGCTCGAGGATTTGTGGCCGGAGTGTGGATGGAAAGACGATCCAACATTCCTCACCCACGGCAGTCTGTGATACGACGTCATCCAATCCATTTAGCAAGTGACACAAAAGAAAATAGTATCTACATCTACGCATATTATTCGCAAACCAATGTACAGTGCATAGTGGAGGATACTTAAAATCAATATTAGTGATTTTCCTTTCTATTTCATTCGTATACTGAATAATCTCTTTTATTTTACTCTCGTGCTTCCCATACAAGATACAGGAACTTGACAGCATAGTGGCTGGACAGACTCAATACAGTTTCTCTAAACTTACTGAGTGCATAAAAAGGGGTGTAGGGCAAGGATGCAGCCTCTCACCCCTACTATTCAATATACGCATCGAAGAAGCAATGATGCAAATAAAAGAAAGTTTCAAGAATGGGATTAAAATCCAATGCGAAAGGATATCTATGATAAGATTCGCTGATGACAATGCTATTCTCACTGAAAGTGAAGAACAATTACAGGAGCTGATGAATCGAATGAACTGCCTAATGATTATAGAATATGGATCGAACGTAAGCAGGAAAAGCATCAAAGTAATGAGAAGCAGCGAAAATGAGACTAGCGAGTATAAGGCGTCGGAATTTGGGACACCTTACATGTCAGTCTGGTGCCTCAGTTTTATGTGTCGTTTATAGTGTTGCTAGACACTGGTTTTGAAACATGGGCGGGTTTTTGTGTGTATATATATATATATATCAATTGTTTGAGATTTAATACACATGGCACCGAGAGTGACGAGAATACCTCCCTTACGTAAAGTTGCACGTTTAAGTTAGGTAGAGACATGGTGGAAGCATCACTCACAAATTTTGCTTTGAGTTTCGGGAGACTGCAGGTCTATGTTTGTGGTGAATGAACAACTCAGTACGAAACTAAACGATCACAGTAACAATGATAAAGCGAAGCAAGTTACTACAGCAGGAGTGATGGTACACAGATGAAAAGCTAGTAAGTTTTATGCGAAACTCAAAGAAATTAAAGCCTTATGCCAGGAACATTAATTTCCTTGAGTTTGGCATAAAACTTACTAGCTTTTCATTCGTGTACCATCATTAAAGCCTTATGCCAGGAACGACTGGCAATGGCAAGGAAAGCGTTGCTGAAGAAGAGAAATTTGTTAACATCGAGTATAGATTTAAGTGTCAGGAAGTCGTTTCGGAAAGTATTTGTATGGAGTGTAGCCTTGTATGGAAGTGGAACGTAGACGATAAATAGTTTAGACAAGAAGAGAATATAAGCTTTCGAAATGTGGTGCTACATAAAAATCCTGAAGATTAGATGGGTAGATCACATAACTAATGAGGAGGTATTGAATACAATTGGAGAGAAGAGAAATTTATGGCACAACGTGACTAGAAGAAGGGATCGGTTGGTAGGGTATATTCTGAGGCATCAATGGATCACAAATTTAGTATTGGAAGGCAGCGTGGAGGGTAAAATCCTAGAAGGAGACCAAGAGATGAATACACTAAACAGATTCAGAAGGATGTAGGTTGCAGTAGGTACTGGGAGATGAAGAACCTTGCACAGGATAGAGTAGCATGGAGACTGCATCAAACCAGTTTCTGGACTGAAGACCACAACAACAACATTCCAGGAACAATAGGCAACTGGTGCTACACTTTTTGATTACATTCATTCAGAATATCCCACTTCCGGAGATAACTGTTCAGGAAATGTTTACTGCCGATAATTATGGCACTACGGATTCGAGATTCATGACTTCAAAAATGATACTAGACATTTGTATACATATTATGAGAGACAATCTTTGAAAGGTTTGTAACTTTATTTAGGATTACATCAAAAAATGCCTCCTGAGAAAAACGTACTTCGTCTTTTTTCGGACGGTTGTCCTGGGCAGAATCTTAGTCATACAATTTTGATATTTCCCTTATACCTTGTACAAAGCAAGCGTTTTCGCATAATTTTTCAGTACTTATCTGTTCCTGGACACTCCTTCCTACCATGTGACAGAGCCTTTGGAAATCCCAAACGAGTAATAAGAAGACATGACTGAATTTATCTACCAGAGGATTATCAGCACATGATTGCAAGTAGTTGCAAATTAAGGCCATGTACAATATCAGTAACCAAAAACAAAAATGTAACTAACTTCAAAAGCTGGTACCCAAACTGTTTTATGAAACTAACAAATCAACTGTTCAAGGAAATAATGAAAACTTCTCAGTTTCAACCTGTAATCAATTAATCTATGTCAGTTCTTTGCCAGGTTTTACTTCTGCTAGTCGCTTTATTGGAGGACTACGTGCAAACGCTTTTAAACTGCTCAAGCCTCACGTTACTCCAATTTTTCCAAACGAACTGTCCTAGAAAAAATCTATGGCACCAATGCTGATGCTTGTCCTGACACGTTGGAGGTCACTGCAGTCCCTGACAAGTTGGTGGTCGTTGCTGCTGCTGCTCGTCTGGACACATCGAAAGTCGCCACTGAACAGAAAAGAAGAAGCAATTACCATCCACACACTTACTTTTACTGTTCTTCCTATTCTGCTGCTGTGATGTGCTGCACAATCTCAAGCACTCCTGGTGATGCCATCTCATTGCTCTTCTTCTACCAGAGACTGTCTGGGACTGGGGAGCTGCTTCATTCGTTTTATATCGTCCACATCACGACCACGTGAGCGGCTATAGCGGTCCTGCGCTGCTATTGGCTCCTGAGAGATGTGGTGGGGGTCAACAACAGCGCCCTCTGGTGGCGGTGTTGTGAACTTCGTCAGATGGTCTGCGAGCCTCAAGGTGAACACAAAAATTGGATATTCCTGCCAATAAATTTGAATTTCCTGCATTTTTTCCAATTTCCAGTCAAAGCTTCAATTTCCCACCATTTCCAGGGGTGGAGGGGCGAGGGGAGGCAAGATGAGGAGGAAGGAGCACGTGCTGGCAAAGGAAAACCCATGACATCATCAGGAGGTAATTAATTAATATTTTGCATAATTAATTTGGTATCAATTTCATAACAGAACGTACAAATTCCATTGCCATACTACTTATGCCATTATAGTATGTAAAAAATCAGTAATAAATGCATTTTTATTTTTTAACGTTTAACAGATACTTAGTGGAAAAACTGTATAACTCCAAGTTTTGGCTTTGGCTGTACAGCTTCTCAGGTTGCACATAATGAAACATGCTTGGCAAGATCTTGTAGAGAGTCATTCCTTACAACTTCGCTTTTCACTTGATTATTGTAAAATTTACCCTTTTGACACAGAACATTTTTGTGTTTATCTTAAAATAAGATTTTTGGGGTTGTATTATTTTTTTTTCTTTACCTACCGATTCAATTATGAAACTTATTTATATTATTTGGATATAAAAATAATGAAAAATTTAAATAAATCGAGTGCTTGATTTTTATGGTTCGATATAATACGTAACCTGAAGGAAATATTAGTCTGAACAATAATAGAAGTTGAATAAAAAATACAGACAAGTTCATCATACGCTGTTGTCTTAAAATCTAAGTACGAATTGAGTAGTATTTTTCAAAGCATCTATGCACTTTAGACGTTGACATAAGAAGATGATTCCACTGAAATAGTATCAAATATTCTTGCCTTCGTTTAGTGAATAAAGATTTTATAATGTTAATGGCGTCCAAAGTTTCTCTTAGAGTTCGATTTCATCGTTAAAAAAATTGAAAGTTTAATTTATAATTTCTACTTATATTTGTACGTGTCTGTTTGGTATCTGAAAACTTGGGAAAACTTATTTCGATGTTACAATACATATATCTCAGACGAGGACCTCAGAGCGACGTTAAAATTGAATTTGGAACGGAAATACGTAAGGCTCACGCCACACAGTGCGAAATCGAGACTAGGCAGTACATCAAATAATTCTCCGAGATAGTAATCCTTTTTCAATGAAATTTAGGTATACTATTTCACTGCAAAACAAGATAATGTAGATTAAATCGTTGACCCTAACTATAGCCTATATTTAGCATATCTATAGCCTTTAACAATCACCGTACCAGAACTCTTCAGTTATTACAGAGCAAATTGACATAAAAATTAAAGCATCTGATTTTCCGCTTGAAAACTCACAAGACGTCATTTTACTGAAGTCTTTTACTGGTATTAAGCTTGTGAACTGATACCGACATTTTCACAAAAACACTCACGCAATCACTATGCCTTACAATGGTCATGAATTTTGGTGGTAACTAAATTCATTGGCCTACCTGTTCGCACGGAGCGCTCGTCTATTCTGCAACCTGTTACTGTTAAGATAATGGCGAAACTGTCAAAATTCAAATTTCATTTACCGTATTTGCGATGTGCAATGCAAGACGGTAACTTATCATTTTTCATAAAAAATGCTTCTGCAGCACAAAACTCACGATTTGCAATGCGAGTGTACAAACGCCTTTATAAAGGTAAGCAATGAAAAATGTAGAACCAAACTTGACGACTGATAAATGAGAACAAAGGATCGAAGTTAAACTATGCGTCATTAAGCCATGACAAAAATACACATTTTCATATAAAGTTTGCACACCTAACAAAGTTAGCTAAATATTTCTTAACAATTTTCCAACGAACAGTTTCATTCCTTGACACCTGTTTCGCCTGTAAGACAAAACTATGCGTTGCAGGATAATATTTCTAAAGTAAATTTCAACTATGCGAAATATTCCAGCAACAAGAAATTATACAGTTATAGATATAAATGTATAAAAAACTGAATTACCTTGAAATTTTCCCTTTTAACATTCTTCTATACAGTCTCGTTTTCTTTACTCAAAACGTATTAGTACAAAGTCCATCTTAAATAATGCTGCCTCCACTACATGGCACGCCAGCTTCAATCCTTTTCAAATCGAGTACATTGCGAGACTGTCGCAACACACATCGCCTGCTACTCTCTTCTTCTTCTTTCTGACCATCACCTGTAGTCTCAAGAACAGACAAATAATGTGGTTTTATCGATCCTACAGAGGTTGAGTATATTTACCAATTCCACAACATCCTTCTCATTTATGGCCAAAACTTCTTGAAAATCGATAAGACAAATAGGACAGTTACCTTTCAAGTGTTAATGGCGTCCAAAGTTTCTCTTATGTAGTTCGATTTCATGATCGAAAAAATTAATTTCCTGTAACAATTTGTGATACAAAAATCTCGTGAAAGTGAAAAAATTATTAGTGTGGTCGGATATAACACATTCAAAACCTTGTGGAGTGCTGTAATTTATTCAGTATAAGAAAAATGTCCACAGACGACGACAATGGGATACATACTCACACTCCATTCACCATTTTCAATTTATTGGACAGAAGTTGTCAAATTTTAAGGCAACTGTGGGCATTTACAAAGAATATTTTTGGAACAGAAAAAGGGGAGAACACTGAACAATATGCAGGATCAGTCCACGAACTTCACGTAAGCTGTTGTTTTAGTATCTGGGAATCCTAATTCTACCTTCCTTGCAAACTTTGAACCGCCTTGCAATTGAACTGAGAAAACGAAAGAAGCACACAAGTTTTGGCGTCTAAATGGAAAGAATTTTTTATGGTGTTCTCCTTTAGTACTATACAGGAGTTCCTCGGAGTAGTTTAGAGTTTTTCGCAGAGCTCGCGTTACTTATATGTATATACTATCGAAAAAAGCTGTTGTACGTTAATTCGCGTTTTATCAACACTACGCAAATCACGTACGTGTCTTTCCACAATGGAGTAGCTTTAGCTCACGTCGTACCGCGGAGGCTGAGAAATAAGAAACGAAATGTAAATAAAGAAAACTAATCCTGAACGTGGCGTTACCAAATCTCCACGGCTGCGTGTAGTGAAATGTTCGAGGTAGGCGTTACGTAAGGTTTCGGCAGCCACACAGCAGTCAAACGCAAACGTAATCTCGCGATTAGACGCGTTATTTACTCAGTGGGGAGCCACGGGGCTCTTCTTCCTCGCGCTGCCGGCTTTTATCCGCGAATGCTTTTGAAGTGCCGCCTTCGGACGGTTCTCTCTCCTCTGCAGACTGTCAGCTCCAAAATTCCGTTTGCGGGCGCGGCGCTGCGCGGGCTGTGGGACTAGCAGGCGGGCAGGCTGCTGCCGCTGTGGGGACTGCGGCCAGCGCCACGGCCGGCTGCCGCCGCAACTAACAGAACCAGTGGCGCTGGAGGTCCTCCACACAGAGGCGAATCCACGTGTTTGGGTGAGGGAGGTTATGGGGTTGCTGGCACCCAGACTATACCTGTTCAAAAAAAAAAAAAAAAAAAAGGGGAAAGATTGCTTAAATACTGTTAACTGGGTAACCGGTTCAAACACACTAAAGCTGCCACTATCGGATCTGAACGTAGATTAACATTTATAAACCATTTGGATAAATGGAAGAATTTTATAAATGTTAATCTACATTCAGATCCGATGATGAAACCTTTAGTGTGTTGAAACCGGTTATCCAGTAAACAGTATTTAAGGGATCTTGGCTTTTGAATTATTTCTACAACAGAGTGATCGCCCCACTGCGCACTATGTGTTCACTGCAAAAAAATAAATAAATAAATAAAATAAAATAAATAAATAAATAAAAATGCTAAGTACCTTTTTGGAGACAGAATTTCTCTAATCTCAGCCCTCATTCCCACCCCCACTCCTCCCCCAGACCGCAGTACTGGGTGCGATACTGCCTCCATACTAAACATCTCTTACAAGTTCCTGGAGACCAATGGAATCATTAGGGATCGACTGGTTGGTGGTAGACAAAGAGGAAATGGGTATCACTTGGGCGTCTGACGTATTATGTCGTTTACGATTAGTTAAATGCCTTCCATCTGTTGACATTTCAAATGAAACGTAATTATTAATACTGCAATGCTCGAACCATTTCAAAAAACAGAATAGAAAAACCTGATTCATTCAGTATTTTCTTTGGAAGGCTGTTAAAAATCAGGCTGTTCGCCACCCTTACTTTTTTCTTGAGTATAGCAGTAATATTGGCAGATGTCAAGTTTGTTTTGTTTCTAGATGACTGAAAAATCAAGATGTGCAGAAAATCAAGTATGAGTTTAAGAAGAGTTATTAATGAAACAGATACCCCAGTTCATTATCAATAAACTAAAAACGGCATACTACATGACTTTCACGACTTGTAAGAGGTCTCCACACAACATCTGTCTAAAATGCGAGGGTCGTTCATTAAGTAATGCCGCACTTTTTTTTTCTCAGAACTTATTTGTTGTTAAGAGCCAGAATTTGGTGACAATATACATCAACATGTCTTGCCCATGTCCTACTTTTCTACGTAGTCTCCATCACGTTCTATGGCCGTACGCCAACATTGTGGGGGAGCATGTATTCCCTGCTGGTGAAAGCTCTTGTCCTGTAGGTGTAGCCATGTTTTCACTGCATTACTGACACTCTTATCATCTTCAAAGTGTGTTTCCCATCATGAATCTTTAAGTGACCCAAAGATATAGAAGACAGATGGTGCCAGGTGTGGACTGTGGGGTGGATGACGCAATGATGTCCAACCCAACTTGGCGATGTGTACCAGGGTTCTCAGACTTGTGTGTGGGCATGCATTTGCAAGCTTCTCACCCAGGTTCTGCAGAAAAAAATGCTCTCCACGGCCCTCTCCCACTGTTCGCTTTTACTGCAGTCAAATAACTCGGCACCCTCTTCATTTGAACGCAGGTAAAGCTTGCCGCTATACCTTCTCTAGAGCATACAAGCAAGAGCATTAACTACTGCCAACCATTTCATCATATGAATGAAGTCGGATCGTATCAAATATAGCAACCAAATATTGAAGATCGTCTTCCCTAAGATCATTATGCAGCATAACACCATATCAAAGGTGAGAGTGCCCTGCAATCTCTCACATTATCTTGTTGGAGCAAGATTTCTGCTGGATTCTTGTTCGATCGAATGCGTCGGAAACAGTTCTTGAGTTTACTCAGAGTCTTCGCCTATGCCTCTGAATTGATGGTTGACCCTCTTGGTACCACATCCACGAGAATAACGCCAACACAATCGCAGAAGACTGTCTTCATGATTTTACCGGCAGACAGGGTTGTCTTGAATTTCTTTTTCTGGTGAATGAGGATGTGACACTCCATCGACTACCGTTTTGTTTCTGGCGCAAAGTGGTGCACCCAGCTTTCGTCCCCCGTAACGATCCATGACAGAAAGGCCTCTCCATCGGTCTCAAAACTCTCGAACAATTCAGGTGAAATGGCCTTTCTTTGAATCTTGTGATCTGCTGTGAGCATTCGTGGAACCCATCGTGAGCACCTCTTTGAATATCCGGGGGTCTCGATCATTGCAGACGCACTTCCAGTGCTGACTGACAATTGTAGAGCCAATTGACGAGTTGTGATGTGCCGTTCGCCACGAATAATGACATCCGCACGATTCAGCATGTCTGGAGCAGTTGCTATGACAGGACGCCCCGTGCGTGGCTGATCATGGAGCTCTGTTTTTGCATTTCCTGAGGCTGTAACTTTCTTTACACATCGCCCAACTGTACTCCTATCAACTGCAGCATCGCCACGAACTGCACACCACGGTTTCTTTTTCTGCACACAAGAATTCGATAATGTTTGTAATGTGAGTCGTATGTAGATGCCGTTTTGACGCTGTACTACTGCTCTGCCATCTGCCAGAATGGTTCGAATCTTCACCAGTACACATAAAAAACATCAAATGTGAAGCACGAACATGGACATTTGCCTATGTATATTAATGGCTTTTTAAAAAAATGTGGGGCATTACTTATTGAATGACCCTCGTATGTCAGGCTTGTAGAAGAGGCTGCAAGACTTACATTTTTAGGATCGCAATTTGATATTATATTTAGTTTAATGACATTAGTTGTATATAATAAGCATTTTCATCAACCAACAGTTCAATTGTGAGTCTTAAACATACTGCCTGGTTGTCCGCCTAGATATCATGATGAGATGTCGACATCATCCGGCTGCAGTCCCTAAACCTTATGGTATAACAATTCAGCTATATGAATCAATACAGAATTAAGAATAATCTACATGAAGGGTTCAGTTCAATCAACTTGATCCACTGTACAGAAACTGATATTTTCAAGAAAATAAAAGTTTAGCTACTAATAAGGAACAATTTCAGAAGATACTAGCCAACTGCTAACGAGTTTCTTACTTTAAGAAGTGTGTGTATATATTATTAAAAATATAAAATGAGCATTACATATAATCTGACTTTGCACTTTTTCGTTGGATTGTGGAGGTCTGTGCAAGTGTAGTGTGAACTGACTTCGTAGCATAGTTTCATGCAGTCATAAGCACTAGTCTAGTGTGGCTTTTGGTGTCCACCTATGTGCTGTGCATTTGTGACTGTCAGTTAGTAATTACACAGTAGTTGCACTTTCCATTTTGTGAACATTGGTTGGTATTATTGCTTTCAGCTCCGTCTAAAAGAAACCACAGTTACTTTTTTTTTCTTTTTTAGCTGCCAGAAATACATAGCAGTGCACTTGTGTGCCCGTACAAGAATACTTGGCTGCTATTAGAAAATAGTCTGATACAGACTTGAGATTGCTGCTCTAAACTACAGCAACGTTGGAGCGGCTGTGGCGAAATTTCGGCCACCACTTGTCCCGTTTAAATCCGTGAGAACCGCGTTGTCACTGCTTCTTCTGACGTGCAACCACTGACCAGTTGGTCCTGTCTCGCGACTGAGTGGGGACACAAGTAGGTGCGCGTATCAGCGGAACAAGTCACACTGCTGTCCCTTTTTGCCCTAACGAAAGGTACGAAAAGCAGCACACTCTTAATGAGAGATAAGACCTCTCTTGGGCCAGTCTTCCTGCCAAGTTCGGGCAAACGTTGAGGGTGTTCCACAATGGTAGCTTAGATAAGAAATGAAGCTCCTCAGGTAAATAGCCAGCAGGTAGGAAAGGAGACAAATGAGCACTCATTAAGCTTGCTGGGAGGCATCGTCCAAAATGGGGAGGCGGTACAGACGACAGCTATTGAACGTACAGGGTGTAACCGGCAGCAAGTTGTAGCTCATGATGCCACTAAAGATGCTTGCCACCTGGCCTCTAAAGCCAACCATGCTTGCTTTAGATGGCTGAGTGAAATGATGAAGATAGCTACCTCACAGACTAGGTGGAAGCACAACTCGCTATCTGCAGCATCGTATCCAGAAATGATCACAGTTCTATAGTGTAAGGTCGAAACTAGAGGCTCTATCAATTCTGCAGATGCGAAGTTTTTGACATTCGCTATCGAGGAGTGGAGCCCTAGCCCCACTTCCCCCTCCGCCACATTACGGCCCCCTCAATAGGTCAGGCTTGCGGTACACTGTAACTAGGCTGTTTATGTTTTCTTATTGGCAACGTTACGTAGCGCTCTGTATGAAAATCACTGTCTGTGCTGTGTGCAGTCTGTGGCTAGTTTGCATTGTTGTCTGCCATTGTAGTGTTGGGCAGCGGCAGCTGGATGTGAACAGCGCGTAGCTTTGCGCAGTTGGAGGTGAGCCGCCAGCAGTGGTGGATGTGGGGAGAGAGATGGCTGAGTTTTGAAATTTGTAACACTGGATATCATGAACTGCTATATACACTCCTGGAAATTGAAATAAGAACACCGTGAATTCATTGTCCCAGGAAGGGGAAACTTTATTGACACATTCCTGGGGTCAGATACATCACATGATCACACTGACAGAACCACAGGCACATAGACACAGGCAACAGAGCATGCACAATGTCGGCACTAGTACAGTGTATATCCACCTTTCGCAGCAATGCAGGCTGCTATTCTCCCATGGAGACGATCGTAGAGATGCTGGATGTAGTCCTGTGGAACGGCTTGCCATGCCATTTCCACCTGGCGCCTCAGTTGGACCAGCGTTCGTGCTGGACGTGCAGACCGCGTGAGACGACGCTTCATCCAGTCCCAAACATGCTCAATGGGGGACAGATCCGGAGATCTTGCTGGCCAGGGTAGTTGACTTACACCTTCTAGAGCACGTTGGGTAGCACGGGATACATGCGGACGTGCATTGTCCAGTTGGAACAGCAAGTTCCCTTGCCGGTCTAGGAATGGTAGAACGATGGGTTTGATGACGGTTTGGATGTACCGTGCACTATTCAGTGTCCCCTCGACGATCACCAGTGGTGTACGGCCAGTGTAGGAGATCGCTCCCCACACCATGATGCCGGGTGTTGGCCCTGTGTGCCTCGGTCGTATGCAGTCCTGATTGTGGCGCTCACCTGCACGGCGCCAAACACGCATACGACCATCATTGGCACCAAGGCAGAAGCGACTCTCATCGCTGAAGACGACACGTCTCCATTCGTCCCTCCATTCACGCCTGTCGCGACACCACTGGAGGCGGGCTGCACGATGTTGGGGCGTGAGCGGAAGACGGCCTAACGGTGTGCGGGACCGTAGCCCAGCTTCATGGAGACGGTTGCGAATGGTCCTCGCCGATACCCCAGGAGCAACAGTATCCCTAATTTGCTGGGAAGTGGCGGTGCGGTCCCCTACGGCACTGCGTAGGATCCTACGGTCTTGGCGTGCATCCGTGCGTCGCTGCGGTCCGGTCCCAGGTCGACGGGCACGTGCACCTTCCGCCGACCACTGGCGACAACATCGATGTACTGTGGAGACCTCAAGCCCCACGTGTTGAGCAATTCGGCGGTACGTCCACCCGGCCTCCCGCATGCCCACTATACGCCCTCGCTCAAAGCCCGTCAACTGCACATACGGTTCACGTCCACGCTGTCGCGGCATGCTACCAGTGTTAAAGACTACGATGGAGCTCCGTATGCCACGGCAAACTGGCTGACACTGACGGGGGCGGTGCACAAATACTGCGCAGCTAGCGACATTCGACGGCCAACACCGCGGTTCCTGGTGTGTCCGCTGTGCCGTGCGTGTGATCATTGCTTGTACAGCCCTCTCGCAGTGTCCGGAGCAAGTATGGTGGGTCTGACACACCGGTGTCAATGTATTCTTTTTTCCATTTCCAGGAGTGTACATTATGACTTTTGAATACTATTAAGGTAAATACATTGTTTGTTCTCTATTAAAATCTTTCATTTGCTAACTATGCCTATCAGTAGTTAGTGCCTTCAGTAGTTTGAATCTTTTATTTAACTAGCAGTATTGGCGCTCGCTGTATTGCAGTAGTTCGAGTAATGAAGATTTTTGTGAGGTAAGTGATTTGTGAAAGGTATAGGTTAATGTTAGTCAGGGCCATTCTTTTGTAGGGATTATTGAAAGTCAGATTGCGTTGCACTAAAAATATTGTGTGTCATTTTAAACACAGTCATGTATAAATTCTTCTAAGGGGACGTTTCAACACATAGGAAACTTTTAATCTTGGCGCAGCACAGGAGGCGTGCTATAGGGGCCATTAAAATTAGAAATCTTCCATAGAGTTAATGTAATCTTACCTAGCGTAACTGCAGAAAGATCACCTACGTTTCTCTCTGAGGAGAAATTACGTCCACGCCAGTCTGAAAGAAAAAATATTAATGTGGAATCAGTAAAGAGCAAGGGCATCCATACATAAGGTACCAGAATTAGTTTTGGTTATTAAGGTTATCCCAACTACGTAGCATTTGGAATATAAAGCACACTGAAGCCAGGAATATATAGCAGCGAAATATTATATTTATCTTGGATTATGCTTTGTAAGGATAGTTTAAATGCAACTCGTGGTGGCGTATTTATTGCCGCAAAAAATTCGGTAGTATCTAGTGATCTTGTAACAGAACACGAATGTAAAGTAATCAGGATGAAGAATCAAAGGTGGGTCAAACTTGGTAACCGGATATTTTTGCAGACGAACTACCTCAGGAACAATACTGGGTAAGTTCAGAGAAAGTTTGGGCAATATCGCGAGTAAGTTTCCTGTTCATTATTGAGGAGAAACTTTAACATGCTAGCTTTAGAATGGGAGAGTCAGGTGATTAAAACATGTGCCAGGACAAGTATTCGTGTGAAATTCTTCTGAATGTCTTGTTCGTAAATTACTTCGAGTAGATAGAGAACCGACTCGTGGGGGCAACGCCTCAGATCTCCTAGTCACCAGCCGATCCGAACGAAGAGGATCGCTTCAATGGTCATAAGGCTGTGATAGGATCAAGACCTGTGGATGATAGAAGCAAGGTTTGAAAGATGGGATAATACTTTTGCTTAGCCAGAGTGACAGGGATCACATTGAACATTATCTGATTAGTCATATCTAGCACTGAAGACGAAGATGTCAAGAAAAAATGGATAACATTCGAACTCATTATAAAATACACCTCAGACCAGTATTTGTCAAGAAAGATGGGAAAGGCCCATAGTAGTTAGATAGCTCTGTGAGAAAGTTGCAACGAGACCAAAGAGATCACAGATTTAAACGAGGTCCGAGCCTAGTTAACATGTAAAGGCTGAACAAAGTGAAAAATGACCATAAGGAGATCAATTCGAGAAACATTTAGATAGTTGAGAGGTAAAACTTTGCCATTCTGTCTCATCTACGGCCATGGGGCAGGGAAGGAAAGGGCAGTGGAAAGCTGTGCTGCTAGTGGCCGTGTAGCCCTGCAGTTCACCACTCTAGGCGTGGCTGCAGTCGTGTGGTTGGTAGTGGGTAGATACTGCCAAGCTGCTGTCTCAAGTCCCGTCTTAATAACTGCAATGTTAAATACCCCTTTTATGTCATGTCAAAATATAGCAGTCGTGGCAATACCAGAAGGTGGTCAATGACCCCAAGATGACGGCCAGACTCGGTCAGTGAAGTCCGCTTAGATCAACAGGCAGCATTTTGTCACAGCTAGTATACTAAACGGTGGTCTAGGAGCAGTGTCTTTGATTAGCAATCAAAACTTCGGTCCCAGGGTTCAACCCGACCACCTCTTAAATTTTAATTAAAAATCATCAGCAATGGCGGCTGAAGACTTCGAGCATAAGAAGTCACCACCGTTCTGTAAAACGGTCTTATCAAGAGGGCGGAGAAGTGGAGGGGGTTTCAGGGCACTCTCTCGCCCTCGGGGTGGGAAAAGCCCCTAATAGGCGGAGGAATCAGCATGATTAACGGCTTGAGGTCGCAGAAGGCAACCGTAACCACGCATTAAAGACACATAATTTGTATCTATATGACATTATGCATCTAACTAAAAGCGTTCTCTACTGGCAAAAGATTCCGGACTAGTCTGCCATTCTGGTCTCCGGGAGGGGACTGCCAAGGGGCGAGGTGACCACGATTGAATAACTTAATAACCAACGAAACGATAACGTTCTACGAGTCGGAGTTGGAACGTGGTAGGGAAGCTAGAAAATCTGAAAGTGGAAATTCTAATTCTCGATTTGGATGTAGTAGGGTTCAGTGAAGTGAAACGGAAATTATTTGCTGTATGTATTCCAACCTCTGTCTTCCTCTACAGTTTTTGCCTTCTACAGCTCCCTCTAGTACCGTGGAAGTCGTACCCTGATGTCTTAACTGGTGTCCTGTTATCCTGTCCCTTCTCCTTGTCAGTGTTTCCCTTATATTCCATTTGTCTCCGGTTTTATGCAGAACCTCGTCATTCCCTATCTAATCAGACCACCTAACTTTCAACATTCGTCTGTAGCACCACATCTCAAATGCTGTTCCGTTTCTCTCACAGTTCATGTTTCACTAGCATACAATGACCATTCGTTATGAATCGGAAAGTAGGTCAGAGAGTGAGTCACTGTGAACAGTTCAGTGATAGGGTTGTTCTCATCAGAATCGACCTAAAACCAATACCGACCACGACAGTTCAGGTATACATGCGGACGTAGCAAGCAACAGATAAACAGATAGACGAAGTATATGAGGATACTGAACGGGTAATTTAGTACGTAAAGTGAGATGAAAATCTAATAGTCATGGAAAACAGGAATACGGTTGAAGGGGTAAAAGAAAGGATTACGGGTAGATATGGGTTTGTTTGTAGGAGTGAGAGGGGAGAAAGACTAATTCAGCTCTGCAATGAATTTCAACAAGTACGAGGGCAGTTCAATAAGTAATGCAACACTTTTTTTTTTCTCGGCCAATTTTGGTTGAAAAAACCGGAAATTTCTTGTGGAATATTTTCAAACATTCCCGCTTCGTCTCGTATAGTTTCATTGACTTCCGACAGGTGGCAGCGCTGTGCGGAGCTGTTAAAATGGCGTCTGTATCGGATGTGCGTTGCAAGCAACGGGCAGTGATCGAGTTTCTTTTGGCGGAAAGCCAGGGCATCTCAGATATTCATAGGCGCTTGCAGAATGTCTACGGTGATCTGGCAGTGGACAAATGCACGGTGAGTCGTTGGGCAAAGCGTGTGTCATCATCGCCGCAAGGTCAAGCAAGACTGTCTGATCTCCCGCGTGCGGGCCGGCCGTGCACAGCTGTGACTCCTGCAATGGCGGAGCGTGCGAACACACTCGTTCGAGATGATCGACGGATCACCATCAAACAACTCAGTGCTCAACTTGACATCTCTGTTGGTAGTGCTGTCACAATTGTTCACCAGTTGGGATATTCAAAGGTTTGTTCCCGCTGGATCCCTCGTTGTCTAACCGAACACCATAAAGAGCAAAGGAGAACCATCTGTGCGGAATTGCTTGCTCGTCATGTGGCTGAGGGTGACAATTTCTTGTCAAAGATTGTTACAGGCGATGAAACATGGGATCATTACTTCGAACCTGAAACAAAACGGCAATCAATGGAGTGGCGCCACACCCACTCCCCTACCAAGAAAAAGTTTAAAGCCATACCCTCAGCCAGTAAAGTCATGGTTACAGTCTTCTGGGACGCTGAAGGGGTTATTCTGTTCGATGTCCTTCCCCATGGTCAAACGATCAACTCTGAAGTGTATTGTGCTACTCTTCAGAAATTGAAGAAACGACTTCAGCGTGTTCGTAGGCACAAAAATCTGAACGAACTTCTCCTTCTTCATGACAACGCAAGACCTCACACCCGAGAGGAGCTCACAAAACTTCAGTGGACTGTTCTTCCTCATGCACCCTACAGCCCCGATCTCGCACCGTCGGATTTCCGTATGTTTGGCCAATGAAGGACGCAATCCGTGGGAGGCACTACGCGGATGATGAAGAAGTTATTGATGCAGTACGACGTTGGCTCCGACATCGACCAGTGGAATGGTACCGTGCAGGCATACGGGCCCTCATTTCAAGGTGGCGTAAGGCCGTAGCATTGAATGGAGATTACGTTGAAAAATAGTGTTGTGTAGCTAAAAGATTGGGGAATAACCTGGTGTATTTCAATGCTGAATAAAACAACCCCTGTTTCAGAAAAAAATGTGTTGCATTACTTATTGAACTGCCCTCGTAATAGGGAATAGTCTACTCAGGAATCGCAACAGGAGGAGGTGTGCTTGGAAAAGGCCGGGAGACATGGGAATATTTCAGTTGGATTACATCATGATCAGGCAGAGATACCGAAACCAGATATTTCATTTTAAAGCGTACCCTGAAGCAGATATACAATCAGATCACAATTTAGTAATAAGGAAGCGTAGGCTGAAGTACAGGAGATTAGTCAGGAAGAATCAATAAGCAGAGAAGTGGGATACGGAAGTAATAGTTGGCAGTTCAGTTGAAGAGAAATGTACATCTATAATAAGGACAATCAGAAGTTAGAAAGTAAAATACAGATACAAAGAAGGTAACTGCAAAGAAACCATGAATAACAGAGGACATACGTGAGCTGATGGATGAAAGAAGGAAGAATAAAAATGTTAAGGAAAATTCAAGAATACAGAAATACAAGTCACTTAGGAAAGGAAATAAGTACGAAATGCAGGGTAGGCGAAGTGGCTGCATGAGATATAAGGAAAAATCGGAAAAGAAATGATTGACGGAAGGACTGACTCGGCATATATAAAAGCCAAAACAACCTTCGGCGGCATAAAAAGCAAGGGTGGTAACATTAAGAGTGCCTGGGGAATTCCACTGTTAAATGCAGGGGAGAGAGTGGATAGTTAGAAAGAGTACGTTGAAGGCTTCTATGAGGGGGTGGACTTGTCTGATGACGTGATAGAAGAAGAAATAGGAGTCGATACAGAAGAGTTAGTGTATCCAGTATTAGAATCAGACTTTAAAACAGCTATCAACGACTTAAGATCAAATAAGGCAGAAGGATAGACAACATTTCATTGGAATTTCTAAAATCACTGGGGGGAAGTGGCAACGAACCGGCTAATCCTGTTGGTGTGTAGGTATCTGCCAGACGATATACCATCACTCTTTAGGAGAAACATTAACGCAGTTCAGAAGATTGCAAGAGCTGACAAATGCGAAAATGATCGCACAATCAGCTTAACAATTTAACCATCCCAAATGCAGTCAAGAATAATATACGGAAGAATGGAAAATAAGCTTGAGGATGTGTTAGACGACGATCAGTTTGGCTATAGGAAAGGTGAAGGTGCCAGACAGGCAGTCCCGACGTTGCGGTAGATAATGGAAGCAAGATTAAAGAAAAATCAGGACTCGTTGATAGGATTTGTCGACCTGGAAAAAGAGTACCACAATGTCAGATGGTGCAAGATGTTCGAAATTCTGAGAAAAAATAGGGATAAGCTTTAGGGAAAGACGTATAATATACAATATGTACAAGAACCAAGGGGGCAGTAAGAGTGGAAGACCAAGAACCTAGTGCTCGGATTAAAAAGACTGTAAGTCAGGGATGTAACCTTTCGCCCCTACTGTTCTACCTATACGTCGAAGAAGGAATGACGGAAATAAAAAAAGAGGTTCTAGAGTGGAATTAAAATTCAAGATGAAAGATTATCAGCGATAAGACTCGCTAACCGAGCGAGGTGGCGCAGTGGTATCACACTGGACTCGCATTCGGGAGGACGACGGTTCAATCCTGCGTCCGGCCATCCTGATTTAGGTTTTCCGTCGTTTTCCTAAATAGCTCCAGGCAAATGCCAGGATGGTTCCTTTGAAAGGGCACGGCCGACTTCCTTCCCCATCCTTCCCTAATCCTATGAGACAGATGACCTCGCTGTTTGGTCTCTTCCCCCAAACAATCCAACCCAAGACTCGCTGATGATATTGCTATCCTGGGTGAAAGCGAGGAAGAGTATTACAGGATTTATTATACGGAGCGAACCATCTAATGAATACAGAATATGGACTGAGGAATCCCGCTACCTAGGTAACAAAATAACCCATGAGCAAGGAGGATATCAAAAGCAGAGTAGCACTGGCCAAAAGGGCATTCCTGGCCAAGAGAAGTCTATTAGCATCGAACATCGACCTTAATTTCAGAAAGAAATTCCTGAGAATGTGCGTTTGGAGCATAGCATTGTATGGTAGTTAAACATGGACTGTGGGAAAACCGGAATAGAACAGTATGGAAGCATTTGGAATGTGTGGGTATAGAATAACGTCGAAAATTAGGTGGACTGGTAAGGTAAGGAATATCTCCGGAGAATCGGCGAGGAAAGCGATATAAGGACAACAAAACTGACAAGAAGAAGGGGCAGGATGATTGGACACCTGTTGAGACAAGAAATAACCTCCACGGAAGTAGAGGGAGCTGCAGAGGAAAACAGAGATTGGGATACATACAGCAAATAATTGAGGACATAGGTTGCAAGTGCTGCTCTGAGACGAAGAGGTTGGCGCAGAGAGGAATCGTGGCGGGAAGCATCAAAAAAGATTTTTAAGAAAATTACTGTGTCGCCCTCAGCAGTTGTTTGCGGCCGAAGCGTGCATCGTCGTCAAAATTACACCGTGGCATAGATGAGCAGAGAGCATAATTATGTCGGTCGTCGTAGGAAGCTGCACCGTCTTGAGCGAATTCACAGTTAGGTGCGGGGTGTTCCGAGGTGCAGAAACAAAATTTGGACCCCAGTGCGAATGACGTGTGCCCGTACAGGCAATAGCGGACAGGAATAGCACTTGCCCACAAAGAGCAATGGTCAGAAATAGTGTTTGCCAACACAGGCGCTGACTGCTGGGAAGCTAGATGGCAGGATCACCAAGGAAGTTGTAGGCATGAAGTCAGCAGCATTCAGACAGCAGACCTGCATCTAGTGAAGTCAGAGTCTGGCGGCGGCAACTTATTGGCCTATTTCAGTTCGTGGACGGGTCTACACCTTTCCTGGTAGCTAGCTGCTTGCGGTGTTTGATTATGCCTGCCAAAACTGGAGGTATACGAGAAGCCTAGCCTGTTGTTGTTTCTGAAATAGTAGCGCTCCTGTCCTCTAAGTCACGACAGAACTGAGGCGCAAAGATGATTATTGAGCATTCACGACAGTGTTGCCCCAGCTTTCCAGCTGTGTCAGCACCTGCACAGCTGTGACTGTGTAGTGCTTTAGTCTTTCAGGAACGGTTTTAAAAGTCAGCTTAATCCGCTTACAGCGTCTTATGCAAAAACATCTAACTTGTCCCTGTAGAGTGGCTTCTTACGCCGTCTTGTTATGACGTTCTTGCAAAGTTGGTCATCGGATTTTTCTGCTGGTAGGGAAGGAACAGTGGAGCAACAGATGTGACGAAAACTCCTAAAAAGTTTGGAGGGGAGTAAAGTAAACAAACAGATAAAAAACATCTATTTAGTCGTTATATTGGCACCGGAACATTTATGATGGCAGAGAGAAGGCCGGAAAACCTATTCAAAATTCTTTCACCACAAAGTATAGTAATTGTCATACAAACACAGATATAAGAAAAGTAACTAAAAATACTCTAGAGTAGAAAGGTATTTAGATTGTATGAGACATTTGTGATTGTAAAAGATTGTAAAAAAAAGCGCAGGTAATTCTTGTTTTCAAGAGGGGTCGTCGAACACGTGCGCGTAATTCTGGACTTCTACCACTGATGTCAGTCTGTAGCAGAATTATGAAACACGTTTTATGCTCACGCACTGTGACGATTCTAGGAAATGAAAATCACCTCTATAAAATTTTTCGTGAATTCATTTGGTAGAGATCTTGCGAAACACAACTCGTCCTTAAAGCCTCGAGTGCTGTAGACAAAAGCGCCCAGCTCAGTGTCGAGTTTTTCGACACCCGCAAGACATTCTATATACTTCTGTACTGCCCTTAGTCAGCCAGATATGAACGGGAGTATTTTTTTACCACATCCTGCGTAATGACTGTTGGTTTCGGACGAGCGTTAACCGCCGAGCGATCAGTTATCTGTTTTTAGTTCCAACAAACCTACAAATTTCCGACACAACTATTTCCAGGTAAGCCAAAGAGTATTTAGTCAACAAGATAGGAACGGGCGATTTTCTTACCACATCCTGCGCTAACAATAAGACATCAATGGGTCTATTTATTTACCGTATCCTGCGCTACGACTGATCGTTTCGAGCAAGTGTTGGATAACCACAGCGTGCTTGATTATTTGGATTTGGTTGAGATTAGTCTTTTTCCTACAAAGCAGCTAAATAACTACATTACGGCACACTTTTTTGCAGGTGAACCAAACATTATCATACTTCACTTACAGTTAATCGCACAGATTGTCTCTGCGTATCAAAGAATATTTGTACCAAAGCAATACGCCTAGCAACTGCGAGATGCCCTTCTCATGTGTACACACATGTATGTCGAGATTTTTTGTTGTTGTGTGGAAAATAAATTCAAAATAAGACGAAAGAGCATTATTATTATTAGAGTATATCGAAATGTATAAATCACTCCCTGCAGATGAGAAAAAATAATGAATAGCATGGTTTGTTGCTCACAAAACGCAATTAAAAATTTTACTTAATGCAAAGCTGTGTGTAAAAGTATATATAAATTTATCACTGTCTATAAATTACTGCCGGAATACACACTGAAGTGGCGATAGTCATGGGATAGTGATATGCACACATGCAGACGGCAGTACTCTTGGTATAAAAGAGCGGAACTGATATTTCAACACAGATGTTTCGAATGAATAGCTTTCCTATGTGTTTATGACCGCACGACTAGGATGAATAGACTTTGAAAGCGGAATGTTAGTTGGAGCTAGTCGCAGCGGACATTCCATTTCAGAAATCGTCAGGGAATTCAGTATTTCGAGATACAAAGCGTCAAGAACGTGCCGAGAATACCAAATTTTAGGTATTACACGTACCTCTCACCACAGACAACGCAGCGGCCGACGACCTTCATTTAACGACCGAGAGCAGCAGCGTTTTAGGCAGAGTTGACAGTGTTGACAGACAAACAACACTGGGTGAAATAACAGCAGAAATCAATGTGGGACGTAGGACGAACGTATCCGTTTGGACAATGCGCGGAAATGTGACGACTGGAAAACCGTAGCCTCGTCACATGAGTTCCGATTTCAGTTGGTAAGAGCTGATGGTAGGGATCGAGCGTGGCGAAAACCCCATGACGCCATGAACATGTTGTCAACAAAGTATTGTGCAATTTGGTGGTTGCTTCATATTGGTGTGGGCTATCTTTACATGGAATACACTGGTATTGCAAGCTGATGGTTGCTCCATATTGGCGTGGCCTATTTTTACATGGGATGGACTGGATCGTCTGATCCAAATGAACCGATCATTCACTGTAAATGGTTATGTTCGGCTACTTGGAAACCACCTGCAGCCATTCATGGACTTCATGTTCCCAAACAACGATGTAGTGGCCACGAGCCACAACTGTTTGCGATTGGTTTCAAGAATATTTTGGACTATTTTAGGGAAAGAGTTGGCCATCCAGATCGAACAAACATGAATACCATCCAACATTTTCGGGACACAATCAAGAGCTTAGTTCGTACACATCCTGCACCGGCAACACTCTCGCGATTATGGACGGCTATAGAGGCAGGCGACTCAAAATTTCTGCGCGGTAATTCAGACCTGTTGAGTCCATGCCACATCCAGTTCCTGCACTGTACTTGTAAATATCGAGTCTTCGAAAGAATTCCTGTAGCAAGGTATCGTAGCGGAATAGATAAGCGCTGACTTGGTGGAATTGCGCGTTATTTTGTTTTTTTTTTATGATGGAGACACGGGCGTCATCTGGTTCAAAAATGGCTCTGAGCACTATGGGACTCAACTGCTGAGGTCATAAGTCCCCTAGAACTTAGAACTACTTAAACCTAACTAACCTAAGGACAACACACACATCCATGCCCGAGGCAGGATTCGAACCTGCGATCGTAGCGGTCGCGCGGTTCCAGACTGTAGCGCCAGAACCGCTCGGCCACCAGAGGCCGGCGGCATCATCTGGAGTGCGGAGGGTTGGATACGGGGGTGGAGGGCAGGAGCCTATGTCTGAGGGCACTAATGTGTGGAAGGAACCATTTCCACTAATGTATCAAATGTCGGAATATCAACACCGAAAAAGTTATAACAATCTTCTTTTTTCTGCCTTTCAAGCTCAATTCTCTCAATAAGTTATTGTGAGTGATCTTTGATGCTCCTCGAACCAATTTTTAATCAGCCTTTTTTCTACTTTCAACAAAGTAAACCAATTATCACAGCAGTAGCGTCTTTATCGTGTAACATTCCGAACCACAGAATTAATGCATAATATTATTGACAATATAATTGGAAATATTATTGAGCAATCTAAGGAGAATACTGCACAATATTATTGTACAATATTGTTAACCGTCTAGGATCCGCTTTACAGGTGGCAGGTCAAAAAATGCGAATTTATATTCCTTTCCTACGTGAGATTGTCTTAATCCCCACCGAGCGAGGTGGCCCAGTGGTTAGCACACTGGACTCGCATTCGGGAGGACGACGGTTCAATCCGGCCTCCAGCCATCCTGATTCAGGTTTTCCTTGATATCCCTAAATCGTTTCAGACAAATGCCGGGATGGCTCCTTTGAAAGGGCACGGCCGATTTCCTTCCCAATCCTTCCCTAACCCGAGCTTGCGCTCCGTCTCTAATGACCTCGTTGTCGACGGGACGTTAAACACTAACCACCACCACCATCATCTTAATTCCTGTGCCGGAAGATGGGCTCTTACAACCTCTGGTAAGTAAGATGTCTCCCTTACTGGAACCAGATGCTGGCAGCATGGCGCCGTCCCTGAATTCAAGCGTTATAAATTATTAAATATTGATTAAATTATTAAATCTTCCACTAAATGCTCCAAAAAACAATTTGTTGACTTAATTGTATTAAATTACTTCAGTTGGGATATCAGAGTGAGATGCAGCGATTATTTCGTATAACACACACGTTTGTTATAGGCAACAATGAATGTCCTCAAAATTATTTATTTTTAGCTGGTGTTCATCAGTTTATTTAAAGCATTCACTTGCAAATTAATGTGTCGTACGCTCTTACAATATTGATTCTGATTAATCTTCACAGTTTCGAGTTCGTCTCCCCTAATACAAAAGTTTGCTTAGCTGTCAACTTCTACGAACAAGTTAAGTATCACCCACAGTCCATCGACGCGTCTTCTCTCTCGGTCAACTAAATAACTATTGACATCCCTGCCTATTCTTCCTACCACACTTCTTTAACGAAATCCCAAACTATACTTGCTCATCCGATGTCTTGCTTTCGTCCCTTTTTGTTAACCCTCTGCGTTGATAAAGGTCAGCCCAGTCTTCTTTCTTCCGACTTCTTCTGGTCTTCTTGATCAGCATTTGAAGGGTTTGAATGTTTTATATCCATGAAACTCATACTAAAATTCCAACTCTACATCAACAATGACACCATAATCAGTCCCTCGCAAAAGAAAAGCTTTATTGCGATCGTTGCTGATTTTCGAAAACTGCTTCTCACTGTCCTGATGCCTTCAACTCTCCACACGTTATCGACCGTCCTTTAACACTAAATATACTACCGGGAAAAAAATGTACACCTGACAAGACGGCAATGGTTTCAACGTCATTCAAATGGTTCAAATGGCTCTGAGCACTATGGGACTTAACATCTGTCATCAGTCCCCTAGAACTTAGAACTACTTAAACCTTACTAACCTAAGGACATCACAGACATCCATGCCCGAGGCAGGATTCGAACCTGCAGCCGTAACTATCGCGCGGTTCCAGACTGAAGCGCCTAGAACCGCTCGTTCACAGCGGCTGGCCTTCAACGTCATTCACCAGCAGGTAGCGTAGCGGCATAGCTGCCAGAGAGCCATATGTACGAGTAGGTACTATCCTTTAATAGGGAATGCTCACAGCCAGAAGACTCAGTGTGGTGCAAACGTGTGGAGCAAGCCGGCAACCACGCCACGTCGACGCACTCGTGCTTCCTACAGCCAAGTGAGCGAGTTTGAAAAGTGTCAAGTTGTGGCCTTCAGAGTGGCGGGATGGTTCTTTCGGAGAAATGAAGTTGGACGTGCTGCGTCAGTTGTGCAATGATGCTGGTAGTACTGGTCAAGTGAATGTTCTCACACTTGTAGACGAGCTTCTGGGCGCCCACCCAGTACAGACGGCCGCCAGGGTCCTTGTACTGTTAGGGCAGCTGTGGCAGACAGTACAGCTACCACAGCACAGGTAACAGGGATTGTGAGCCCAGACGTGTCAACACGAACTGTAGCGAATCTGTTATTATCAGTGGGACTACGGGCGCAACAGTTCAAGAGAAAGATCATAGCAATGTTTTGAAGAAGTGACTCTCATAAAATTACATCATATGAATGTACCACCAACTTCTACTTCTGAAATTAAGATGGTCATACATTCTCACAAGAAAAAAAGGTCTTCTAGTTTTGATGGTGTTTCCAATAGAGTACTAAAGATTTGTTCCCATATAATGAGTCCGGTATTGTCCGAAATACGTAATGCATCACTAAGGCATTTTTCCATAGAGACTAAAATATGCCGTTGTTCAACCCTACTTTAAGAAAGGTGATACGAGAGAATTCAGTAGTATACTCCTAGATAAATTGAAGTTTTAAGGGGATTGATGATATAGTCAACAAATGGATCATGTCATATCTAACCAAAAGAATGCAGAAAGCTGTACTAAGTAGTAATTCAACCAACAGAATCCAGGGACATAATTCTGACTGTGGAGAAATCACGTACGGGATTCCCCAATGGTCAATCTTAGGTCCACTACTGTTTCTCATATATGTAAATGATCTACCGTCTAATGAACAACAAGCAGAATTGGTTTTTTTTTTGCAGATGACACCACTATTGTAATCACTCCCAGTATTCATACAGAAATGGAACAAATGATGAAAAAATTTCTAAAAGTATCATTGACTGGTTTTCTGCGAATGGTCTCACCCTGAATTTCACAAAGGCACATCATATTCATTTCTGCACCTCTAGGGGTACTGCATCAGTGACAGGCGTGACACATGGTGATCAAATAATACATAGGGTAGAAACTTCAAATTCTTAGGTGTCCATATTGATAAGAATTTAAATTGTAAAAAACACATTTTGCAACTCCTAAACTAACTTAGTTCGGTCACATTTTCACTTAGAATCATAGCAAATTTTGGGGAGAGAGAAATCAGTAAGTTGATATACAGGGTGATTCAAAAAGAATACCACAACTTTAGGAATTTAAAACTCTGCAACGACAAAAGGCAGACCTAAGCACTATCTGTCGGCGAATTAAGGGAGCTATAAAGTTTCATTTAGTTGTACATTTGTTCATTTGAGGCGCTGTTGACTAGGCGTCAGCGTCAGTTGATGCTAAGATGGCGACCGCTCAACAGAAAGCTTTTTGTGTTATTGAGTACGGCAGAAGTGAATCGACGACAGTTGTTCAGCGTGCATTTCGAACGAAGTATGGTGTTAAACCTCCTGATAGGTGGTGTATTAAACGTTGGTATAAACAGTTTACAGAGAATGGGTGTTTGTGCAAAGGGAAAAGTTCTGGACGGCCGAGAACGAGTGATGAAAATATAGCACGCTACTGTAACTGGACTACAGTATCTGGAGATGTTAGAGAATTGGCTGTTCCCTCAGCTCGAACAAGAAGCACAACAATTCATATTTCAGCAGGATGGAGCGCCACCACATTGGCACTTATCTGTCCGTAACTACCTGAACGTCAATTACCCGAGGCGATGGATCGGCCGCCAGCCAGCCCGTGACAGAGCACTTCATCACTGGCTCCAAGAAGCCCTGATCTTACCCCCTGCGATTTTTTCTTATGGGGGTATGTTAAGGATATGGTGTTTCGGCCACCTCTCCCAGCCACCATTGATGATTTGAAACGAGAAATTACAGCAGCTATCCAAACTGTTACGCCTGATATGCTACAGAGAGTGTGGAACGAGTTGGAGTATCGGGTTGATATTGCTCGAGTGTCTGGAGGGGGCCATATTGAACATCTCTGAACTTGTATTTGAGTGAAAAAACACCTTTTTAAATACTCTTTGTAATGATGTATAACAGAAGGTTATATTATGTTTTTTTCATTAAATACACATTTTTAAAGTTGTGGTATTCTTTTTGAATCACCCTGTATTTTGCTTATTTTCATTCAGTAATGTCATATGGAATAATATTCTGGGGTACTTCATCTTTAAGAACGGTCTTCATTGCCCAAAAACGTGCTGTAAGAATAATATGTGGTGCTCACTCGCGATCATCTGATAGACGTTTCTTTAAGGAGATGGGCATTCTGACTACTGCTTCACAGTACATTTATTCCGCCATGAAGTTTGTTGTAAATAATCCACCACAGTTCAGAAGGAACAATACTAGAAGAAAAAAATGACATTCATTACTTAAGATTAAGGTTTTCTTTAGCACAGAAAGGGTTGCACAACGCTACACAGCCGGCCGCGGTGGTCTCGTGGTTCTAGGCGCTCAGTCCGGAACCACGCGACTGCTACGGTCGCAGGTTCGAATCTTGCCTTGGGCATGGATGTGTGTGATGTCCTTAGGTTAGTTAGGTTTAAGTAGTTCTAAGTTTTAGGGGACTGATGACCGCAGATGCTAAGTCCCATAGTGCTCAGAGCCATTTTGAACCACAACGCTACAACAAAAATTTTTGACCACTTACCCAGTGATACAAAATGTCTAACAGACAGCAACGTAAAATTTGAAAATAATTTGAAAAAGTTTATCCTTGAAAACTTCTTCTATTCTGTGGAAGAATTTCTATGTTTGTAATGTGTAAATGGTGGTGGGTAGGAAGTGCTATCTCAATCTGTATATCTTGTTTTCATTTCGGGGAAAAAAATTATGCGGTGGTGTTTAGAGGACAAATAGACGCACAAATTAATTTGAAATATGAATGTAAAATGTCTCGTTTACATCATGACGATTTACCGTACAAAATGAAACATGAAAGTAACTAACTAATTAACTAGGTAACTACGCCTCTGGTCCGTCTTCCAATGACACCACAGCATCAATGTGTACAGTTCGACTTGTGTCGTCAGAGCTTCAGTAGGAAGAACGAATGGCGCGCCGTGGTCTTCAGCGATGAAAGCAGGTTTTGCCTGCACACAAGTGATGGTAGTATGTGCGTACGACGTAGGCCTTGTGAACGCTGTTTCCTAGAATGCGTTCGTCCAAGACACGTGAGCTCCAATCCAGGCCTTATGGTCTGGGCTGTGATAAGGTACAACTCTCGTTCACCTTTGGTGTTTCTGGAGGGAACGCCAACCAGCGTTCGGTACCTGTTCTTTTGCGGTTCTTGCAACAGGAAGGTGATGTGTTGTTCCAACAGCAAAATGCTCGCCCACACACTGCCCGTGAAACTCAATGTACTCTGCACGACGTGTGGCAACTTTGCTGGTCAGCTCGATATTTGGACCAAGCGTGAGATATGATGGGACGAGAAGTACTCGTGCGACTCATCAACCAACAACTCTTACAGAACTCCGTGAACAGAAAGAGCGGACATGGCGTAATGTATTGGTACCTCAGAGCTGCTTGTGCTACTGATCTGTGAATGTAAACATTTCATGTACTCCGTATGCATTGTTGCAACAATGAACTTTGAGTGAATTGGAAATCTCTAAAATGGTGTGCTTATTTTTTTCCAACACTGAACTTCTACCTTCACAAAGTACAACCCGTGTTTCCATTAAGAAATTTCCGTGCCTAAATCAATCATTCCACTCTTCACGCCATCAACTAAAAAAAATGGTTCAAATGGCTCTGAGCACTATGGGACTCAACTGCTGAGGTCATTAGTCCCCTAGAACTTAGAACTAGTTAAACCTAACTAACCCAAGGGCATCACAAACATCCATGCCCGAGGCAGGACTTGAACCTGCGACCATAGCGGTCTTGCGGTTCCAGACTGCAGCGCCTTTAACCGCACGGCCACCTCGGCCGGATCGCCATCAACCGTCTTCCTACTCTGAACCATAGTACTTCTTTCACGCCGGCCGCGGTGGTCTAGCGGTTCAAGGCGCTCAGTCCGGAGCCGCGCGACTGTTACGGTCGCAGGTTCGAATCCTGCCTCGGGCATGGATGTGTGTGATGTCCTTAGGTTAGTTAGGTTTAAGTAGTTCTAAGTTCTAGGGGACTGATGACCACAGATGTTATGTCCCATAGTGCTCAGAGCCATTTGAACCATTTTGAACTTCTTTCACATAAATATTACGTAAAATTGAGACTGACTTTACGTAAAACAAAACAAAATATACATTTACAGATAACGTTACATTTGTTTACATATATGTTTCGTTTTAAGATGCATTTATTACACCAAATGAGCATTAAAATCATTAATTCTGAATGAAACGATACTACTCGAACACAAGAGAGGAAAATAACCGTCACAACCCTCGGTCTAGACGGAGGTGCTCTTGTCATACAAAGCAGGCTTTCACGATCGATATTTACATCTTCGGTGATTTTAATTTTATAGGCATTAGGCCGTGGTCCAAGGCGTGTTTTTATCCGTACCGTTTGATCCCTTCATGAGGATAACTCCAGCTGTGGCAGATGGAACGTAAGGCAGTGAAACACTCCTGGTCCCCACATCACTAAGGATGGAGGTGATCTTAGCTTTCAGGACTCTCTTCCCTAGTTATATAGGCTTTAAAACCTATTATTAACATTTAGAATCTAAACTTAATGGAAGAATTTGAGTTGAGGCGTTACAGAAGAACGTTAAAAATTAGGTTGGGCCTTACTAACAGCTGCAGTGGAAGAAAAAAAAAAAAAAACGACCTGGAAGAATTTAAAATGTGGTGTTACAGAAGAATATTCAAAATGAGGCTTGGGGGGGGGGGGATGAGGTGTGACAGAAAGAGATACTAGAAAGAATGACAAGGAGCAAAATATATGAGAAACCACTGTGAGAAGAAAGGTCAGGTTACGGGGGCATGTGGCACGATCCAGTATCAGTTAACTTGCTCTTAAAAGCAGCAGCAGCGCTGAATGTAATAGGCACAGATGAAAAATAAAACATTATGGAGGTTGTTAGGTTTAAAAACTACGTGGAGATGAAAAGTTATCAGCAAATATGCACGTATGGACGATAGCATCAAACTTTCCAAAAATATATAAAAAAAGAAGCTAACCCATTTGATCGAAAGCACGATTAGCTGCAATTCGAATTTCCATTATTCTAGAATACCAGTAGCCCGCCAGGATGGAGTATTATGCTACAATGTCCATTAACGACTGGGACATTAGAGACGAAAAGTCACGTTAGACAAGGACGCGAGACGAAGTCGGTCTCGTTCTCCTGAAAGGAACCGCTGCAACTACAGTGTCCAGCTCCGAGATGGGAATAATTTAAAGCAGTAATGCAGCATCTCTCGAGGCAGAGATAGCCAGATACATGTAATTAATTTTCATCCCTATTTAGAGCCAAGAGATTGGTTATGCATTCTGTGCTTAGCTATGTGACCGGGTTTTGCATTCCCACTGAATTCTATTCCGTATCTTCCTGCAGTGTGATTTGGTGTACAGAAATAAAACAATGCTGATGATCATCACAGTGTTGACTTCGAATCACAAACCTGTGGACACAGAAGATATTTTACAAGAACACTAAGCAGTGTTGGGCTGTGTCTCATTATAAACTCTTCATAGCTAGCTCATGCAATTGTGGAAGTCATACTACATGGGACGGGAAGCGCTGACTCGGTTTTCCATTGTCGCTTTGTAGTATGCCGGAGGACTCGCGAGAACAGGGTATTCTGTGTTCCAGAAGTTGGGTTGGTAAAACGGTGTTACCAGTCATCCGAGCACCGAAGTAAGCGCGCTGTTTTCTTTTTAGCCCTTTTCTGCTTAGATGTAAGAGACTGACGGCCAGTAGGACTAAAAGGATGGACTAATGGTCATACGTACATCATATGACAAGTGAGCGTTGAAGCCACTTTGTTTCTGTGCAAATAGAATAAGCCACATCTGGGTATCACTGTAAAACGTTATTACAGTGTTATGGAGTGAGGGCATAGAAATTGATAGTAATCAATTTGCGATGTAGGGACTGCAAGCTCGGTTGTTGTAATTTGATCTGTATGCTTCTATTGATTATTAACATTACACCTTACAAGACTTTCACGACAAACACAACCTCGAAAGAGCGAAGTAAGCCAGATGTTAAGTATCTTCTCTTTCCTGGAAGTAGCATGTGAATCCTGTGATATTTTAGTCTTACTTCATCCGTGTGACCGAGCAAGTTGTTTTAGATCCTGAACATATCTGATAATTAACAATTTGTAGGCCTCTGACTGCTTCCCTAATTTTATTGCCATTCTTATTAACCTATTTAATGTCTGTTAAGTATATTTCTTTCATTTTACATTACGTTGCCATTTTTCGTGTTAGACTACGTCACGGAAGAGCTGGGCTCGATACTGCCAAGACGTTTTCTGTTGTGGCGTAACAAGACAGCCACGCCACTCGGAAGTAGCCGAAAGGCACGCGTTAGACTCACGCAGGCTAGAGATAGGTCTGAAACAGGATACGTAATGAATGCTATAAAGAAAAGTACGTAGCTGCTGGAATACTTAACTTTAATCCATCCTTGTTGTACATCGCTATTGACGATACAAGTGAGACTCTATAGATACATGCAATGTTACTAATGGCGCCTTGCTAGGTCGTAGCCATTGACTTAGCTGAAGGCTATTCTAACTATCTGCTCTGCAAATGAGCGAGGCTTCGACAGTGTGCATCGCTAGCTATGTCGTCCGTACAACTGGGGCGAGTGCTAGTCCGTATCTCGAGACCCGCCGCGTGGCGGCGCCCGGTCTGCGATCACTAACAGTGGCGACACGCGGGTCCGGCATGTACCAACGGACCGCGGCCGATTCAAAGCCACCACCTAGCAAGTGTGGTGTCTGGCGGTAACACCACATTTTCCACGTGAAGTAAACAGTTCCAGTGTTAAGTTGCCTAGGGAGGGCAGCTGAGGAACTACGCGAAGGAGGCGTTGACTGTCGGAAGACAGATGAGCCGAGCATGTTTCACTAAAGCACTGTCGCCAAATTGTGACTAGTGCAGAGGCTAGGGCAGGTCAGAGGAGCAACGATCTACGCGAACAACAGTGCAAATGAGTTTCGTGACATTATACAAAAGTAACGCTGAAATGCACTGGAACAGTGACTTTAGAAAAAGTTTTATTTTTCACTGCTATCGTGTAAGAGGCTGTGGCGATCGATTCGGTTTAGTGTGAACCACTTCTGAGTCAACAGCTTCGAGTCCACCTAAAATAATTACAGTGACATCCGCAATTTGTAAGTCGGTTGTCAAATAAAACTGGTTTATGTCAGTTGAGCGGGAAACACAATATTTGCGGCTACTTCAAATCACATTATTTGCTGGATGAAAAATTACAACCCAACGAGGTGCACTCAGCCTCGTGAGGCCAACTGAAGACCTGCTTGATCTGTTGGTAGTGGTTACAAAGTCACGAAAACTGACAGCTGCCAGGGGGGCTGTGTGCTGACCCCACGTCTCTCCATACCCCATCCAATGGCGCCACAGCTGAGGATGACACGACGGTCGGTCGGTACCGATGAGCCCATTGGGGCCTGTGCACGGAAATTACGTTCCAAATACAATCCATTCAACGCAACACCTTTAGTGAGTTCGTCGGGTTTTTAGCCCTAGCTGTTTTTAGCAACAAATAAGTCAAAACAGTGAGACAAGTGCTACCACAGAAGTACATTTGAACACCTTGCTGCATCGAAGTTTTTATTACTAAATTCCCCATAAGTCAAAACAAAACCGAACCAAAGATCATTCAAACGGCTTCGACCAGAAAAGAACTTCATGAATCGATCACGCACTCAGTGTATGTACCAACCAGACACACACATCCGTGACTATCACAATGAATGTAGTACGTACTGCATTAAACTTCTCTCATTACTCGCAAAATAATTTAAAGTGGAGATTACCGTTAGATGCGAATTTAATGACTCCGCATATAATAATTGATTACAGGGGATCTTTGGACGTAGTTTTAGTAAGTCAGTAATGATTGGCGAGTAAGTGAGGAGAATTATTAAACGATTTTTACAAAATTGTAGAGTTCAATAACTATCTTTATAAACAATGTCATTCCTAACAAGAAGCACCTTCTAACGTGTCATAGCATCAGCTCAGTTGTATTTTAACCGAGCAATGACTATATCTGTTATCCTCATGATTGATAAAAACTCATCATATCACGTATACGCCAGAAAGCGGCTTGGGGGCGTCGTAACTCTTCACAGAAACATTCATCATCCACTGCCGCCAATTTTTCTCGTCGGGTGCGTCCCAATTCCTCCTTTAAATCACAAAAGCCTTCCAAACAATAGCAAGCATTCCTACCCGACACTGCTCGCTCATGTTTTCATTCACGTAATACTATAAAATTCACAATTCAATAATCCGAATTAATTTTACTGTGGTATTTGTCGACTGAAACGCGTTTTCATTATATGTAAGAATTTCACAATTTTATTGTGTTATATGGTAATACGTTTTCAGAAACGTGACAGTAAATAGCAGGCGTTTTACTGCTCTTAGCGCTACAGGGTGCAAATAATATGCGTTACTCACTCTCGTGAGCGGATTTACAGCGGCAGACACTGCAACAAAAAACGGTAGTGTGTGATACAGTGGCAACATCTGTAGTGTAATTTTGAGAGAAATAAACTATCTGAACAGAGATTCGCATCGTCTAGTGATCATTCGATACAGTGTTTATCTGAAGAGGCATTTAAGAACAGGTAGTGGTAGGGATGGCTGTTATCGCCGAACAACCAGTATTTGATTACACCGGTTGTTTTCTTCTCCCGTTCTACTTGACCGCTTTCTGAAATAACCGATTTTCGGCTTTTTATTGCTATTGTTTCCAACTATAAACGTAGACATCGCACAAAAGTTGAAAAATTCTGTGTCTCCGTCTGACTTTTTCGATATATGTTTCAAGATACACAGATTCAAAATATCAAATAAAACAGGTAAACAAATAGAAACTTAGTCTGTCCATCGTTCGTTGCTTTTCTCGAAAAGTAATGAGAGTTACAAAACTACTACGAATTCACCAGTATTCTCCTACTGATTCTAATTTCTGTTTTATTATGAACTATGACTGAATTGTGTCTGTAGGCTCTCCCGGCGTTAACTGTTGATAAATTTCTCGAGTCTCCAGCCGGGTAGTAGCACTGACATATCGCGACGTTTCGGGAAGTGTCATACTGCGCATCTTCTGGCGAAGATGGGTAGTATGACACTTCCCAAAGCGTCCCGATATATCAAAGCTACCAGATGGGTGGTACGAAAACTCACGAAACGTGCCGCGCGTGGTAGCCGCGCTGTCTGAGGCTGTCACGGTCCTTGCGGTTCCCCCCGTCAGAGGTTCGATTCCTCGGTCATGAGTGTGTGTGTTGTCCATAGCGTAAGTTAAAGTTAGATTAAGTAGTGTTGTAGTCTTAGGGACTGATGACGTAAGGAGTTTGGTCCCATAAGACCTTACCACAAATTTCCAAATTTTCCGCAATACATCAACGGTACCCACCCGTATGACTGAATTGTTAAGTTTTTAGTTTAATACCCATACTGTATCTTACACTTCGCCAGAAGATGGGTAGTATGGCACTTCCTTAAACGTGGCGATATATCAACGCTACCACCCAGCTGGAGACCCGTATGATTGAATTGTTAAGTTTTTAATTTAGTACCCATACTATATCTTCCTTTTTTATTATTTCATACAAACGGCACACAAATAGCAAGATTTTGTGTAAATTTTGTAGCGTTCTTTTGCTTTAACTATTTCGATTGAAAAAACCGTTTTTAAAAAACCACATATCTTTACTTTCTAAGGGGAATTAGTGTTCAATTGAGTCTTGCTGGCAAAACAAAGAATACTCTTTTAAAAATTTCAGATGAACAATTTAGATAGAGGACAAAACTGACCAAGAACAATGTCCGCCCCTGGTAGCTGAGTGGTCAGCGCGACGGAATGTCATACCTATTGGCCCGTATTCGATTCCCGGCTGGGTCGGAGATTTTCTCCGCTCAGGGACTGGGTGTTCTGTTGTCCTTATCGTCATCATTCCATCCCCATCGACACGCAAGTATCCGAAATGGCGTCAACTCGAAAGACTTGCACCAGGCGAACGCTCTACCCGACGGGAGGCCCTAGCCACACGACACTTCTATTTTACTAGGAACAATTACATATTAGCTACTAAAATTTCAATAATAAATTAATTCAGTGGCGAATATTTAGTGTCCAATCTGTTCGTAAATACTCGTCTTACGATGCGTTGATCTATAAATTGACTAATTGACTCCTTTCATACACACACACACACACACACACACACACACACACACACACACACACAAATGGTTCAAATGGTTCTGAGCACTATGGGACTTAACATCTATGGTCATCAGTCCCTTAGAACTTAGAACTACTTAAACCTAACTAACCTAAGGACATCACTCAACACCCAGTCATCACGAGGCAGAGAAAATCCCTGACCCCGCCGGGAATCGAACCCGAGAACCCGGGCGCGGGAAGCGAGAACGCTACCGCACGACCACGAACTGCAGGGACACACACACACACACACACACACACACACACACACACACACACACACACACTTTTTTTAAAGTTTTATCTTTAACCAGGTATTTTGGCACCTTTGATAAGGCAAATTATATATCAGGTTTATAACATGTTATCAGTAAAAAAGAAAAATACCTATTATAATCGAAACCAAACTAATACCGAATAATATCGGTTATTCAGAAATAAAAACATGGGTATCGATTTTAAAAGGACAGTTTTCCCCATCCCAAGCTAGCAGCGGATCGTCAAAGAGAATTAACTCGAGAGTGGTGAAGCTCTTGAGCATGTCACATCGTGTAAGAAGTTAATAGTAACATTAAGAAACTGAATGAAGGGGAACGATCATTTGAAATCAGTATAAGGAAAGGCGAACGGAAGACGTACGTTTGTCGATAGAGTTCTGCGCAGGTGTGATTCGTCTGTAAAGGAAACAGCGTACAAGATGCCAGTATGACGAACTTTAAAATGTTATTACAGGATTTGGGGCATTTATGCAGAAGACATGACAGCAAACATCGAACGAATTCAGTGGCGCAACAGGTCGGTAAAGCCCGTACGAAAATGTTCGGGGAACTTAAGTGGGAATCCTTGGCTGAAAGACGATGTAGTTCTAGCGAAATTCTGTTGCATAAATTCAGAAAAGCTTGGTACAAGGAACACTGTGCTGCCACCGTCACATGTGTCGTACAGAGATCACGACAAAAAGGGTACGTACTGAGAGTGCGTACTGGACAACATTGCTACGTAGCACCATTCACCACGTACTGTGCGTTGGCTTCCGGTGTAGGGGAGACCAGGATACAATTACATGGACTTCTTTTGGGACTTTTTAAAATTATTTTGTTTAGATTTATAATATTTAAAATTGTTTAGTGTTATAACATGGTCATTAAAGCATGACTTGGAATAAAGGATGACTCAAAAGTAACTATACACACTTCGTGGGCGAAATGAATGCATAAAGATAAGAGTAAAGTGTTAAATGAAGTCTTGTCTCCAACTGTTTTACTATCGAGTTGTGATGCATAATGTCATCTGTGGTAGGCATTACATTATGGGCCAGTACAGGCTTTTGGCGTGCCGTGATAGTCTGCATATCGACTGATGTTTCTTAGTACACTCTTCTACTCTGCTCGGTTGATTCTGACATGAAATGCCTTTGCTTACTTGACTCCGGTGCGGTCCACTGTACTCTGTAGTGCTGTTGTAGTGTAGCGCACCAGACGTACTACGTACAGTCATTCTGTCGGTAGTTCATAGACTGCAGTCACCGTGTACGGTACGATAGCGTACATGGACAGGTACCTCCTTTACGACGCAGCTGAAGGCAATCAGTGCACGAGCAGCAAGACGACGGTATATGGAAATGTTTCCAAACAGATGAGTACCAAACCATTAGACTTTCACAGGTGCGGACAAGAGATTAAGGGAATATGGCATTCGTGGTCCAGCCTCAAGTGGATGGATTGGGTGTTGAGAACGTCATGGAAATGGTAGATGAACATCCGACCATAAACACCCGCCGAATAAGTGCCGCTGTAAAGGTTCCTCAGTCAACTGTATGGCACCTGCTTCGGAGACAGCAACTCCACCCATTTCACCTGCAGAAGGTACAGTAGCTGAAGCTTATTGACTACCCTAGACGTCAGAGCGCAATGCTCCTGATCCATTGTCGGGTCGTCGGGTACTGTTTACAGCTGGGAGCCTCTTCGCCTGTGCGGGAATCATGAACGCTCATAAAGTGCACGTGTGGGCGTAAGTGGATTGTACGTTCGTTGTGAAATGGTGCTTGCTAACAGACGAACTGGAAGGATTAGTTTGCGAGAGAAGACTGAGAGAAAGGAGGAGATACAAGATGACAGACGACGTGAACGGAAGTGGAAATTGCGCGGACCTGGAGAGGATGCCAGAACACAGGAGAGAATGCTTTGGGTGGAACACTAATGTTCAGAAGTAGGTGTATCACCGTTTTTCCTTGTTCCTACTTTTGGCTTCCAAGGAGCTTCTATATCTGATTAACCAAATTTACTCACTATGTATAAAAACACAAATACATTCTTCGCGCTATGACGTTCATTCATCTGGTGTCGTGAAGTTTTTGACAGTCCTCAGTAGATGACAATACTAATCTTCCATTGTCGGTAACAATCTAGCAAGAATTGCTTCCAAGAAAAGTGCTCTACGTAAACGTGCCCCATGCATGAACGTGCCCATGTTTCCCCTACATATGTGATAGATATAGATGTAGTAAGGGTACTGCTGAAGAGAGTAAAGGTCTATGTTCAGATGTGTGTGAATTGCTAAGGGACTAAACTGCTGAGGTCCCTAGACTTACACACTACGTACACTAACTTGGGCAACCAGTCCGCGACATGGCGCCTCCAACCGCGCGGAGAGGTCTAGATAAGAGTTGTGGGAAGCACAAATTATTAAGCTGTTAGGAAGTTTCAGAACTCCATGCACGACAGTCTCATTCTGAAACAGCTACCTAGTATACCTTCAATTTTGAAAGGCTTTCGCCTCCTAGCTTCACTGTCAGAAGACACACGTTACCCTCAAGTTCTCGTAGGTAGCACATACACTGAAGCGCCAAAAAACGTTTGTAGGCATGTGTATTCAAATACAGAGATATGTAAACAGGCAGAATACGGACCTGCGGTCGGCAACGCCTATATACAACAACAAGTGTCTGGTGCAGTTGTTAGATTGGTTACTGCTGCTACAATGTTATCAAGACTTAAATGAGCTTGAACGCGGAGTTATAGTCGCCGCACGAGCGATGGATCACAGTATCTCCGAGGTAGCAATGAAGTGTGGGTTTTCCCGTAAGACCATTCCACGAATGTACCGTGAATATTAGGAATCCGATAAAACATCAAATTTCCGACATCGCTGCGGCCAGAAAAAGATCCTGCACGAACGAGACCAACGACAACTGAAGAGAATCATTCAACGTGGCAGATGTCCAACCCTCCCGCAAATGACTACAGATTCAGTGCTGGGCCATCAACATGTATCAGTATGCAAACCATTCAGCGAAACGTCATCGATATGGGCTTTCGAAGGCGAAGGTCCACTCGTGTACCCTTGATGACTGTACGACACAAAGCTTTACGCCTCGCCTGGGCCGTCAACACCGACATTAGACTTTTGATGACTGAAAACATGTTACCTGGTCGGATGAGTCTCGTTTCAAATTGTATCGAGCAGATGGACGTATACATGTATGGAGACAACCTCATGAATCCATGGACCCTGCATGCCAGCAGGGGACTGTTCAAGCTGGTGGAGGCTCTGTACTTGTGTGAAACGTCTGCTGTTGGACTGATATGTCTACATACGACTCTGACAGGTGACACGCACGTAAGCATCCTGTCTGGTAACCTACATCCATTCATGTCGACTGTGCATTTCGACGGACTTAAGCAATTCCAGCAGGACAATGTGAAACACCACACGTACAGAATTGCTACAGGGTGGCTCCAGGAACGCTCTTCTGAGCTTAAACACTTCCGCTGGCCACCAGACTCCGCAGACATGAACATTATTGAGCATATCTGGGATGTCTTGCAACGTGCTGTTCAGAAGAGATCTCCACTCCCTCGTACTCTTGCGGATTTATGGACAGCCATGCAGGATTCATGGTGTCAGTTCCCTCCAGCACTACTTCATACATTAGTCGAATCCATGAACGTCGTTTTGCGGCACTTCTGCGTGCTCGGGGTGGCCCTAGATGATATTAGGTAAGTTTACCAGTTTCTTTGGCTCTTCAGTGTACATGTCTGCTGCTGTGAGGGAAAATGATCCCCTATACATGCAAATACAGTGGTTAGTCAAGACATTATGATCATGCACTTAACAGAGCTTATATCTAGCATAAAAACACAAGCAATTTATCATGATGGTTTGTGTGCAGAGATAGCTGGCACGTGATAGCATCCAGTGTCTTAAAATTCCTGTGGATTGTGAGGAGATCATTTGTGAGTTTTGCGGTTGCAGGTGATTTCACATAACACATGTTCATTAGAACTGAAAATTAGAAATTTGGAGGTTAGAACATTAACTGAAATTCATCAAGCTGCTCCTCAATCATTTGTAACATTAGTGTGATCTAAAGTAGCCCACAGTTGTGACATCTCCTTACGTGAAGGAGACGATGTAAATGTACACGCTATATAACGTGTCTGAAGCTCTATTCTAGTTACCTGGATTGTCATCACGCACATACGTCTCACATTCTTCGGCCTTGATCGCTCAGAAGGTGGTTACTCGTATGCAAGTGGCCGTACTAGACCTGCATTTCTACTGTTCAGCTCTACGGTACTAGTGAAGTAATTTCAGCCCCTTACGTCACCAGCGTGTCAAAACCATTTAATCTATATTTCTACCCGCTGCATATTGCTATATCGTTAATATCATCGGTTTGAACTTCGCACTGCGCTATCACATTTTAACTGCGTCACATTGTGAGAGGTAGTCATTTCTACATATTTAGTGTCTGTTCTTTCGGATATATATAATTAAGGCGATGGCGGCCAATGATACCTTCAGTGCAGATGCGCACCAAACTCGAACTCTTACGGGAATGGGTGAAATGTAGCGAGTAATGAGGGTAATGAGCAGGGGCGCTACATCAGTAGTGCGTGGTATATGTTAACAATTTGGGTCTAGCGGGAGTTGTGCTACAAGGTGGTATCCAAAATTTTCGTTACTGGTGCTGCCATCTGTTGAAAACCTTACCTTTGGACTAATGGTCACCATCACCCTCGAAGTAGTTCCCATCCGCACTTATACACCGGTCCCAGCGCATCTGCCACTGGTGAACCGTTTTCTGGAAGTCCTATTCTTTGAAGGTGTTTATTACCGCCAACGATGCTTCTTGAATCCTCTCTAGAGTGTCGAATCGATGGTCTTTCAACTTGAGTTTCAGTTTTGGGAATATCGCGAAGTCGCTAGGTGCCAAATCTGTCGAGTACGGTGGATAAGGTACAACCGCCATGTTTTTTTTTTTTCCCAAAAGGTCCTGGTGAGCAAGGACGCGTGACACGGCGCGTTGTCGTGATGCAGCAGCCAGTTCCCTTGACTCCAAAGTTCGGGCCGTCGTCGCCGCACGTTTTCACGGAGCCGTCGCAAAACGTCGCAATAGTACGTGGAACTCACTGTTTGGTTGAGTGCACAATTCCCTTGGTATCAAAGAAAACGATGATCATGCTCTTCACTTTGATCTTCACCTGTCTCGCTTTTATGGGTCTTGGAGAGCCCAGGCTCTTCCACTGGGACGATTGCTGCTTTGTCTCTGGGTCATAACCGTAAATCCAGCTATCATCACCGGTGATAGCCCGTGACAAGAAGGTTGGATCATCAGATGCGGTCTGACGAAATTCCGTGCACACTTCCACATGCTGTAAACTCGCCACACACCAAACAGAGAGTACTGCGGAAATCACTTTGGACGCGCAACACATCCTCCCACCTGAATGCCACTCCGCACACTGACTCATCTGATATGCTGTTCTCGCCCCTAGCGGTGCAAAGATCTACTACTGCTACTTTCCAGATGGCAGCACCAGTCCCGAAAATTTTGGATTCCACATCGTAGGTAGTCCGTGTGATGTCGGTGACCACTGCGTCCAGAGGAGTAATAATCAGCACATTTACCCAGTAAGCAGGAGATACGGGTTCGAGCCCCCATCCAGCACAAATTTTAAACTTGCTCCATTGATATGAATCAATGCTCACTGGTGGAACGTGCTATTTGCGACCAATAATACGACAGGAAGCAGCAGGTACGTAATCACCAAATACAGGGTGTTACAGAAAGGTACGGCCAAACTTTCAGGAAACGTTCTTCATAGATTTGTGCACACTATAGTTTTGCCGGTCTCTAAAAATTGAGTTAGGAAAATCACTTCTAATTTCACTCCAAGCAGTCTTTTCGAAACTTCTTTCTTCTTTATAAATTGGCCAAAATAGAACACTGACTCATTTTCAACAGTATAAATTTACTAGATGTGTCTCTGTTTCTTAAAGTAATATACAGACTGCAAGCGGTGTAGATGCAGATATTTCCATTGGTGACTCAGAACGATATACTGAACAACATTACATCAGTATTTACGTCATTTAAAACTAAACTAAACTCCGTCAGAACAGACCTTTGAAGACCAGCGACACCGACCGTCCGCCATGTCATCCTCAGTCCAAAGGCGTCACTGGATGCCGATATGGAGGGGCACGTGGTCAGCACACCGCTCTCCTCGCCGTATGTCAGTTTACGAGGCCGGAGCCGGTACTTCTCAATCAAGTAGCTCCTCAGTTTGCCTCACAAGGGCCAAGTGCACACCGATTGCCAACAAAGTTGAGCAGACCGCATGGTCACCCATCCAAGTGTTAGCGCAACCCGACAGCGCTTAACTTCACTGATCTGACAGGAATCGGTATTACAACTGCGGCAAATAATTATAGCTATTACAAATCATGTTTCTATGTTGGTTAGCACCTCCAAGTACATGTGGCAAGAGCAAGCCATTAACACTTCAGGTGTTGAAGTGTGGACACGTGGAAGCAAAACAGTCTATAGTGACAGGCGTAGCCCACTTAGTAGTACAGTTACGGCTGTGCAGATAAAATCAGCTTGTCAAGTTTGTGATGTGCTTGAGGGAAGAGTGTTTGATGCAGAGGAAAAAACCAAAAAACCAAAGGTACCACATATAAAAATATTTACACTTTTACCCTTTACACCCTGTACATTTCGAAAGAAAAATAAGTACTGAGTAAACAGAAACACGTTTTAAATAAATCCTGCTTAACATTGCTGACGAAACACGGGCATGTTGAAATGGTTCAAATGGCTCTGAGTACTATGGGACTTAAATTCTTAGGTCATCAGTCCCCTGGAACTTAGAACCACTTAAACCTAACTGACCTAAGGACATCACACACATCCAAGCCCGAGGCAGGATTCTAACCTGCGACCGTAGCGGTCGCGCGGTTCCAGACTGAAGCGCCTAGAACCGCTCGGTCAAAACGGCCGGCACGGGCATCTTGCCTTCATCAAATCTGTACCTCTGTATCTGATATCAATGGGTCGCACAATAGTATCAACAATGCACACCAAGAGAACTGCAGTATGCGAAAGAGTGATCTAACGTTCCAAATTTTCTCATTTAGCAGTATAACGTTCCACAGGTTTACTTCACTAAAATTTTGCAGTATGAGATGTCAAACATGACTGAAATGATCATCCAAACGAGGATTTGTGGACTAAAGACGCCCGTCAGGTTTTCCTTTGGAAAACAGATTTAAAATTAATTTATATTTGGATATTTATTTGTGAGCTTAAATTCTTGCCCATGGTGAGGCACTTTCATCTTAAATATTTTTTGAAAATTTGCAGAAATTTGTAATATTTTTTCACTTACTAATAAATACAAGCTGCCTATAAAATAATGACCAACGTATTTTCGCAAAAGTATTAACTATGCATAAAGACAGTACAATTTTTAAACGGAAGTAACCTATTTTTGGGCTCTCAAATAGCGGCTCTGGATGAGATTTAGTAATTGATTATTTCGGTAGCTTTATCAGAAGTTAAGAAGTAAAACCGGGTTGCTAATTATGTTGCAGGTTGAAATATGCAACATTCGGTACCGTATGCTTTTCTCACAGTTAATATGCTTGGATGAGACTAGATATTTTGGCTTAGGTTGTGACGTACTTCGGAATATTTCGCTGAAGTGGGCGGGGAAACACTGTTCAGGCAGTTCAGAAGTTTCGATGGTGATATAGACGCTCATTGATAATATGATTCTGACACAATAATTACTAAAGAATGCAGTGGCAGTGCGTCATTGAGCGATGTGGTGCGGTAGTCAGTACACGGGACTCGCGGTCGGATAGGGAACGGTTCAGATCACCGCCCAGCCATCCAGATTTAGGTTTTCCATAAATCGCTTAAGGCATATGCCAGCATGGTTCCTTTGAAAAGGGCACGACCCACTTTCCCCCCTCCTTCCCTGATACGAGCTTGTGGTCAGTCTCTAATGATCTCGTTGTTGGGGGGACGTTTAACTACAATACTCCTTTGACAGTGACCCAAGTAACGGTAAAAAGATTCCTCATGGAGTGAGACATGGAAAAGACGACGAAGATTTATGAGGACATCTTTGCCCAGTTCCAGTTTCACATTCGATTATTTCGTATTTGCTGAATCTACTGTTTTAGCTTCCTCATCGATAATTTCCTTACTTCGATTACAATTTCTTTGCGCGAAACTTCATTCCTGAGAAGCCTTGACAATTAACAACGTCGACAGGACTATAATATGAAGAGCTATAAGGTGTTGCTGTGGTGTCATTCTTGCCAGAATCTTCTGATTGGGCGTAACTGCCTTCTTGAGAAGGCTTTCTTCCGGTAACATGTTGCACATTGGGGTGCACTGCCAAACTTTCGTAAATTTAAGGACAGTATTTATCACTCTAAATGTTGATGTTTGGCTACACAGTGACGTTGCCGTGACTGGTGGAAGCGTTCACCGACGTCCTGGCGGCGTCTTGTCTGTGTTTATTGTTACATACGCTTGTACGGTCCTCGCAGCACTAAAGCCCATTTCACATGGAGTAAAGTTCTCCACAGCTTTGTTAGGTGGCACGCGTAGTTGTCGGTCAGCAAGTGGGGGTCACGGCTACATGGCATGCTGAATCTCACGGAGGATGTATGATTCGGCGCGGGAGCTACTTGGCTGGCTTCACTCTGTGAACGGCAGGGCATGTGAGCCGGGTGAACTGCGATCCTTCTCAAAAGACTACCAAAAAAATTGCGTAAAAAAATTTGATTTTCACAAATGTTATAGATTCATTCGCCAGCTTCATGATGAACAGCCCATCATTTCGTTAATGCTCATATTTATTGTGATATTTTAGGATTAAGTAAACTGCTGCAAGAAAGTTTGCGGTGAAAAATAGAGATCGCTATGAATTTGCGTTTGGTGCATGTTAGGTCATATGTTGCTTCGTATGAAATGTACCTAACATATATAATTTGTCTTTAAGCTTTGAAGGATATTTCTATTTAATACGGATCTCGAGAAAATGGGTCGTATTCAAATCGCTTCGTCCCGAAATCGCGCCAGCGAAGGTGTCAGACGTAAATATCCACAAAATTCTTTGTATCTCGTAAATAGCTTCAGATATTGAAACAAGATTTTGGCGACTTATGGTACGCAAAGAAAAGAGTATTTCACCATATGATTAGCATGCGAAACTTCCATATCTACGGTGATACTGAAGCAATTACAGATTTTTCCAATGAAATGATGTATTATTTAAGCGCAATCGATAGCTGGTGAAACGAGAGTTTCTGTGGATTTGGAACAATATACGTGAGGAAATTTCACTTTATTTTTTTACCGAGGAGAGGCATGTTCATAAACTATTGACTTGTCTTTCCATCAGTTGCTGTTTTATGATTCTGTCAGAATTTCAATTTTAGTGACATGAATATTTATAAGCTCTGCTGTGTTTCGACGAAAGAAGCAAACCTGAACGTGCCAACAAAGGAACTTCACGTGTTATTCAAAACTCGCCTTTGTTAATGTCTCTCTGAAGAACATTAAAGAATACGAAGTCTGGCGAAAATAAATTGATACTTTGTTAAAATTTTAATGGAATCCTATACCCCGGTGTGTGTTTAATAATGAATGATGTGGACTGACACTGGCCAAAAAACTTCAATTCTATATCTCAGTGATCTAAGAAATATGAAAATATTTGAATTTCCAAAATCCAGTCAGCTACCTGCCGAGGCGTAAACAGATTACAAACATCTTTGACAAACTAAAATATGTTTGTGGTGATAAAGTACAATCCCTCATTCCGTACAGGGACAGGAAAGAAAAGATGGCATGCTATATGTTGTTAACTGTTTTCATGTTTCTTAGATTACTGGCATTCAGAAATAAAATCCGTTGCCCAGTTCCAAATCATATCATTCATTACTAAAAATACGCTGGGGTGTAGAATTTCACCGAAATTTCAACAGAAGCAGTAATTTACTTTCCCTAGAGAAAGGTTATCAGTGACAAGTTTTGAGTAATACGTAAGACTGCTTGTGCCATATTAATCGGTTTCTTTCGGCGAAATGCAGGTGAGTTCATAAATATTTATCTCACCGTCATTCTAATGCAGTTAAAATCGCGACAGAATTATAAAACAGCAAATGATGTAATTACTTGCCAATAGTTTATGAAAATACCCATTCTCGGTATAAAAATAAACCGTAATTTCTTCACATACAATGTTCCGAACCCACAGTAATTCCCATTTCACCAACTACGCTTCAATAATTCATCATTTTATTGCAAAAATCTTTAGTCGCTTAAATATCACGATTCATATGGAGGTTTCGCAAATTAATCATGTGACGAAATGCTCTCCTCTTTGCATACTGCCATTTGCCAAAATCTTGTTTCGATATCTGGAACCATTTATGAGGTAACAGGAATTTTGTGGATATTTCATTCTGGCTTTTTCGCTGACGAGCGAGTTCGGGACGAAGCGCCTTACATCTGTCCGTTTTCTTGAGATTGCTGATAAACAGCGGTGTCCATCAAAGTTTAAAGAAAAATTCAATATGTTAGCTACATTTTATACGCTACAACATATGATCTAACATCCGTCAAACGCAGATCCATAGCGATCTCTGCTTTCACTACAAATTCTTGCAGTAGGTTACTTAATTCTAAAATATCACAATAAATGTGACCTTTAACGAAATGAAGTTGGCGAATGAAGTTATAAGATATGCAAGAAACAATTTTTTCACAAAATAGTTCACTTATAATCGTTTGAGAAAGATCGCGGGTCGGCCGTCAGGCGCGGAGGTTCCGTTTGGTCTCGAGGGTTAACTGGCGTTGTCTCAGAATTCCCGACTTACAGGCTGCGACGTCAGTCGCTAAACAGGACTCCTGACTGACCAGTGCAGGTACCATGCAAGGAGACCGACTGGGCCTCACGAGAAAAATAGCGCCGGATCTGTCACGGGAAACACGCACAGTTCTCTGCAGGGCAGCAGCTAGCAGACGGCAGAGCCATCAAGGCAGCCGTCGCACGGGCCGGCAAGCAAGACCGCAGCGAATCTTACTCCATGTGAGGCGGAGTTTACGGCAGGAACCATGCAAGCGGCACGGCTAGTTCTGCACTGTGCAGCGAAAAGCTTTTTCTAATGTTATTCTGCTGATTTCGCTGTATTGCTGTGAAATTCTCGACACATTACCGTAAATATAAGCACTAACTCATTTTAAATTCATTGTCGCCTAAAAAGTTACGAAATTATATGTAATGATTCGAAAATACATCTGGGCAGTGCATTATCGCGCTCGTCGTAAGAATATAATAAACGCCACTGTTGTGACTGCACTACTCCCCATAGTTTCCATCTACGAAATTAACATGTCACCAAATTAACTGGCCGGCCGGAGTGGCCGAGGGGTTCTAGGCGCTACAGTCTGCAACCGAGCGATCGCTACGGTCGCAGCTTCGAATCCTGCCTCGGGCATGGATGTGTGTGATGTCCTTATGTTAGTTAGGTTTAAATAGTTCTAAGTTCTAGAGGACTGATGACCTCAGAAGTTCAGTCCCATAGTGCTCAGAGCCAAATCAACTGATCAAGAATTTCTGCGTTAGAGCTGGTTCAAATGGTTCAAATGGCTCTGAGCACTATGGGACTTAACATCTGTGGTCATCAGTCCCCTAGAACTTAGAACTACTTAAACCTAACTAACCTAAGGACAGCACACACATCCATGCCCGAGGCAGGATTCGAACCTGCGACCGTAGCAGTCGCGCGGTTCCGGACTGAGCGCCTAGAACCGCTAGACCACCGCGGCCGGCCGTTAGAGCTGGAAAATGATACAGTTACGCTAAGAAAAATCTTAGATTTCTTTGTCCTGGTGAGTAATAAGTTTACAAAAATGTATTTGTCATTATTTTATCAACTGGTCTTCGATATTTTCCATTAGCCAAAAGTTATCTGAGGTGAAAAAGTTTAGTACCCCAGTCTACATGTTGACTCCTTTTATTTTCCCGAAAAAGATCGTTTTTAATAAAGCGGTGCTATCTAGTTCGGTTTCATCATCACTGTGGGACCATTAGCAATTCCAAACTTCAAAAGTGGTACACCGTCAGGCCGATACTGACAGCCCAGCAGCAGTGCAGTGGCCGTGGCTTGCAAGTTTTTTCGTCGTGTCCGGCACAATGCGGCGGGCCGTGAGGGGGTGATCACGGTGACCGCAGCCGACCTAACCGATGGCGCGGCCGGCGCCAAATTGGGCCATCCGTCTCGCCGCGCCTTTTTCCAGCAGCGAGAGATTACTGGCGCGCCAGTTTGTCACTGCTGCTGCCGCCGCCGCCGTCGCCTCCCGAATTAATTCCGCAATAAGCCCGCGGCCCGTGGCGCGGCCGCCTCCGCCGAATGTCCCGTTATTTCACGTCTAAAGCCGCCGCCATTACTCCGAGTCTGGCTCCCTCCTACCCCACCCTGCCCTCTTCCTGTATTTATTTTCCGACTTTTTACACAACCCTTCCTGCGGCGAGGAAGAGACTGCTTTCAATTTGTCCTCTCCCGACGGACACCCGATATTTCTGTTTCCGTTTTCTGGCCTGGAGTCATTCGTTGCCAAATCGAGGTTTCTTGCTCCCCAACCGTGAGCTACTGAGACGAGTCTGCCAAGAGCACTCAGGAAAATGAGATTCCACGAGAGATATCGATACAATCTCCGAAAAAAAGAAAGTGTGTTTAGAATAACGTTGTTATTTCATTTACACGGCACACATAATGAATGATTTGTATTGTATAATATACACTACCAGACGTTCGCGTTGTTATGTATGAGGTAAAAATGCATTTACGGCGAAGTATTTAGTGTTAAATTGTCCAAGATTCAAAACTTTTCTTCGAGAAAATAGCAGTATACTTGAACTGTGGTATCGTACTTCTCGTAGGAATCTCAAACCTTTGCGATGTTCGTATCGCGTTGTTTTCCCCTACTAGTTTTAAACTTGTTTTCAAAATTTTGATAGGGACAACATGACATCATATTCAATGTATGAAAAATTTCATTATTTGCTGGGAACGTCATTAACACAAGGATTAGCAGATACCACCCCTCTTTCGGTAGGAAACTGGTATACTGCATGAATGCGAAACTTCATCTCTCAGAACCGATTGTTACCGTCGAAAACGACGTAGAAATATTTACTTTAGCTGAATACTTAAATAAATAGTTAATATTTAATGTCTTCATGAAATAAACACTTTTGCTCCATTGTGTTATATTGTGCAATATCGGAATAGTAAACTCTCATCCAGCCAGATAGCCTACAGAATTAACGAGCCACCTGTGGAAGACACGGAGGTGATCCTGACCTGGATCGAGCTTGCTTCGCGGATTAACTAGGTCTGGTGAGCCAGCTAGCTTGGGTGTGGTTTTAAGCGGTTTCCACATGTCACTAGGTACGTACTGGGGTGGTATCCACGTTCCACATCAGATACGTGGTATGCGAACATTCAGAAAAATTCTGATACCTGTAGGACTCGATATCGTCCTGGTGAAGGGGGGGGGGGGGGGCGAGTAAGAGACTGTTCATCTTAGACCTTCAGTCTTTTTTTGTTGTGTCAACACCACTCTAAGCAGAGTTCACAAGCCTTGGCCAAGTGGAATGATACATGTGGAATTCCAGTGCCATGTCCGGAATATTGTTGAGGCAGCTTTGTGAAAGATCCCACTCCGCTGCAGTGGCTAGCTGAATTACCTCATGCCTTGGTCCTTACTTAACCAGAGGCGACGCGCAGGCATACCTACCACAAAAACTCACAGCTGATATCATGTCTTCGATTTATACCGATGCCGAGATGTACTCGACACCAGCTCTCCCACTTCCCTTACCAGGTGGTCTATGGACAGCTCGTACGCCTGACGCTAACGGCACTTGGACCAGCGCCACCTTTGGCGGCTATGGTTTGACTGCTTCTATTGAAAGAGGCTATTTTCTGTGTATCTGAAATGGAATGTACTTCGAAAAATAATGGAAATAATTAATTGTGTGATCTTTCTACAACTACAGAAATTCCGAAATTTAAGTTTTTCATATTTTTCATCGTAGTGATGTTTACTAACTAATTTCTGTTCACACACGTGAATTCAGTTTGACGCAATGCAAGCAGCTGACAAAATCAATTTCGCTTTAACGTTTCTGATTTTTGTAATCACGCCTAGCGCTACTTTTATTTCATATGTCTTGAGACCTTTCGTATAACCATTCACTGCATCATAACTTTTTATATTGTTCAGTTTTTCCACTACAGTGTTTCACTGAAGTACATAATTTTCCAGTACAGTATTTTATGATCTTTCTTTGCCATCAACAACACAAACACGACACTACGGATCTACATGGTTTCACTATCTGTTATTAACAGACATTTGCCTCATACATCTGTGACATTCCATGAAGGGAAAGCGCCGTTACGCGAGAAGAAAGAAAATCTTTTGGGTCAAGCGACTGAATCTACCTCTCACGGTCTCGCAGTTGACAATACCATACGCCTGTAATTTTGTTTAGCATTGGCCTATATATGCTTGTTTAGCCATAGGCAAGATAATGAAAATCACTTATAATATCACTCTACTGAATTAACTTTTTAACAAAAAATAGCTAAATAGATATTCATCAGTCTCATAACAATACCTGAAAATGGTCATCGTCTTATCAAGAAAAAAAAGTCAGCGTAAAACAAATTTTGCGTTCTCATGATGTCATGGCGGCGATCATGTTTCTCATAAAAAATTTCTATAGGATTACAGAACACACATATCTTTTCTTTGCTGAACCCAAGAGCGCTGATGTAGGTTGGTTCTCTAGGTTTTCGTTCTGACAGTTTGGTTTCGTGGCGTTTAAGATGTCTAGCCCTCTTTTTCCCAGCAGTTTCACCTGTGAACGGGTGTTAAATGTTATTTTTTCTCTGATAATTATATGGCAATTTATCGTAGGTCATTAAAAATAAGCCCTAAGAAAGAGGCTTACTCAGCAAGACAACAGTAAATGAGCTTCTCTTCAGGATATTCACCAAAAATTATAGGTCTACTTCTCTATGTTTTTACTGCTGTATCACGTGTATCGTTCTTCATGTTAGACAAATACTAAGTCTTGTTTTTTGGAACATTACACTGTTTACTTATCTTCTTCCAACACAACTTCTTTTTCACAACTGCATCAATAGCTTTAGACATTTTAATATCAACTTCCCCCACAATCCTCTTCTTATCTTCAAGAGAATTCCAAAAAAGTAAGAGTTTGATCTGTCACAGGCAGGCTTTAAACGTAACACAATAAGGAGTCCGCTTAAGCAACTGAAAGGAGTCGAGTTTATGCGTCTACAGCCTACACGTCCTTAAAACTCTTAACTAGCAGTATCTATGAGAAATAACGAAAAATGTCGCACAGTGTAAAAACTGTCATCATGTAATGGGGAACTGATAAGCAACAAGTAAAGTGAGTGCACTTTCCCCAATGTTTTAATGACGCTGTCAATCTCGAAGGGTAAAGTATTCTGAAGGTAAATCTCACATTCAAATCTCCAGGCGAAGACTACTTAATAGGATGTTGTCTTCGGAAATTTAAAAATAAAATGCATTCAACGGGTTGGGCGTGGTGAGTTACGTCGCTTAATCTGGTAAGTAGACGAGAGATTTTAAAAGGAGGACTGTGAGAGAGATTTGTGTGTGTGTGTGTGTGTGTGTGTGTGTGTGTGTGTGCCTAGAAAAGCAGTAATAAGTAATCCCTGATAGTATCAAGACATTACCCAGAAACGATTTGGAGGCACGATCTGACAAATGAATTGAAAAGAAATTGTTGTCAAAAATATCTTTCTCAAATTTGGTGCAGCAACGGAATTGGGCGTGCATATCTAATATTTGTATATTTAACTGTGAATACATTAGTTTGTAAAGGCAATGGACTGCACTGCACATCCGTTAGCTTTCTGGTTATAACGACCAGCTGTAGAGGAGGCAGACTCCTAATTGTGTGAGCACAGATTCAGTATACGACAATAGACAAACAAGTGAAGCATTAAATCATAACTCTTCTTCCCATATAAACTCGTAATAGTTATTTAAGTTTACATTTTAACACATATATGAGATATCGTTCCGATACCTACGCATGGAATGATATTGACTAAAACGTGCCAAACTATCCCCGCTAAAAAAAATACTTTCACTGTAACAAATAATTTGTAAAGGTCTCACCCAATTACTGAAGCGTAGTTGCATCTGTATAAGAGCGTGGACCTCCACCAGACAAAGGCAACTTCCTCCCAACCTCAGAACGCAGCCCACAACGTCTTCGATCTCTCCACCCTTCGTCAAAGCAAGTGAACATAATGTGACGTAATCCAATGGCCTGTCTCGTTCAAGGGAGCAGAACCACGTGGCTCTATACCTGCGGACTAATTTTATTGGCCGAAAGCAAAACAGATTCCCAAACATTGACGACCGTCATGATGAGCGAGCAAAGAAGTGGCTGTAGAGCTCGCATCGGTTGATCAAAACTGTTTAAGGCACATTCGCATCAAATGTACCAAACATAAGTATCACCACCCACAGAAAACAAGATACAATATGAGGAAATGCTGAGCAAATAGGCACCATTCAATTGAAGAGTTTGAAGTTAGAAATGGTGGAAATTACTAAAGCGCGGTGACAGAAACAGTAGGATTTTTGGTTTTCGAGTAAAGAAATATCGATAAGAAAGTTAAAAATGAGCAGTGTAATAGTTGGACAAATGAATCATTAAAGAGGGTTGTGCACAAGGAAGAGACACGGTTACAGTGGTAGAATGGTAAGACATAGATTTAGGTGAGATTTAACTGCAAGACATTTCCAAACCAGATATCGATCACAATGTTTTATACATGAACTGCAGACTCATCAACATCAAATGGCTGCTCCAGTTTCCCAGGTGATACTGGCGATCGTCTTCCGACTTTTTCCATTCTTGTAAAGCTCTTCTTCATGGATTTCATTCCCTAAGAGACCACTTTCGGCGTCGCCATCCTTAACCATGCATGTTTATCTTCCCCTTGACGGCCCAACATGTCTTTTCCCATTAATAGTGCCGGCCGGAGAGGCCAAGCGGTTCTAGGCGCTACAGTCTGGAACCGCGCGACCGCTACGGTCGCAGGTTCGAATCCTGACTCGGGGGATGGATGTGTGTAATGTTCTTAGGTTAGTTAGGTTTAAGTAGTTCTAAGTTCTAGGGGACTGATGACCTCAGAAGTTGAGTCCCATAGTGCTCAGAGCCATTTGAACCATTTGAACCCATTAATAGTCATTTCAAGCAATTTCTTGACAATCCCGGTTTCTAGCATCAGTTTCATATGACAGTACCATCTTAATCTAGATTGGCGTAGTTTTTCAGTATACTGGTTTTACACCTGCATCCATTGTGTTCTTTCCATTTTGTTTCTTACCCTTTTTTTTTTTTTTTTTTTTTTTTTGTTCATCCCTTTCTCTGTGCCAGAACACAGCTCTCCAGTTCAGAGCACAGGTCTTATGTGATTAGGTCAAAATGGGAATATAGCTGACAATGAAAGTGGTTTTCCCGTGTGTGGTATCTGGTTGTGCTAAAGGCGGTACCTAACTTGATTGTAAAGATGGGCAATTATATGTGTACGATTTAGAACTACACTTCGACTTAAGTTTTTAAAATCTAAGGCACTGGCGGAATAAGGGAAATGTCGCACACTCTTCAGGGATCTTACGTTGTAGCTCTGGCTGTCCTCACTGGTTACCTTCGCGGCTGCAGTCCTTGATTTATTGACTTTGAGACCAAACTCCTCAAACCTTTTTTTGGACTTCATTTATATCTCCCCAGAAGATAACATCATCAGCGACAGCACTGACTTCACTTCAGGTCCATACTGCTCCTATATCCTTTTCATGATATTGCACTATATGTACTGCATGTACCATATCCTTTTCATAATTAATCTTACATCACTATGATGAACAGCAGTGGAAACAAGGCGTTCCGCTGCTGTACTCCACGTTCGGTCTCAGACCACACGCCCTCTCCATTCTCTTTTTCAGTTATTTTTGTGGTAGTGTTCTTGTTTCAAAGATCGGATCAACTGTATTCCTGTTTTTCCTAAGCCCGTACTGTTATTCTTCCAAGAGAAGTTCAATTATCCTTCAAAGATTTTTTCTATGATCTTTTCCAGAGCTGTGAAAGCAATGTTATACCTCAGTAATTTTGAGATAATTTTCTATCATCTTTTGCGAATCATGATATAATTATACCTTTGGTCAAGTCATTAGGGATCCAGTTCTCTCCACATTGCGTTTAACGCTCTGTACAGCTAATGGGTTCCATATGTCCTTGATGCCTTGATCATTCCTGCATTTAATTCATCACTAGAATCTTCATTTCTCGTATGTTTCTGAGCTACCAACTTACTGGTGGTTCGTCCTTGTCGCTCCCATTCTTCTCATAATATCCAATTTGCATTTAAACTGTCAATCACATAATTGTCCATGTCTCCTCCATTAGAGGGTCTGTTGAAGTAGTTCCAAATTACTGATTCATTATCTGTCATGCTTCTGGCTAGACTCTTATCTTAACCTTCAGTTACTTTATTGTGTCTTGATCTCTACTCTTATTCTTCATTATTCTCCAGAGATATATTTTATTGCCTTTGCAGTCTTCTGTGGGTCTGACTGTAAATTCCATGAAGCATATGTTCTGCTGAAGTAGTTCCACATTACTGATTCAATATATGTCATGGTTCTGGCTAGACTCTTTCTTAACCTTCAGTTACTTTATTGTGTCTTGATCTTTACTCTTATTCTTCATTATTCTCCAGAGATATTTTTTATTGCCTTTGCAGTCTTCTGTGAGGCTGACTGTAAATTCCATGAAGCATATGTTTTTCTTCTCAGTTACTATTTGTTTTACAGTAATTGGTTTCCTTTGCCAATATTCTTGATTCAGCATTTTTAGGCGTTCTTATTTCCTTGAATCCTCTGATTTTTGTTTCTCTTTGTCTACTGGTTTCTTACTTTGGTCTCGCAGATGTATTTCACCCTTTACCTTTTGTTCCACTATAGTGTTTCTTGCTCTCTCACTCTGGTGACTGTTGTTCCACATATCTTTGTTGATTCTCCATCAAAGGCATCCTGAAATTCTTTCCATTCTTCTTCACCACTTCTTATTGCATTTTAGGTCATTTACCCCTTATTACTTGTACATAGGCATTCCGCTGATCCACCCTCACTAGCTCCCACCTCTTTATCTTCGTTGTGAACTGCAGATTAAAACTGAAACATACAGAAAGCAAGGAAATTAGGGAGATGAGATACGGTTTAACTGGACAAAGAAGGAATGGCTAGAAGATAAATGCGAAACTGTAGAAGTATACATTAATATGGGAAATATAGATGCAGAATATAAGGAAATTAAAGAAAGCTTTCAAATGAAGAAGAGCAACTGTATTAATATCAAGAGCTTCGATGACAAACCAGTACAAAGGAAAAAAGGGAAGATAGAAACATGTAAGGAATATATAGCAGGATTATAAAAAAGAAAGACAATATCTAGCGAAGAACAGAGGAAGTAAATGAAGATGACTTTAGTGATAACGCAAAGAATTTGACACAGCATTGAAAAACGTAAGTCTACACAACGAACCTTCAGTAGACGTCATTTCCTCCGGATAAGCAACGAAAAAACTATTTCACATGGTGTTCAATACATATGATACAGAGGAATACCTTCAAACTTGAAGAAAATGTAACAATTCCAATTTAAAAGCAGGCATGTTCCGATATATGTGAATAGTACTGAATCGTCCGTTCAGAAATTCATGGGTGCAAAGTACTAACAGGCACAATTTACAGAATGACTGAAAGAATAGTAGACGCTGGTGTCAAGTAAGATCAGTTTGTACTGCAGGGAAATGCACGAATACACGAGGCGATACTGACCTAAGATTTATATTGGACTGAAAACGAGCAAGCCTACAAATAGTATAGCTTCTACTCTACTTTTCGGTGATATATATCTACTGTACACTACTTACTAATGAACAAATGAAATCACAGGCCCAGGCTGCCTACATACAGGGGCAGGTTGGTTGGGAAATTGGCCAGTCAGAGTATTCCTAAGGCAACATAAACATTTAGATCTCTGAATCAGATACCAGTATTTTACCAGCCATTAAAATCAAACAGTCAATCACAGTCTATTGCTTTACTGGACGTTAAAATGAAACATCCAATCAATTCATCAAAAATACATAAGGATATTGACAACACTGATGTGACTTATAGTATTTCCATGTTTAAAATGTCTGTACTATTTATTAAAATTCGTTTGACACAATTGATTTAACTTACGGGTGAAGCTGCACGTGGTGACAAAAAAACTTCGGTCTTTGTACCACACTTCGTGTAAAGCATAATGAAGCTGCAAATTAAACATTTACACACCTAAACAGTTTCTATTATTTTTCTATAACTATGCAGAACACACATTTTCTAAGCAGGCACTGCAGTAATAGTTGACAATTCGAAGCAAATAGGCAATCTGTATTATTGTTTTATGACTGTAAGAAAGACACATTGGCTAAAGTAATATCTAAGCTGCAATGCAGTGATAGTTGACAATACCTATTTGGCCTAAATGGGGCTGTGATAATAGTGGTACAAAAACGAACTTTTATTAGCTGGTCAAGAAGGGGAAGGTGATAATGTATCATGTTTTAACCCAGAAAAATATAATTCACATTACTGACTGGCTAATATAGCTTTTTTAACTACTTTTGATCTTGGATCGACGTGTGATGATGTTCCACTGACGAACAAAGACGAATATTCAAGGACTGCTCAGACATTTACTTATGGAAACTATGGTGCCAAGGCTCACTAAAAAAGTATGAGACTGGATCTCCATAATCAAATACTAAACAATAACAATATCGATAGCATCTTTATTTACCACTTTAACAACAAATAATACAAAAATGGTGCGTTCTGGTGAGGTCACTGATGCATTGTATCAAATAAACTGCATATTATTGTAAGACGCAAATATAATTTGGAAATCTATCTTTGTAAACTCTGCTCGGTTTGCATAAGTCAAAGACTATGGTGTACATAGTTCCACAAAAATCACTGAAGTGAACAAATTTTTTGGAAATTTGTGGTAAGATCTTATGGGAGCAAGCTGCTGATGTCATCAGTCCCTAAGCTCACACACTACTTAAACTAACTTAAAATAACTTATGGTAAAGACAACACACACACCCATGCCTGAGGGAGGACTCGAACCACCGACGGGGCAGTCGCGTGAGCCGTGACAAGACGCCTAGACCGCGCGGCTACCCGCGCGGCAAGTGAACAAAAATTCGATCGTTGGACCAAAATAAAGTAGCAATTAAACATTGTTTGTGTCATTCATCAAACTATGTAACGACTTGTTCTAAAACACTACAAAACACTCATGGGTCACTCATTGGCACTACTGACCTAACTTCATGTTAAAGTGCACTTGGTAGGTTCTAACTTATGCTGTCACACAGTGGAAATTACATGACACTTCGATGAAATACTATACTGAACATTAGTTACAACATGTGAATTTGATACACGTTCAGTGACAAGGAGCAGCTTGCTGCTCTGTAACAACTAGCGCCTGAAAGAGACTGTAAAAAAATGATCCATACATTCCTGTGCATGTGACATGGAGCAGGTTATGACACTGCAACAGATACGGTGACAGTCATTACCTCAATCTTAATGACTACCACTGCTGCGAATGTGAAGCGAATACTATGGGGGTAACGAGGGACTTTTTAAACGGTTACTGCCATTATCCCTATCATGATCACTACTACAGACAGACATTCAGACCTGAAATAGTATTCATAGAAGTTAGCAGTATATGTGGAATAACCCTGCAGTATACCCGGGTTCCCGGGTTCGATTCCCGGCGGGGTCGGGGATTTTCTCTGCCTCGTGATGACTGGGTGTTGTGTGATGTCCTTAGGTTAGTTAGGTTTAAGTAGTTCTAAGTTCTAGGGGACTGATGACCATAGATGTTAAGCCCCATAGTGCTCAGAGCCATTTTAGCCTACAGTACATGGCAACCCACATTTGTGTCATATAAGCATTAAGTCACATGGAACTTTTAACTTATTATCAAGTCTCATCTGAGACCTTGGTACATGTCGTAGCACAGCCACCTCTTACATAATGGCATCAATTCTGGTTATGCCACTAAAATTAAGAACAAGTCTCAATTATTCTGAGAGCTTACTTACTAAGTAACATACACATCGTTATGCAGTCTCACACATGCAGTGAGGGTTGGGAAGGAGGCTGCATTTGTGTGTTGTCAGAGGGGTCAAGCTAAGATGTGTGCCTATGCTTAGCCAGCATGCTTGCAGACGAGTTGAGAGTTCTTCTAAATGTAGGAGGCATAACTGGAACTGACATCATGATTATTTAGGGAAGGAAATGGCTCTGAGCACTATGGGACTCAACTGCTGAGGTCATTAGTCCCCTAGAACTTAGAACTAGTTAAACCTAACTAACCTAAGGACATCACAAACATCCATGCCCGAGGCAGGATTCGAACCTGCGACCGTAGCGGTCTTGCGGTTCCAGACTGCAGCGCCTTTAACCGCACGGCCACTTCGGCCGGCGGAAGGAATGTTTTAAAATGTGTATACATACTTAGTTAGCAAGGTTTCAAGTCACGCACATAACTGAGAACTGAGATGCGAGTTTTCCGAAGCGCAGGTTACTGATCTATTGTGGCTACCAAAGCTTGTTATATATTCTAAAGATCCAAGATGGCAGCAATTTAGATCATGTGGCCTGGGGGTCACTTCAGGCAATGCCTCCTAAATTCGGAAGTAGGTCTGTGATCGAGAAATTGAGAGAAATGCTTGACTATCACTAGACCCCGTTTTAGTGCTTTAGAAGGAAAGTCCCGTATTGGAAGTTAATTATACAGTCTCTGCTTCTACTCCTTTAATTCACACACTTTCATATGTTAATTCTTTCTTACAGCATTAAATCTCTGATAAGTGACTACTCTTACAGCATTAAATCTCTGACATGTGACTACACCATGTTACTCAATTGGTTGGATGTGTCATTTCTGTTAATGGTTCGTGAATAGTCAGACAATTTGCCATCGACTTTTTTGGGAATGATTTTGTTTGCATTTCAGTTTTCAAGTCAATGACAGACAATTACAGTGTTTATTCATCTTGATGCGAACAGTCGACGAAACGTATGGGGCCCTTCTAGATTTCTGTACAACTCATGAGCGTGTTTCTCCGTAGTCGTTTCCCTCCGTAATACAGTGGCTAAAACTGCAGACCATTCCGTATGCTTAGGCAGTATTCCTTGCGCTAAAATCACCCGAATAGCTCTTTTCAGGACATCTGAACGAATGCAAATATACCTTCGACACTGTTATGTTCATTGCATCGAGCATGGTGCAATCACTGGAAATCGCATAACTGTTTGACTGAAAAGCTAAAATTACATATCTTGCTGTTTCGAGCGCTTTATTGAATTTAACTTACCATGTCCATGTCCTAATTTCTGATGCCACGTATTCAATTAAATCCCAGTGACGAACTACCAGACGCAGACTTAGATCCTTTTTAAGGCGATCAATAATGAAGCCTGCTGTTCGCCGTAGACACATATTTCTGATATTTCTCAATACATTTTTGAGGACAATTTCCGAATCAGTGGCTGCTTTATCTGACAGAATACATTTAGTGTCTTCGTTGCTACGAATCAGTAAACATTTATGGCGAGCTTTAAAACAATCTTCCTGTAGTCCTCTGTGAAACCACGTAGCACACTGACCGGGATGCAGAAGCAAAAATGTCCCTCACCAACAACAAATTGTTTTAGTTGATTTCGTTCCCCAACCAGCATTACGCAATGCGACTGCGTACTTCACGTAAAATATACGTATCCTTTCATTAATGTTGCAGTTTCCAGATTGCGCACATGATCAATAATTTGACTGTTCGGACAATACTGAATTTTTTAAAACAGTTGAAGTTCACGCTTGAAGTCAATGTCAGTAGCTTTCTGCATTACTGTTTCAATCGCGAAATCTTATACAGACGACTCTCACACGACAATAGGTATGTGTTTTCCATTTCGTATCACAGTCAGTATGGAATCATTACGAGTGGAAACTGGTTGACGTAATGGTTTGTACTTATGATGTTCGAAGCTAGTAATAGAATCATCTAGAGTAATGTTTTTTACCCACATTCAGTATGTGACTTTTCTTCTTTTTCTTTCCTCGCGACGATGTTGGATGACAGCTGTTTGATAATGACGTCGGTACTATAGCACTGTGCGTCCTAATCTAACGGGGTAGAGGTAGAGGACACTCTTCTCAGGCATATTCTACTTGTTCCAAGGATAGCCAGGATCCTCTGCTGAAGAAGTGTGTGTTGTGCAGCTGAAGAAGGTCCAATGATGGTTACAATGACTTGTTTATTGAGGTTTGTTTATAAATCATTGGTTTGGAGCTGTATGTAACGAAGGAATATCTTGACGTCTCCCCAGTGCGACGGCTCCCGCCTGCTAACGGCGCCCCTGCTGCTGTCACTGCTACGTCGCCGGATTCTCGGATACGGTTTGGCCGTCGGCGGTTCTGTGTGAACGTCAGGCTGCGTCACACTGCAGGACCCGGGGGGTAGATGTCTGCTGTTGATACTCCGGCAAGGTCACAGATGTGTGGACCATCATGTCATGCCCTCACAGCGGTAAACTGTGGGACTGCCCTGGCGCCCAGGTTCTTAGGTGGCAGGCAGCGTTTCATCTCCGGCAGAGGCAGAGCCGTCTTTGTCATCGGCTCGGTGGCGGAGCAGCACAGACTCGACGACACGTAACTGCCCAACAGTTCTACCATGATGAGCTGATTGTGTCGGCTTTAAATAATGCACCTCTGTGCTGCTTTCACGGTGAAGTCTGTGTTTTTGAGTCGTGCCAAACGTTCTGCGCCGGGACGACGACCCGGTTGTAATCGGACTGTAATACCTCCCTGTACGTTGGCTCTGCGTCGGGACATGTGGTCTGTCAACGAGAGGTTGATTAGTTTGGGAGAGGAGACAGCGAAGTCATGGATCCCATCGAATGACTGAAGGATGGGGAAGGAGGCCGACCGGGCCCTTTCGAAGGAATCGTCCCAGCATTTGCCTGAAGCGATTTCGGGAAATCACGGAAAACCTAAATCAGGATGGCCTGACGCGGGTTTGAACCGTCGTCCTCCCGAATGCGAGTCCAGTGTGCTAGCCACTGCGCCATCTCGCTCGGTTTCATCGAAAGGGGGTTGCCAGGCTGTAGTCCGCTGTGTCCTGATTCTATCGCGTTCTCCACTGCTGGACACTTTACACTAATGATGACAGAATTTGCCGTACGTGTGGAGTCAAGACATTTTTAACTTTCTGATTCTACTTCTCATCTTCCTTCTTTTTGTTCATATCCATTTTTTGTCCTTTCCAGACGTAGCATACTGACTGTATATGATGTCAGTTAGCCGGCCGGAGTGGAAGAGCGCTTCTAGGCGCTACAGTCTGGAACCGCGCGACCGCTACGTCGCAGGTTCGAATCCTGTCTCGGGCATGGATGTGTGTGATGTCCTTAGGTTAGTTAGGTTTAAGTAGTTCTAAGTTCTAGGGGACTGATGACCTCAGAAGTTAAGTCCCATAGTGCTCAGAGCCATTTGATCCATTTTGTCAGTTACGTTTCCTTAAGTCTCATCGAACAGTTACTTCTTCACCATTGAAACCCGAAAGATTATCGACATGATCTCTAATTGATATTCTTAATTCTTAAACATATCGTACCACAGATGGCGTGTAAACAGGCAAATTGGACGATTCCACAATCTCATGTCCGGATGGTTCTGCAGGCCAGAACTGATGTCATATTTGTGTAGGAGCAGCATCGTGGAATGATACTCCAGATACGCTAGAGTCAGTGCATATGACATTAACGTTCCGAGTATTTACTGGATGTTCCGCTGCCTTTAAGATTTCTTTTCCAATTACTTTTCTCTCAAAACATAACACTTATCCAATATTATTATCCAGCTTAAAATCAATACATACATTAATCCTTATCTTGCACCATTTTACAGTTTTATTCCAACTGATGTTCAGTTTTTACATTCATTTCTTTCTTTTTCCCCACATCTTCTTCATAGTCGTTCTTGATGTTGAATGATTCCTTCTGCCTTAAAAAGCAGAGATAATGTCATGCAGTTTGAGAGATCTGGAGGTGAACAATAGCACTTTCAAAACTTTTAGGCTTTTGGGTAAGGTCTCCGTCATAAATACAACATGAGTTTCCAGTTTTCTTGCATAATTTGCTAACGGAATACTGCGAGTAGTAAGCACTGTTGTTGAATACAGATTAACGAGAACTCTTTTTCGTCAAACACAGGCCAAATCCGTTGCTACTAAGTGGCTCATTACTTACACGAAGTATAGTTGCTCGCATTGTATGATTATGACTTTGCATCACAGTTATGTCTGCAAGCAGCTTTTGCATCATTAACTGTATTATCAGTCCTCACCGCACGTCCCATTAATGCTCCAAGCACTGATAACGCAGTAAATATTAGTATCAGAGGTAATATTCAATCGGCTTTCGGGTTGGGGATTATATGCTCTCTGTAGAGCGAATTTGCATGCGAAGCAATTTTATAATCAATTTTCTCAGCTGGTATGAGATTACCGTGGCTTCATAAACAAGAGAGTAGTTTTTCAATAACCATGCCCTTTTTAACATTAGCTTTCATTTCATCAGTCATTGATACAGCATCTAATTTTTCACTGAGCTTAGCATTTTTTGCTTTCACTCTTCACCAAGCTTTTTAAGCCAGAATCCGGTCTGCTTAATGTCTGTCTGACATACTGCCAGGGTGCACTGCATTAGTGATGTCATGTTCGGTAGGTGACGTTCTGCAGGTAACTTGTTAATTACATGATTAAAGGAAGATTAATCAAGCTTCTTCTCCTAGTTCATTGCATGAATTCCATCTCAGGAGCGATTTAACTAGAATCTAGACAGTTTCTTATGCATTTGCTGCCGTAAGGTGGAAGAGTCGTTAATGTGTTTGAAGAATTGATGCAGGAAGCATGCACTTCAACTTACCATTAGTCCTATTAGTGACAAAAGTGGAATGCAGCAATAAAACTGCAAACGCTGTGAAATATTTAAAGACAAAATTAGTTGCATCTTATCTGGTCCTTCCAACAGCGGCAAAATGAATGTCGTTATCAGCCTTCTACTAAAATGAAATAGTCTCAACGTTAAGAATGTATATACATGATGTACCAGCAGGAACGGTCAATATTCAGAGATATAACAGGAACGGTCATTTGAAGCAAATAACGTCATATGGACATATGCTCTTTCCGAATAGTTTTCGAGGTACGATACATTTGATGCACATTTGTTTTGGGCCACTGGCACACACACGTATGTGTATTACCCATCCAACATTCTTGAAGTTTTATTATAGCCTAAGCTACCCCGTTACTTTCAATCCCTTCAGATGTCTTTCTGCCATAGGAATAGAAGCAGAAACAAAATTGTATCGTGTGGGACTCCTGAAATGTCAGTGGACGCACCAGGATAAAGGAACAGCTAAACGGGCATGGGAAAGTGCAGGCCATCTATCACAAGTTATTTGTTACTTCACAAAGGTTGAACAGTATTTTAATTCACAGATAAATCTTATAATTCAGCAACCTGTCAAAAAACCCATTTCTTCTGAATTTTCTTATTCTACGTTGTCACCATAAATAATGAGTATTTTTCAAACATACATTACAAATGGAAACTCTTCAATCCAGTTATATGGGTAAACAACACACAAGTAAGTTCAATACAAATAAATAGAAAAAAATATTTTTTCTAACACTGGACAAAGCGAATCCCATAATTCTGAAAACATATTTGCTCAATCATGGAAGGCCCTTGGGCATATTCGCGATACTGACGTGGAAAAATAATAAAATATCACTTAACAATTGAGCATTACATCACTATTAAAACTACTACTTTAAAAACCCCTTGGAAGGGGCAGGTAGTGCAGGCCAGGTCTGAATAAGATAGTTTAGAAAATGGTCACTACTGGGTAAATTACGCCCAATTGCTCAACTTATGAGGGATGCCGTAGCAAGCCAGGAGGCCGTAACGTCTCAGAGGCTACAGTGAAACGGGAAGCGACGCGAAGCTCGCGCGCAAGTACACAGCTGGGACGGACAGGCTACGCCCGGTGGACCGACGGATAACAAATAACAACCCGGAGCAGCCCCTCCAAACGCTAGAAACTGCTCGTAAGGCCGAGAGAAAACAAGCAAACATATAAATCGTGCATAATAATCATGGAACATTTGAAAATGCTCAGACCAAAACAAGAAGCTCAATGTGAGCGTGGCTCCAAGCCTCAACCAAACATTACGTGTAACAAAAATAATTTTACAATAAGAATTACTAAAAGGATTAGCCGGTTATTCTTGCAATAAAATACAACAAGTTAATGTAATAATCACACAGCTCTCATACACATTAACTTAAGTGGCTTAGAAGGTAACAGTAAATCTTGAGTAACTCTCAAACAACTACAATCGTAATCATATTTTAAGCGATAAATATTAATTTTCCTGAAAGGACAAAATCTCACCAGAATTAGGGAACTCAGTTACTCAAAAGAGCCAAGATTCACTGGGCAGCTAGCGATTGCTTGCCACATTCGTAGGCTATTTTATAGCCACTACGTCAGTCAGGGAACCAACAACTTCCAACATAAATCAGACTCAATTTCGACCTCAGTGGTCACTAATACTCGTAGAGGCCAAGAACATATAACAATTTCAGGCACAGCTGACAAATAAGCAGACATTGAACAAGTGTAATTAAAAGATATTTTAAAATACACGAATGGGGTGCTCAAATAACTTCAGATAGAAGCACCAAATGGTGCATTCAATTCTTCAAACAGAGTGATGAAGAAGCACAGGAAATCCAGCGTAACGGGAGCAACTTCAACACAGGAGCACATACGTGAATCAAGTAACCAGTACCTTACCCCAAGGGCAGAACAGACGCCAACAGAAAATAAATACTCCAACACCCTCATCGGCAACTACGCGTCCTTAATGCAGGGTAAATCGGCTGCATCTACATTAGGCCTGAACAGCCCGCCGTACGTCGCTTGTGCCTCTTATCTCTCTCTCGCCCTGACTGCGACCGACTGACTGCCGATGCCGTCAGAAGCTGTCCAAGGAACTACAACCGAAGACTCAACTAATAGGCGATCGAAGGGCCATCTGGCGACTAGACAGAGACGTATTGCACCAGTAAGCAAAGATATAAAAACATAGGACGAGCCAACACGCCTCAACTCCTTTTCTAATTTCACCCCAGTCACTATAATTTTCTACTTTTCCAACATCGTTTGAATAACTCAGCACAACTTCTTGCCTTCGGTTTACTAAGTATGCCATCAGTTCCACCAATATAGGTATAAATTCCTAGGACAAATATCTGAAAATTTGACTGATATTGGATATTATACATTTTCAAGTAATGAAGATGCAGTATTGCCAAATGAAGCACTACTGTTTAAGATTTCCCTTTGCAGTGATATTACTTTCAGTGATATTGCTTGTGGTAAACAAGATCGCATGAAGGCATACTTTTCTATAAATCCCCATTATGGTGTAGACAGCTTTTATCTAAGTAAAACATACAGTAAAATTCCAAATCTGCATCTACATCTACATTTATACTCTGCAAGCCACCCAACGGTGTGTGGCGGAGGGCACTTTACGTGCCACTGTCATTACCTCCCTTTCCTGTTCCAGTCGCGTATGGTTCGCGGGAAGAAAGACTGCCGGAAAGCCTCCGTGCGCGCTCGAATCTCTCTAATTTTAATTCGTGATCTCCTCGGGAGGTATAAGTAGGGGGAAGCAATATATTCGATACCTCATCCAGAAACGCACCCTATCGAAACCCGAACGCCGGCTGGTGTGGCCGAGCGGTTCAAGGCGCTTCAGTCTGGAACCGCGCGACCGCTACGGTCGCAGGTTCGAATCCTGCCTCGAGCATGGATGTGTGTGATGTCCTTAGGTTAGTTAGGTTTAAGTAGTTCTAAGTTCTAGGTGACATGACCTGAGCAGTTAAGTCCCATAGTGCTCAGAGCCATTTTTTGAAACCTGAACAGCAAGCTACACCGCGATGCAGAGCGCCTCCCTTGCAGAGTCTGCCACTCGAGTTTGCTAAACATCTCCGTAACGCTACCACGCTTACCAAATAACCCTGTGATGAAACGCGCCGCTCTTGTTTGGATCTTCTCTATCTCCTCCGTCAACCCGACCTGGTATGGATCCCACACTGATGAGCTATACTTAAGCATAGGTCGAACGAGGGTTTACCAGCCACCTCTTTTGTTGATGGACTACATATTCTAAAGACTCTCGCAATGAATCGCAACCTGATACCCGCCTTACCAACAATTAATTTTATATGATCATTCCACTTCAAATCGTTCCGCGTGCGTACTTCCAGATATTTTACAGAAGTAACTGCTACCAGTGTTTGTTCCGCTATCATATAATCATACAATAGAGGATTCTTCCTTCTACGTATTCGCAATACGTTACATTTGTCTATGTTAAGGGTCAGTTGCCACTCCCTGCACCAAGTGCCTATCCGCTGCACATCTTCCTGCATTTCGTTGCAATTTCCTAATGCTGCAACTTCTCTGTATAATACAACATCATCCGCGAAAAGCCGCATGGAACTTCCGACACTATCTACTAGGTCATTTATATATATTGTGAAAAGCAATGGTCCCATAACACTCCCCTGTGGCACGCCTGAGGTTACTTTAACGTCTGTAGACGTCTCTCCATTGAGAACAATATGCTGTGTTCTGTTTGCTAAAAACTCTTCAATCCAACCCCACAGCTGGTCTGATATTCCGTAGGCTCTTACTTCGTTTATCAGGCGACAGTGCGTAACTGTATCGAACGTCTTCCGGAAATCAAGTAATTAGAGACAATGCTAATGCAATTATTCTTTCCAAACAAAATTAACGTAATTTGAGACATGTATACAGTGACCATGTTCACATTGATATGACATTTTAATGCATTCTGCAAAGGGTGTAATGAGGATGGACTGAGAATGCAAACAATTTTCTACTTGTAATCAAAAGAAATGATATAAATAATAAGTGATAGTACATTCATTTAGATAACTGTGTTTATGTTTGACATCCTCCACTAAATGTGAGGAGATCTATTTTGTGGTATAAGTTGCTTCTAATCAGTTCAGATTCTGAGTGTGCTGTGGCTGTCAACATGTTTCTCAATTCCACTGGATAATGGATTACTTTTAAAAGCCCGGCCTTGAAATCTGAACGAAATATTCACAACAAGCTGTTGTCGCTGAAGAAAACGCAATCTGAAGCCTAGTATGTACTGGAAAATCTGTATCTCAGCTGCTACAGAACTGATTAAAGAAGGACAGCTATTACAAAAGGAGGAGGAGATGAAGCCAAAGTAAAGAATAAATTTATGAAAGCAGAAGTCAGAGACATTCGAGTAGGAGAACAGAAAGAAGAAGAAGAAAATGATAATAGAGATAAATATGACTAGAGTGACGGTGATGATGGTGAATATCAAGAAGAGTCATGAAAGATGATTATAGCCGACACAAAAGGTAGAAACGCTGCATCATTTTTTTAGAAAATCAGTAGACAAAATGTGTGTATCAGATTTGGACTGACAGCAAGAGTATTTATGAGTGCCGATTCACAGATAGAATTCGAAGGAGATAATGTAATAACAGACTGAGTAAGATGCTGCGGATCTAGACGATTACGTAATCTACTGTTCAAAACTGAATTCCCTAAACAGAGCTGCACGGCACAAGAACTTTAAAAGTGTAGAAGAACTCTCAGCGTTTCCAAGGTTGATTAGCAAAGCTATCTGTCCTAAAGACCACTAAACTCCAACGCAGGCTATAAATGTACACGTATCATTAAGTTGACAAAAGTGGTGTTGCTGGATCTTTAGTGAGAAAATGAAAATGCACTTGACTTTCGCAAATGAGAAACAGTCTCAAACGAATTGTCAGCATATATTCACTTTGTTCATTGGAAGAAACGGAATGAATTACTGGAGTGATCAGTTTTATTGCTAGCTTCGAAAGCGACAGACAGTAATTCACATGATAATGATATAAAATTTATTCGACTGGAAGTTTGGGAAGCAGTAACTTTGCTTGAAGTTTACAATTTGTGTCGAAAATAGAGCATACATATTCGCCATCAAGACATTATTGAAAGCATGGATGCCTTGCCGTGAAGGGCAACACAACAGGACGTAAAATGTCGTCGACGTACCGCTGCGGTGTAAGGGTGCCACGGATGACAACCAAAGAGGTCTTTAAATGAAAAGAAATGGCGCTCCGGACCATCACTACTGGTTGTCGGGCCGTATGGGGGTAAAATTCATGTTGGTATCCCAACGCTGTCCAGGGCGTCTCCAGACAGGCCTTCTCTGGTCTTCGGAGTTCAACTCATCGCTTCAGACGAATCTCAATTAGATTCCAGGCCCTGACGACCTGCGAAGATGTGACTGCAGTCGTCCGGGACAGCGATGAATACCAACCTGACTGCCACCCCATATTGGGCCCGATAGCCAGGAGCGATGGCCTGCGTTGCCATTTAATTTCATAGCAGGAACCCTTTGGTTGTCATTCGTGGCATACTTACCGTAAAGCTGTATATCCGACATTCTACGCCCCGTTTTATTGCCCTTCATGGCAAGCCATCCTGGGCTTATATTTCAGCAAGACGCGGTGGAGGTTTCTATTGCTTGTTTTCGTGCTTTCCAAACCCTGTATTGGCCAGCAAGGTTGCTGAATCTCTTCCTAATTAATAACATTTGGAGGATTATTGGTAGGGCCCTCCAACCAGCTCGGCATTTCAACGATCTAACGCGCCAGATGGACAGAATTTGGCACGATATCCCTCAGGAGGACATCCAACAACTCTGTCAGTCAGCGAATCGCTTTCCCTTGAATAAATCAATCAATTTTTCTGAAATCGTACTCATTTGATTGTCGGCACATGTACGTCACATCTACCAATTTCCGTCCCATTTGGTTAATGTCTTCACGGTGTGTCGTGGTGTCGAACGCAAAAAATGTCCAAAGTATAAGCGTATCCAGTGAAAGACGAAACTACTAATATGTAGCGACGGGATTAGATATTTTATCATAACAGGCACCGAAATATGCGCCACCGAATGCAGTAAGTACCCTCCCTGCACTGACATTTTTATTCTAACAATAGTTTGATATTTATTTCGACATCAGGAACAAAAATAAACTGATCTATGGAGAGCATTATGTTTCAGATTGTAGTCACACTCATACGATAATCATCTTAACAAGATTACGCAGACAGTATTTCATTAACGTTGACGAGTTTGTCTCTGCGAGTGTACTTTTATTTCTTTTAGGAAGCTTGAGAAAAATGTATTGACGGAGATTCACTTCTCAGTTTCCACAAACTATCACACACAACACTATAAATATTGCGCAAGCTGTTATTTTACAGGACGTTTATCCGTGATCTGGTCCCTAATAGTTAATTTAGGAAGTCTGAATCAAAGTTAATTATTCTTCTTCAGAACATACCATAATCAGCTTTGAAACAACAGGTATTGCATATTGTTTCTATTAGGTAACACAAAATTGTAATTACGTGTTGTACCAAGATGAAATTACGGTCGCCATTTCCATTCGACCACATTTTAACCCAAAATTTCGTTTACTGATTAACTGCCTGTATTTATTAGTTCGTGAAAAACCCGTTGGACCAGCTTTAACGTGAAACAGTTATTACGTGTTTTACGATTAAATACTAATTAACCAGCAGATCATTCCCTCTCATTAACTTGCCAAACTTTGCTCACAATGATATCCAAAAAAGTATTTATCGTTTTTCTTGAATGTTTGTTGATTAATACTGCCAGAATTAATTTACATTTAGAATACTGGTTGCTTCCTGTGGAACACTGTTTCTACCAGAACATTACGCAGCAGGAAGGAAGGAAGGAAGAAAGGTTAGCGTTTAACGTCCCGTCCTTATGGAGATCATTAGTGACGGAGTACAACTTCGGCTAAGGGAAGATGGGGGAAGGAAATCGGCCTAGTCCTTTCAAAGAACCAACTCGGCATTTTCCTTAAGCGATTTAGAAATCACGAAAAACGTGAATCAGGATGGCCGGAGGTTCTCCTTATAGTGAATGTAGAGTGCTACCTTGATCACTAGGTAACAGACAAGATTTTTGATCCCTTTCACGTAGAATATACCATTAAGTGGTTTTCACTATAACGCATTTCTGAAAATCTTTGTTAGGAAAGTAAGACAGTTTTCTCTTTCAAATTGTGGCACTACGATACCCTTTAGGAGTTGAGTCAAGAACCTATCACAGATAATGTAACTTGGATCAATAACAGTTAACGAGGTCGTGCTGAGAAGTAATGCCACCAATTTTTTTTAAGTGAAAACTTTTTAAATAAAACAACCGTTACGAACATCCTCCATCTTTATTCCTCATTTCTACGCATCTGGAACCCTCTGCCACTAGAGAGCCCCGAATTGTAGCGTGTAACACGGCGGAGTGTAATGTAACTATGTCGGTACGTGAGAAACAGCGAGTTTCGAATTCGAGGACATCGTCCACACGCGGAGCGCCCTCTCCTTCAACACGACAATGCCTGACCACACAGGAGTGATGCAGCATTCCGACGTCCTGGGTTCACTGTGATCGGCCATCCTCCACACTGTCCCAACTTGCCGCTTAGAGAACACCTTCGAGGACTTCACTTTGATAGCGATGAAGCGGTGCAAGCAGATATGAGGTTGCGGCTCTGCCAACGAAGTCAAATATAGTTAAGTGATGGTATGAACAAACTGATCTCTCACTGGGAGAAACGTCTTCGTCGCCAGGGTGACTATGTTGAGAACTAAATATGTAGACATGAAAAATAAGTATGTAGAATGTTAACAACGTTTGTTTTATTTAAAAAGATTGATTTTTTTATTCTGAGAGTCCTGTAGGAAGACCTGTTTTAATTGCAAAAAAAATTTAACATCCAAGATCGTATAAAATATTTCCATATTCAAGAAAATCGGTTTCAACATTTGCTGTCACCTTTAGGTCTTAAAACTCTTTTTGTCGTAATATATGTTCATTATACGCTTAACCTCACGCACAAGATGTCAATGTGCTGATTTGTATGCACTTGACATCTTGTGCATGAAGTTAAGCGTAAAATGAACATGTTTTACAACAATCCAATTTAAAACCTGAATATGACAGAAAATGACTGTTGAAACCGGTTGTCTTAAGTAGAGAAATATTTTATGCCATCCTAGTTGTGAAATGGTTTTTTATTTTAAAAGCTTTAAGAGTTTTGACCTAAAAATACGGAGGTATTACTTTGCAGCATGCCCTCGTATATGCACACGTAAACTGAACTATATTAATAGAAGACCACACAATAAATACTGCCTCCATGCGGTTTGCAGTGCTCCAGGAAAGAGTGCACTGCCTGGAGGCGATGTGTAAAGCACTAAATCGATACTGTGTAGTTTGAGCATCGGTGTTTACTAGTCTCTCACACGGCTCTTGTTCTAATTAACAGTTACCATGGAACATTGTTGACACATTCCATATAATTAGTATCGGAATTAGCAGCCACTTTGGGCAATATTTCCATGGAGTAGTATAAATTTTAGTCTCGTATATGAACTGAGAAGTGTCCACTGTGAGGGTTGACTAACTGGCTCATGCTTTAGTCCTTAGCGGAGTGCTCTCCGCTCGTCTTCCACGTTTTCCATTGGCGTACTTTTACTTCCTAAACACAGAGGGTGTTTCCTCCAGCTTTTAGCATCCTATCGTTATAACAGTGTTGGTCCCATACATGGACTAGTAACCCACGCAATATTTTCACAGATTAAATGCGAATATAGAAAAAACACATACTTCGCAATCCACCATAATGCGCTTGGAGGTGCTACCCCATACCACTACTAGTCATTTCCTTTCCTTTTCCGCTCGCAAATAGAGCGAGGGAGGAGGGAGGAACGACTGTGTATATGCCTTCGTACGAGCCTAATTTCTCGCAGCTCATCTTAGTTGTCTTTACATGCACTGTGTATTGAAGACAACAGAATTGTTCTGCAGTCAGCTTCAAAAGCCTATTCTCTAATTTTTTTCAGAAGTGTTCCATGAAAAGAATGTCTCGTTCCCTCCAGGGATTCCCATTTGAGTTCCCGAAGCATATCTGTAAGACTTATGTGTTGTTTGCAGCTACCAGTAACAAATCTAGCAGCCCCTCTCTGATATGCTTCGATGTCTTACTTTAATCGTACCTGGTACATATGCCAAACACTCGAGAAGTACTCAAGAACAGATCGCACTGACGTCCTATCTGCGGTTCTCACGATAAGTGCAAGCTAAGTAAGGGGCCAATGCCGTAGACTACTCTTTGAAAAAACGAGTTGGGATTCCATCGGGATGTGGTGACATACTTGCTTTCAACTCTTCGGTTGTTTCTCTACGGGATGCAAGGGATGCTTATCTTTATCTTGCATACGGGAGTCTGCTAGATGGTCAAACGACGGTATGTTTGTACTATTCTCCTGCATGATCGATTTCTTGAACGTGAAATTTGGAACTTCGGCTTTCGGTTTGCTGTCTCAGCTGTCACACCAGACTGGTCAATAAATGACTGGCTTACGGATTTTACATAGGACCAGAATTTTCTCGGGTCCTCTTCCAGGTCTTTTGCTACGGTATGACGGTGGTAGTAGTTATATACTTCGAGCATAGATCTTTTCACAGGTGCACCTACCAACCCTTACTTCTCGGCATGTGTGCGTTCTCATTTGGACAGAGAAAGCACGAGTCTCTGCTTCGTCAGTATTTTCCGAATCTTGTTATTAAACCATGGTGGGTCTTTACTGTCCTTAATCTACTTAGTAGGTACATAACACTCCAAACCACGATTTACAATCTGCTTAAATTTTTCCCTCTACGTCCATATTGCTGGAACTAAGTGATATGAGTTGACTTTATAAGTAAGATTCTAACAACTGCTTATCCGCTTTTTCTAGCGGAAACGCTCTCCTAGCCTTCTTAACTGATTTATTAACATTTTTAAACATAGTTGTTATAATGACATCATGATCGCTAATCCCCGTTTCTATACTGACATTGTCCGTGACGTCCGGCCTGTTTGCTCAAGACAGTTTACAGAGAACGTGTTCAAAAGTATTTCGCATGACTGTCTGTCTCCTGCAATGAATCCATAGACACAGCAGTCTATACTCGGTGGGTGAAAGTCTCCTCCTGCTAGTAATGCATGATCCGGGTATTCAGGTGCTACTTACCATAGACATTCTTTGAATGACTCCAGAACTGTCACAGCAGAATCGGGTGATCGGTAAAAACATCTGACAATTAACTTGTATGCACCTATACCTGTTATACGCGACCAGATAACTTGACTCTCAGGCGCAACTTCGACCTCAATAGAGACAATATTTTTGTCAGCTGCCATGAACCCTCCCTTTTCCATGACGTCCAATCTGACTTTCCGATATACGTTCCACGACTCTCTAAATATCTCAGAGCTTTCCACTTCGTGTTTCAGCCAGCTTTCTGTCACTATAATCTGAGCGAGAACTTTCCTGGAGGGCAGTAAATAAATTCGGGAACTATGTTACGGATACTTCTACAGTTTGCTGATAAAATTTTGACAATCGAAGTGTACGCTTCTTGGAGAACTACTGTGACAAAATGGCAGACAGGTCGACTCAGCAGTGTCTTGCAAATTAAAAATTAAAAGGCATAGACCGCTTTGCAAAGCTGTGTTTTAATGTAAATTTAGACGACTATCATCATCTTAAAAGGGTTTCGTATAGTGCTGATTTGCACCGATCCTCAAGCAAAATACACTGACAGGAAAACAAATCGCAACACTAATAAGGAGTTATGCGACATAAACGAAAGTAGGTATGAGTGTTTCTACATCTGAAATATGATGATCATTCAGATTACACCCCAGTTGCATAAGAGTGGCGCTAGAATCACCATTCCGAAGATGTAAATCAGGTTTGTTTTAAATAAGCCGTTAACGGTTTAGCGGTCATTAGTGTGGGTTACCTTTGACAATGGACGTGGTGAGCTGATGGTAGCAAAGAATGCCTTTAAGGCGACAAATGTAATGTATTGCGAATACATAGAAAGAAGGATCCTTTATTGTATGATTATATGATAGCGGAACAAACACTGGTAGCAGTTACTTCTGTAAAATATCTGGGAGTATGCGTGCGGAACGATTTGAAGTGGAATGATCATATAAAATTAATTGTTGGTAAGGCGGGTACCAGGTTGAGATTCATTGGGAGAGTGCTTAGAAAATGTAGTCCATCAACAAAGGAGGTGGCTTACAAAACACTCGTTCGACCTATACTTGAGTATTGCTCATCAGTGTGGGATCCGTACCAGATCGGTTTGACGGAGGAGATAGAGAAGATCCAAAGAAGAGCGGCGCGTTTCGTCACAGGGTTATTTGGTAACCGTGATAGCGTTACGGAGATGTTTAATAAACTCAAGTGGCAGACTCTGCAAGAGAGGCGCTCTGCATCGCGGTGTAGATTGCTCGCCAGGTTTCGAGAGGGTGCGTTTCTGGATGAGGTATCGAATATATTGCTTCCCCCTACTTATACTTCCCGAGGAGATCACGAATGTAAAATTAGAGAGATTAGAGCGCGCACGGAGGCTTTCAGACAGTCGTTCTTCCCGCGAACCATACGCGACTGGAACAGGAAAGGGAGGTAATGACAGTGGCACGTAAAGTGCCCTCCGCCACACACCGTTGGGTGGCTTGCGGAGTATAAATGTAGATGTAGATGTAGATGTAGACAAAGACGCCATTATCAACAACTCTCTGAGTTTGAACGAGGGCGTGTAAGGGGACTGCAGCCACTGCACACGAGTGTTGGCAGCGTTGCCCACCAGAATGTACGGATTAAGAAGATAGGGCTTCGGACGAGTACGTGGCACTATCGAGCAACATTTGGCACCAGATTGACACAACGAACTCTTACAAGTCGGTTACTTCAATGACAGCTCCGAGCCAGAAATCCTGTAGCGTGCATTCCACTCACCCCAAACCAGCGCCACTAGCGACTTCAGTGGTGTCAAGCGAGTGCTTTTTGGAGGACAGGATGGATGTTTGTTGTGTTTTCTGATGAAAGACGGTTCTGCCTTGCTACCAATGGTGGCCGTGTGTTAATCAGAAGGAGGCAAATTAAGGGCCTGCAACCAACCTGTCTGAGTGTTCGACACAATGGACCTACACGTTAACGTATGTTCTGGGGTGCGATTTCGTATGATAGCAGGAGCACTCTTGTCGCTATCCCACGCACCCTGCCTGCAGATCTGTACGTCAATCTGATGATTCGATCTGCTGTGCTGCCACTCACGAACAGCATTGCAGGGGGTGTTTCCCAACAGGATAATGCTGGCCCACATACCGCTGTTGTAACCCAACGTACCCTACAGATTTTCGACTCATTCCCTTTGCTTTGCCGATCACCAGATCAATAGAGCGCATATGGGACATCGTTGGACGACAACTCCAGTGTCATCGTCAAACTGCATTCACCGTCCCTGTATCGACCGACCAAGTGCAACAGGCATTGTACTCCATCCCACAAACCGATGTCCAACACCTCTACAACACAACGCATACACGTTTGCACGCTCGCATTCGACATTCTGGCAGCTATACCGGTTATTAATGTACCATCATTTCACATTTGCTGTGGCTTATCTCAGGCTTACATTAACATGTGGCCTTGCAATGTTAGTCACTTAAATAAGTTACCTAGACAATTGTCTTCCAGAAATTTCATTACTCTACATTAATTGTTTTTTGGTGTTTCGATTTTTTTCAATCAGTGTACAATATTTGCGGGAAGCTACTCGCTGTGGACGTAATGGATCAACAGTAATGTGAAGAATGTGTTTCTCAGCCTCCGACGATTCATACCAGCTCTGTAAGAATATCTGTTAAACTGTTTACAAGTGGATGCCTATGCAAGAACTAACCTTGCTACTCTACCACTTAAAAGGATGAAAGAATATTCGAGTCTAACGGACCATCAATGACGAGGTCATTACAGAGAGAGCTCAAGGTGTGACTAGGAAAGGATTGAGAAGTAATTGCATGGGGGCTTAATTAAACATGCATGGGGGCTTAATTAAAAGAATAAATGCAATAATTTTAGTAGCTGTGTGACCGGTTACGAAGTCTCGTAACTGGTTGGCCTTGACTAGTATTAGCACGGAATCTGACTGCAAAAAATAAAATGATTAATTAAGTCCCCTGCAACTATGAAAGCTACGAAACAACAAAGGACAAGTGTAACTGTTCTCTGTGTGGTAGTGTGACTCAACGTACATGTATCTGGCTCGGTTCTTTCTCAATACGACAAATATTTTAAACACCATTTACAATAAACTAACTGAAAAACCATAAATACTATAATTGCAAATAGAAACCATAATTACAAGTCTAATAAATGAACACTAGCCAGATGCCTTGTTGACTGTACCCGTGGGCAAGAGGCATTGTCATTAAAGAAAACTGTAATACCTTTTTATCTCATTATATATTGACGAAAATTTTCCATTACACCAGCATCATAAATCAAAAGCCCATCTCCTTTCTCAAATACACTCTGACAATTGCAACTTCTTCCATCTATACATTACACCAACCGAACAGCATCTACTCTCTCACTCAACAGAACAACAACTGCCTTCGACATCCTCTCAACTGCTACTGCACCAGTGGACGCGGCGGAATAATAATCTTTGGCGCAATATCTGGCGCTGTGGCTCAGTGTAGCCACCTTTCATAATCGCATCGTGCCCTTTCAAAGGAACTATCCAGGAATTTGATTTCAGAGACTTAGAGGAATCATAAAAAATGATTATGTCAGAACTTAGAGAGAAGATATGAAGAATTGTGACTAAAGATGACATCGAAATTCATAGCTGAGATACATTTTTAGTAGATTAAGGAAGAAGCAAAGATTCTCTCAGCTTGAACAAGAGGAGAGTGCGGGAAAACACCACGCGATTTACAGCGTCAAAGAGAATAATATGTGCGCTCAATTAGGCGAGAAGCCTCCGGAGCAATTTACGGGGCTGATTAAGGTGGCGCAGGAGCGGCGACTCAAAGGCGGCGCGGCAGAGGGGCGCAGCCGCCTGCCTCCCCGTCACCCAGCCGTCCGGCTGCACAGGGCGCGCCGGCAGGCGAATTGGAGTGTAGGCTGTGAGAGCAGCTGCAGCGGCAGCCTCACCACAGCTCGTGCCGCAAGAGATACGCATCAAATTGCTGCGTCCCGGACAAGTGGTTTTAACATCACCAAATGTTTCTCCTCGAACACTGTACTATATTACAGTGGCTGCAAATGGGGGAAATCGTTCAAAACGGAGTTGCAACACTTCATAGCTTACTGTGGGGACATCACAAAGAGAATGGCGTTTTAGGGTAATTACCACAGCACCTCCGTCCACAGGCAGCTCTTATAGATAATAATCACTGAAATAAAATTCTGCGATTGCGTTTCGCCTCCCACTGCGTTGTACTGGCCAAGTTGTACGACTGCTATCTGCATAATTAATTATATCCAGCTTCATGATGTCCGATTCTAAGGCTGAATGATAGCTGTATTTATCGCAGTGGGTGACATCGTAGACTCGTAGAAATGGAATACTGAACACCATTTGTTACATCCAGAATCAGAAACAGTAGTTTGGTGTGCAATTAGAGCAACACGAGTTATTGAAACGATCTCTTTCCACAGTATTACAACTTCTGATAATACTGTCAACAATATAATGCAACCTTTATTTTAGGTAGCTGACAACTAAAGGAAAGAAGTACAGTGTTACGAGATGATTTTTGTAACAGGATAGTTCTCGTGCTGTGAACTACGACGGAAAACGTAAGGGGGAAGTATTCGAGAAGGTAATACAATATTTTAACAGAGTTGACACTCGTTAGACATTTGCTAAGTTGCCCCTTATGTACGTTCTTTTTCTGTCACCAGGTAGCTAACTTGTACTACCCATCGTGTAGTAGATGCCTGTTGAAGTCTTAGTCGTCCTGCTGTCTGTCGATGCGTGCCGAAAGTCAAAAACCGCTAGTGTGATACCTTCGAAGCCACTACTATTTCCGTAGTGAGCAGGCAGACGTAGCTGCTAGACACCCATTGCAGCTGGTTCATGGCTGTCGCCCAGGCGCATGCTAGGTCGTTAGCCGGCGCAGGGTACCCCGTGTACTTTCGTCTCACCGGCAAGTGCTGCACGGGAAGAACCACTGTTGGAACATGAATGGGCTCCAATCTCTCTAATTTTACCTTTGAGGTCTTCTACCAAGATATGTGTAGTTGGTAGCGATATGTTGATTGACTCTTCCAGGAACGTACGGGCTTGGGAATTTAACAGCTACCCATCCTGTGACACACAGGGCTAAGAAGTCTTCTCCCAAGATATGTGTAGGAGGTAGCGTTGTGTTGGTTGACTCTTCTGGGAACGTAAGGGCTTAGAAATGTAACAGCTATCCATCTTGTGACCCACACGGCTAAGAAGTCTTCATGTATAGTTACATGGTCATTTCCGTGACGCTTTCGCTATTACTAAACGACCTCAAGCAATAGTGGATCTTGCTTCTTTTTTACGTGCAACGCGTGATATACGGTTGTTGGTTGAATTATCATGTCCGAATTTCACGAGCTTTTAGTATATACTATGCAGGTGACCAGTGGCGCAGAATCCAAATTTTCAATCTTGAGAATCCTTTGCTAGCTTGGGGGAAACACAGGCCAGCGAAATTTTTTGAGTTTTCGCTATCAATATTTGGACTTTCTTTCTACGACAAAAAGGCTTCAGAACTTTGGAGAATTGTATCTTGGGTAAGTACAAGGTATAAAAAGGCTGATGCCCAAATGTTGCGATTTTTCGGCGCTTCCCCAAGCCAGCACAGGGTTCTTAAGGTTTCTACGCAACAGACGCTCTACATGCAACATACTAAAGCTTAAGATTATTCAGATCTTTCGTAACGTACCCCGCGCCATTCCTAAGTACAAAGTTTGGGCAAAAAATATACATCGAACTGCTGCACTACACCAGGCAAAACGAGGCCAGTACGACATTAGATGATGTCCCATGATATTTATCACCTCAGTACATGTATATATGTCGATGCTGTTGCTTGCAATTAACTGCTTTGAACCAACACAAACTCCGGTGACAGAAGTATTTTGTGCACCTTTTGGACTAGCATCTAGCTGGGCAAGAGCCAAACAGAAACACACCTCATATTGAGCTCTTTGCATTCATTTGGTCAATCAGACACTTTGGTTAAAATTCTACAGACAATAACTTTCAGTCCTAAGTGTCAGCTGTCTTGCTTGTAGTCAGCGCTCTGTCTGCATTCAAACTATGGCCATTGGTGGTGAGATCGCTTCAGGCTTTGGGTGCATAATACTATTACAGTCTGCTGAACTCTCTCGGGACGAGCATTTTCATGTCTGATGTCACCATTATACACAGTAAATTCTCAAATTTTTCTGTATTTTGATTGAAATCAGTTGATTTTGGGAATGAGCTTCAGTCTTCTGCCCATGTGGGCCAGGGTATCCACTCAATTATCGGCATCTATGACCATACTAGACATACATGACCTCTCTAAACTGGTCGCAAGTCATTTCGATCCGTGTTGTTGTTATTTAATATATTATTTTTAGTGTAACCTCTTTCGTATTTGTTTCGTATCTACATCTTATATGAACTTGTTACCATGTGTGTAGATACTGGGAAAGGTATCGTGGACCTTTTGATCATTTTTCAATAGTATGTGGGTAAATTTGATAAAATACGGTTTCTGAATTCACGTATCTAAGGATAAGGTAAAATCTTATCTGTAGCTTCCTCATATTTACTTGATGGGTTCACATGATGTTGATTGGTGGCCCTTAATATTTACTTGATATCCTGAAAAACATTTTTCTCGAATACAGTGAAATTCTAACATATCTTGTGTCCATATAACAACTTTCCTTGTTTTGTTTCACCATGTGATTAAGTATGTCAATGACCTGCAGCATGCAATGCTATGCTCACACTCCACATTCAAATGCACCATTCTCTACAAACGTTTCTCACTCTCTGCAGCGGTGATGGTTATTAATAGCACACGATTTTGAGAAGTGAAGCCTGTGGCAGCAAGTAACAGCATAATCATCACTGCCTTCAGTTAGTCTCTATCAAATATTTAATAAATACCCTTCTATTTGAACTCAGGTATTCTGTCTGTGTACTTAAGAAATGAACTTAGATTTTGCAAATTACACAAACAGCACCAACACGTGCGTGGCAAGGACTGGTCCATAAGAAAGACACCATTTACACTAAAGATTCTTACCTGTACTTTTTATAATTCATTTTTTGGACTAAACAGTTAGTTTTGCGCATAAATATTTCAGGTGATGTTTTGTACACGCCTTTTTGTTGTGCTTCATATTGTGAAGGTTAACTGTTGTGGCCACCATTATAACGTGAGAATAATTAATCTGCCCACTTGGAAAGCAGGTTAAAGCAATTTTCAAATATTGCACCCTTAAGTTAAAATATTAGACAGCAGTTAGCTTCAAGCAGTAGCATGATCATTAAATTAAAGAACGACTTTCTCTAAGTTCTCTCTGAAATATTCCACTACTACCTGTCTACAAAAGCACCCAGTTGCCAGTACTTCATCCATATTTATTTCTTATCCACACCAAAATTATTTCGCACTCAGTAGATATAATCATACTGCATATTACAATAAAGATACCCCCACCATCCCCGTCCAGCGTATTTTAAATTTTGTTGCCATTTATTCCACTTTCATCCAGCTTCTTGTTCCTAACAATATGTACTCTCCGTCGTTGTTTATAAGCCAGGCGCGTACTGAGATCATTCTGTGAACGTTGCTGAGTTTACTTTCTGCATTAACATTCTCTTTGTCTGACCTGTAATGACGAATGATACACTCTGTAGTTAATCGAGCAGACTTTCTCCCCTCACTGAAATCGGAACGTAATATATTAGGCCTGTGGAAGGATTTTTCTAGCCTAAAAACCGACATGAGCACAATGCACTTTCTCTGTTACAGTAAGAGCCACTTCCCGCATGTAACACACACCTTATCTATGACGTGCTTCATTTCTCTACCCGATTGTAGCAGCCAAATAAACCGCATCCAAGATCCTCGCACAATTGTCTGAGCCTCTGGTTTTGAGATCCCTGCTTGGCTCTTAATCTCAGAAGAGCGATGGGATCTGGGAGCAATGCTGTACAACTTCATCCAGTGTCTATTCATCGTTAACATAAGTTCGTAAGCAAGAGGTATAACATATATTAACATAATTCTGGCATTTATTACGCACAACGGATAAAGACTAACTTCGCAAAAGGCATGTGGGAAAATGGTAGGCTGATGTACAAACAGTAGTTGACTATGGACTATACTAATTCGTTTTCAGTCGTTTACTTTCTCTCTTAACTGGCAACATCCCGGGCATTGCATGTATTCTAGGAATATGAGAACTGGCTGAGAATTAAGGAGTTGCAGATTGGGGAAGCTTCAGAATACCAGTAGATTCAGAAATCAACTATGGGTTTATTTCTTGACATAGATGATTCACTGTTCCTATAAGACAATCATGAGAGTTCAGAAAGTACATCGTTTTTATATGCATTTTTATAACCAAGCTTCTTTTAAACTGTTTCGATCATGAACCCTGACGTAAATAAATTGAAGAGGTAATTATGAACATGTAAATTAACAAAACCTGGCTTTCTGGACGACGGAGGCTACGTTGGGGAAGGAGCAAGAAACAATCAAATCGCTCGCACAACTCTTCAGGCAGAAAATTTACAGTAACTAATTTGCAATCTATTTCTATTCTAGACGTCAGAGAGAAATCGA